>NC_062554.1:32201848-32801848 GCF_016906955.1 Phacochoerus africanus
CTTTGACATGATAGAGTGCAATATGATGTCATTTAAAGTTTTTTTCTAATGATTTTGAGTATTTTTATAGCTCTGTTGTTCCTTTGTATTGTGAGTGGTATGTGTAAATTTGAGAAGTTTCTGCATAGAAGCCATCAACTGCCATAAATGTTTTCTGAAAAGTTCCATTTGTCGTTTAAATTAATATATATTTAAATTACTGTATATCCATTTTAAAATAATTTTTCAAATTATCATATATTTGAAATTGGTTTTTTTTTAAATAATTCTGAGTCCAAAAGTCCCTTCCATCTCTACACCAGAAATATGTACTTAAGTTTCCCTCTAAATTTTAATAGCTTTTTTACATTTAACACCATAATATATATGGAATTAATTTTAATATATAGATATTATATATATTCAAATTGTTATTATATTATTTTTTAAACATTGGTTGACTCCTTTTTTTTTCCAATTGCCTGCAATGTATTATTTAATAAAGTCAAACATACACACATGAGGAATCTTTGTAGGTTACCTTATTGTCCCATTCATCTCTAAATCCTTATGTTAATATCACATTGTTTTGTTGAATACTGGATGTATCAAGTACTTCCACATTTGAATCCATTTACAAAATTTTATTAGCTATCCTTATTTGCTTATTCTTCAAATGAACTTCAAAGTTTTATTAGCTATTCTTGTTTATTCTTCAAGAGAAATTTAAAATCACTGCCCATTTCCAAAAATAACCTAATGGAATTACTACATGCGTTTCATTATAAATTAATTTTAATATTGATTTTTAATAATATTTATCCTTTCCATTCAGCAATGCAGAATCATTTAGCCACTCCTATTTTTACAACCCACAGCATACTTTTTTCAAATACATCTTGCTAATATCATATTAAGGAATATAATAGAGAAAACCAATGCAAAAAAGCAAGTAGATGTGTATAGACATTACACAATATGAACAACAACATAGTGATAAATATATTCTCTGGCATGTGAGACATCTTTCTATACTACTTGCTAGTCTTTACTGGTATATTGGAAAACTATTGGCATATATATTTATTTATTACCAGTTTCAATAGTTGCAGCCATGGCAAAAAAACAGATGGCACACTCAAAGAGATGATTGATAAGAATTTCAAAAACAATCTATTGACAAGAGGTGTGAGCAGGGTTAGAAATCCTATAAGAGGAGTTCCCGTCGTGGCGCAGTGGTTAACGAATCCAACTAGGAACCATGAGGTTGAGGGTTCGGTCCCTGCCCTTGCTCAGTGGGTTAAGGATCCGGCGTTGCCGTGAGCTGTGGTGTAGATTGCAGACGCGGCTCGGATCCCGTGTTGCTGTGGCTCTGGCGTAGACCGATTCAACCCCTAGCCTGGGAACCTCCATATGCCGCGGGAGCGGCCCAAGAAATAGCAACAATAACAACAACAACAGCAACAACAAAAAAGACAAAAAAAAAAAAAAGAAATCCTATAAGAGGTGATGAAGCACCAGGGACTGGCCACGGTGGAAGCCTTTGCCTTGACTAGCCTGCAGGGGCAAGAGCAAGGTGTGGCACTGTGTTTCCAGAATTCAGTAAGGGTTGTAGCTGTGGAAGAGAGCCTCTGAACACATCCACGTCCTGACAGGGAGTAAACAGTAAATCAATACCATGACTTTGCTCTGCTTCTACTCATTGCTCCAGCTGGGGACTCCCATTTGCTGAATCCAACAAAAAGGCAGAAGGGGAGGATCCCGGGTGATATATTTTGAAGAACTCAACCTCCCTACTGAGAAGAAAAGGATAAAGAAGGGCTCTCAAAAGCCAAGTAGATAAGGGAAATAGCATGGATTTTTAACAGAGTTAAAACCTTTTTAATAGAGTAAAAAGAATAAAAGAAGATTTACAAATGTTGACAAGGATAATTACTGAAAATATTGAGTGATGAAAAATAGGTTACAAAATACAAGTTCAGTATAATTTAAGTATATTTATGAAACCCAAAAAGTAACATATACTTTATGCACATAAACCTATTTATTAAAAATAATACAAAAAAGTAAAAATGTGGAAAGGAAAATTATATATTAATTTCAGAGTTACCTCTGGGAAGGGAGAGAGTAAACTTTATGGGAATGAGAAGGCTTCCACGTCTGTATTATTTTATTAAATTAAAAAAGAGATTTGATACTTTCTAAAAGAGTAGCAGTAAGCACATGAATTCCTGTTATACTTTCTCTTTGCTTTTCTGTATGTTTTTGTTTTTGTCTTTTTTAGGGCCACACCCATGATATATGGAAGTTCCCAGGTGAAGGGTCAAATCAGAGCTATACCTGCCGGCCTATGCCACAGCCACAGCAACGCCAGATCCGAGCTGGCTCTGCAACCTACACCACAGCTCAGGGCAATGCCAGATCCTTAACACACTGAGCGAGGCCAGGGATTGAACCCACATCCTCATGGATACCAGTCGGGTTCATTACCACTGCACCCCCACAGAAACTCTGCTTTTCTGTATGTTTGAAGTATTTCATAGATAACTATAAAATTTAAAATTGATGTGAGAAGAAGGGAGGTTAGAGAAGGCAGCTGCATGTTTTCTTGCTTTTACAAATAAAAGATCAGGGTGCACAAATGGGAGGGGATTCTTCCAGCAACCTCTTCTCCATAAACCAAGCTCGTATGTATCTTTCTTAGACCAGGACCATCTCCCTCAGAGTCAGTGGAACTCGGAACCAGATTCTGGCATTTGATTTTCCCTAAACGTTACTTTTAAGTAGTATTGCCAGTTTTTCTCCTTTCCTGAAACTTGATTTTAAGAAAGAATCTAAGATAGCCTATACTGGCTGCTGGTAATGCTGGTAGGCATCAGTTTAAACTGGAGCTGACAAGAATGAATCAGTTTGTATGAAGTGTTCTTAAGATGTTGTATGGTAATTTATCTGTTTTTTGTTCTCTTCCTTAATAGCCCTTAAGTTTCTTTGGGAAAGAAAACATTTTTATTTCTATTATTTATCTTTGTGTCTTCAGCACTTGTCACAGTGCCTGACATCAATTAAAGCAAGCACCTGTGTTCAAGAGGTAGTGAAAATTTAGAAGTGTAAAGCATTGCACAGTAAAAGGAGCAAAATCAGAAGAAAGAGACTACATATAGGAAAAGGATTTTGAAATAAAGGTATATCTTATAATGAAACACACTACAAATTAGGATAATTTTGGCAATAATTTACCTCCATGTATGGATTAATTATAAGATATAAGAATTATTCCATAATGCGTGCATGTATGGAGTTTATAATTTATGATGTGTTTCAAATGAGCTACATTATGTCCACTGACCAGTTCTATCCCACTGAAGGCTTTCTAACTATTGTCTTTTTCTTGCTTTTTAGTTTCTTTCCCTTCCTAAATTTCAGAATAATGGAAAATGATAAAATTATGCAACAAGCACTTGTATAATCTTCACCTAGATAAAGGCTCCTAATAGCTATTTTCCCCTATTAAGAATTCAATCAATGGGTTATAAATTACTTCTGACCGTCATGTCCCTTAGTCTCCTTTAATCTAGAAGTGACCCCTCTTTCAACACAATTTTTCTGTTCTTCGTGACATTTGCATTTTTGAAGGGTTCAAAGGATTTGTCTTATAAAATATATCTTCATCTTTATTTGACTGATAGCTTCTTCACTTTTAGATGCAAGTTAAATATTTTTGGCAAGTACTACTTAGGTGATTCCGCATGTCTCAAAAAATGTCTACATTATTACAGGAAGTATATACTCAGTTTGTTATGATATTAATGATGCCAAATTTGATCACTTGGTTAAAGTAGTATTACTAACTCACTCCTATAAAGACACTGCTTTCTCTTCATAATTAAAAAGTAATCTGTGGATGTTTCTTTGAGACTGAATATTCTATTACCCCAATAAATTTAGTGTCTACTGATGAATCTTACTTAAATCAATTATTACACAGATTCTGCAAAATAATGATTTTCTAATTCTATCACTCATTCTATACTTACATCCTTTTGTAAAGAAGAGTTTTCCCTCCACACCTTTATTTTAACAGTGTGTAGTCAGATTCTATTTTGTTGTCTTCCATATGTTATAACCATCACCATTATGATTATTTTGATGCTCAAATTGTCCCATCTTTAGCCAGTGGAAGCTCCTTCACTGGCTTCTGAATCATTTTGATGCACCTCCATCATTTTTGAACATTTTTCTTTCTGACCCAGTATTAGCTCCTGACCCGAAAACAACCTTTACTCTAAGGACCCTGGTTCCTTTTCCTGGGGATGGTGCTCAGATGCTAAAACCTGTGCAGTAATTGTGCTCATTGCTACTGAGGTGTAGCCTAACTAGATCTCTGACTTATCTCCACTGTTTCTACTACTCCACTGAAATAACCTCAGGTTAGTCTTCTGACAGGCAGCTCGGCTTCTGTTCCACAGTTCTTCCCACTACACTCAGAGTGATCTTTCCAGAATACAAGTCTGTTCCTGTCATACACAGGGCAAAACATGTGTGTGTGCAAATACTCATGCACTTCATGACACACTGAAGCCACTTGATGGCTTCCCTTTGGTTGTAAGATAAACCCTAGAATCATTAACATGATCAAAAAGACCTCACATGGCCTGTCTTTTCCCTACTCCATAGTCACATTTTGACCTCACTACCTTAGCCCTAATCCAGTATGACTTGATACCTTTTTAGGAAGAGGAAACTTAGACACAGACATGTACAGAAGGGAGACTGTATGAAGATAAGGGAGAAGATTACCTTGTTCAGGCCAAGGAGAGAGACCTGGAATAGATCCTTCCCTCACAAATTTCAGAAGGAACCCTGCCAACATCTTGATCTCAGATTTCTAGTCTCCAGAACTATGAGAAAAAAATTTCTGTTGTCTAAACTACCCAGTCCGTGGTACTTTTTTACAGCAGCCTTAGCAGGCCTTTTTTTTTTTTTTTCTGCCTTTTTAGTTCACAAGCATTTAGCACAGAGAATTATAGACACTCATTAAATGGTTTTTTGTGTGTGTGAATTGAATTGATCACCATGTTACGGTGTCTGCCTTCCCAACTAGAACATAGATAACTTTGGCTTTACAATAAGTGCTGAGGTCAAGTTCTACCACCTTACTAGCTGAGTGACTTTGAGAAAGAAAGCAAACCTTAGGTTAAACATGAGGATAATAAGAATCAAACCCATGGGAGTAGTTTGATAATTGAGATACTGAATATAAAGTATTCAACACTGTACTGAAAAATAGTAAGCACTCAATAAATATTAATGATTACTACTGTATAATTACTATATTATATATGTAACAAAAATATGTTGAGGCAAGATGGAGAAATATATAGAACATTTTTGTGATCCAGTGTAGGGTAGATAACTTTAAACACATTGTACATTTTCCCCAATATCTTAATTATAAGTGAATTGAAGAACATACTAAGTTCCCCTAAAGAAGAATCTCTCTCTTTACTGGGTACTAAAATATTTTTATGGGAATATTCCTGGTTTGGGGCTCTCACAGACAAGATTCATTATGAAGAGACAGATCCCCAGGGTAAGATAAGGCCAACTGCCCAGGCATTTCTCCAGACTGACAGGCTATAAAGTTTCAGCTTCAGAAGGAAGGCTGTCTAAGGATAGGGGTCTCTGAAAGACTAACGTGTTCCCAGATAGTTTCAAGAATAGGACAGGGCTAGGCTGGGGGGAGGTAGACATTGTTATTCTCTTCTTTAAAAAATGGTGTTTTTCACACCTGGGTCACCTTAGTGTTTGGATGTAAAACTTTGTATAAAATGAAAGCAGTGAAATATGTATGTTATGGTGAGAACATCAATTTAGAAGTTACTGGGGGCTGTTATTTTTCTTAAACAAACGCATGCATACACACACACAGACATATACACACAGGATAAATCAGTGCCCCTCATCTCCTAGACTGCAATAATGGAAATGTAGACTACTTCAAGTAACAAGTGAAATTTATAAACCTTACTTAAGCAAAGAGCAACAGGATTAATCTCCAAATTGTGCAAAGAGCTCATATAGCTCAATATAAAAAAAACCCCAAACAACCCAATCAAAAATAAGCAGAAGATCCAAATAGACAATTCTCCAAAGAAGACATACAGATGGCCAAAAAGCACATGAAAAGATGCTCAGTATTGTTAATTAATAGAGAAATGCAAATCAAAACTACAACGAGGTACAGCCTCACACTGGTCAGAATGGGCATCCTTAAAAAGTCTGCCAACAATAAATCCTGGAAAGAGTGTGGAGAAAAAGGAACCCTCCTACGGTGTTGGTGTGAATGTAAATTGGTGCATCCACAATGAAAAACAGTTACAGATGCTCCTCAGAAAACTAAAAATAGAGCGACCATATGATCCTGCAATCTCACTCCTGGGCATGTATCTGGAGAAAACCATGATTTAAAAAGATACATGCAGCCCAATATTCATTGAAGCACTGTTTATAATGAATACGACATGGAAGTGACCTAAATGGCCATTAATAGATGAATAAAGAAGATGTGGTGTGAATATATATATATATATATATATACACACACACATATATATATATTACTCAGAGCCATAAAAAAGAATGAAATGATGCCATTTGCAGCAATATAGATGGATATAGAGATTATCATACTAAGCGAACTAAACCAAAGACAAATATCAAGTGATATGGTGCATATGTGGAATCTAAGAACAATTATACAAATGAAATTATATACAAAGCAGAAATAGAACCACAAACTTTGGAAACAAATATATCGTTACCAAAGGGGAAATAGGGACAGGGAGGAGTAAATTATGTGTTTGGGATTAACAGATGCACACTACTATATATAAAATAGATAATCAAGAAGGACCTACTGTACAGCACAGGGAACTAAAGTCAATGTTCTGTAATAACCTATATGAGAAAATAATCTGAAAAAATACATATATGTATATATGTATAACTAAATCACTTTGCTGTACACCTGAAACCAATACAACATTGTAAATCAACTCTACTGCAATTGAAAAAAAGAGAAAGCTCCCCTCCTGCAGAGAAAAAGAAAAACAGAAGGGAAGAGAGGTGCAAGGAAGGACCAACTATAAAATGAGGTAATGAATAATGAGATTCACCGAACTCATCCACCTCCTGAGACAGGCTCAGACGGAAATTTCAAGTTTAAGAAGCACAATCTGGAGTTGCTGTCGTGGCTCAGCAGAAACAAATCTGACTAGTATCCATGAGGACACAGTTTCAATCCCTGGCCTTGTTTAGTAGGTTAAGGATCCGGCATTGCTGTGGCTGTGGTGTAGGCCAGCTGTAGCTCCGATTCAACCCTTAGCCTGGGAACCTCCATAAGCTGCAGGTGAGGGTCCCCCCGCAAAAAAAAAGGAAGGAAGCACCATCTGTTCTCTTAGCAAATTTCAAGGATACAGCACAGTATTATTAACTATTGTCACCAGACTGTACCTCCGGTCTCCAGAACTCCTTCATTTTGCATAAATGAAACTTGGAACATTTTTACAACATCTCATCCTCCCCATCCCACTCCTAGCATCACTTATACTCTTTGCTTGTATCAATTTTACTACTTTTGATTCCACATACAAGTAAGATCATCTCAATAAAGTTGTTATGAAAATTTTAAAAAGAAGCACAATCTGATCCTGCCATCTCAATTTGAGAAAGCAAACATGGGTAGTTTATTAAGTATTTCTTCTCTTCTTTAAGGATAGACTAGGATGCATCTGTGTACCTATGGGTCCACCTGGTGCTAACAGGTCAAATTTTCCTATAATTAATCAAGAAAATGCTCTAAATCCCATTTGGATAATATCAGCTAGCATGCTGCTCTCACAACAGGCCTAGAGGGGCCTGATGCATTTGAAATACTGCAATTCAAAATTATTCTTACTCTTGGAAATAAGATATCCCCCATCTCAAGCTAGTCTTCCAGTTTGTACAATCTATAGGTACAAAATCTGCAGAGGCTCCTAAGACTAACAGCTAAATGCCTGAATGCCCTTTCCCATCCAGTAGGAAAAACACCCACTCCTGTGAGCATGCCATGTCCTAAATTACTTTGCTTCCTCAACATTGTTAGATCCTATTCTATTCCCAAATTATTCCCAGGATTTTTATGCCCAATCAAGACAACTTCCCACCCACCCTGTAAGCCATGGGACATTTACCCCAACATAGAGCACCATCACCCCATCACCTCTTCCTCCGAATTTTCTTTCTTTCTTTTTTTGTTTTTTTTGTATGTTTAGGGCTGTACCTGCAGCACATGGAGCTTCCCAAGCTAGGGGTCAAATCGGAGCTGGCCTACACCACAGCCACAGCAACACCAGATCAGAGCTGAGTGTACGACCTACATCACAGCTCATGGCAATGCAAGATCCCCTACCCACTGAGCAAGGCCAGGGATTGAGCCTTCATCCTCATGGATACTAGTCAGGTTCATTTCTGCTGAGCCACTACGGGAACTCCCCTCTTCTCCATATTTTCAAGCATTCTCCTCCTCCGAAGTTTGGAAGATTACACTGAAGAATGAGAGAGATCTTCAGGTACCTTTCTATTGTAAAGTTTACTGCTTTCTACAGGTACCATTCAGAGAAGAGCACTCTGTGATAGATAAATAAATAAAAAATAAATAAGGCCAATTTTTAAAAAATAGACACTGCTTTACCTTTACATCTGTATTGATGTGCGCTTTGATAAAGATGTGTGTTCATTTCCTTTTAATAACTGCATCCTATGACTGATTTCTGAGAAAATACTGTATTACAAACTCCAGGTGTGCCCACAAATGATATCAGAGTATAAACCAGTCATAACTCTTCCTTTAAACTTTAAGTGATCACAGTACCCACGGTGATGATGCTGAAAGAAAAACATTTTTGTACAGAAGCAAAGACCATTTATGGGAATGTTTGAATTGCTGTTTAGTAAATACAGACACTTGAGAAGAGTCAGCCATAAACTAAAAACCTCGAGTATGAGGGAGTGGGTGGAAAGAACAGCAAGCAGCAGAAGGTTTTCATGACCTAAGCATAGACAGTTTGTACATGTTGTATCTATTATCATAAATATTTCTACAAGCCATTGAAACAATGATCCCTTTTCTGAAAATGAAAACTGACTTGTAGATATTTCACCACTCTGTTTGTGATAGCTATATTTTTGCATTTCATTGATGATACTTCCTTTCATCATCATTTGAAAACTACTAAACCAAAAATTATATTCGTCAAGGGTAACAAATATTGCTGCTGTTCTGTATTTCATCCCTGCAGCCCATCTTGGATTCCAGATGCAGTTTGGAGCTGCCAACATCCCATCTTAAGCATGTGCATTTATCTCCACTTTTCTAAATCAAGGCTTTTTCAAAGCCAAGGAGCTTGCACAGCCTTGCAAAAGCTCAGCCCAAGAGTATGAAGGAGTTCAAGGCCCAGAGACAGACTCAATCAGTGGGGCATGGGAGCTGGCAGAGAAGTGCCCTGATGTCCTTTCCTTCAGAAGGACAGTCCCAGGAGGTATTCTGTATGGTTCTCAGAGGTTCTTGCAAAATTGTGCCTGCCTCAGTGTCAATGACTCATCATGATACTGGCTCCTTCTCTTTCCAGACTCATTCTCTATGCTCCTTCACTACTACTTCCTGGGCTCCTCTCCCAATTAAAGTGCCTGCTCCCTACTTATCTCAGGCTCTGCTTTCAGAAGAACTCAAAGACACCAATATCTTAAAACCTAGTGAAACCTAGACAATGGAAATTTGGATTTTGAAACAAAGAGAGTGAGAGCAACATGGAAAAATAAATTATCTAATCATTAAACAAATATCTATTCAGCAGTCCCTAGGGCCAAGCACTATTCTAGGCACTGGGAACACTGCTCCAGGAACTGACTACTAAAAATATCCCTTTACTGAGTTAATTTTTTTTTTGTCTTTTGCCTTTTTCGAGGGCCGCTCCAGCAGCATATGGAGGTTCCCAGGCTAGGGGTCAAATCGGAGCTGTAGCCGCTGGCCTATGCCAGGGCCACAGCAACGTGGGATCTGAGCCACGCCTGCAAACTACACCACAGCTCACTGCAACACCGGGTCCTTAACCCACTGAGCAAGGCCAGGGATCGAACCCACAACCTCATGGTTCCTAGTCGGATTCGTTAACCACTGCACCACGACAGGAACTCCTGAGTTAACATTTATAAAGCACTTAGGACTGTGCCCAACACATATTAAGTGGTAGGTGTCTATTAAACAAATAGAAAACAGATAAATGGATGAAATCATAAGTATCTTGATTATATCGCAAAGCTTAAATCATTTCTCAGCTTTATAACAAACTCCGATAGTTTTTTAATTAAAGTTTTTATTTTGAGATAATTATACATTTAATGCAATTGTAAGAAATTATAAGAAAAAGCTCCCAAGTACCTTTTATGTGAGTACCTTAATTTTATTTAATTTTATTTTATAATTATTATTATTTTTTTGTCTCTTTTCAGGTCCGCACCCATGGCACATGGAGGTTCCCAGGCTAGGGGTCTTATCAGAGCTGTAGCTGCCAGCCTATGCCAGAGCCACGCCAGATCCAAGCCATGTCTGCAACCCGCACCACAGCTCACAGCAATGCCAGATCCTTAACCTGCTGAACGAGGCCAGGGATCGAACCCACAATCACATAGTTCCTGGTTGGATTCTTTTCTGCTGTGCCATGATGGGAACTCCTGAATATCTTAATTTTAAATCTAGTTCTAATCAAAATAATTCAAATCAAATCCTCTCTCTCTCTTTCACTTTGCCTGGAACATGGAATCTAGTGCTTTTACTTTTCTTGAGGTGCAGTTTTCATAACAAAATTTTACCATATTGTAGGTCAGCTACACTTCAAAAACAAAGAACCTCATAGAAAAAGGGATGACTTATGGCTCACAGAAGCAGAGTTTGGGGAGGAAGAATTGGATGAAGATAGTCAAAAAGTACAAACTTCCAGTTACAAGATAGATGCTTAAGTACTAGGGATGTAATGTATGACATGATAAACATGATTAACACTGCCGTACATTATATATGAAAGTTAAAGTAAATCCTGGGTTCTCATCAAAAGAAGAAATTTTTTTTCTTTCCTCAGTACTGTAACTATAGTAGATGATGGATGTTCGCCAAACCTATTGTGGTAATCACCTCATAATACATGTAAATCAAATCATTATGTTGTAAACTTTAAACTTACACAGTGCTGTGTATCAAATATACCTCAATTTTAAAAAAAAGAAAACACAATCAGAGTTCAGGATGATGGCTGAAAAATACTTTCCCCGCTTAAATTTAACAGAACTTTTATCAGCTGCCCATTTTTAGCAGTTATGAGTGAAAGCAGCAGCTTCTGTGTTTTACATGCCCCATCTTCCTTCATACCAGCTAAATTCTTCTGTTCATACTTCTGGAATCTGGATCCAAATCAAGGTCAGCCATCTTTTCTTTTTTTTCATTTTTCTTTTCATGGCCACACCTACAGCATGTGGAAATTCCCAGGCTACAAGTTCAATCGGAGCTGCAGCTGCCTGCCTATGCCACAGCCACAGCAACACCAGATCTGAGCCTCATCTGAAAACTATGTCACACCCAATTAAAATTCCAGCCATCTTAGTCTTAAACACCTGGATCTGAGAAAACAATATGTTTCCAGTCTTCTTCCAAATAGATGAAATATTTCCAAAATATGTAACATAAAAAACAAAAACATATGCACCAAAAATATGTTATTTAGGGAAAATTGTCAAACATCGCAAATATCTTCTGACTTTCATTCTTTTTTTTAATAGTAATTTCCACAATTACTATTAATTAATTAATTTTTTCTACTGTACAGCATTGTGACCCAGTTACACATACATGTACACATTCTATTTTCGCACATTATCATGCTCCATCATAAGTGACTAGACATAGTTTCGCACATTATCATGCTCCATCATAAGTGACTAGACACAGCAGGATCTCATTTCTAATCCATTCCAAAGGCAACAGTTTGTATCTGTTAACCCCAAGCTCCCCAACCACCCCACTCCCTCCCCCTCCCCCTTGGCAACCACAAGTCTATTCTCCAAGTTCATGATTTTCTTTTCTGTGGAAAGGTTCATTTTTGCCAGATATTAGATTCCAGATATAAGTGATATCATATGGTATTTGTCTTTCTCCTTTCTAACTTACTTCACTCAGTGTGAGAGTCTCTAGTTCCATCTGTGTTACTGTGAATGGCGTTATTTCATTCTTTTTTATGGCTGAGTAGTATTCCATTGTGTATATATACCACATCTTCCTAATCCAGTTATCTGTCAGTGGACATTTGGGTTGTTTCCATGTCTTGGCTATTGTGAATAGAGCTGCAATGAACATGCAGGTGCATGTGTCTTTTTCAAGGAAAGTTTTGTCCAGATATATGCCCAAGAGTGGGATTGCTGGGTCATATGGTAGTTCTATGTACAGATTTCTAAGGTACCTCCATACTGTTCTCCATAGTGGTTGTACCAGCTTACATTCCCACCAACAGTGCAGGAGAGTTCCCTTTTCTCCACACCCCCTCCAGCATTTGTTATTTGTGGACTTATTAATGATGGCCATTCTGACTGGCATGAGGTGGTACCTTATAGTAGTTTTGATTTGCATTTCTCTAATAGTCAGTGGTGTTGAGCATTTTTTCATGTGCTTATATCACTTATATGAGTTGGATTCATTTCTGCCTTTTCTTAAGGAAAGGAGAAGAAGCAATTAGCACATCTTCAAAGCAAGAGTCACAGAGGTAATAAAATGTTGTATTTGAGGTTCTTAGCTTGTTATCAAGGGTTTTACAATCCAAAGAGATAAAGATATGTTAGCTAAATTAAGAAATTAAAGCTATTCACACTTTGAAGAATAGAATCAAAAGCCCCATCAAGCTATGCTTTGTAACAAAATTCCTGTGTGCTCATATACCTTAAAATTTCACCTTGTTTGTGGATGTATCAGTTTGAATTTACATGAAAAACACTATTCGTGTTTTTGTGTGATTTGCACATTGAATGAAGAACCGCTATGTTAATTAAATTTTTGTTCTCCCCAGGGAGAATATATACAGAAACAAAATAAGATTTAGAAAAACTGAGTCAATGGTAGGCATGAAATGGTTTGCTGGTTTTATGGGTCATTTGGAGGTTTTTCTGATTTTTTTTTTTTTCTGGCAAAGATTTGTAATTTATTGTCTAGGCTCTTCAGCAGGCCTTCTGTATTGTGGGATATTAATGTGTTTTATGACTGAACATAACAGCTGCATGCTAAAAGCACTATTTAATTAAAATAGCCTACAGATTTAACTGACTCTAAACTGAGCTTGAAAAACACCTTTTATATAAACTGCTCTACCTGAAATCACTGAAGACTTCCTAATTACCAAATGAAAGTGTTTTCAACAGCAGTCATGTTGGCAGTATTGATGATTCTTGATGACATTGTTCCCTTGAATTGTCCAGTGATGTTCTCTACCATTTCTTTATCTGCTTTGGCTTCCACATCCTTCCAGCCATCTTCAGAGATCCCTTTTTCTTTCCTTTATCTGTTATTGTCCACATTCCAAATGGAGTTGAACATCAAAAACATATGTAGGGAGTTCCCGTCGTGGCGCAGTGGTTAACGAATCCGACTAGGAACCATGAGGTTGCGGGTTCGGTCCCTGCCCTTGCTCAGTGGGTTAACGCTCCGGCGTTGCCATGAGCTGTGGTGTAGGTTGCAGACGCGGCTCGGATCCCGCGTTGCTGTGGCTCTGGCGTAGGCTAGTGGCTGCAGCTCCGATTCGACCCTTAGCCTGGGAACCTCCATATGCCGCGGGAGCAGCCTAAGAAATAGCAAAAAGAAAAATATATATATATGTATAATAAAAACAACACTTTAAATGTGAGGGGGGAAATGCTAGAAGGAGCTGTACAAAACTGTTTTAATAATGGTTGTATTTAAGGTGATAGATACATAGGTAATTTTTTTCTACCTTTCTCTGTTAACCTTCTTTATCTTCCAATTTTTCTGTACTGAAAAATAAAATAATGTGATTTTCTAAAGTTTTCAGAATAAAATGGAATTCCCTAGGTTCTAGTCTTAATTCTTTTCTTCTTCTTCGTTGTTTTTTTTTGTTTTGTTTTGTTTTGTTTTTTGTCTTTTTTTTGTTGTTGTTGTTGTTGCTGCTGCTATTTCTTGGGCCGCTCCCGCGGCATATGGAGGTTCCCAGGCTAGGGGTTGAATCGGAGCTGCAGCCACCGGCCTACGCCAGAGCCACAGCAACGCAGGATCCGAGCCGCGTCTGCAACCTACACCACAGCCACGGCAACGCCGGATTGTTAACCCACTGAGCAAGGGCAGGGACCGAACCCGCAACCTCATGGTTCCTAGTCGGATTCGTTAACCACTGCGCCACGACGGGAACTCCTGTTCTTGTTCTTTTTAGGGCTACATTTGCGGCATAGGGCAGTTCCCAGGCTAGGGGTCAAATCAGAGCTATAGCTGTCAGCCTCCACCACATCCACGGCAACAAGGGATCTGAGCCATGTCTGCGATGCACACCACACCCTGATCCTTAACCCACTGAACCAGGCCAGGGATCAAACCCACCTCCTCATGGATGCTAGCTGAGTTCGTTACCACTGAGCCCCGACAGGAACATACCATTCTTGGTTCTTAATGCTTTTTTCTTCCTACTGTATACATTCTTTTCTGGTAAACACACTTTTCCTCTGGTTTCGGTCAGCAAATCTGCAATACAAATTCTGACTTTATACAGGTTGTCCTCTTTCCAAAAATTGTGTAAAATTTGAATGTGTGAAAGGCAAATGAAGACATAAGTTAAGGGAAATTTATATTTTCAAAGAGCTAAAATTTGTTAAGCGAGCCCTATATATGATAACTTTTCTGATCTGCGTTTATCCTAAGAACTAAGCAAAGCAAGCCCAGGCATTTCCACTCTTCCTACATAGATCCACACATGGGTCATAGGGGCCAGAGCAGAATATCTCCATCTTAATGTTCCACGGGCACCTTAAAGAATCCAAATTGAATTCATCCTCCCTCTCCCAGGCAAAAAAGAGACTCTCATAGTTTTACTCTCACCCAATGGCAATTCACTCTGGTGAATTATGGAATATAAAAACTGAGAGAGAGTTAGGGAGTCTAGAATAACTCTCCAGTGTCAAATTTATGCAACGTTCTACTTAATTCTATTTCCTAAACATTTCTACCCTCTATTCCATCCTCATATATTTAACCTAATTCAGACATTCATCATTTCCTAATCAGATTAGTAATCTTGACAGTTCTCCATATTTTCAGTCTTGCTGACGTACCTCCAGACAATCAGTCCTCCACATCATTTTAGGAAGATACCTCTATAATTTTTTTGGCCATGCCCATAGCATGCGGAAGTTCCCAGTCCAGGGATCAAACCCACCCCATAGCAGTGAAAACACCAGACCCTTAACCCACTGACCCACCAGGGAACTCCTCTATAATCTAAATTTGACAAATAGCATTGAAAAAAGTATTTATTGAGTACTTGAATAATCAGAATTGGATAATAACTATCCCCAATCTCAAAATGCTTAAAATACATTTGGAGAAAAAAAAAATGGATACTGGCAAACTAGTCTCATTTTTCCACTTAGACCATTGTATATTTGTAGTATTTTTCCTACTTTGTAAAATAATTCTGTTGCAGTAGACATTTTAAATTGAAAAACATATTAACAGAACTTTTTAATAAATTGATACTTTAACAGGAAAATAACATTTATCATAGTAATATATCCATTATGGTCTGATAAGGTAAAAACACTGGCAGACTTAATATGCAATTGATGAGTTGGCACCAAGTAAAGATGAAATCATGTTTTAGGGTATGAACAAAAGTTTCACTGTGATTCAGTTGGAGAAAGTCTTGGAAGAGTTATCTGTTATGTGGCTGTCATAGTAGAGATTTCTGAACACAAAAGTACTGGCCCCACAGCACTGAGCTACCAGGGAATTCCAGCATAGTCACTTAGAGCAGCTGCTAATGCAGATCCTATCTATCTTGTACAAAATAACTTATTTGAAGGGGAATATGTTCTGTAAACAGTGAAGTAAACTCTTTTACTCTAAATTTTTTTGCTACATATATTCAATTGCTAGCCAAAGACTTGCTAAAAAGGATATTGACACTGATAATGGTAGTAAGTCTAAGGATGATTTATTGTGATTCAAGCGAAAACAATGAATGAGTAAATAAATAAATGGATGGATGGATAGACAGATAAGTGCCAGCAAGTACATCCTTCTGCTATTAAATTTAAAATATCAATTTAATTTTACCAATTACTAGTCATTGCTTTGAATTCCTATCATTGATTTGACTTTTATAACAATTATAGATATGTCTTAATATATAAATTTGTTTTTGTTTGAAAGTTATAAAAGAGCTCAAGTATGAAGAGATTTTAACTAGTTTTATGTCCTGATCTATTTAAGAAATACAAGTTTTTAAATTTTGCATCTCATTTTTTTTTCTTTTTTTTTTTTTTTTTTGCCACTATGTAACACAAAGAGTTCCCAAGCCAAGGATCAGATATGAGCCACAGTTGTGACCTACTGTGGCAAATCTGGATCCTTAACCCACTGTACATGGCTGGGGATTGAACCTGCATCCCAGCACTCCAGAGATACCACTGATCCCTTACACCACAGTAGGAACTCCAAGAAATATAATATTTATTAATAAAACCTTTGAAAAATATTTCAGCAAACCTCCTAACCCTCCCAAATTACTTGGTATGCTTCCATGCCTCTGCCTTCTTTCACACCTCTGCTATGAAACTCCAGCCATCCTTATAGATTCAGCTAAGTTACTTGCTCATTCACAGCCCCCGCCCTTCAAGAGTAAATACTCTCATGGGAGGAAGAAAACCTAATCAAGCAAAGAGGAAGAGTGTTCTGTATCTAGGAAACATGATTTTGTAAAGAATGCTTCTGAATGGTTAAAAAATAAAGAGAGGAACTGTAAAAGTAGTGAGAGAAGCAGTGGAAAGAAGAGGCCAGTATTTAGGGAGATAGATCCACAAGCTTTGTTGATAGATTGAATATACCTGGTGAAAGCCTCAAAGGAGTTTAACAGACGAAGTGAGCAGAATTTTCAGTGCAAAAGAGAATGCCAGAGGAACCCAGGCTCAGTTTTTCCCCTACTTCCGCACAATCTGAGTTTAATTTCTCTTCTCTGATAGTCTCATCCTCCATACAGAGCACCTTATATTATTTTCATAACCTTGTCCTGTGGTTATTTGTTTATATAATACCTCTTCCCCACCTTTGTTATGCTCTAGGTTTCTGAAGATGAGGAAGGAATAACCTTTTATCCAACTTTGAGTCAGGGATTACATGAGGTGGTTAAAGCAGGAGTGCAACAGACAAGGAACGAGGGAAGGGTAAGGTTAGGGCAGACAGAGAAGTGCCAAAGACAAATGGGTTTTGCAGATTACTACATCCTCTTTTGGCTGTATGGGGACCACATCTACCTAGACTCATCAGACGGGAGTTCTAACACACATCCTCATCAAGGTTTTGAGTAATTGTGAAGATGTGTCTGGTTTTCTGGCAAGCTGAACATCTAGAATTCCTGGCCCTATGATTTGCATTTATGTATCACCTCTCGGGAATTTTTTTATGCACGGAAGCCCCTGCAGATATCTAAAGATAACTAGTAATGACTTCTGTAAACCAAGGGATCTAGAAGGGGACCACAGAGTCAGTGGTAGAACATTAGCTGTTCCTGGTAATAGAGTTCCCATTGAGGCTCGGTGGGTTAAGAACACAGCTAGTGTCCATGAGGATGTGGGTTCAACCCCTGGCCTCACTCAGTCAGTTAAGGATCCAGAGTTGCCACAAACTGCAGCATGGGTCATGGATGAGGCTCGGATCTGGTATTGCTATGGCTGTGGCATAGGCCAGTAGCTGCAGCTTCCATTCTACCTCTAGCCTGGGAACTTCTATAGGCCACAGGTTCAGCCCTAAAAGAAAAAAAAAAAATTAGCAACAAAAGTCTTCTGGCTGAATCTATAACAGAAGGGTTATCTTTACAAAATTTCACATTCATCAACTATTATTTTTGTACAACGTTGTAAATTGACTATACTTTTATTTTTAAAAAGTTTTTTAAATTATTATTTTTGTTATAAAGAGTAAGTAAAATGGTTACAAGACCTGACTATCATAGAAAGGTCAGGTCCAATCCAGGCCACACTGAATGACCTCTGTATTGAGATGATAGAAGGAAAGCAGGAAAACTGGCAGGACAGTCTCATTGAATGGCATGTGGCCTTTAAAATGACTAATCCCTGGGGGCCTGACAGAGTCTGAAGCAGCTGACCCACAAAACAAAGTACAAAACTTAACATTTCAGATCAAGTAATTGCCAAAAACTTGAGAATCAGATGGCTTTTATTTTTATTTATTTATTTATTGCTTTTTAAGGCCACAGCCGCAGTGTATGGAAGTTCTCGAGCTAGGGGTCAAATTGGAGCTATAGCCTCCAGCCTACACCACAGCTACAGCAACGTAGGATCTGAGCGGCAGCTGCGACTTACACCACAGTTCACAGCAAAGCCAGATTCTTAACCCACTGAGCGAGACCTGGGATCAAACCCAAAACTTCATGGGTAACTAGTCAGGTTCGTTGCCACTGAGCCACAGTGGGAATTCTGAGAACCAGATGCCTTTTAACTTTTCACACTTTCTTCTCTAAATAAAACATAATGGAAGTGCCACAGAGAAAACAAAAATGAATGTACATCCTGTGGTATAAGGATTACAGGAGGGATCCTCATGAAGTTAATAGTTTTTGTCGCCTTTCAGAGTGGATGGTAGCACTACATCCTTGGTCTTGGAGCACAGGCTTAAATGTCTTCTTGCATTTATTGTAGCAAATAGAAGAAGCTGAATGAGATGAAGAATTGTCAGCTTGCAAATTTCCTGTATTGAGCCAACAGATAAAAAAGTGCAAGACTAACTGAGTTCTCAGGGCTAAGAGGACAGACTCTTTGCAAAATAACAAGGAGAAAATGGAAAATAAAATAAATAACCACTGTAGACAGATGGCAATTGCAGATGGAAAAATGAGAGGGAAAAATTTACATGATGACCCTGGGCTGCTGTAAATAACTTTTCGACTTTAAGATAAGGATTTCAAGGATATGGTAAGAAGTATATCATTGAGACTGGGTTCCTTTTCTAAACTTTTTAGTAGCTCCTACCACACAGCCTACTTGTGATTTTATATTAATTGAACTTAAAACATTCAAATTCTCATTTAGTTCCCCTTCCCATAAGCAGATTTTTGTTGCCCTCGTTATTCCCAATTTGATTATATTATCTGTCTGCTTTTAAATAATTGGCAAACTCCTCAAATAGCACACATCACTTGTCATATATTTTATCACACCCAATACCTAGCAACAAGAAACATATTTAATATGGCACAAGTCAGGCAATCAGCAACCTATTATTCTTAAGGTTCTGCTCACCACTTTATAGAAAAAAATATCATTATTATCTATTCAGGAAAATTATCATTATTATCTATTCAGGATATTTGGATGCATCTGAGTACTTGAGGCTCTATACTACAATTACTTTTATGGTAAAACAAAAAAAAATATACTTCCATTCATCCTTTATTCTGAGTTTGTAGTTTTTAATCACATACGTTTTTATGAGAATCACACAGGGTGTTTCATGACACTGGTTTCACCCCTTTTCCCAGATTGTCAGTTTCTCACTTTGTGTTGGCTATTTTCTCTAAACAAAGAATGCTCAAGAGTCTGGCATCTTAAAACACCTACATGAACCCACATGCACACACATGTGCGCACATACGCACACCGATCTTTACCTTACCTCCAAATTGGTCTACCCCTGTGCATCTGCTTAGTTTTACAGCAGAATGCTTGGTGTATTTTCTAAATCCATGTACTTTTGTTAACTCATCTTCCATTCATTCTCCTAGCTGCTCTAATCTGACTTTTGCTCCTCTTTAACTAGTTACATCCTAGTTTCCGAATCCTACAAACAATTTTGGAAGCTTACTTTTTTGAAGTCTTGTCTTAGCAATCCTTTAAAAAATCATCTGAATCAGAATCTTGAACTTGATTTCTAAGGAGCCTGAGCTCTCAGGAGGCGTCTGAGGGAAGAGGTAAATCACTAGCCTCCACTTGATCCCATAGGAAGCTCTGAAACATAAATTGTACGGCAGATTCTGCTCCACCCTGAAGCAAATGATTGGAGACGTTATACTTCACCCCCAACACTGGGGTAACTGTCAGGCCCGGGAGGTAAGTCCCCCCTAATTGCCTAAGGGCAAACCTCCAAAGTGAAAGAGAATCCAGGAAATATGGTGAGGACACTAGTGGCATCTGCTACAACCTTCTTCCCACTTGACACTTGACCATTCTTTTCTTGAAACATTCCTGTCTCTTCCTATTACTGTTCTTTAACCATTATTACTATCCAGAGTTGTTCTCATTTAGGTGATCACATTAGAATGCATGGCTCCAAATACCACTATTATACTGATGGCTTCTGTCTTAGGTCAGGTTCCCTAGAAAAGCCTAAAAACAGGGTCTGTTAAAAGTGTTTATTGAAGGAATATTCAGAGGAGAAAGGAGGTGAAAGAAGGAAGAGAAGGTGGACAAAATAACCAAGCAAGAGTGCGGTCTTGTCTGAGGACTACCTTTGCTTTGATCCCAGGGAGAAGCTCTGGAATGAAAACAGCATCACAGATTTGTTCTCACCTTAAGGAGAGGAGGCTGTACACCCTTATATCTTCATGGCAGCCAGTCACTGGTTTTGGTCTGCCTGGTAGAGTGCAGTGTGAGGGGATGGGGAGAACTTCCCTGTAACCAAAAGCATTCCGATGCCTGAGCTCAGGGCACAGGCATTAGAGTGGCCAAGGACAGACTGGTAGATATTGTCTGAATCATTTCATCCACTTGATAGTGTAGTTCTTCCAAATTGTATGTTTTCTAGTGGTTATGAAATTACAATCAGATATCTTCACATTTTTATTCATTCCCAGATGTTCATTACTGTGTCTCTTCTCAAGAATTCTTTAGCCTTCATTTTCCACTTTTGTTCCTTTCGGGCCCCAGGCAAGCCTGTTAAGCTATTCACCACTGCCGATGAATCCACGTGTGCTCTTGCCCTGTGCCAATTTTCTCTCCATGCACAGTTCTGCCAACTAGCAGGATTTCACCTCACTATTTCCGGGCCACCCTCAAAAGGCCTGGAGTGAGTCAGTTGTCCATCTTCAGGCGACCTATCTGTGATCAGGTTTACCCTTTTCTTCCTTCCTCACCCGGTCATACAGAACCATCCCCCTACCCTTGTATATAAATTTAGGTTAAAAAGAAGCATCAACATTAGTGGTACATGACAGGTGTCTCTGCCACCTGCTCAAGTAGTTTACTTGTGCCTTCTGCACAAGCCCTAGGATATACGACTCCCATTATACAATGGATATCTTTTCATATGCCTGACTTTATGACTTGGTATATCTAGGAGTACCCAAATTATGATGGGCAATTTTGGACCCATGGTCCCTTAGGCCCCATGGTGCTCATTTTTTCTTGGAGTTCAGTAGCATGCCAAGAGCCGTTGACTGCTGTATAGTAGTTGTAAAATGTATAAGGCTTGTCCTTACTCTAGAACTTTACAGGTCTACTGTGTTTCTCCTATTTGGCCTTGCCAGAAACTCCAAACAGCATCTTTCTTTACCACTCTAGAATAGGGGATCTGCTAAATTGTACATCCCTAGCAGCAGAACTGCTCATATTGCAAACTAGACCTGCTGCAGCATCATTTCTTGATCTTGATTTGAGTCCCTCTCAAAATGAGGAGGCTTCCATTTCACCAAATAAATTGAGAATTAAAGTACTTCTAAGGGTAGAATATACAGACTACAAAACACAAAGGACCTACCAAGCTCTTCTTTAGGGGTAGAAAGTGCAAGGTGCAATAATTGTCTCATATTCTGGAAGAAACTCAAAGATGTACTCCAGACCACTAGATCCCTAAACACTACACTAATGTGGCATGTCTGAATTTTTGTAGGGTTTTTCTCCTATCTTCTGGAGCACAAGTACTTTACCAAAGCATCCAGAAATACTTGCCAGTTCTTGCTCAATAGATCCCATTAACATAATGTCATCAATATAGGGGAACAAAGGGCTTCTGTAGATTGTCCAGGTAATTGATGTCACTTTGAACTAAATTATAACAAATGGTGGAATTAATGGAAACATGAAGATTTTGAAAGTATACTCTTGACCTTTCCTTATGAATACTATCTGTTTCTGATCTTCCTTAGTGATAATCAAGTAAAAGAACACATTTACCTAGTTGATAATCACATACCATGTAGGCCATGCAATGTTAATCTGCCCTAGCAAAGATACCACAACTAGAGTATTTTACTTGCTTAGGATAGTAGCCCATCATCTGTGAATTTGCAAATGAGACTTCAACCAATCCAACAGGTTGTTCTGAAGCAAGAACTCTTCAGAATTGTCCCAAACTGAGACAAACTGCCCAGGGCTTTAGGTGCCCCCCTATCAGCCAGTCATTGGCAGAATCTTATCTCCTGGGCAAGGTCTCCTTGAACAATATAATTCCCTGAGACCAAGCACAGCTATGTGCTAATAGTAACCCATATTCCCAGCAACTGGGGAAAATAATACTTAAAAAAGAGAGCATCTAGATGTTCCCACTGTGGGTTGGGGAAACAAATCCAACTAGTATCTGCGAAGACACGAGTTCGATCCCTGGCTTCACCCAGTGGGTTAAGGATCCAGCGTTGCCATGAGCTATGGTGTAGGTAGCAGACACAGCCCAGGTCTGGCATTGCTGTGGCTGTGGTGTAGGTTGGCAGCTACAGTTCCGATTCGACCCCTAGCCTGGGAGCCCCCATATGCCACTGGTGTGGCCCTAAAAAGACAAAAAAAAATAGAAATGTCAGCAGTAAATAAGCACCATCTGCTATGGTCCCTGAATATCATAGGAAAATGGCTTTGTGTTGATAAATTTTTCCTAATCCAGCTTTATATCCCGCCCCCGTGATCTAGTACCCCTCAGTGTCCCCTCACAGTCATACTCTTCTAGTTCTTGGCAGTACATGGAAGACCCAGAAGATTCAGAGGAGTTTAAAGTTTCAAGGGTTTTGAGGGCATCTATCCCAACACCCTCATTCCACATTTCAAGATACCAGTCCTTCTTTAGCAGGGGTAACCTTGAGTCAGAAGACTTGTCTAGGCTGAGAATTTAACTGTCTGTGAAATTCTTCCACTCTGTGCTTGATGTTCATCTGTGTTTATCCTCCAAATGTAGGAGAAAAGCATTTCTTTAAAGATGTCTTGGAGGCCCTCTGACTCTCACACTTTTCTTTAAATCATTAATTAATAGATCTGAGACTAATCATTTCCTTTTATCAGTCAATCACCGATGCTTATTAACAGCCACCTATTTCCACAGTCCTTATAGTTATTATTTCTCCAAAACCTCTCAACTGCTGAGACAGCGAACTATCACTGCTTCCCCTTCCATGTGTAAGCCATCCCAGGATACCACGGATGAAATCCAGCATTTGCGCTGCTAGCACATATCAAGAAATATCAATAGTCTATTTACCACTAGTGACAGTATCCACTTTGCCATACAGCTGGTAACTAGTCCAATTCCAGACTCCCACTGTTACAATCTACTTCATAGCCCAGTACAGGACCTTGTTCAAATTATTTACTGATGTATATGTTAGAAAATTAGCAATAGTGACAGGCTCAATGTTTTTACTGGGCCTACCCTTTCAAAATGTCTAGGGCATAATTTGGGGTTTTCCCAAGTTGATCAATGTGTGTGTGTGCTCTCTGATTTTGCTTCAGAAAATCTCAAAGTCTTTCTACATATTGATTTTTTTAATATTATGAAATCAAACTGACATGAATACATATTAAAAATAGATTGAAGAAATGAAAGGCAATGGAGTACAGAAAAGGAACAAGGCAATTATTTTCAAGCTTATTTTATCTTAACATCATTCATTTCCTAAAGTCAAAAATATTCTGTCAGCATAGTTTTGTAAATTGGGGAACTGATTTGCTAAATGTGTTCACAACATTATTTATAAATGAGTCGCTGAAGACTACAAGGTAATGTATGTTGTGGCATTCTTGGTAAGAAACTGTTTAATACAAAATAATTAAATTCCTAGTTGTCAAAATTAAGTTTTAAAAAACAAGATATATTAATGTTATTACATTGATAAATGTAATATCAATGAAAATAACACAAAATATTGATGAATCTATTAATCTTGATTATTCCATAATTCAATCTTCTATTTATTCTTGGACAATCTAAATTACTACCATATCAAATAGCATTGCAAATAGGTTTAAAATATATATGTAGGATTTCCCATTGTGCCTCAGTGGGTTAAGGACACAATGTTGTCTCTGTGAGAATGTGGGTTTGATCCCTGTCCTCACTCAGTGAATTGAAGACCTGGCATTGCCATAAGCTGTGGTATAGTTTGTAGATGAGGCTCTGATCTGATGTTGCTGTGGCTATGGCATAAGACCTAGCTGCAGCTCTAATTTGACCCCTAGCCTGAGAACTTCTAAATGCCACAAGTGCAACTGTTAAAAAAAAAAAAAAAGTGTGTGTGTATAATATATATTAGAATTTACAAGCCACATTACTTGCTACTTAATATCAGTAATCTTAATCTTTATGTCCCATAGCTTCCTCATCTCTGAAATGTGAATAATCACATTACTCTATTCATGGAATTGGGGTTAGAATTTGCTGAGTAACGTGTGAACCTCTTAGGGCAGCGACTACCATATTGGAAGTAGCTATTACTATGTTATTATCTCTAAAAGTAAAGACATATTCAAAGATCCTTAAGGAAAGCGTTAACGGCAATTCATCTTAAATAGTAATACAGTATTTCTCATGAAGAAGCTATGATTTGCCAATCATAACTGACTCCTTATGATAAACCAGTGTCTAGCATTTTTTTTTGTTTTAATGGGAACAGTCTAATAAAAAATAATTTCCCAATCATGTTTATAGTATGATTTGATAAAATTTAGAATATTTTATCAAATTTGCTACATTTAAGCAATTTTTTCTGTTCTTCCTACAGATTATCAATTTATGAACACCATCTCATCAAATCATAAATATCACACATATTTTAGAGTTTAAAAGGGCATTTATAGCCATCAAATTCAAGTTCCCATTCAGGGCAGAATTTAGAGTCTATAATATCTATGATCGGTTCAGCCTCAATTGAAATACTTCCCACGTGATGGATCTTTGTTGTTTTGCCTACTGATCATGTATTCTCCTTATTCTAGTAAGAATATACATACTTTTCTTCCATGCTCCTCCTCTACCTTATTTCACTCTGTATGGCTCTTGGAAAGGAACTTTGCTCTGGTAGTAACATAAATAACTCAGCACTACCTCATTAGTATATTGCATCCCCCAGCCACAGTAAATGAGATCAGGATAGATATGTGCCCCATATTAATCCAAGAATACGGGAAAGAGTGTCTCCCTTTCCTACCAGTTTATACATTGGAAGATATGGGTCTGAGTTACTGGTGGCTGTTTTGTAGCATTCTTTATTATCTGTGGAACAGAGTAAATTGGGAAGCAGAAATGAAGATGGAGAAAAACAAGTTTTTGGTGATGTAATGTGAGCCCTTGGATTATGCTGCACCTGGAATTTTCAGTTGAGTGAGTCAATAAATTTACTTTTTGTTATTGTGGTTTTATTTCTCTTTAGGCTTTAGCCAAGGAAGTATTGGGTTTTCTGTCAACTACAAACAGAAGTATGACAACTGACACATCAAATAGGTGTCTTCATAAGTTGCTCTTTTTAGGTGCCATTGAATTGAAGCAAGAACTTTCTATCTCTCCGTATTCTCTACCCATCACTTCATTTTGAACTTGGGGCTAACTTTAACCTTCGCTGCTAAATTAGGCATCTCTCTGCTGTGTACAGAACTGTTTGGCACACAGGGAACAAACACTATATGAAAATTGACTTACATATACAAGAATTTACATTTCCAATGTATGTAATTAAGATTAATAGTCAAATTGGATTACTAAGTATTGTTAATAGAAATGTCTCTTGCAAGGTTAACTGTATTTTTGTCTTTTTCCTTCAAAAATCTATAAAAACATTTAGCAGATAGTGGGTCTTCATTTGAATCAGAAGCCCTTTAAACAAACCATAAAAAGATTTCAAATAGTTAAAAATATTCAGATTTTAAAACACCACTGTTCATAATCATTAAAACGATATAAACTGGTAATGAAACCAGTATCTGGAATTAACCAAAATATACTTAGATATAAATGACTAGGAATAATAATATCCCATCATTGAACATCTATATATACTTATTAGAATGTAGGCACTATGCTTAAGGCTTTAATTGTGTTATTTTATTTTATTTTCCTAACAGTCTATAAGGTAGGTACCAAAAATGATCTCCCTGAACCTCAGTTTCTTCATCTGTAGAATACGGTTAAGAAATTTCCCAAGATTATATAATAATACATCCAAGCAGGCTTACCTCAAAGTCCATGCTCTTCATCTAAAGCTATAACAAATAAACCTATAAAATACAGGCAAGCATTCTGAATGGAAAATTTTTTAAAGAAAAATCTTTTATTTATTATTTAATCAACCTAAATTCTCTTAGTTTGCCCAAACACATTCAACCTCTTGTATACTGAAGGGTCTATAGAATGCGCTGCCATCCCATAAATATTTTCGTGTTCCCTTCCATTTTTTGGCATGATTTCAAGAAACCATAATGAATACTAAATGATGATGTCCGAGAGTACAAAGGAGTTCATAGGTCAAAATAATATGTCAAGAGGCCATGGGAAGAGAATGTTAACTGATTCACTAACTTTTTAAAAACTATTTTAGACTTCTCTTACAGCATGGGGATCATAGATTTCCCAGCAATGATGATAATCTTGCTTCATTCTAGTCTATCCTCCCATTAAGAAAAGCTAAATGTAATATAAGCTAGAATGTGATAAATAATGTAAGAGAAACTCACACAGACGTGAGAAAGTAATCAATTTAAGTTGATGTGGGAATCAAGCTACAACTTTTCTTTTAGGAAAATAAAAGTTTATTTTTAAAAATCAATGTTCTTGGAGTTCCCATCATGGCTCAGCAGTAACGAACCCAACTAGTATCCGTGAGGATGCAGGTTTGATCCCTGCCCTCACTTGTGGGTTAAGGATCTGGCATTGTTGTGAGCTGTGGTGTAGTTCACAGATGCAGCTCAGATCTTGCTGTGGCTGTAATGTAGGTGGGCAGCTGCAGCTCTGATTCAACCCCTAGCCTGTGAATTTCCATATGCTGTGGGTGCAACCCTAGAAAAAAAGCCAAAAAAAAAAATAAATCAATGATTTCCATGCATGTCGGGGTGTTTCACATTAGGATGGTGGAGAAACCCCTGGTTTCTCTCCACAGGTGCATCTGTCAGTGTGCACATTCCTGGATCCCAGGGGCACAGTTGCTGTCATTAGTGGGTGATCTACTGACCCCAGGTTCTGGCCACAGTAACTTCCAATAGCTATTCCTGAGGAGTTTTATTCATGATGGCAGAAATTTTCATCCTCTTCCCCCTCCTGAATTCCTGTGTTGAAACATCGTTGGCCCAGAGAAGGAAAACATTCAATAAATAGTTTTTGAATAAACTAAATAAAGGCATAGATCTTAGCAATTGCTATCAATTCAATAAATAGTTTTTGAAATAAACTAAATAAAGGCATAGATCTTAGCAGTTGGCATCAACCACTAATGAAAACTGTCTTCAGCACTTGTTTGCCTTAACCACTCTAAATTTCAGGTATTTCTTGCCTCTGGGGCACTTTTTAGATTTCCAGTAGCTGGATGGCTCCAGGGTAATTTCTGAGCACTTTCTATTGAGCATTTCAAGAAATAGTCCCTGCTGAGCACTCTAAGATAAAAATCCTACACGCTCCTTGAAACAGCTCTCTGGAATCGATCCAAAATTCTTTGGAATTGTAACCTTACCACAAATCCAAAGACTTATCACAAAGTCACATGGCTAGCTGTCAGTTTCTTATTCATGTGTGCCAACACAGAGCACAGTTCCCCTGACTCTCTAAGGGAATTCTTTTTAGTCAAAGTTATCAACAATTCAGTTCATCAAATGTGTCCTGAGTGCCTACTATAAGGAAGCATTCTTCCAGATACCTAATATATGACTCATGAATTTCTCCTAAGGACTTCAAACTCAATTAAATATGGAAATTAGCAAAAGCTCCAGATTCCCCTTCACATATGGTTTGATATCTTACATCATACAGTACTTTGACATTCATAAAACAACCTTACACAGATTTCCTAACTTAGAGCTTCTCATAAGTTCTTTGAGGCTTACATAAAATACTTCCATTTTATGGATGAAGAAAATTTTAGAATAAGCATGTTGGCTAATGTCACCCCAACTCCTAAACACCAAAGTGAGCAGAAAAAACTGATTGTTTTTTCACCCAGGTCAAGAGACATTTTCCACTGTATCTTTCTGTATGTTCCCAAGGACTGTAATTTTTTTTTTTTTTTTGCTGTTATTCTAGGTAGGTATTGATTGATTTATATTTTATTTATGTATTCTATTTTTAGGCAGTTCATCTCTTCAAAATACCAGAAATACAGTGTATATATAACATCTTTATATAAGACTATTTTACATTCTAAAGGGAAAAATAAAACACATATAGGTATCTATAAGCTAAAACAAGAAGTGAAACATGGAGTTCCTGTTGTGGCTCAGTGGTTAACGAACCTGACTAGCATCCATGAGCACGTGGGTTTGATCCCTGCCCTCACTCAGTGGGTTAAGGATCTGGTTGCCAAGAGCTGTGGTGTAGGTCATAGACATGACTCAGATCCTGCGTTGCTGTGGCTCTAGCATAAGCCAGCAGCTACAGTTCGAATTTGACCCCTAGCCTGGGAACCTCCATATGCCGTGGGTGCGGCCCTGAAAGACAAAAAGACAAAAAAAAAAAGTGAAACATGCTATAAAAGAGCTCCAAAAATGAAAGTATATGGAAAATATCA
Organism: Phacochoerus africanus; assembly: GCF_016906955.1. Classification (NCBI taxonomy): domain Eukaryota; kingdom Metazoa; phylum Chordata; class Mammalia; order Artiodactyla; family Suidae; genus Phacochoerus; species Phacochoerus africanus. The sequence continues at coordinate 32,231,101 of NC_062554.1, forward strand.
TTTCCAGCTGGGGAAACAGAAAGAAGATTGTCTGCAAACAAGACACTAGAAATATGTGACTAAAAACAAAAAATTCCATTTAATGATATTTGCAAAACATCCCACTATTTTATTAAGTTACAAGCTAAGGAAAAGACAGAAGAAAACTATGACCCATTTAAAGTTCATGACATTAGTCTGCATCTATTAACCCCAAGTCTATTCTCCAAGTCCATGATTTTCTTTTCTGTGGAAAGGTTAATTTGTGCCGTGTATTAGATTCCAGATATAAGTGATATCATATGGTGTTTGTCAGCTATTGCCTTTGGAATGGATTGGAACTGAGATCCTGCTGTGTAGTGCTGGGAACTATGTCTAGTCACTTATGATGGAGCATGAGAATGTGCGAAAATAGAATGTGTACATGTATGTGTAACTGGGTCACCATGCTGTACAGTAGAAAAAAAAATGTATTGGGAAATAGCAATTTAAAAAAACTGAAAAAAAGTGGATAGTTATTTCTTAATAAAAAATAAAAAAATAAAGTTCATGACATTATTCTTGCATCAAAAAAAAAAAACTGTTCGTGCAATACAAATGCATAAATTCCCACAGTGGCAAGTTGTAGGTGCTAAGTTAATCAAAGATCTCCACCCACCCACCCCAATGCACTTTTCATTGGAGAAAATTTAGTCTAAATTGATAGAAAATTATAAGCTTCCCAGTTTAGCTGAAACCCATCAGAGATAAATCTTTGTCAGCGCTGGAAGAATTATTTCTTCCTGGTTAAACTGCATGTGTTAAGAGTATTTCATATTCTGTTCATTCAGTTGATTACACATAACACACACACACACACACAAATCCTGGCACAGTCATGTACAATCCAAATTTGAATAAACCGTAAGCACATCCTTAGTGCCAACTGTAATTATGTGGCTTAGATACCAGGTGGAAACTCATCAGCCAATATTGTCCTCTTAGAGATAATGTGTTCACCAAAAATGTGCTTGCATCAATTAGCCTGTCTTATTTTTCATGTCAATTTCTCTTCCAATTTTAAAGTATTGTGCTGAAACCAAAAAGAGACATGATTTTGTTTTCAAGAGGCAATGCTTTTAGCTAATAGCTATGGTTTTTGTTGTTGTTTTGTGTTTTGTTTTTTTTAAGTTACATGTCTCTAAGGACAGTTAGTATTTGTTTTGATTTTTCTTTCAATATGTTATTAAGATAGAAGAGAAAATCATTTATTTGAAAAGTTTTAAAACCTTGAGGTTAAAAACCCAAATCCATTGGCGTAGAGAACTAGGGGCAATCAAAAGCTTAGAAATAGGAACTCAGATTGAGTGAGAAAAGGAAGTTACAGCAGCACAATTAAGTGAGCCACAACGCATATAAACTTATTTTGTGACAATAACCAAAATTTGGGTCATTGAGATGTTAAAGGCATTGTAAATAAAGCATTATGGCTATATCTCATATATGTAGAGTGCTTTATAACTTGGCACTTTACAAATATTCACAATTCATAATTTTGGGTGTTTTCTTTATCTACTTCATATTTGAAGTAGGTGTTTTCATTTTTCAGTTGTAGAAACTGAAGCCCAGAAGGCTAGGTATTGACCAAAGTCATAAGTTGAGTTTGTGGAGGAGAAAGGATGTGAAACTTGGGCTTCTGTTTCCCAGTTTCACTGCCTTTTTACCACCCTACACTCCTGTGGAGTGGTTTCAAAATTTCCAAAAATGAAAGTAGACCTGGCTTTTTTACGAAGGTAAGCCGTAGAATGGAGGGAATGTCCTTCACACAGAAGAAGGGATCCTGAGCAAGTGGGTCAGAAACTGCCAGAAGCAAATGTAGTCATATTATTTAAAATCCTTTTTTAAAATACAAATTAAACATACTCAAAGGAAAAAATTAAAAATTAAAAAAAAATTAGGTTTGGAAAGGTTTGGGGTCACTGAATGACAAATTGAAAGTTAAAGCTGATTTAGGGACATTTTAGAACCAACTGGGTAATAAAATGAGATTTTTTTATCAGTAGTTAATAATGACTGAGGACTTATTTACTCGGCCCTGTACGAAGCATTTTAAGCACACTGCATCACTGAATCTGCACATTACGAAAAGGTACTACTGTGTTCTCCATCTTACAGATGAGCTAATAAACAGATTGAGGAATTTTCCCAAAGCCACAAGCTGAAAAGTGGCAAAGGCAAGATTTGAACCCTGAAAGTCCGAGTCCAAAGTCTAAAGTCCTAACCACCATACCACCTGTACTATCTACTTCTTAATGAATCCAAAATATGTCAATAGTATACAATTATGTTATTACAATCCTTATTAGGATCCTAAAATAGATATAATCCACACATGCTTTATACGTGGGAAAACTAAATTTTAGAGACTAAGTGGAAAAAATTTTAAACATCTGAGGAGCTCCCATCAACGTCAGAAGAGGAACAGGAGAAAGTGGTCTCACAGGAGGCAGGAAAAGGAGCCTCTTATGAAAGAGGAAGGAAACTGAGAGGAAAACCACACATCAAGTAAAATAGGATATTTAAGCCCCCATATCATTTAATAGTTCATCAGTAACCTGGCAAGAGTCATTTCACTTAAGCCATTTGGGGGAAGGGATATAAATCAAACTTCTAGAGGTGAGTGAATGAATGTGAAGTGAGGAAGTATCAAATAAAGTGTGAAGGAAAGAGAAGAGGGCAGTAGCTAGAGGGGGACATTGGCTAAGAGTTTATTCCTGAAGTGAAGGTTTGTATGTTTGTTTGTTTGTTTGTTTGTTTTATGGCCACACCTGTGGCATATGGAGGTTCCCAGGCTAAGGGTCAAATCAAAGTTGCAGCTAAGGCCTATGCCTTACCCAAGGCAACACCAGATCCAAGCCTCTGCAAGCCCAGGAATCCAACCCGCATCCTCACAGACACATTGTCAGGTTCTTAACCTAGAGCCATGACAGGAACCCCCACAAAGATGTTTAAACATGTTTAAATGGAGATGGCGAAGACTATCTGCAAAGGAAGAGATTTAAGCTACACGAATGGGATGAGGTGACCAAAGAAACTAAATCCTGAAAGGGGAAAGAAAGACGGAATTCACAGAATTTGTGGAGGGATTTACCTAGACAGGGTGAGGGCTGCCTATTTCAGGATGTCAAGAGGGGGATTGAAAAAGTGGTTTAAAATACAAATGCTAAAGTATTGGTTTATTTTTATAGGTGAAGAGGAGGAGAGATAAGTGGCGGAGAGCCATCTGAGCATGCAGGGTCATGGGAAGACTTAGGAGTTCAAAGGATGAGAAAACTTACATCAACTAAAAGTACATCAAAGCTTAATTTCAAAACATTGGGCATATGGAATAAGATTAGTAACAGTTTGTCATCTGGGGAAATACAACATGTAAATCTCACCCTATCCCACAGAACACTCATATGTTTTGGAAAATAAGTTTATTAATCTTCTCCCTGTTATTTTAGGACAGGCGAAATTATTGTGAATCATTAGTTATATGGAACTTCTCCCACCATGACATTTTAATTAATTTTTCTTCTAATGTGCCCTGATGGCCTCTCTATATATTCCATTTTTATATATGTTTGAAAGGTTACTTTCCTACAGTTATTACAAAATATTAGCTATATTCCGCATGTTATATGATACATCCTTGAGCCTACCTTACACCCAATAATTTGTACCTCCCACTCTTCCACCCTATATTACCTCTTCCAGCTATCCCCACTGCTAAGCCCTAGTTTGTTCTCTATATATGTATCTGTTTCTCTTTTGTTATATTCACTATTTTTTCTCTTTTTAGATTATACATATAAGTGATATCATACAGTGTTTGTCTTTCTCTTTCTGACCTATATCACTTAGCATAATGTCTTCCAAGTCTATCCACATTGCTGCAGATGGCAAAATTTCATTCTTTTTATGGCTGAGCAATATTCCATTGTGTGTGTGTGTGTGTGTGTGTGTGTCACATCTTATTTATACATTCATCTGTTGATGGACATTCAGGTTACTTCCATATCTTGGTAATTGTAAATAATGCTGCTGTGAACATTGGGATGCATGTATCCTTTTGAATTAGCCTTTTTGGTTTTTTTCAGATATATTCCCAGGAGTGGAATTGTTGGGTCAAATGGTAGTTCTATTTTTAGTTTTTTGAGCAACTTCCATAGTGTTTTCCACAGTAGCTGCAAAAATTTACATTCCCCAAGAATGATGCAAAAGGGTTCCCTTTTCTCCACATCCTCGCCAACATTTGTTATTTGTGTTCCTTTTGATGATAGCCATTCTGACAGGTGTGAGGCCATACCTCATTGTGGTTTTGATTTGTGTTTCCCTGAAGATTAGTGACGTTGAGCATCTTTTTATATTCCTATTGGTCCTCTACATTTCATCTTTGAAAAAATTTCTATACAATTCTTCTGCCCATTTTTTTGTTTTGTTTTGTTTGTTTGCCTTTTCTAGGGCCGCTTCCCATGGCATATGGAGGTTCCCAGGCTAGGGGTCCAATCAGAGCTCTAGCCGCAGCAATGCCAGATCCAAGCCGTGTCTGCGACGTACACCACAGCTCACCAGATTCTTAACCCACTGAGCAAGGCCAGGGATCAAACCTGCAACCTCATGATTCCTGGTTGGATTCATTAACCACTACGCCACAACGAGAACTCCTCTTCTGCCCATTTTTAAATCAGGTCGTTCGTTTTTTGGATGGTGAGTTGTATGAGCTGTTTAAATATGTTGGATATTAATCCTTTATTGGTCATATTATTTGTAAATATTTGTCATTAGGTTATGTGCATTAGCTGAGTTTCTCAGTAGAAAATATGAAAAAAGATATTATGAGAATATATTAAAAATTAGGGAAAGCATTTTATTCCCATAGTCCCAAAAATGGCTTATATAACTGCATAAATCCCATGAGCTTATGGAATTTGCTTTTGGCCAAAGCTGCAGATGCTAAATAGTTATCCAAATATCTAACCCATCTAGGTTGCCAAAACTAGACTTGCAATCCTTTTGCTTTAGGCTCTGCATCGCTTCAGGCTCTTCTAATTCCTCTTTGAACCACTTAGAATACAAAACTCTTTTTTTTTTAATAGTTTCAGCAGTCAGTAAATAAGCAAGTTTTCATGGAAAGTCCAAAATATACAAGAGCAGAATCATAGAAGAAGGGGTCCTTTTCCCCAGGTATGTGAAAAGGAAAGGTTTCACTGTATTCTAGGCATTCTTCTTAACATTTCACATGCATTTTCACTTTCATCTTCATGACCACACTTTAAAAGGTAACTGTAGTAATATCATCCTCCAAGGATGTTTTTACTTAGGTGTTCATAAATTATTAATTATTTAATAGAAAGAGTTGCATCTTGAAATCACTGAAAACAAAAATGCACATTTTAAGCATTTGTATTTCAGAAGAAAAATCAATATACATCTTTTTTTTTTGTCTTTTATCTTTTTAGGGCCAACCTCATGGCATATGGAAGTTCCCAGGCTAGAGGTCAGAGCTGCAGCTCCCAGCCTACACCACAGCCACAGCAATGTCAGATCTGAGCAGTGTCTGTGACCTACACAGTAGCTCACAGCAATGCCAGGTCCTTAACCCACTGAGCAAAGCCAGGGATCAAACGTGCATCCTCATGGATATCAGTTGGATTCATCACTGCTGAGCCACAAGAGGAGCTCCTGTACATCTTATTTTAAACAGTCTAAGAATTCTAATGCATTCTATAATGCAACTTTCCACACCACCAATAAATATTGACATAGCATTGCTTTCAGAGCTAAACAAGATGAAAAACTTATAGGGAAGCTTTCTCTGTTAATAAATATCGGCTTCCTTTCCCTTTACTCCAGGTCAGCAAAATCCCAATAGATAAGTACCCAGCTCAATTCTAGAGTTTTATATAACTATTACAGGTTGTTTTTCTGAAAGAATAATTTAAAGGCCTCTAGCTCTATCTGCATATTTTCACACTAAAAATATAAAAGTGAGCAATTCTTCAGCAAATAGAGACTCTTTAGTAAACTGGAAATTTCCAAATAGACCACTCAGTCATTTTCAGTGTCAGTGTATCAATATTTATTTTGGGGAGTTCTCTTCTGATGCAGCAGGTTAAGGATAAGGATCCCTGTTGTCTTTGCGGTGGCTTGGGTATAGGTTTGATCCTGGCCCAGGAACTTCTACATACCATGAGTGCAACAGCAACAACAACAAAAAGATTTATTTTGAATGTTCTTAATGCGCTTTCAGAAATATGATTTTCTCTTAGCATTATTTTCAAATGTGGTTTTTCAGCTCTTGCAAGTGTAATGCTAATGCATTCTTTGCGTCATATGATTTCTGTGAGATTGTATCAGTCATTTTCCACAATGCAGATTACACTTAAAATGAAATGCAGTGGTAGCCACAAACAAAATACTATTATACAGACCTATTGCTCTTCCTGAAAAAATTTAACCTGGACTCTTTACAGTTAGTTCTTTACTACAATGTGAGTGATATATCATTTGGTTTTAGTCCTTTCCTGACTGTGGAAATTGACTCCAGTTTTGGGATTCATAATTTAAGGAAACACGGAGTTCCTGTTGTGGCTCAGTGGTAATGAACCTGACTAATATCCATGAGGACACAGGTTCAATCCCTGGTCTCCCTCAGTGGGTTAAGGATCTGGCATTGCCGTGAGCTATGGTGTAAGTCACAGATGCAGCTTGTATCCTGTGTTGCTGTGGCTGTGGTGTAGGTCGGCAGCTGCAGGTCCAATTAGACCCCTAGCCTGGGAACTTCCATATGCCAAGGGTGCGGACCTAAAAAGACAAAATAATAATAATAATAGTAGTAGTAATAATAATAATAAATAATAACTTAAGGAAACAGTAACTCTTTCTCCTTTTTCAGTAAAAAAGATATAAATATTATAAAGGACCCTTGGTTTTTAATTCCCTCTGTGTATCCATACTTGTATATTTTTGTTGAATGCCTGACTTTGCCCTATGATCTAATTATTAAAATCAGCCCTAATAAAGGAATCCATGCTTGGCTGTGATAAATTTAATTGAGACATAGTCTCAACATTTTTTTTTATAATTTAAGTTTTTTTCCAAAAGCTTATTTTGTAGAAATGGTTTTTTTAGTAGGATGGATGGAAATTGATTCCTTATCTAGTCATTTGGTTTCCACTACAACCAAATATACAATGGGTCTTGTCTACAACTTCATTCATTTATTCTTCCTTTCTATACGTATTTCTTAAAAAAGAAAAAGAGAGTATACTCACTCAAGAGAAAAGAAAAATGACAATGTGATAAATTAAAGAGAATTATTTTACACTCTTTATTATTTCATCCACATAGAATTGGTAATCTCGTTTTTAAACATCAAGGAAACAAAGCATCATGGGGGTGGGGGATGTTGAGCAAGAAAACACTTTCGAATTTTCTTTCCTTTTTCCCACTCCCCCCTTCCTCTAGCAACCATGGCTCCTCCTGCCCTCAGTTCAGGAGTATAGGGAGAAGTAGCTCTGATCACACTTGGGAGAACTGAAACTATGTGGGCAGTTTGGTAGAACTGTCTCAAGACCCAGTGAAGTTCAAGCAATGAGCCTTCTCCCCTCTCTGCCTCATTTAACGACCCTTCTTACAACTGCTTCCTGAAGCCTGTGCCTTCCCATGTTTTCCTCTATAGTCATCCTTAGAAAAGTCCTGGTTGACTGATAAAGTAGGTCCTTATTCTCACTGAATGGTTGTTTTTTTCCTGGGACCTTTTCACGTGATTCTAAAGTAAAGCACAGCTGCTGCATGCACCCTATGTCTCACACACACATTAACGTTTTCATCCTTACATGGATAAGCTACGTAAGGCCCTATAATATGTGAGAAGCAACTTCATTTTTCCACACAATATTAACCGTGTTTCTTAACCCAAGCAAAGATTCCTTCACAAATCAAAAAATCATTCCATTGTCTTAACTGGATATTGCTTATGAGGAAATGCTAACAAGCTTATTTTCTCTCCTTGTGTTGTATGTTTTTGCAAGTGAAAACACTTGAATGAATGGTGACGTCAAAGCTTTTACTCTTAGCAGCCAGCAATCTAATGGGGAGGTACAGCTAACCCTTGGGGAAAATAAGGAGAACTAACAGAACACATTCTTTCAGCTGTACTCAGCTAAATGAGGAGTATAGCATCAAAATGCTCCTAAGAAACACAACTTTCCAGCCTCAGTAATTTTATAAGTAACAGTTTTCTTATTATTTTCCAGAGAGAAGTGGTTTATCCTACCTATATTTTAAAGTTATTTTTGAGGGTTGTTTTTCTTTTGTTTTGCTTGCCACAACTAATTCAAATACATGGAGAAATGAAGGAGAAATCTTTCTTACTATTAAATTACATTCTTCCAAAATCATCATGACTTAACAAAGACTCCTGAAAACTTCTGAATATTGTCTTAAATCAGTGGTTCTTTGACTTCGGTGTGCATCAGAATCCTGGAGGGCTTGTTAAAGCAGAACCCGGGGCCCTACACCCAGAGTTTCTGGTTCAGCAGGAGTGGGACGGAGCCTGAGAATTTACATTCCTGACAAGGGCCCGGTGACACTTATTCAGGGATCACACTTTGAGAATTATAAGGAACAATAAATAATAGTCTGCTGTATTTATGACAGCACTCTCTCAAATTGATAATCTTGTAATAAGAATTTAACAGTTCAATAGTGAAGAGAAATAGCTCCGATTATGTCCTGAAATGGCAATAATAATTAGTTTTAGTTGGTTTAAAAAATTAACTATCTTAAAATACAAGGTATGTCAGGATTCCTATAACTAATCAGCTGATGGGACAGCAGTTGTATGCATGTTTCTACCCAAGGTACCAAGTCAACTTTCATTGTCCTTGGCCTGTGACCTAAACTAGGTCATGAGCTTCTCATTGGAAAGATCCTCAGAGGATAACTAGCCAAATGTCAGTCATGCCATTTATGGAGCAGAGAACATGTAAATAGGAGACACAAGGAAAATGAGGGGAAAGGGAGGGCTATGAGACAATGAGGCCTTGAAAAAGCAAAGCCTCACCTATAATCTGTTATCATGACAATTTGCCTAGTCTGCTAAGAAAGTCTATTCCAAACTATAAGAGTAGATCTTGGCCTGATATTGAAAGGAACATTGCCAGTCTTTGCACTGTGACCACTGTCTTTTTCCTTCCCTTTTTCTACTTCCTAGCAGTGGAAATTTCCTGCTGGTGTTTTTAATTAAACAAGACCACCATCAGGACTACATAAAAGTGATGTATTTCATACGGTCTTAATTAGAGACAATTCATGTTATAACATTTCTGGAGGGAAATTGGCTATGTAAGCCAAATATTTTCTAAAAAGCATATTCTTTTTGAAACAGCAAATCTATTTCTTGGAATTTATGCTGAGGGAAATCAACATGAATGTATCTTCAAATATTTAGCAACATGGATATTTGTCAGAGCAGTGTTTATTTTTAAAACAGTGTGAAAATCCTAAATATCTAATAACAATTTTTTTAAACATTAATATAAGCTACTTAAATGTTGTGGAAAACTTTGTAGTTGGCATAGAAAGGTATTCAAGATAAAGTATTACATTTTTTAAAAAGTACAAATAGTATGTTCTAAATTATTATTTTAGAAAAATGTACATGTGAATATGTGAATGACCCTAAGTAAACACCAAAACACCAACCTATAATCTCACTATCTAGAGACAACTAATTATTTAATTATTTTTAACTTGTCCAAATTTTTTACCCTAATTTGTATGTTTTATAATACAGAAAATAAAATTTTACAGTTTTAACATTTCAAAATAGCTATGAAGATAATTCTTTATTCTATAAAAGATAAGAAAAATAATTAAGAACTTTATAAGAGTTAATTTTATTTTAACATATAGATAAATTGTTTGGGTCAAGTAAGATCTCAGTCAGTCCACGACCCATAAGAAAAAATTTATCTGAGTTCATCAGTGGAAATATTCAATAAGATAATTCAACTGCTTTTCACAACCGAAAACATATTTTTCCATTAAAATATCCTAGGGGAAATAGAAGCTGAATAGTCTTTAAGGAGAATCACATCATTTTTTTGAAAGCAATTCTTCAGCTATTAGGGTGCTACTAGATACAATATTTTTTGATAAAAGTATATGAACAAAAGATGTATGAGAATTTGTTCATTTTTATTTAGTATCCAGGAGATAATGTTCTAAAAGTTCATGAAAGGTAAATATTCCAATAGTCACTCATTAAAGGATATAAATTTAATTTCCTTAACTGTGTCCTGAAATATTCTGCATCAAGGTATGGCTAGCATAGTTGTTTATAGCATGGAAACTACATGCTCAGGAACACAGGGGTATTTGTGAATTTTTTTCCCCTTCATGCTAACCAGTGTACATGCCAACTTCTGATAGATCTCAAAATGCAAGTGATGGATTCTTCTTGATTTAAAGACTGTCTCACAGCTGGATCCTACCATCTGAATTCTAGTTCAAAATTTTCACTAACTGATAAGTTGTTGTGATTTAATTACTCAAACAATCCTAGATTCTCAAATACCTCAGCTATAACTGTTTGAAAAAAATGATTCAAAAATAAATTCAAAAAAGATAATATCTAAAACATAAGATAATTTCTGGCTCTAGCATTTTTATTCTAGGCATACCTTGCACATTAAATATTCTTCTCTTTGCACAAATTTCAAAGACATGAAACAATTATACAAATAACTTACATTATTCTAGTGGATCCTTTTAAAAATACAAACTGGAAACAATTATAAGGCTATTTATAAAGACTCACAATTGGAAATGGAATTTTCTGTTCTGAAGTAAGCAATGAAAGACAACTTCCGATTGAGAAATCAAAAACTAAATGAACTATTATAGAAATCCCGACAAACATTTTCATCTATTTTTAAATTAAAAGTTAAAGCTCATTAGTGACTTGTTTTAAACACTTGATTATAGATTTATTTGATTTTGGTTTGCATGTGATTGAATGTAATCTTCACTTTTTCTTTTTTTTTTTTTTCTTTTTAGGGCCCACTTGTGGCATATGGAAGTTTCCAAGCTAGGGGTCAAATCAGAGCTGCAGCCTACACCACGGCCACAGGAACACAGGATCAGAGCCTTGCCTGTGACCTACACAGGCAAGGCTCATAGCAGTGCCAGATCCCCGACCCACTGAGTGAGGCCAGGGATTGGAACCCTCATCCTCATGGATACTAGTCAGATTTGTTTCCACTGTGTCCCAATGGGAACTCCCTGTAATCTTCACTTTTGACCACTCAAATGAATTTATATCCTTGATTTTTTTTTGTAAAGGAACACTGCTTCTGAAAGTTTCTGGATTGTTATTTAGCTGTTACCTTGAGTCATGGGTATCAGTGCCAAGCAAATATTTGTTAAACTCTAATTCACATAATGTTATACAGACAAAACATAACAAGCAAATATTTATTAAACTCTGTTTCCACAATTCATTCACATACTTTATTACTGCGAGCATCAAATCAGATAATGTTACACAGACAAAACATAACAAGCAAATATTTGTTAAACTCTAAGTTTTCACCATTCATTCACATAATTTATTACTGTGAGCATTAAGTCAAATAACATCACACAGATAAAACATAAATATTCTTGTTTTTTAAGTGGAGAAATGGAGAAACCAAGATTAAAGTTTAAACCAATAATACTCAGTTACCGAGCTTTAATTTTTTAAATAAATGTTCTTATTTAAACATCACAATGACTGTAATATGTAATTATCCTTTAGATGAAAAAGCAAAAGCTTAAGAATTTTTAAAAGTTGTTCAAGATCTTATAATAGTGGGTTTGGGAAAATAATCAGCTAAATGTGTAAAAATACCTGCAGTTTATGACTCAATTTATTGAGGCATTTCTAATTTCAAGTTAAGGGATATTATAAATTCCCTTTTAGGTATTTGGAAGTTTTCCACTTACTATTGTGAAAATAAACATTTTTTTTTATTTTTTTAAAAATATTTTATGGCCGCACTTGGAACATTTGGAAGTTGCAATTGAAAATGAGCCGCAGCTGCATGTGACCTATAGCTGAACGCCACTACACAGGGCCAGAGATTGAACCTGCACCTCCTCAGCAAAGTGCAATGCAAGCCACAGTAGTCAGATTCTTAACCCACTGTGCCATGGCAGGAACTCCAAACATTCTTATCTTTAAGGTAATTCAAGTATAAATTTGTACCTTGCAAACTAAGGAGTCTTAAATCACTTATTGAAATACTTATTTAGTCAACATGAAAAATTACAATATGCAAAGCATATTTGCATATGTCTATTGAGTCTCCAAAAGTTAATGTTGCTAAGCATATGAATTCTTCCTTCTCACATATCCTTTATTCATTCACCCACCCATCCATTCATTCCTCCCCCGCCCCCCTCACTATTATAGGCAGTGAGCATACCAAAGACTGAGATAACAAAAGCACTCCCTGCCCCCTGGAGGCTCACACCCCAGTGGAGGAGATGCAGAGAAAAAAAATCACTTGAAAAAATATTATAAAATATGAACAAAGCATTTAGTGCCTGAAAAGAGAAAGAGAGTACAAACATTTACTTATATTTCTAATGTACCTTTGCAAGTCCTTTGTCTCTTTAGAATTTGACATTTAAAGTAATGTCTAAAATTCATAACAAAAGCATCAATAATCTCATGGTGAATTTTAGTTTAGACAAAGTAATGACTTTTAGTGTTTTCCATAAGTGGATTTACATAATGTAAAAAATGTTTTATGTGGAGCCAGAAAAAGAAATAGAATTTATATTCTATTTTTTAATTTTATTTTTATAAAAGTATAGTTGATTTACAATGTTGTGTAAATTTCTGCTATACAGCATAGTGATCCAGTCATACATATATATATACATTCTTTTTCTCATACTATCTTCCATCATGTTCTGTCCTAGAGATTTGATATAGTTCCCTGTGCTATACAGTAGGACCTCATTGCTTATTCATTAAATGTAATAGTTTATATCTACTAACCCTGAACTCCCTGTCTCTCCAGCTCTCTCCTCCTACCCCTTGGAAACCACAAGTGTCTTCTCTATATCTATGAGTCTCTTTCTGTTTTGGGGATAGATTCACTTGTGCCATATTTTAGTTTCCACATATAAGTGATAAGATATGGCATTTGTCTTTCTTTTTCTGACATACTTCACTTAGTGTTAAAGTCTCTAGTTCCATCCATGTTGCTGCAAATGGCATTATTTTTTTCTTTTTTTATGGCTGAGTGGTATTCCATTGTATATATGTAACACATCTTCTTAATCCAGTCATCTGTCAATGGATATTTAGGATTTTTTAATGTCTTGGCTAGTATAAGTAGTGCTGCTATGAACACACAGGTGTATATATATTTTTGAATTATAGTTTAGTCCAGATATATGGACTAAATAGTAATGTGGCCATTACTATTTCCAATCCCATATTCTCATAGCATTTTAGAGCTTAAAAGAACCTGATAACACCATTCCACGATTTGTTCTCTAACAAAAGGTGGGGATGCTAGGTGGAGCAGAAAGAGCACAGAGTTACATCTGAGACACTAAGTTGAATGCTAGAGAGGGAGGTATCAGCACATTGTTGGAAAGAAGTTTAGAGAGAGCTCAGATTGAGGTGATATTTGACAGCTAGAACTAGTGTGAGTCCTATGAGAGAAAACTGAATGCCAAGGAGCCTCTGTGTATTTATTATTATACTCCCTACATTAGTTTAAGCAGGGTTAAGTACTTGTGAAATCTGCGCAAGTCTTCAAGTCACCTGAAAAGTCTACATTCCCCACTACCTCTTCCCCTTTAAAGGACAGCTCAAGTATCAGCACCAGCAAAGTTTCTCCAGTCATCTCTGCTCCCACTGATTTTGTCTTAAATAGTCAATGCTGTGTTACGGTAAAGACACAGCTGCCTATATTCACATATAGATCTGCCTCTTATAAGTTACATGAGCTCAAGCAAGTAAAAGCTCAATCTGCCTTTACAAGGGAACTCATATGTGCAGTTTAACTAATCAGTACTCTTCACATTGCTCCATATGTTATTTTTATCTCTCTAGCTAAATGATAGATTTTTGTGTCTGACAAAATTCTGGAGTAGATGATGCAATTGAATTAAATGCTATTGAAGAATCCATATGTAAATTAAGATTTAAGGCTTGGGAGTTCCCATTGTGGTGCAGTGGAATCCAATCAGACTAGGCACCATGAGGTTTTGGGTTCAATCCCTGGCCTCGCTCAGTGGCTTAAGGATCTGGTGTTGCCGTGAGCTGTGGTGTGATTGCAGAAGCTGCTTGGATCCCGCCTTGCTGTGGCTCTGGCGTAGGCTGGCAGTTGTAGCTCCAATTAGATCCCTAGCCTGGGAACCTCCACATGCCGCCGGTGCAGCCCTAAAGAGAAAAGATATATATATAGAGAGAGAGAGAGACTTGGAAGGTGTTCCTATATAATAACTTATCTCTAGTTTGAGGCACTTGAATTTGATTTCCCAAATTTCTGCTAGCTCCACAATTCTTTTAGTTAGTGATTTAAAAAAAAAAAAAGCCTAGAGGGGTTATGTGATAAGATTAAGAACAAACAGTTATTTCTTTACAGGATCAATTGATTCTGACTTTTACTCTTGTACTCTTTCTCTTATATTAGTAAAGAAAGGCAAGAATTATTTAAATTATTCATGAATGTCTTCAGGAATTGCTTCTTAAAAGTCTTTCAAGTACTATTTTCCAAACTCAAAACTACATCAGATATTCTTAGACGTCAAAGAGGGAGATCTATGAATAAAGTTCATCTATATATAAGGTGGCTAAAACGTAAAAATACATTCACACTGTAAATATATCTTCTGGAGAACAGGTATTTTTTTGTTTGGGGTTTTTTTGTGTGTTTTTTGTTTTGTTTTGTTTTGCTTTTTAGGGCCATACCTGTGGCACATGGAAGTTCCTAGGCTAGGGGTCGAATTGGAGCTACAGCTGCCATCCTAAGCCAGAGCCACAGCAAAGCCAGATCCAAGCTACATCTGCAACCTACACCGTAGCTCATTGGCAACGCCTGATCCTTAACCTGCTGAGCAAGGCCAGGGATTGAACCCATCCTCATGGATACCAGTTGGGTTAGTTACCACTGAGCCACAATAGGAACTCCAAGATACAAAATTTTGATACACAGAGTGATCCCCAACCTTTAAAAAGGTAAGAATCACTGATATAAATGATCTATTAAGTCCTTTTTCTCTCTCAAATTCTATGACTCTATCATTAAGTCGGCTAATTATAAACAGCTAGATTTTTGTGGTCAAATATTTCATAATTAATATGGATTGGAATGCAATACATACTATTTTGAAACTCGGGAAAAGAATAATATTAACTACTATTTTTAGGACAATACTAAAATAAATACCTTCATCCCTTCCAGCTTTGGGTCACTGCATTTTGGAACATAGAGAATGAATGAATCTTGTATTACCACAGAGAGCAATAAAGCACAAACTTCAAAAGTGCTTGAATACAGGAAGGCCACGTCATCTCTTCATGAGAGCAACACACTGCTTTCCAACCATGGGCATCTCAAACTGTGCATAATTATTTATAGAAACATTCTCCCTCTGGTTTGTACTAGATGATTCCCATTTTAAAAAACAAAAACATAATTAATTAAAACCAAAATAGAATAAATTCAGTATAGTAACAAGACACAAATGGTGAAAGATCAAGAGGTAACTCTATCTTCTTTTGAAAAACTGATTAAACTGGTCAAGGTCTCAATTTCCTCTGTCATTAAAAATAAGGAAGTGACAAATCAAATCTCTCCCATTTTTTTCCTCGCCTACCAAAATCTTCCCTCAAACTGTTTGTTCCTAGTTGATCAGAAGCTAAAAAGAAAATTAAGAAGACTTAGCAAAGGATGAAGCAATAAGAAGGCTTTCTAGTTCTTCCTGAGTCAGCCTGTCAGAATGCGGTATTTTATTCACAGTGCTACAAATCCTCAAATCACAAAAAACTAATTTGCCTGTGTTCAAAAAGGGAAGTTTAAAAATGCCTTTTGAAGACAAATGATTTGAAGAGTCACAGCTGTTTAGAAAAAAGAAATAGCAGCAAGAGACATTTAGGTATAAATACAGTAAAATTATTCATTTGGACTCTATCACATCAGAATTTGGAGAAGTTTTTGGATTTAATATATGAGGTAAAGAGTGAAGCACACTGCTCACCAGTGATCAAGTAAACTAAGAATTAAGAGGAAAGGTAGGGGAAAAAAAAGCTTTTGTATGTGAATGTTTACATGTTTTTCTATTTTCAATATCATTTAAAATTGTTCAAAGAGGAAAAAGAAAACCCAACATATGATATCTTAGACATGGAAGATTAGCATTTAAATTTTTAACCAAATCTATGTTATCTATAGTTTGTGGGCCAGCACCTATTTTTGTAAATAAAGATTTAGGGGAATGTGGGGAATGGGGGATGATACAGCTTCACGGCGTCTTATGATGCCCCTCCAAACTTAACTGGGCATCCAGTGTTTCACCTGTCAATCATATCCTGATCACCTCTTCAGTCAACAGATTCCAGGTCAGAGAAATGGAATAGGTCCAGATACTGGGCAAGATATTATGTTGGGGTGGGGGTGACTAACTTCCGTCTCCTTCTGCTTTTTTTTTGCCCCTAGTAACACCATGTTTTTTAACCATCTCCATAATTCCTTCAAGGGCAAGCCATTGTGATGAATGCCTTTCAGTCTTACTGACCCTTCCTGTAATTGTGGCCACCCAGCTTCTGGAAGTTAAGCACCAACAACCTCTCTCACTTGTGGCCCTGTCATTTCCACGGCAGGGCCACTCTATGACCACTTTTTCTGCTGTCAACTCTGGCTTGCCGAGAAGAGTCACTACAACATTTTTAAATGGTGCTACTTGGCCTCTCATTGGTGCTTTCCTGATTGTGAATGCATCCCCCAGGCCCTTCAATGAGATAAAATGATTCCCTGTTGGGCCTTGTGGTCTCACATGACATATCTATGTCAGCATGCCTCTTTTCCTGCATCTTTTAATACTTTCCTACAGATTGTCCACTTCGAAACTGGATATTATGTACTCTATTAAACTTGCACTCTAGGAGTTCCCATCGTGGCTCAGTGGTTAATGAATCCGACTAGGAACCATGAGGTTGCAGGTTCGATCCCTGGCCTCGCTCAGTGGGTTAAGGATCTGGCGTTGCTGTGAGCTGTAGTGTGGTTTGCAGATGCTGCTTGGATCCCGCCTTGCTGTGGCTGTGGCGCAGGCCAGCAGCTACAGCTCCAATTGGACCCGTAGCCTGGGAACCTCCATATGCCTCAGGCGCAGCCCTGGAAAAAGACAAACAAACAAACAAAGAAACAAAAACTTGCACTTTAGAGTATGGTACTGTGGTTGGCATTGAGTGATCGGATTACAGAGACTTTTTTTTTCCTTCATATTTTACATATTTTATAAGATCTTTTCTCAGAATAAGGAAAATAATTTTTAAAGAATAAAAGTGTGAACAGGAGTTCCCGTCGTGGCGCAGCGGTTAACGAATCCGACTAGGAACCATGAGGTTGTGGGTTCGGTCCCTGCCCTTGCTCAGTGGGTTAATGATCCGGCGTTGCCCTGAGCTGTGGTGTAGGTTGCAGACACGGCTCGGATCCAGCGTTGCTGTGGCTCTGGCGTAGGCCAGTGGCTGCAGCTCCGATTCAACCCCTAGCCTGGGAACCTCCATATGCCGCGGGAGCGGCCCAAGAAGTGTGAACAAAATTAAGAACACTGGAAAAGATATAGGATGCCCTTGAGCAACATGAAGTATGTCTTTCTCTTTTTAGTTTCTATGACAATGCAGTGTTCCAGTTACTATATAGACTGAAGTAGTTTGATGGGCATAAGGGCAATAGATGGCAAAAAAACCTAGGAGACCATCTGTGGCACTATTGTATATGAGCTTAAAAAAAAAATTAAAAGCCCACCAAATACAAGTTGTATTTTTGAAATTAGAGCCAGACTATACTTCTCAGAAAATTCAATTCAGTTTTCATTCTCATCTGGAATTATATCACCCCCCCCCCCCCACTTTAACGGGACTAAATTGATTTGGACCACACAAATGGAAAGTAGGTAGAGCTTTTGTCAATTTCATGCCATATGAATAAATTCCCTATTGACTTATTTTTCAAATTGCAGCTCTAATTTCATAATTGGAAAACGTACTGGTAGGCACAAGCATTGATTACTATTTTCCTTAAAACGCTATATTTAATAGTTCAAAAAAAAGTCCTCTGCACCTACTGCCCACACCAAATATCAGCAGAAGCTTTTTTTTCCAGCCACTCATCTTTTTATGATGTGTCCAAACTACCAGAAAATTGCAAAAGAGAACCAGGGAAAGAATGAGGAGAAGTACTCCAGAATCATATACAGCCACTGTATCCTTTGTATTTCTCCTAGGTCCTTCTTCCTAGGAGTTTTTAACAACGATCTCGTAAAGCCAAATTCTATCGCATCAGCATTCACCACATAATGGTGTTATCACAGCTGACACCAAAGGCAAATAATCTCAGTGATGCTACACAATGTTATTTCTTCCTGCCTCATCTGGTTTTCAGAAGCCTGAATCAGTCATCCCAGTGAGTCACTTCTCCTCAAAATAAAAATGTCTGCAGAATCAGCCCTCTTTGCTCCATCCTCATCATTACTGTTACTGCAGTGTAAGATTTTGGAGTTAGTCTTGGGTTCAATTTCTAGTTCGCATATGTTACTTTTGACAAGCTACTTAACCTTCTTGAGCCTAGAGTTCATCATCTATAAAATGAGAATATCTCCTATGTGACATATTTATAAAGATAAAAGGTTACATATAGTTAAGTCCTTAGTATTATAAATTGTACAAAGTACCTGCTCAATGAAATGGTGGATAACTTTTGTTTCATACCTTAATGTTTAATCTAACTTTTATTATAAGATATCTTCCTGGGAGTTCCCATCATGGTGCAGTGGAAACAAATCCAACTAGGAACCATGAGGTTGCGGGTTTGATTCCTGGCCTCACTGAGTGAGCTAAGGATCCGGCGTTGCCATGAACTGTAGTGTAGGTCGAAAACGCTCCTTGGATCTGGCATTGTTGTGCCTCTGGCGTAGGCCGGCGGCAACGGCTCAGATTAGACCCCTAGCCTGGAAACTTCCATGTGCTGTGGGTGCGGCCCTAAAAAAAAAAAAAAAAAGGAATCATACTGGGAACTTGAAAAATTACTGATACCTGGATCTCACCCTTAGATTATTTAATTTGTTTGGGTGTGACCTAGATGTGAGTGTTCTAGATACTTCCTAGGTGATTCTAATAGGCAATAAAATTTGCAAATCACTGCTCTAAGCAATTTCCAGGTTTTCTTGACTGTAAGTATACTAAACTAGTATGAGCCCCTTGATAGTTTTTAGTTGGCCCTATAAAATTAAAAGAACTCTAAAGAAATTAAGTTATAAAATATTAGAGTAAATTAATCTTTTCACTAACTTTATTCTACTTACATGTATACTTGCTTAGTTTATAGTTATAGAAGGAAGCAATAGAATGCAACTATGCATCAAATATTTAAGTTCTTTAACTTATGGAATTGTCCAGGGCCAAAATTTAGCAGCCAATTGCAAAAAGTTTCTGTTGCTTAATTGGTTGGGGAAAGCACCTGATTTTAGAAGGAGTCCCCTAACCAATAAGATTCTGACATATAAAAGAGGGTATTTTGAGCCTTAGAAGTCAATAGTACTTGCATATAGACCACATGTAAATTGTCATACAATTAGAGTTAGTATGTATAATTTAGTTTGATTTGTCAATTAAAGACTCATTCTAGCAATACTGTATATTCCTAAAGTCATAAAATTAATGACCTTTTATGGTTTTTCAATAGACATAAAAAGACCAAAAAAACTTAATGAAATAAAATTATATGGGTGAAATTAAATTTAATCTATGGATTTAATATGTTTCCATCTTTTATAAATTATTTAATCACCTATGATCAGTAATATTTAAGATTATATTGCCATCTGCTGGTGGATAATTTAAGATTATCATGTAATAATGCAATGCTTATTTTGTTCCAAAGTAAACTTGACTTTCTGCTGTTGCTTTCAGTGAGTGTATGTTTCACGTTAAAACTTAAAATTTCATAAGAGAAAATCTTTGAACCACTACATAAACCTAGAACATAGTTAAGGCATATCACAAAATATGTTTTGGGGAAATACACAGAAGGAGGATTTTTGAGGAGTATTGATTTACATGCAGGGTTTGGTCCATTGTCCTCCTAGTTCTAAAACTACAATACAGCATGCACGTGGGCTAGCAGAGCTGGGTTTACCCTGAGCTGGGCAGTGTGGGGATGCTGAGAGGCTTCCTGGACCCAGGCTATTACAAGCTGGCCAGAAACTGGATTCTAAGAGGGGCATGTGGTGTTGTGGGCACCATAGGGGTGATATGGGCCACCGACTGGCAGCTGATTCTGGACTGGGTGCTCTACATCAATGAAAGTTTAAGAACGACTAATCAGGGAGTTTCCACTGTGGTTCAGTGGGCTAAGAACCTGGACTAATACCTACGAGGATGCAGGTTCAATCCCTGACCTCGCTCAGCGGCTTAAGGATCTGGTGTTGTCACCAGCTGCAACATAGGTTGCAGATGCAGCTCAGATTCAGTCCCTAGCCTAACTTCCATGTGCCAGAAATGCAGCCATAAAAAGAAAAACAAACAAAAAAAAAATTGAGTGATCAATCCAATCAATACCCCTGAAATCTTTCTGATATCTTATGGCACTGCCTCCTTCCATCTGAGTCTGGGCCAGCCCAAACTCTCAGGATGAACCTTGAGGAAACCCACAGTGCAAATTAGGCTTTCAGTGTTTTTGAAAGTAGCTTTGGTGTGTGAGCATACATAACATTAAACCTCCCTTTGAGTGTTCCCTTGTGGCCTAGCAGTTAAGGATCCGGCGCTGTCACTGCTATGGTTGGATCAGGGCACAGCTGTGGCGTGGGTTGGATCCCTGGCCCAGGAACTTCCACGTGCCACAGGCATGACCACAAACAAAAAACAAAAAGCAAAAAACCTTGCTCTGAAACTGGAAAAAAAAAAAAAAAAAGACTGAAGGATAACTAACCATGTCACTAAACCCA
Organism: Phacochoerus africanus; assembly: GCF_016906955.1. Lineage (NCBI taxonomy): Eukaryota > Metazoa > Chordata > Mammalia > Artiodactyla > Suidae > Phacochoerus > Phacochoerus africanus. Next base: position 32,252,341 of record NC_062554.1, read on the forward strand.
AGTTTAGGTTATCAACAACCAGGAATAGAGATGTATACTTTGGCAAAGGCATTGAAACAGAGAAAGCAGACAAGATCAGGATGCTTGGGAGTCATGAATAATGCTCACATAATTACAACTGGTGGCAAAGCAGAAAGAAAAGGCATGTGATTACACATACTATACACCTATATTAGGAGGAAAGTTAGGACTTGTAGAAAAAAATATAGATCATTCTTCCCATTTGGATGTGGTTGGACTCCTGTTCCTAAAGAAATAAATATGTGGGATCCCTTCCAGCCCATTGTGGCTCTGGTGAAGAGCGAGCTAATCCATGATTAAAATGGGAAGGGCTTTGGGAGTATGCTGTGACTTTCCTCTCTGCAGAGACCTGAGCTGTTTCTCCAGCTCCCTCCCTAACACATAAGGAAGAGAGAACTTTAGACAAGGTTTCAGGCTCAAGACAGGGGTGCTGGCTCTAGCTGGGTGATGGCCCTTCCTCACTAGCAGGTGGCTTCTGGTATATGAGATGCTGCTGCTTCTCTAAATATACATACTGCATCAGGAATTCCTGGTATGCTCTATGCCTTCTCCTTTACCTACCTTATACTTCCTGATAGAAAAAAAAATGGTATATGGATCCTAAAGAAGAGGCCAACATATGTCTCAACTTCTTAAAAGTAGGACCACTCTCTTAGACCTCTGCTTACCTCTTAGACAGGGTGCTTCCAGCATTGCTAATGCCAGAGAGACACCTACATGGACTATATCACATACCAAATGCCACCAGTGTAACTTTATAACTTACTATCCTTAGAAATAAATCATGGACAGTTGCTAGTGTTTATGGCTAGTTTTTATACCAATATTTTTCAATATAGTCTGATACAAGTCACTTCATCAGTTTTCTCTGTATAAAATTAGTTGACCAGACTAAGAAAGACAACTAGGTTTCCTGGTAGGATGGTTAATTTTAGGTGTCAACTTGGCCAGGTCACAGTCCCCAGATCTTTACCTAGAATAATATTCTAGATAGTTGTGTGAAGGTATTTTTAGATGATATTAGCATATAAATCATTAAAACATTTTGGATAAAGCAGAGTACCCTCCCTTAATGTTGGTGGGCCTCATCCAGTCAGTTGAAGGCCTTAACAGAAAGAGAGGGACATCGCCTAATGACTCTGTTTCTCTGGGGAAACCTGACTGATACACATGGTAATGGATTTATGTCAGCTCAAGTTACAGAGAATGTTCATTTATAATGAGATCTATTTTTCCCTAACAATTTTCCCCCCATCAAGGTAATTGGCAAAGCCAAGTCAGTCATCAGAAAGGGAGACTGATGTTTTTGAAGAATAAAATATTCTTGGCACTTGATATTATGCTGGGCTTCTTTTGGAAATTAGTACACATTTGCCCCTTTTTTGTTGTTAGCTGAACAGCATCTGGGAAGTTGTGGCAAACACATCCTAAGAGTCACCCTAAAAGTCATGTCTGGAGTTCCCTGTGTTTCAGCAGGTTAAGGATCCAGTGTCATCATTGCTATGCCTCTGATTCCTGCTATGGCACAGGTTCAATCCCTGGCCCAAGAACTTATGCATGCCATGGGCACAGCAAAAAAAATTAAATAATTAAAAAATAAAAGTCATGTCCTTGTAGCCCTGCTATATAGTTTCCTCCCCCAGAGTGTAGGTGGGAACTATGACTCACTTTTGTATCAATAGAATATGGCAAAATGGATGTCACTCTCTTGATTAACTTATATTATGTAAAACTCAGTCTTAGCAAACTGGAAAGATTTTCCAGCTGGCTTTGAGGAAGCAAATAGCCATTTGGGATCTATCTGCCTATAAAGAATGCCATATGTGGGCCTGAGTGCTTTGGTCCTACAACCACAAGGACATGAATTCTACCAAAAACCATAATAAGATTGGAAGAGGATTCTTCCCTCAACAAGATGAGAACTCAGTGCAACTGGCACCTTGACGGGAGCTTGTGAAATCCTGGGCAGAAAACCCAGCTAAGCCACTCCCAGACTTTTACCCACAGAAACCATAAGAAAATAAATGTTTTTGTTGTAATTTACTAGGCCTTAGTAATTTGTTAAACAATAATAAGAAACTAACATAGAGGCAGTTCTCATTGTTCTAATCTTGCTCAGAGGTAGCACCCTGGCTCTCACTTTTGAGGCTAAAGGGAATCAGGTATTTTCTGTTTTCCCAATATCGAATTCAGGATTATGATATTAGGTCCGTTCAATTAGGTATTCTCAAGATTTAAAGTCCTGCAAAGAGAACAGATTTGGGGTTGCCAAGGGGGAGGGTGCTGGAGGAAGGATGGAGTGGGAGGTTGGGGTTCCCAGATATAAGCTATTATACTCAGAGGGGTAAACAAGATCCTACTGTACAGCACAGAGAACTATAGTCAATGTCTTGTGATGAACCATAGTGAAAAAGAATACTTAAAAAGAGTATATTTGTGTGTGTGTCTAAATCACTTTGCAGTACAACAGAAATTAACACAACTTTGCAAATCAAATATACTGCAATTAAAAAAAGATTTAAAGTCAGATGAAAGACATGGATATTCACAGCAAACAGTCACAGTGATATTAATTATGTAGATTTTTTTTTGTTACCTATGATTTTTGCCATTTTCTATTTGTTAGAAGTGAGTCATTAAGCCCAACCACACTAAAGGTGAGGGGAATACACAAGAGCATGAATACCAGAAAGCAGGAACCATGATATATCAAGGGGCCATCATAGCCCCAGCCTACCACAAATATTGCCAGAGCAGGCATTCAGCATTGGTCTCTGTTGCTGGCAGGCTGGACTTGCAGGGGCAGCAGTGGGTAGATCATCCTTGGTAAATGAAAGTCCACATTATTGGCTCATACATAGCTCTAAATAATGACCATCAGGCCAACACAGGGATGCAAAGGCTGGCTGATGTCAACTGACTGAATCATTTTGTAATTTTGGTTGTTTAGTAGCTCTTCCATGGTAAACGCTTCCTGGTGAATATTACCATATGATATAAAAATCTTCACATTTTGTGCCCACTTTAACGTATTCATCCAAATGACTACCCTAGAAGTTCTTATCTCTAATTTTCCAATCTTTTTCTTTTCAGATACATGACCAACTGACCAGGCTTCTTGCAAATTTCCCATAAGTTTCCACAGAATGTAGTCATCCTTTGGGTATTCCAGTTACATGTGGTATATCAATTACATCATGCCTACTTCCCTGAACCTTTCAATCCCTCCCTCTAGTGTCTACATAATAATTACAGCATTTCAACTTCACTCAGCTTGAGCCACTGTGTTTGTCATGCTTATTGACCCATCCTAATGGTAAGTTTGCCTCATTTCCTGGTGTCCTTGCCAGTCTTAAATCTTTTACCACAGAGAGTACTACTAAAGAAAATTTCATAGTCATAAATTCTTTCATAGTCAGTTACAGATGTCAGCCCCAAAGTCAAGAACCCTCACTATCTAGTCTCAGGCTTACTCATCCAACTCCTACTGGATACTTCTCCGACACCTTTGAGATGTAGTCCTGCTCCTCCCTTATCCAATCTAACACCTCAAACTGGCTTATTCTGTAATTTAATCATGATAGACCTAATGGACAAGACAAAAGGTGGGAAGTAGGTTCTGAGGGGGGCATGTTGCTTTTCAGCAGAAATTTTTATGGATTGTTTTTCAACACATAAAACCAACTAGCTCTTGATAGGAGGATATAGGCCATTTTTGCAGATTCAGAAAATTCTGTGATACCAAAATTTAGGGGGCATCTACCCAGATAGCCCCATCTCAGGTGTTGGCGTCCAGGTTCTCTCAGCCAGAGCCCTCAACTCGATAAGACAGATCTACTTTCATTGGGCATTTTAACCATCTTTCACATTCTGTCACTCAGAAAATTGGATCCTGGGTTTGTTCATCTTTTTCTTCCTTTCTGATGCAGGAAATAGACTTTTATTTATATACCATTAAATAAGTCCTCTGGCTTTCACACCTAATTTCAATTGTCTGCTCAGTATCTTTCTGAAGCATGAAGATGTTTAGCAATAAACATCCAATTCATTTATTCTTATATCTCCTAGTTTCTCCATGTCTCAGACACCTGACACATTGCACCCGCTAGTGCTATCCATGGTAGACCATCACAATACACCACCAGTGAAAGTTTGCATGTGCTCCTCCCACCAATAGTGATGGGGTCCTCATTACCAGAGGGGCAATGAGTAATCTAGCTCTAAAATCCCAAATTATCACCTGTTTTTCAGCCCATACCATTTCTGGTACCAGTTGTGGTAGGTTGGGTTTTCCAGAAGCTGAGTCTGAGACTGACTTTAGGATGCAAGCCCAACAAATCTTCTAACAAACAGGAGGGAAGCTCAAGAGTGAGTACTGCTCACCAGAGTTGTCCTGACATATGCTGCAATGCCCAGCCTTTTTACCCTGCCTTATTCAGTCACTGGATATGAGTTTCCCCAACAAGGGAGTGACCTAGGGTGAGGACGGTGAGTACTGAGGCAGATCCTGAAAGAATTGACAGTTAGAAGCTTTCTGTGTCTTGCCCTCCCCACAGTGGGGCAGTAAACCCCATCAAGTGACCTGGGAAGCACATCTCTACATCTACCACAGGATGGCAGTAGAGGAAGAACTGGGCTGAGATTACAAAAGGGAAATTTATGTTCCAAACTGTTGCAGAATATTGCTACCTGAAGTTGGCAAAATATGGGGAACATGTGTGAGATTGGACTTGAAAACATGAAGCTTTTGGACGAAGCAAGTTCTAGTTTTTACCTTAGGCTTTATTTAATGATATGAATATAATTACCAGATTGTAGGTTTAACTATAAAGCTGAAGTAGACAATAGTTGCCTTCTTGCTTCTGAACAAATAGAAATTTGAATTCAAAGTTGGCCCTAGCTAGGTCCTGGCTTCTATACTGTAAACAAATAATTTCTGTCAATTAAGGACTTCACAAGATAGAAATCCTAAGTGGATTTATAAACTAAGTATTAGAGGATCACTACCTAGTCAATTATATCTTTTTAAAGAATGCAGAAGGCAGACCCTCTCCATCAGGACTTTGGAAAGGAACATACCAACAATTTTTAAAGTCCTAGAGCAGTGGTTCTCTGTAGATCAGATATGCTGGTGGGAGATGCTGAAAATTAAGTGACCTCCCTAGTTTCAATGGTTAAAAAAAAAAAAAAAAAAGGTCATTCTGAAGTGGCAAAATCAAGTAATAACACTTCATCAGAGAGCGCTGTGGTCCAAACCATTCTGTATTAGAAAACTCAGCTTCCTTTTATAGAAAGTATGCTGTTTTGCTTCAATCTTCACCTATACTCAACATCATAATAGAGGCTCTTGTCAATACGATAAAATAAAAAGAATAAATAAAAACTCCAAATTGGAAAAGAATAAAATTAGCTTTACTCATAAACACTGTGGTCATCTATATAGGAAGTATAATCAAATATATTAAAAAGTTAGCAGAACTAGTAAGCAGGTTTATTAAAGTTATATGACACAAGATCAATATACAAAATCAATTTTAGGTTGGTAAAAGAAATGATGGTAGGGAGTTCCCCTCGTGGCGCAATGGTTAACGAATCTGACTAGAAACTGTGGGGTTGTGGGTTCAATCCCTGGCCTTGCTCAGTGGGTTAAGGATCCGGCATTTCCGTGAGCTGTGGTGTGGGTCGCAGACGCAGCTCAGATCCCGTGTTGCTGTGGCTCTGGTGTAGGCTGGCGACTAGAGCTCCAACTAGACCCCTAGCCTGGGAACCTCCATATGCCATGGGAGCAGTCCTAGAAAAGGCAATAAGACAAAAAAAAAAAAAAAGAAAGAAAAAAGAAATGGTGGTAGGTCCAACCGTGGAAAGCAACTCAGCAAGAAACAGTAAGAAGGTACACACAACAATTTGGATGAAACACAAAAAAATTACACTGTTTTTCAAAAGTCAACTTCAGGAGTTCCCTTTGTGGCTCTGCAGGTTAAGTATCCGGCTAGTATCCATGAGGATGCGGGTTCAATCTCTGTCCCTGTTCAGTGGCTTAAGTATCTAGCATTGCTGTGGGCTTTGGTGTAGTTCACAGGCACATCTCTTATCTGGTATTTCTGTGGCTGTGGGGTAAGCCAGCAGCTGCATTTCCAATTCAACCCTAGCCTGGGAACGTCCATATGCCACAGGCGTGGTCCTAAAAAGTAAATAAATAAATACATACATACATAAATAAACAAATAAATAAAATTTAAAAGTCAACTTCAAAACCTTAAAATAATACTCTATATGATTTCGTTTATGTAATATTCTTTAAATAGTAGAGAGAAGACCAGCAGTTGAGGAGAGACAAAAAGAAAAAGAGAGAAAGCTTGCTGCAAGGAGAAAAGCCAAGAAATCAATAGCCTCCACTGCCACTGTTTTCAGGATCCCTTCATGTTTGACTTGAAGCCACACTCTTCCTGACATGTCTAATGGAGAATCTTCACTTTGGAGCTCCCTGAAAAACTAGCCAAGTCCTTCTCAGACCTGAAAAGTCTGAGCACAGTCTGAGACTCTTCTTATCTAATCTTCCTTCCTTTACTTTCATGAGTGTCAAAATTATATCACATTCTGTTTCCATTTCTATTCCTGTTCTACTCCCACTATATTTAGCTTTCACAAGTATTGCTCTCAGTTAGTTTATTACAGAGGACCCTTTCAGAGGTGATAAGTGGGAACTACTGCTCTTCAAATGCCAAAAAAAGAGTTGATTCAATAACAGACCCACAGATCACTGTGTAAATATTAACACACAAAGACTTATAGAGAAAATGTCCAGATGTGATGGCTCGGCTGCATGCCCAATTTGTCATTGTATCATGTTTCCCTAAATCTTGTAGACCATGTTTTTGTGGATGAAGGCAATAATCAAGGTAAAGAATTCTGGGCAAACAAACCAATGTCAGTTGAGAGCTTATATACCTACTACTAATAGCCCATTGTCTGTTGAAAATATCTATGGGGAGCTCTTACTGTAACAAACTATATTTTGAGCCACTGCTACCCATGTGACATTATTCTGAAAAAACTCAACATTTTGGAGTCCAAACTATGTATTCAAAACTACTCAAGAAATAATTACTCTATGGCAACAAAAAATTGGGTGAATAAACCAACATTTGTCAAAATACCTTATAAGAGCCCTGGGTGAAAATTGTCAAGTCTTAGGATAATGTAAATTTGTCTTTAAAGGAGAGAAATTTACTGAGGAAAAAAATCATTGCTCCATGTGTGATGCTGAGCAGAGGTGTTATTTCAGGAGGAAGGGAAAGAGTGAAAGGATTCTGTACAGATAGTATAGCCTTTGAGAAATGAACAGAAGACTCAACAGATAGATATAAGGCTGGGGATCATACTGACTCAAGATGGACCAATAAAAATGTTCTTCCAGATGGAAGTAGAAATAGGAGTGTTGGTTGAAAACAATTAGAAGCAATTATTTAACATTGCAGCTATCTAAAGCAATGAATAAGAACTGAGAAAAACAATAGATTAACCAAAAACTTAAAAGGAAAACCTGACAAATAAGATGTCCATGGGGGCTTTAAAAAGCTGCATAACCTTTCATATGAAGCATGGGAATCATCCTGGGATTCTTCTGGATTCCTGAGAATCTAAAAAGCCATTTGTATGTGCAGAGCTATGTGAATGCCAGGGCTATGTGCATGCTCAGGAAAAACCTAAAAAACCCTAAACTCTTGCTTCTGGATTACCTTGGAGTTTCTGCCCTAGGAGAAAGTGAAGGCTAAGGCAGTGTTGTCAAATGCCTGGCTGAGTGTTGAAGGCATGACCCCAATAAACATACACAGGCAATCAGTAGAGTCTGGGAGCCTTGTTGGTTCCAGGCACCTAAGGAAATCTGTATCCAATCATCAATCAACCACTAAGCTAAGTAGACCCTTGAGTGGCCACACATGAAAATGAATAAGAACTTTTGTAAAACTAGCTCTGAAAACTCACAAAACAATAAAATATCAAAAACCATAAGCATTGAGAGTAGAGAAGAATCTGAACTCCAGAGTTACCACATTATTTTAAATATCCAATTTTTAACAAAAAAAAATTTAATAGACATGAAAAGAAACAAAAAATTATGGCCAACACACAGGACAAAAACAACAACAACAACAACAAATAAAAACAACCAGTCAACAGAAACTGTCCCTGAGGAAGCCCCAATATTGGACTTAATAAAAAAAATCTTTAAATTCACTGCTTAAACAAAGAAACTATATCTAAAGACTTACAGGAAAATGTAAGAACTATGTCTTGTCACATACAGATTATCAATAGAGAAATAGAAAGTATTTAAAAGAACCAAATGTAAATTCAGTAGCTGAAGAATGCAATAAACTGGAGTGAAGAACGCAATAAACTGGAGTGGAAAATGCACTTCAGGGACCCAACAGCAGATCTGAGCAGGAAGAAGAAAGAACTAGAAAACTTGAATATAGGTCAATTGATGTTACCTAGTTTGAGGATAGAGATAAAAATAATGAAGAAAAATGAAAAGAGAGACTCAGAGTCCTGTGGGATACTATCAACAGTACCAACATACTGCATAGTGTGAATCCAAGAAAGAGAGGAGAGAGAAAAAAAGCATTTAAAAATCTGAAGAAATAGTGTCCAAAAACTTTCCAAATTTAATGAGTATCATTAATCTGTATATTCAAGAATATCAAGGAGTTCTCCTCGTGCGCAGTGGTTAGCGAATCCGACGAGGAACCATAAGATTGCCGGTTCTATCCCTGCCCTTGCTCAGTGGGTTAACGATCCGGCGTTGCCCTGAGCTGTGGTGTAGGTTGCAGACGCAGCTCGGATCCCGCGTTGCTGTGGCTCTGGCGTAGGCCAGCAGCTGTATGTCCGATTCAACCCCTAGCCTGGGAACCTCCATATGCCGTGGGAGCGGCCCAAGAAATGACAAAAAGACCAAAAAAAAAAAAAGAATATCAAGAAACTCTAAATAGGATACACTCAAAGATAAGATAAAAATACTCTAAAATTGATAGCAGTTATGGTTGTACAACCCTGAACATACTAAATGCCATTGAATTATTCTCCATAAATATGTGAGTTTGGGTAATATGTGGATTATATTATAAATAAAGCTGGTTTTTAAGAAGAAATTAGGTACTGATACATGCTACAACATAGATAAAACTTGAAAATACTATGCTAATGAAATAAACCAGTTATAAAAAGTCACATACTCTCACATTCATATGAAATGTTCATTAAGAGGCAATTCCATAGAGAAAGTAGATTTGTGGTTCTGCAGGTGCTTGAGGAGAAGACAAATGGAGAGTGACTATTAATGGTTACAGGATTTCTTTAGGGAGTGATGAAAATTTTCTTCAATTATACAGTGGGAATTGTTGTACAGTCTTGTGAATATACTAAAAATCACTGAACTGTATATTTTTAAAGATGACTTTTATGATTTGTAAATTATATCCCATTTCTTTAAAAAGCAACCCCTTCTCCCTCAGAAATTTTCAGTGGTTGAACAAGGTAAAATTATTGTTAAGTTTGTACATGATAGTGATGGAAACTTGGTAAATGAAAATATTTTTAAAAAATATTCATTGGGAAACAGTTATTATTTTGGAAAATGTCCTTTTTGTTTTCTGGTCTATAAATAGCACAAGTTTCAGGTAAAAGAATAAAATGCAATATATAATTTAAAAGACATGACCAGAAGTCAGAGTGTAAATTATATAGGATAATTATGTTACGGCTGGACCAGGACAACCCTATGCTTATCTCTGGGAATGCCTGGAATTCTGGCACTGACTCTTCACCAAAATAAAGGCAGTAAGCTAATGATTGATGATGTGCTGTTCAAAGTTTGAACTCTCCTGGCGTCAGCCAGGACCAGTTTTTTAAATTGATGGCTTATATCCAGTGTAACCAGTAGGATAGCCTGGCTTGGCTACATAACCAAGAGAGACATAAAAGATGAAGATGGAAACTTGAATTCCTCTCCCCAAACAAAGATCTATCATCACACAACTTTTGGCAATCCAATCTGGAGACAAAATACATCACTGTGCTACACTGGGACAGGGATGAGAAGCTACACTGGGAAGTTTCTTGGACTCCAGAGGCTTGTCTGCACTCTCCTTCTCCTGCTGTGCTATATTCTTTGCCTTTATTGATCATGATCTCTGAGGCCCTGTAAGCCCTGCAATTACCCAAGCTAATGTACTCTTTTTACTAGTAATACATTCCACATGACAAGCCTTTTTTATGTAAAAAAGTAAAGGAGAACAAATCTTAGAAATTCTATTCCAGTGAGGCTCTCAAAACCCTGTGAGCAAATATAAGCAGAGAGTATTCCCATCCCTGGGAGAGTGCCAACATATTCAGCAGTTATTCATGTAAAGAGATTCCAAAGACAATGGAAACTCAAACTTGGTTGCCCAATTCAAATCGCCAAAATTGGTCCATTCCATAGACAAGGGTGCAAAATCATATTTGTGAAAGAGAAACTTATGCTACTGAAGAACTTTGTTAGTGAGCCCAAGAATTGAGGGTGAGGCAACCAACCTCTGAACCTAAGAGTCTACTTTTAAGTACCAAACCACCTCATATCATCTAGCATCTAGAACACAGGCCTAAGTCATAGACTCTCATAACATTCCAAGGCATTTAAGCAAATTTATCACAAACATCCTCTGATCCTGTCTGGGTTTAAAAAATGTTGGCGTTGAAATTTACCAGAACAGGAGTTCCCATTGTGGTGCAGCAGAAACGAATCCGACTAAGAACTGTGAGGTTGCAGGTTCAATCCCTGGACTCACTCAGTGGGTTAAGGATCCGGCATTACCATGAGCTATGGCGTAGGTCACAGTTGTGGCTCGGATCTGGCATTGCTATGGCTGTGGTGTAGGCTGGCAGCTGTAGCTCCAATTAGATCCCAGCCTGGGAACCTCCATATGCCATGGGTGCGGCCCTGAAAAGACAAAAGACCAAAAAAAAAAAAATTATCTGAACAATCTTGGAGCTCAAACACCCAGTTCAGGAGAATAAAATCCCCCAAAACTGCCCACACAATTTACAGTCAGTTCCTCTCGAGCCACCAGAAACTTCCTTACATGTAATCCTATCTCTCTGGCACAGATGTTCAAATTCCTCCATTTCCCACCATAGACAAAGTATGAGGGATACATGAATCACTATCTTCACAGTTTGGGGGTAAGCTTCATGTGTTTGCCTCTGCTTTTCCTGAGTTCACATTGTCAAGAAAGTCCCCACAGAAAGGTCTAACTCACTGAATTGAATTACCAGGCCCAACCCATTTGGATGCTATTTAACCACTCACATTCATTTTATCATGATGACCTGACTACCATCCTTTTCACCCAAATTGTAACCAGTGGAAAGCCTGGCCTGCCACCACCTAGAGGATTTCAACAATATCCTAGTTCTCAGGATACTGGCTTCCATATGTCATCCACTCTCATGACCTTATCCTAGGTCTCACCATCTGGAGCCTTATGGTTCTAAAATCCATGAATTCGGATGGAACTCGGGCCCCAGCAACCCATTCTTCCCACTTGCTTAGGTGAAGGAACAGATGTGCATGCCCTGCAAGATCCCTAATGCAGGGATACCTTCCAGGGAATAATCAAGGCTACTGCAAATCCTTCTGAGCTGTGGATTCGCTTTTCCTCTCAATAAGTTGGTTTTGTTTGTTAATTTTGAAGTGGGAAGGAATCCAGTTAACATTCAGGATTCCTGTTTCCTAGGGGAGAGAGTGAACTCTGAGGAACAAGTCTCCTAATACTCTCTTCCAGGAGAAGGCTCTCTCTGATCTTAGTCCAAGTTCCAAGGGGAATGATTCTACTTGCCAAGACAAATGGAAAAATAGTGAAGGAGTTTTGAAAACACACGCACACAATAAATACAGCTGACTTATTCTTCCTCACACCTTTTGTTTAGGACAGACATAAAATCATTTTTCTGCCCAAACAGCTTCCATTTTCTACTCAATATTGGCTCTGTCAGGCCAGTGCATCTCCAGCTGAGAAGCTAAGAGGATCAATGTGCAACCTAAGCCATGAGGTATCATCTGGCTGCTCTTTCAGGCATCTGCCTTTAGTGCCCAGAATACTTATAAACAGCGAGGGGACACAGACATCTAGCAGGAGACTGTCTGAATTGGGAATATTTGACCTGAGACAAAACGGTGGTTCACATATGCAGCATATGCTCTATGTAGGAATGTATATCTGTTTATATTCATACTCATTTAGAATTAATAGTTAAATTCAGGCATCGCTGTTTAGATTATAGACTTAATTATCTGATTATTAGCTATTTTGCTAATATAACATTTTTGATTTATGATACTAAGTCTGTTTACTTCTTGCATATCTGGCACTTTTTAGGTGTCTTACTTGAGATATTTATAAAGTTTCCCCCCTAAAAAAATGTATTTTTATAAAAAACACCCCAAGTGTGAAATTACAGTATTGTTAAGATGTAAATTAAATGTATTTTCAAATGTGTTTCTAAGAAATATGTATAACTTACAAGAAATCGAAGTTCTCCTTATTGCATTTGTTTCAGTTTCAGAATACTAGCCTTGCTGAAATACAAAATGCTTCGGGCATTAGTGGAAAATGAAATACTTAGTCTTATTCCCAGATGTTTAATGCATTAAATTCTTAAATGCCACGTTAACAAGTATCTGACTTTTTAAACTCTGCTTTTATAGAAAACAAAAGGCATGACTATGTTAAATGCATAATACTAGAAATCATTAAATGAAAATAGCCTTTTGTAGGCTTCAATATTATCATTTTTTCTCATTTCTGTTTCTCAGCATTTTTAGTTATGCTTGTTTATTTCAATTGAAAGCACAGGTCCTATGAAACTCTTACATCATTTCTTGGATTATAAGTAACCACTATGAGCCTGATGGCAAGCCTGGTTTAGGGCTGCTGTCAACAGAAAATAAATTCTGTTTTTGTTTTTTCCTACCTACCTTTTATCTTTTATTACATCAACAAATGGCTTTAGAAGACTTTCTTTATAATGTCACTGAAAACATATTTCAGACTACCATAAGCAATGACTTGTCCTTACTTATAAGAACACTCACTGCACAATAGTACAATGGGGGCAAGAAACACATTGGGTGCAGGGCTAGAGGTATGTAAGCCTTCATGTGACACTACACTCAGCTGTTTCATCATGGCACAAGGGGTTCAGAAGACCTGTTTTCAGTTGGTGTAGCCAATGTGGTGGAGTAGAAAGACCCTGAGCTCACCTCCTCCACAGACAGATCAAAATTACAAAGTTTTAAGAGCAACTATTGATGAGAAATACCAGAAGACTAACAGAAAAGATCTTTTACACACAAAGACTTAATCACAATGGAGTGGGTAGGGCAAGTGGAGATGCATAATAGTCAAGACCTATACCCCCAAGTGGGCAACAAACTGGAAGATAATTATAATTGCAGAAGCTTTCCCCAAGGAGTGAGGGGTGTATGTCCCACATTGGGCTCCCTAGTCCAGGGCTCCTGCACTAAGAAGACAAGCCCCCATAACATCTGGACTTGAAAGCCATCAGGGATTAATTTAGGGAGAGCCAGAGGTCTGTGGGAAATAGAGAATCCACTCTTAAAGAATGTACACAAAATCTCACAAGCTTTGGGATCCAGGGAAGAAGCAATAATTTGAAAGGAGCCTGGGTCAGGCACCTGCTGATCTTGAAGAATCTCCAGGAGATGCAGGAAAAAACTGGAGCTCACCCTGGAGACATTAAACACTGGGCACAGCCATTATGGGGAACTCATTCTATCAGATATATATACACACAAAAGAGAAGGAAATTCAAACTCAACACTACAGACAGTCATCAAATCCCAAGGGAAAAGAGCAAAAGAAGAAGAAAACAAAAAAGAACTACCAAAACAACCCCCCCAAAATTAATAACATGGCAATAAGAACATGCCTATAAAATTATTTTAAATGTAAATGGACTAAATATTCTAATCATAAGATATGGACTGACTGAATGGATGAAAAACAAGACCCATATAAATTCTACCTGCAAGAGACTCACTTCTGATCTGGAGATAAACACAGATTGAAAGTGAGGGAATGGAAAAAGCTATTCCATGCAAATGGAAATGAAAAGCAAGCCAGAGTAGCAATATTTATATCAGACAAAATAGCTTTTAAAACAAAGACTATAACCAGAGACAAAAAAGGACATGTAATGATCAAGAGACCAATCCAAGGAGAAAATACAATTATAAATATATATGTACCTATTATAGCAGCACCTAAACACATAAAGCAAATATTAATAGACATAAAGGGAGAAATTGACAGTAAAACAATAATAGTAGGAGACTTTAACACCCCAGTTACATCAATGGACAGATCATTTAAATGGAAAATAGATAAGGAAGGATTGACCTGAACAACATATTAGATCAGATGAATTTAATAGAATTACACATAGAACATTTCATTAAAAACCAGCATATGCAGTCTCTTTTTAGATGTACATGGAACATCCTCCAGGAGAAATTACACACTGGTCAACAAAACAAATCTCAGTAAATTTAAGAATATTGAAATCATATCAAGTATCTATTCCAAATACAAAAATATGAGACAAGAAATCAACAAAAATTAAAAATCTTCAGGAGTTCCCATTGTGGCTCAAAGGGTTAAGGACCTGATGTAGTCTCTGTGAGGATATGGGTTCAATCCCTGGCCTTTCTCAATGGGTGAAGGATCAGTGTTGCCCCAAGCTGTGGCATAGGTCACAGATATGGTTCAAATCCAGTGTTGCTGTTGCTGTGGCATAGGCCTCAGATGCTGCTCTGATTTTACCCCTAGCCTAGGAATTCCCACATGCCACAAGTGCAGACATAAAAAGAAAAGAAAAAAAAAAACTTCAAAAGACAAAAACACAGAATCTAAACAATATGCTACTAAAAACAAATAGGTCGCTGAAGAAATCAAGAGAAAATTTAAAAATATCTGGAGATAAAAAAAACAAAATGAAACAAAGCACAGTGCTTTGAACCTTTCCACAGAAAAGAAACTCATGGACTTGGAGAATAGATTTGTGGTTGCCAAAGGGGAGGGGGAGGGAGTGGGATGGATGGGGTACTTGGGGTTAATAGATGCAGACTATTGCCTTTGGAATGGATTAGCAATTATATCCTGCTGTGTAGCACTGGGAACTATGTCTGGTCACTTAGGATAGAGCATAATAATGTGAGAAAAAAGAATGTATAAATGTATGTGTAACTGGGTCACCATGTTGTATAGTAGAAAATTGACAGGACACTGTAAACCAGCTCTAATGGAAAAAAAACAAAAATCATTATATAAAAAAAGTAATGGGACAGTGCAAAAGTCGTTCTAAGAAGGTAGTTTCTAGAGATACAAGTCTGTTCAGAAAACAAGAAAAATCTCAAATGAACAATATAATCTTACACCTAAAGCAACTAGGAAAATAAGGACAAAACCCAAAGTTAGTAGAAGGAAAGAAATCATAAAGAACAAAGCAGAAATAAATGAAATAGAAACTGAAAAACAATGGAAAAGATCAATGAAACTAACATCTCATTCTTTGAAAATAAAAAATCAATAAAACTTTTGCTAGATTCAACAAGAAAAAAATGACAGATCCCCAATGATAGAACCAAAAATTAAAAGAGATAAACAACACATACCACAGAAAAAACAGAAATTAAAAGAGATAAACAACACATACCACAGAAAAAAAAATAATCATAAGAGATTACTATGAACAATTGTATGCTGACAAAATGGACAGCCTAGAAGAAATGGATAAATTTTTATAAATGTACAAACTCATAAGACTTAACCAGGAAGAAATTAAAAACATGAACAAATCAATTCCCAATAGTGAAATTGAAACTAATTTTAAAAACTCCTGACAAAAAAATTTCCAGATCCAGATAGCTTCACAGGTGAATTCTACTAAACATTTAGAGAAGCGTTAACACCTATCCTTCTGAAACCTATTCCAAAAATTTCAAAATAAACATTTACTCATTTATTTTACCAAGCTAGCATCACCCTGGTACAATAAAATAAAATAAAATAAAATAAAATAAAATAAAATAAAATAAAATAAATCACAAAAAAAGAAAATTACATGCTAATATCACAGATGAACATGGATGCAAAAATCCTCAAAAAATATTTTGCAAATTAAATTCAACAATGCATTAAAAGAATCATACATCATGATCAAGTTAGATTTACCCTAGGGATGCAAAGATGGTTCCATACCCATATATATTAATAAAGAATAAAAATCATGTGATCATCTCAATAGATACTGAAAAAGCCTTTGACTAAATTACCATTCATTAAACTATGGATTTTGAGTGATGAGCATGTGTCAAAGTAGTTTCATCAGCTGTAGCAAATATACCCCTCTGATGGGGGATGCTCATAATGGGGTGTGGCCAGGAATCTATGGGAAATCTCTGTGCCCTTTGCTCAGATTTTTTGTGAACATAGAACTGCTCTAAAACATAGGATCTATTTTAAAAAGTAAAACAAGGAAGAGGAAAATGAAAGGAAATATTTACAAAGTTTGTGTTTTGGTTACAGTAGACTTGTTGTCTTTTGTCTCCATGCCTGTAATTACCATTTTTAAAAAGGAACATGCATTAATTTATAATGGAAAAAATAAACATTTCAAGACTTTTAAAAGCTAAAAGAATTTGACATTCATTTATGATATAAAAAAACTTTCAACAAAATAGGTATAAAGGGAATAGGGACTGTACCTCAGCATAATCAAGATCATATATCACAAGCCCACAGCTAACCGAAAGCATTTCCTCTAAGATTAAGAACAATACAATGCAAGGATATTCACCCTCACCACTTTTAGTCAATATAGTACTGGAAGTCCTAGCCATTGCTTATATATGGAAACTAAATGGCAAAACAAATGAACAAACACAGCAAAATAAAACCAGAGTCATAGATATAGAAAACAAACAGGTAATTGCCACAGGAGAGGGAGTTGGGGGGAGGAAAGAAATATGTGAGAGAGATTAAAAGGTACAAACTTTCAGTGGTAAAATAAATAAGTCACAGTTGTGAAACTTACAATGTGGGAATATAATCAATAATCTTGTAATATTTTTGTATGATTACTGATCGTAACTAGTCTATCATGGTGTAGAATAATTATCACCATATTGTGTAAAAGGAAGTGAAGTAATGTTGTAGGTCACGTAGACTTCGAAAACAAAAATTATACTTCAAACACAGACAAAAATTATACTTCAAAAACAAACTCATAGAAAAAGAGATCAAATTTGTGGTTATCAGAAGGGGTTGGAGGGAGGGGAATTGGATGAAGGCAGTCAAAAGAGAAAACTCCCACTTATAAGATAAATAAGTAGTTAAGATGTAATGTACAACACAGTAAAGATAATTAGCACTGCTGTATGTTATATAAAAGTTGTTAAAGGCATACCCGTGGTGGCTCAGAGGCAATAAATTTGTCTAGTATCCATGAGGATGCAGGTTTGATCCCTGGCCTTGCTCGATGGGTTAAGGATCCAGCGTTGCCATGAGCTGTGATGTAGGTCCCAGATGCAGCTCAGATCTGGCGTTGATCTGCCATTGATATGGCACAGGCCAGCAGCTCTACAGCCGCGATCCAACCCCTAGACCCCTAGCCTGGGAACCTCCACGTGCCGCGGATGCAGCCTTAAAAATAAAAAAGACAAATAAATAAATAAAAGTTAAGAGAGTTAAACCTTGGACTTTTCATGACAAGGATAAACTTTTTTCTGTTTTGTTAATTTTGTGTTGATACTAGATTATGAATGTTCACCAATCTTACTGTAATAATCTTTTCATGTGTATTTATGTTGAGTAACAGAAACTAACATAGTGTTGTAGGTAAATTATACTTCAAAAACAATCTAATTTTATGATGTATGTAAGTAAAATTATTATGCTGTATACCTTAAATCTATACAGCACTGTAAGACAATAACATCTCAACATAACTGGAAGACAAAAAAGAACTCCCCCCCCCCCCAAAAAAGACCTGTGTTCAAATTCCAAGTCACCTACACATAACCAATATAGCTATGGAAGGTATATTTTGAACTCAAATTTTCTTCATCAGGAAAGTGAGAATAATATCTAACTCACAGGATTTTCTGAAGGACTAAATCAGATCTATGAGTAAATACTAAATGTTCACTATTCTTGAATATTCATCATTGTGTATATGTAAAACTGAGATAAACTATTTCCTTCTGACTACTCTTCAACTCTAGAGAAGTAGAGTACCTTCAAGTTTATATTACTTTATGCTAGAACAAACACATGGGTAAGGCCATTTCCCAGCTTCTGTACAAACACTGGGAAGTGTTACTTTTATAAACACTGACCTGACAGGTCCCATATTAAGTTAATTTTCATTATAATTCATGACATAATTTCATGTTTTTGACCATTTATCTTCTGTGAATTTCTGGTCATGTCATTTGCCTATTCTGTAAGGATTTCTTATATTTTAGAATGCATGATATATAAGGAAGTTTGAGAGCTGTGTTGTGGTTGGCATAGAAGAAAGCAAATATCCATTCTATAAACTACTCATGGGGGCCACATGGCAAAGAATAGCAGGCAGCCTCTGTGAGCTGAGGGAGGCCCCAGCTCATAACTAGATGGGACACTGGAACCTCGGTCCTACGACCACAGGGAAATGAGTTGTGCCAACAACCAATGCATTTGGAAGAGGTCCCTTAACCCAGAGGAGAGCTCAGCCTGGATGACATGTTGAGTTGAGCATTATAATACCCTAAGCAGAACTCTAAGATGATAAATGAGTGTCAAATAAAGCCATTAAGTTTGTGGTAATTTGTCACACAGTAATTTAAAAACTAATATATCTACAATAGACTTTTGCCATCAATGCAAGACCCCATCAATTCTTTTTCAAATAGTACCTGTTCTCATTGATTGCACTTCCAGAAGTGCTTCAAATTCTCTCTCTCAAAAAAAAAAAAATCCTGTTGACCATTCATGGTGTCTTTATGTTAAATGTATGGATTGCTTTGGAGACAGATCCAAATAGCCTAGAGGCTCATGGTCTCCCTACTTTTTGTATGAAGGAAGAGGCTCAGTGGATCTGCAGCGGCTCAGTGGAAAGAAAAGGCTGGTACAAGCAACAGAGCTTTAATGAATCAGCTCCCCCATTCAAACAAAGCCACTTTCTCAACCATGAAACCTATACTGTTACAAAAATGACCTCCCAGAATACACTACTCATTAACATAAATAGGCTCTTCTACCTGCCAGCCAACACATTATTCCCTAATAAAACCTATTTTATAACTGCCAGTGAGGCAGTGTGTTAGTGAACCTCTTGGCATGACCTTACAAAACTACAAATAGAGTTACCATATGATCCTATAATCCTACTTCTGGGCATTTATATATGTAGAAAACACTAATTTGAAAAGATACATACACCCCAATATTCATAGCAGCATTATTTACAATAGCCAAGGCATAGATGCAAACTAAATGTCCATTGACAATGAATGGAAAAATATGTGGTATATATATATATATAATGGAATATTACTCAGCTATAAAAGGAACGAAATAATGCCATTTGCATCAACATGGATGGAACTAGAGATTATCATACTAAGTGAAGTCAGAGAAAGTCAAACATCTTATGATATCACTCATATGTGGAATCTTAAAAAAATGATACAAACAAACTCATTTACAAAAACAAAAATAGCCTCACAGATATAGAAATCGAGTTTATGATTACCAAAGGAGATAGCAGGGGTGGTGGGGGGCGAGAGATTTAGGCATTTGAGGTTAACATGTACAAACTATTATGTATAAAATAGGTAAACAACAAAGACCTACTCTATAGCACAGGGAACTATACTCAATATATTGTAATAACCTATAATGGAAAAGAATCTTGAAAATAATAATTACTTTGCATACTTGAAACTAACACAACATTGAAAATTAACTATCCTTTAATTTAAACAATCTAAAAAAAGTTCAGATATTAATGTGTTTTAGAATGCAACTGATCAGGCTATAAATATATAGTAAATTTATTATGAATAAGAACAAATTTATTAAGCACAACAAAATGTGAAAATATGAAAGACTTTATTTTTACAGTTAAATATTATGGAATCACCTGGAAATAGGTTTTTAAACCATGTGAATTTTATATATTAATCTGTGCAAAATTATCCCTTGTAATTGTAGTCAACAGAAATTATCTGTAAATTATACAATTAGCCATATCAAATAAATATAGAAAGAAATAATTTTAATTTTCCTAAGAATCTGCTATAAAAAAGGGGGGAAATCTTTTAAAAGCACAATATACTCCAGGTCACCAGTTTCAATTCACTCAAAACAAATTTTATTCTATATTGTTATAATAGTAAATAGGAAAAGCATACATTAAGCCATGTTTTCCTCTATAAAATTCTACAAAATTTAAAATTTCTAATTAAACTCATAATACCTAGATGTCATCTACAGTTAAATTTTGGCTAATATGTTTGAAACACTCAGTAAAAAGGGAAACCATATAAAATCTTTTATATATTATCAAAAATAACTGTGGAGCACTCATTAAAATTTTAAGTGAGATTACTTAAAGTATGGATCATAAGTTCTTCTAATTTTCATTGAAACAGATTTAATCTTGACAGGTGAGTTGTTTTTGGTCCATGTGCCCCATCTAATTCCAGTTGCAAGAAATTTTCCAGGAAAGTTATGAATGCCATTCAGATTTGAGAGCCCACACTGGTTGAACCACCAGCCAGTGTTGTTATGGAGGTGACTGCAGCTCTTCACAGACTGACCATTGAGGAAGCACACAGGGCGACATCCATCATTATCAACATCTGATGTGCTGAAAGGCACTGCATTTTGATTATCTTCTTTGCAGAAGCCCCGGAATGCATCACCTAGGTAAAATAGATTTTTTTTTTTTGATGACTAAGGTTAAAGGCACTTTTTGTAATTTTAATTGACTTTTACAATCCTGTTATGCAAAAGCATTGCACCTAAAACTAAGGTTTAAGTTATTTTTTACTAGTTATCATAGTAAAATTTCCCCTCCATATTGCAATATGCCAAAATCTGATAATGAATTCCTCAACATGACAGGCATCCTTAAGTGGACATTTGATATTAAAATCACAAATTACAAAATTGGGGTTTGGCTGTATTACTCTTCCCTAAAGTTTGACGAGTTTATACATCATCATCATCATTATTATTATTATTTTAGAGCCGCACTCGTGGCGTAGGGAAATTCCCAGATTAGGAGTCGAATTGGAACTACAGCTACTGGTCTACACCACAGCCATAGAAACATAGGATCTGAGCTGCATCTGCGACCTACACCACAGCTCAGGGCAATGCCAGACCCTTAACCCACTGAGGAAGGCCAGGGATCGAACCTGCATCCTCATGGATCCTAGTCAAGTTCATTGACCACCGAGCCATGACGGGAGCTCCTATACATCATTATTTTTTTTAACATAGGTCAAAAATAATGATGTATAAACTTGTCATACTTTGGAGACGAGTAATATGGTAAATTAATTTAGGAAAAGAAAATAATTTGCACATAATAAATGTTTACACCAGTACCATTTTACATCACTTTAGATAGAGAGATATGGACAAAGGTAAAAACTTCTACCTTTAAGAAACAAATTTATAACAGCCAAAGTTGTTTGGTTTTATTTAGGGGTCACCAAGTTTACATTAAATGGCTGATGCCCTCAAGAAAAAAATCAGCTACACTACTGAGGAATGCCTTCTCTTCATGTCTCTCCACAAGAAATACAGACTTATTGGACAGTAGTTAAAACACCACCATATTTTAAAGGCTTGCATCGGACATTCCATGCATGGTATCCCTAATACTCACAGTAATCTTCAAAAAGTTAGCATCTTGACCAAGGCACCCTAGTTAACTAAGTACCGTGGTAGAAGGCAAGTTTTGTTTGGGGTTTTTTTGAACCACATATTTAAAAGACTTGAATTAGTCCTCTTGTATTTAGATTTCACTTATAGATAAAATTTGCTGATGTTTGAAACACTAATTAGAAATGAAACTGTGAAATCTTTGAAGAATTCACTTTTTTTCAATATGTTCCAAATGTTTGGCATCTCTTGACATGTCTTTAAGGAACCTGGAGAACGCAATTAACATCAGTGGCCTATCCTCCCACTGATGATTAAAGCCTCTGACCGTGCACTTCACAGGAAACAAAATGTCCACAATGCACGTATTTGCAGGAAGAATATAATCTTCAACACCCACACAGCACAATACTCTTCAGAAGTTCAGATGAGAGAGATGACACTTACAGAACATTGCCCAAATTATATGATCCCTCCACAGATTATCTCCCTGGTTAAGCCCAACCAACAGAAGGATCATACATTATATGAGCTCCTCAATTGTATTATATTTAATAGATTATTTTTAAAATATAATGCATAGGCCTATTTTTCAAGACATAGCCCATTAAACTCACTGTCATGTTTTCTGTGAGAGTGTAATTAGAAAAGATGACGTTTTGTTCTCTCCAAGAACCCAGAATCAGAAACATTTGTCCTCATGGAACAACTGTGTTGCTCAGATGTTCGAATTTCATATTTCCGTTTTTGCTCTGAGCTCAAAGTCAAATTTGTGGCTCACCTCTACTGAATACCTGATCATACTTAACCCCCTGGTTTTACTGTTTCTATCTTTACTTTCTATTGACACCTTTTTTCTTTATTTTGATTATATTATGTGACCAACATTTGAAAGTTACTTAACAACCTTATTGGGGAAAGGAAGAGTAGGGCATGACAAAATTTAAGGGTTCTGTAATGAAAAAAGTCTTGCCATTTCAAATTGTACCCTCCACTTAGATACTAATCATCTTTTAGAGAAACCCCACGTAAACTTTTCCTAACATCGTATGTTCCACATAGAGATAGTTCTTTACACTTTTAGAGATAAAGCCTCAGAAATTATATAACTCTTTAAAGGTGACCCTATATGTCAAGATTTAAATTTCAGTCTTTTACTTAATATCCCAAGTCTAAACCTCCTCAGATGTCAGAGATTCCAACCATACCAGGCCCTCTTCATGCCCAGTAATTTTCTTCCCTCTGCGCCTTGACTCAAGCTCCTCTCTTTGCCAACATTCATTTTCCAGAAGCCTATCCATTCCTCCAAGTACAGATCCAACAACAAAACAGTTTGAATATTATGGCAGGTAACAAAATGTTGTGTACAGTAAACATAAGAGGTTTCACCTCCAAATCAGAAATCTTGGGCAAGTCAACTTTAACGATGCCAGCATATCCATCTACTGAATAAAAATACCTGGACCCAAACTTACTGAATCAGATTCTGCATGAGTATGTACTTTCAAAAACCATCCCATGTTGAATCTATTAGTTCTTTGTTGAAATCTACCCTTCCAAGAAGTTCTGGATGCAATCAAGTGGAATAATTTTCTCTTTCTTTAACCCCCAAAGCTCTAAACAGTATTCTATGTTTTCCTTTTCCTTATTTCCCCCTCTATATTGTGATCCATTCAAGATCTGAGAATATATAACTCATTTATTTTTTGATTTCTAGCACTAAACATACCTAATGAACAAGTACCATGATGAGCAACAGTAGGAGAGCTGAATTTAGTATTAATGCAAATTTAAAATTTCAGTGTCAGGAGTTCCCATTGTGGCCCAGCAGAAATGACTCTGACCAGTATCCATGAGGATGCAGGTTCAATCCCTGGCCTCACTCAGTGGGTCAGGGATCCTGAGTTGCTATGAGCTGTGGTGTAGACTGGCAGCTGTAGTTGCAATTCGACTCCTAGCCTGGGAACCTCCATATGGTGCAGGTGCAGCCCTAAAATACAAATGAATAAATAATAAAATAAAATTTCAGCATTAAAATATAAATTTAACCTCAAGTATTTTGAAATTGAAACAAATTTTATTTGGAAATATGTAGATGCACTGAGGTAGAGTAGGGAAAATAAAACCCACTAAACTAGTTGTTCTATCAGTCTGAATTCTTGCCCTGGCTCAGATGTGATGAACTGGGAATCTTGGGCAAGTCACTTAATCTTTCAGGTTTCTTCAACCTGTAGAGTGAGAAGAGTGGAGATCACCTCTAACATTCTATGACTTCTAAACTCCAGCCTCTCAGAACATGAAAATGTAAATACCTTCCCAGACTGCCACACAGACTCTATCTAAATAATCCATTGCAATTACATATAGCAAGTTGCTTTAAAGAGAATAAAGCATTTCAAAATCATGATTATAGCAGAGTTTCAAAACTCAAGACTTAGCCAGTTTTCTCATTCCTCATCTCTTCTGTTATCAGCTATGTCTCATACACCAAAAGAAATGCATTACTTTTATCTACATCTAATATTGAGTCAACTATATTTAAACCTTTTGGATAATCTTAGGAATAAAAAACTTACCAGCATTTCCTGAATACCGTCCTAAGTGCATTTTAAAAAACGTTGTTTCATCCTCTAGCCAAAAATTGTCATATGATGCATAAGCAAATGTGTCATCTTCAGATTCCAGGGCTACATAAAGCATAAAACTGGTGTTCTTCTGATTCACTATATAAAAAATCTTTTTCAGCCCTAGCCAAAATTCACCTGTTAAAAAAAAGATTTTAAATATATTTTAATACAAATTAAATAAAAATAACCCTTTATTGAGTGCTTGATATAGCTTAGTGTTTCAGTAACTCTGAGATGATATCTCCCAAAATCAAAATTCAAAAGTTCATTTAAATAAATCGAGTCTGACCTTAAGGCATGTCAACAAAACACCAGTTGGAATATTATGGCAGGTAACAAAATGTTGTGTACAGTAAACATAAGATGTTTCACCTCCAAATCAGAAACTCCTGATGGAATATTTCCTGAAAATTATCAGTAGAAATCTTTTTTTTCTATCTTTGACAATAATCTTTTGTGAATACATACTTCTTTGTTATAATGCAGCTCATCAGTTACCAATGAATAAAGACGTAATATAGCAACACTGGAGTTTCCCCAGATTAAGGGTCAATATTTCCAAGATGATAGTAGATTCAGGACAAATTATTAAACTCCCTAATTCAGACTGAGTACTTCCTGCATGTTCTAACCAATGGCTTTCTACTTTCTTCTACCCACTGTGGCATAACCTAAATGTGCAGACCCCTGCTCTGAAATATATCCCTCTGCCTGAATAATGAAATTCCTGAAGGAAGTAAGCATCTAGTCAAAACAAACTATAGGGGACAATGTGACAACCTTCAAATTCTTTAAACTACAGCTAAGATACTAAGTCATTCTCCGAGGCTTATAGAGGCATTTTAGCTACATACCCACATAGAACTGAAAAGTATTCAGAAATACAGGAAGAAAGGAGGCATAGGAAATAAGAACGAAGTACAAGAAGTATTTGTTTATTTATTTAAGCCATTCTGTTAGGTGTGTCATAGTCAACTTTTGAGGGCAAAACCTACTACAAAGTATAAATTGTGACTTTGTATTTCAGTTGTGAAATACAACTCCTTTTGATTGTGACTTTTGATTGACTGTGACTTGTTATTTTTTAATACAAAAATTTTATGGAAAGAGGGATATAATAAATTCATAGTTGAATTCTTAAAAAAAAAAAGAGCCTGCTTACTGTCAGTCTATGACATTTTCCAATTTAAGTGTCCTTGCCATCTTCCCCCTTTACTCCATCCACAAATTTAACTTGACAATTTTCATCATCCCAAGTTCATTTTTTTACATATGCCAAATACAAAGGAACCTGTTTATGTGAAGTATACCTGCCCGAAGACTTTTTTCGTCAAAACTCAAATAATTTCCCCATATAAATAAGTATTAGGGAAGAAAGATGACAGTTTAGAGCCTGTAGATCTATGACTGCTCAATTCAGAAGGCAGCACTTTCAGAAAATTGGAGGTAATGCTGAGAAAACACAAGTATGTCAACTGCACTCCATAGCATGGCAGCTATTTGGCCTTACTTATGACATTTTATTACATTTTGTGTCCCTTCAAGCATCATTGGCATGCAGTAGGGTTTTTAGCAGTAGGAATAACACCACCACTTACCAAATCCTTGGATGACATTATTATGGGATGTTAAAGATTTTAAATTATACCAACAGTAACTTAATAGCATAAAAATGATCAAAGTCACGTGCAAATGTTCCAGTTAATGTAAAATTCTGCACTATTCAGAAACGCTGGTGTTTCTACTCACCAATAAAATTGATGCTGCCATGTAGTAATAATGTGAACAGATTTTACAATTCACTTGAGGTTTATATTTTCCATATCTTGAGCATAATGATTTTTATTGATATTTTTATAAAACACTACTCCAGGTTCACATAATTTGAATTTGTAAAAGCCAGGTACCCCAATTCTCTATTTCATTTGCTTGTGTAGACACAGCACAAATCTCAGAAATTTTAAAGTCTCTGATCATTCACTTTTTCATTCTACAAATAGTTATTGAGCATGTGCCAGAATTTATCAATACTTAATAAACACCCAATTTAGAATTTTTACTAAAACCACTTTTAACAGGTATCTAAAAATAAAGGTTTCCAGATCCCAACTGAAAACTTATAAATAATTTGGCATATAAGCAGAGAGTAATTTAAATCATATTTTTATATTCATAAGGATTTGCTATTTTTCCTAACAATTTGACCAATAGAGACACAATCTATAGGCATAACACCAAAAAGAAGAAAAAGAGAGAAGTAAATAAAATTTGACCTAAAAGATCACCAAATCCATCCAGATAATCACACCACAGCCTTTGGAAATCAATTACCCCATCAATCCTCTTCTGTATCACAGTCCATCCACCTCCTCTGTAATCCATGTCACACATTACCTAAAAAACCCAAAAGGGCAAAAACATCATACTATTATTTTCATTCTTTGATATAACACTCATACTTCACCCTTAAGCCTGGAGAAAGAAGATATTTCCACAGAAAATTTCAGTGTAACTTATGCCATTAATATATTCAGATTTTTTCATTTCTAGACATAATATTGTTTATTATAAAACAAACAGTTGCTGTCCCCGTATCAGTCATTTTTTAACATATATAAGTGTTTGTAGCATTTTAAGGTTATATTCATTTTAAGGTTATTCCTCAACTCCATAAATATTTTTCAGTTGAGTAATAACAGCACCAATCTGAAGTTGCAGAGTGATATATTTCTTTATAAATGAACTTATTCTTTTAATTAAAACGCTGACTTTTTAAACAGTGTTAAATATGCATGTGTGCTGGTCTTTGATTGCTTTTTTCTCTAAAAGCTTGGAAAGCCTGTGTTTAGGCTGGGATTTTCAGGCAGAAAGACATAATCTGTGACCCATCTCGGTAGGCACTTATAGATGTATCTGTGGTCCACTGTTAAATATCCCTAAGAGGACAAAACCCATAGACGTGACACAGCAAGAAAATCAGAGCAGTCATACCCATTGGAAACTTCCCACACTCAGACAGAAAAAGGCAGTGTGGAGGAAGTTAGGGAACCAACACTTTCCCACAAAAGAGGTAATTATGCATCCCACTCTTCACAAAATTAGACGTCTTTCCTTTCCACATCTGTTCAGACCTGTTTTTGAATCTGTAAGTAAAGTAATTTAGGTAATTTAAAATTATTTCCCACTTAATTCCCAATTTTTGACATCTTGTCAACAGATGTCAAAAATTAATGTTAGTAACTCTGAGTCAAAGAACTAGTAATATATACTTCAAAAAAATTATTTTATTGTGTAATAAAGACTATCAAGAAGGTATGATATTGATATTATAAACTATCTTATATGCAAAAAAGCAACCAGAAAATTATACATGTATAATTTATATATCAGTATATATAATAATATATTAATAATAAATAATTTCAATAATAGATAATTTCCGGTCAAAATTTCTTCTAGAAATCATGGTTTAAAACTACTAGGAGTAATTTATTTCTTTCAATTTAAGAAATGGATCAGCTTCTCAATCTGTTCATATTTTAGTGAAAGGTTTTTAAATTATTAATTTCTTATACATATAAAATCACTTTTCAGCCAAAGAAAATATAATCACACATAGGAAGAGAAATTAAAGTATTTTTAGCAAGCTTCAAGGCAAAGCACACCATTATTTTTTAATATCCATGAGCTAGTTAAAGCAAGTAGGTATTTCTTTTGCATAGTTCTGCCTACTCGAAGGATAATATAACATCTCGCACCAAATGGATTTACTTTAAACAATGAACCATAAAAACTCACATATAAAAGTCAAAGATTCTCTAGTTCTTTTACTGGTTTGTGGTTTCAGCAAAGATTTCCAGAAAATAAAAATTATGGAACTTATACTAATTTATTTAAATTTAAAAAAATACTGAGTTCCCATTGTGGCTCAGCGGTAACATATGTTGCCGGTGTGTCCCTAAAAAGATAAATAAATAAATATTGGAGTTCCCATCGAGGCTCAGTGGAAATGAATCTGGCTAGTATCCATAAGGATGCAAGTTTGATTCCTGGTCTTGCTCAGGGGGTTGAGGAACCGGCATTGCCGAGAACCGCAATGTAGGTCACAGGTGCAGCTCAGATCTGGATCTGGCATTGCTGTGGCTGTGGTGTAGGCCAAGAGCTGTAGGTCCAATTCAACCCCTACCTGGGAATTTCCATAGGCTGCACGTGCGGCCCTAAAAAGAAAAAAATAGAAAAAGGAAAAGAAGCGAAAGAAAGAAAGAGGAAGAAAGAAAGAAAGAAAGAAAGAAAGAAAGAAAGAAAGAAAGAAAGAAAGAAAGAAAGAAAGAAAGAAAGAAAGAAAGAAAGGGAAAGAAAGAAAGAAAGAGGAGTTCCCGTCGTGGCGCAGTGGTTAACGAATCCGACTAGGAACCATGAGGTTGCGGGTTCGGTCCCTGGCCTCGCTCAGTGGGTTAAGGATCCGGCGTTGCCTGTGGTGTAGGCTGCAGACGCGGCTCGGATCCCGCGTTGCTGTGGCTCTGGCGTAAGCCAGTGGCTACAGCTCCGACCCCTAGCCTGGAAACCTCCATATGGGGCGGGAGCAGCCCAAAGAAATAGCAAAAAGACAAAAAAAAAAAAAAAAAAGAAAGAAAGACAAACAGTTAAAATTCTAATTGTAATTAAATATATTAGATGCCTATCCTATTCCATATAATAAGCTAATACTTTACCTCAAATGGGTAACTAGATCCTTCTGGGTGGATTATATATAAACCACTTGGTGTTTTTGTGACAGAGCCAATGGTATCTTTAATATCAGTACAATCTAAACCTAGAAAAGTAAAATTAGTTATTTAGGATATATCCACATATACATTTAATACTAAAGTATTTTACTATAGAGAATTGACAGTGCTATCTGAAATTACTATTAAACTTTTCATTAATGATATGATGATTTTAACTTCTTGGAAATGAAAATTTATGTGAACCTTAGAAATAAGAAGAAACTAGATGGATAGATGGAGGAAACTGGATTTATATTTTATAACTATGCATTCTTTTGTCCAGTAAATGATGCCTTTCAGAAATCTAGGCTTATCTTGAGGCATAACATTTAATAGAAATCTGTATGAATGATAAGGAGAAAACCCAAAGGAATAAGCAGATTAACTACTATGGACACATCCTTTCTACTGTATTTGAAATCTCAGAAATTCTAATGTGTTGGAGCCCATTTACACCCTTTTCTTCAGCAGAGGAAATTATGCTGAGTCTAAAGCCTCCTCAGCTGGCAATAGCTAGAACTGTATACAGCAAACTATAATCACCTTCTTTAAAGCATTCCACTTCCCATGGGAATATAAATATATATTTATTTATATAAATATATATATTTATATATATATATATTTATATAAATATATAAATGCATTATATGATTATAATATTACATTTTACTATAAGGTATATTACATTGTATTATCTTTTATAAATGTAATAAAATGCATCAATTACCCAGAGAAACAAATATATAAAAAATTAGAGCCAGAAGTCTGAGTTAGAGTCCTAATTCCTTTCTTTCCCAGTAAGAACCTCTAGCTAGGTTACTTAGTCACTTTTTTGATGTGTAAAATTGTTATAATAATACTATCTGTTTCATAGTGTTATTCTGACCATTTACATAGCAAGACAAAGCACTTAGCATGGTGCCTAGCATACAATAAATATGCAGAAAATGTCATCTACAAAAAGTTAGCTATAAAAAATGTGCTGCTTTCCCCCTTTATTTCCAGAAGATACAGATTTGTGGACTTTCTCCTGAATTGTTAAGAAACATTTTTATAATGATAAAGATATGAGATATGATAGAAATTTACAGTGAAGGACTAATCTGAGCTGGAACAACTGCTTTGCCACTACCATCTAAATAAATATGAACAGATTATTTGGATTTTTCTGGGCTCCATATCCTCATTTGATGATCATCATTATCATAGCAAATTCTTATACTGTCTTATTATGCATCAGGCAATATTTAAGAGCTTTTGGTGTTTTTACTCATTTAATCCTCACAACTGTATGAAGTAGGTACTATCAGTTTACTGATGAGGAAACTGCTATCAAGGAAACAGTGGCTTCAGGATTCAAAAACAGATGGTCTGACACCTGAGTCCTTGCTCATAGTCACTGTGTTACACTCTTTACACTACTCATGTATGGGAAATAAGTGAGCTTTAATAAAACAATTAAAAAAAAAAAACATGTGAAAGTGCCTAAGTACCTGACACATAGGCGATTCTTAGTAACAGTTTATTCTCGTCTCTTTAGAAGGAAAAAAGAATGATCATACACTAGGCCCTCAATAAATATTTATTTGCTTGGAACTTTGGTATTCATTCACATCCATAAGATATACAGGGCATTTTTCTCAGAAACCCACTCCTTTAAAAATTAATACTTGGAGTTCCCGTAGTGGCGCAGTGGTTAACGAATCCGACTAGGAACCATGAGGTTGCGGGTTCGGTCCCTGGCCTCACTCAATGGGTTAAGGATCCGGCGTTGCCGTGAGCTGTGGTGTAGGTTACAGACGCGGCTCGGATCCCGCGTTGCTGTGGCTCTGGCATAGGCCGGTGGCTACAGCTCCGACTAGACCATAGCCTAGGAACCTCCATATGCTGCGGGAGTGGCCCAAGAAATGGCAAAAAGACAAAATAAAATAAAATAAAATAAAATAAAATAAAATAAAATAAAAATTAATACTATACTATATTCCGGTACAAAAAGTACTAAACTCCAGTTTCTTTCTGTCTTAAGTTTCAAATGTTATGTCCCAACTTGAAACCTTTCAAACATGTCAAAAATACTTTTTACAGGTGGGAGGAATTCTGAGACCTTCTTTTCTTCTAACTGAAGAATGATTATTAATAAAATGTAAAGGAAGGTCTGAATTCAGTTATGTAAAATCATGCTATTTTCAACAGATTCAAAATATCTGCATACAGCCATGGCTTTCAAACAGTCAGAAAAGGCTCCCAATTGAGAAAAGTACACATTGTCTGGGTTGAAGCTCGCTTAATGGCAGTGTTACTCCTCCAGTCTGTTAGATAATAACATGTATGTTTTAAACAAAACTTCTAAATGCACCAACCTGTCCAGGAAATTTTTTAAGCAATAAAAGACAAATATGAAAAGGCTGAAATACCAAAGTTCTCACCATGTGATTGAACTGGTCTGTGAGGAAAAGTATCCAGCTGTTTCCTAAAAACTTCTGTAGTCAAAAGGAGAACTCGATTCATGAGTTCATTAACCTAAACACACATGTACACATATAAGCAAATTTATATTTGAACGAAACTCTTTTAGCTTAATTCCATAACTGGTATCTTTAAGCCTCTTATAAATCCAGCTTTGAAATATATACAATGCCCATTTTCTGCATTGAATTCCTCACTGCTCTAAGAAAGCAATGAAGGCATAGCTAAATAGCAATCATTAAACTCAGTACTGTTTACCTCCTGCACACTGCTTTCATCTGCCCATTTCTTGCATCTGACTGCCTTTGCAGATCAGTCTTTAGTATCCTGCCTGCTCCTTTGCTGTAATTTCTTATCTGGTCTCTCTGTCTGCTCCCTCTGCTCTTCCTCAAGTCATCCTCCATGCCAGCTGCCAAGCTAAACCTTTCATTTTCCTGCTCAGACATTTGGTGTGGCATGATTTAGTTCCTATTTCTTTAAGTCAGTTTTCCTTATACCGCCTCAACCTCATCAGCCACTCCACCTTTGCACCATCCCTAAACAGTTCCCCAGAAGGGAAAGAATGTCCTACCCTTCTTACCCAACCTTTGTGACCTTTGAAGCATGCATCCATTTTCCATGACTCAGCTCGCAATCTCTGTCATCTAAGAACATTTCAAAATCTCATATCTTGAATTTCTTTTATGAATCTTTCCAAAACTATTCACAACATTTTCAATACATTTTTCTGCTCCCCTAACTGTATAAGCTTTAATGGATGACCCCTTTTTTGTTGTCACTGCTTTCCATTTGCCTGAGACTTACTATGGTGCCTCTAACATAGCAGGCACTAAATAGATGTTTGGACATGAAAGCGTTAAAAATTAAATGATTATACCTAACTATATCAATGTACGCATGCAATAGCAACACAATACTAAAAAATCCATACCTGATTAGATAAATAATCCAAGGAAGCTTGCTGCTCATCCATCATATTTCTTAGTAGTTTTTTGGTACTTCGCGTGTAAGAAACAATAGAATTTTGCAAATTTCCTTAAATCATAATAAAATATATCTGCTAAATATTTTGTTATAGAAAGCAATTATAGTGAAAAATAATGAATTTCACGTGATTTTGGAATCTATCTAAATACTCAGGATTGCGTATTCTAGTTAATAGTTTTTTAACTCAGGATTAATCGAGAAACCAATTGTTCAACACTACTCAATGAAAGTACGCTTCCTAATAATTTAGGTTACCCCAAATAATTTAATCTAGTATAACTGAGAAACAACACTCTGAATATCAATTCTCATTTTATAAGATGAGAGGTATAGAAGCAGGAGGTAGAAGACATTAATTCTTACTACATGAGAAAGTAAAAGGTAGTAATAAAGTTAATTTTTAAAATAAATCTCTCCTTTAATTTTTTTCTTTTTCCTTTTTTTTTTTTTTTTTTTTGCTTTTTAGGGCTGCACCCATGGCATATGAAGGTTCCCAGGCTAGAGGTCTAATTGGAGCTACAGCTGCTAGCCTATGCCACAGCTACAGCAACGCCAGATCCGAACCACATGTGCAGCCTACACCACAGCTCATGGCAATGCCAGATCCTTAATCCACTGAGCAAGGCCAGGGATCAAACCCGAAACCTCATGGTTCCTAGTCAGATTTGCTTCCGCTGCACCACAACGGGAACTCCGTCTTTTAATTTTTTTCTATTAATGCTATATTTTTATATAAACAAATTACACACATATATATACACCCATAATAAATCTAATCAAGTTTTGGCTGGATGGTTTCTGGTTAAATTTTTACTATATATTTTTCTTCTTAAAAATGTTTTTATTTTGGAAGTTCCCTGATGGCCTAGCTGCTAAGGATCTGGCATTGTCACTGCTGTGGCTCAGGTCCCTGACCCCTATTCTGGGAACTTCCACATACCACAGGCACAGCGAGAAAAAAAGGTTTTGTTTTGAAACAATCTTATTTAAAGAATAGTTTCAAAGACAACATGAAGACCTTTTTCTTAATTCTTTTGAGAGCATGCCACCTTAATGCCCCTGGATATTGCAGTGCATTTTTCTTATACCAAAGACGTTCTCTACACCACAGCCATCAAAACCAGGAAATACACATTGACAGCCATATATTTCTCAGACTTTAGTCAAGTTTATTTAAGTGTACTGATGTTGTTCTTTATAACAAAAGGGGCCAAGCATTATTATAAAAATTACTCATTAAAAGTTTTTTATTTCTATGTTCCTACTTTCACTCTAACAGTAGAATCATACTAATAATTCTTGATATTTTAAAATCTACCTCACCCATGGACTTGGAGAATAGACATGTGGTTAAGAGGGAAGGGGACGGAGTAGGATGGACTGGGAGCTTGGGGTTAATAGATGCAGACTATTGCCTTCAGGATGGGTTAGCAATGGGATCCTGCTGTGTAGCACTGGGAACTCTGTCCAGTCACTTATGATGGAACATGTAATGTGAGAAAAAATAATGTATACATGTATGTGTAACTGGGTTGCCATGCTGTACAGAAGAAAAATAATAATAATAATTTTTTAAAAATCTACCTCACCCAGCTTCATCTCTCATTTTTACTTTGTCTCTCACTTTCTATTAGATACTTCCTGGATTTAGACATCGGTCTTTTTTTTTTTTTTTTTTCCTTTTTCTTTTTATGGCCACACCTGTGGCATATGGAAATTCCCTAGGCTAGGGCTCGAACCAGAGCTGCAGCTGCCAGCCTAAACCACAGCCACAGCAACACCAGATCCAAGACGCATGTGTGGCCTACACTGCAGGTTATGGCAACACCAGATACCTAACCCACTGAGAGTGGCCAGGGCTTGACCATCCTTATGGAGACTACATCGGGTTCTTAACCCACTGAACCACAACAAGAACTCCTAGACATCTGTCTTAATGGGTCTAAAGCTATATTCTTTGGTTTGAGAAACCTGAGATACTTGTGTTACATGTAGAATTAAACAAAATAAAGTAAGCTTTTTATGCTTTCTGACCTAGGAATTACAGTCCTATAAGAACTGGATCAGAATCACTTCCCTTTCTCTTTTCTTATTCTACCCATTATGTACATATAATACACCATGAAAATTACTGCACTGTAACTAAATTGTTCTAGACAAAAACGGAGATTTTACAACTTTTTAATTTTTATGCTTTGCAACATAAATCAGCTGCAAATTTGTATTATACCTATTGCAGCAGTTACTCAGTATATGAACCTCCCCATTCAAAACTGAGGTGAAATTTCCTACTGGTTCAGATGGAAGTAAAAAAATAGCCTTAGGCAAATTGATACTATCAGTGTCTTCTGACTTGCCCCTTCCTTCTGTGGCCAGTTGATGCCACTGAGTTATATAGGATTTTTTCATTTACCAAATATTTACAAAGTACCTACCATGTGCCAAACACATAAAACCTCTGACCTAGGATGATCCGGATATATAAAAAATGACCCCAAAAAATGCTAAGGTATATTTTTTCCATCTCTACCCTAGAAGTAATAAATCATATGCCTTTATAATTGTGGTTATTTTTAATACTTACTACACATGAAATGTTTTTCTTCTCGCGTAATTTTACTTTTAACATCACATGATTCCTCACAATCTTCTTTATAAATGGTATCATTACTTTTATTTTCACCTTTTGCATTAGATTCATCCTCTACAATGTTAACTACTGGAGAATCCTTTACATGAAAAAAATAGAAATAAAAAATATATAAAGTATATTTAATTATCCTATATATGTTATATATCATACATAAGAAAACTATAGAAAAAAGAGATTTCAGGACATACACAAGGATGATCATTAGAAAAAAAATAGTTAATTGGTTAGTTCAAATTTCCACAAACAAATCTTATCAGTAAATTCTGGGTATGGACAATAAGCATATGTTAATTCAATATTTTTGCTCTTTTTTCTTCTCAAATTCTGAAAGGATTTATTTAGCATCTACTTTCCGTTGCGGGGGCTCTATGGCCTTGACCTTTACTTTTTATACATTTCCAGGTGTGATACAGTGCAGAGCCATCCCTCTTCCAAGATCATGCAATCTGAAGTTCCTTGAATGGAGACCAAGAAGTTTGCCTGAGATGCCTACAACATTTCTAAGCCAAAAGGACTTTCTGCCACCCATGATTAGGAATAATGAGGTGGGGACTGGGGAGAAATGTGGAGGAAATTGTCACTTTTTATAAACTAAAGTATTTATAGATTTGAAAGGTAAAGTAATGATAGATTTAAGTGGTATCAGTGATAAAAAAAAAGCATGAAATTTTGTTTTCAAAGACAACAACAGATGCCATTTTAAAAAGTCAACAACTAACTATATACTGGTGGTTACCAGTAGGAAGAGAGAAGGAGGAAGGGGCAGTACAAACACCACATAGAAAAGAAAGAAAAGAAATGGAAAGAAAGCCAATTACAGTCATTCCAAAGGTATTTGTCCAAAGTCAACATTATTGGTTTCTTTAGTGTTAAAACATTCTTTGGTAGAAGTTATATTATGTAAATAACTCTGTAATTATAAGAACATAATAACCAAGCTCTGTCCTCTTTGACCTGGATAGGTAGAGAAAGATAAAGAGCTAATCATAATACAAAAGATATTTGTCCCAAAAAGATACATTTTGTTACATAGATATACTTTCAACTTTTTACTTTTTCCCCTATACTCCTCTAATTGACATACTAGATGTTTTCAAAAACCTAGGTTACAATTATATGTTTTAGCTCTAAATAAGATTCTTAAATTTGGGGTATGGAGAATTGTTATTAATATTTCTGTAGCTTTCCTAGAATTTATTCTTGCTTCGGCTTAGGAATTTGATAATGATACAATGGTAAATACATTTTATAACATTTAAAAATTTTTGAATATTTAAATATATAGAGATTCAAATCAACAGCTACTCACAGGACTGCATATACTGTCTTAGCTGTCACTCTGATACTGTTCTAAATAAAATCTTCTAATTTTAAATTTTAAAATGTCCTAGGTAACTAGTCACAAGACTATCTTTGAAATATGAAAGTTTCTAGAATATTTTTTAAAAGCAAAGTGAATTTTTTTATTACCTACAAGATATTTCATTATCAAAGTTAACCAGAGAGTTGTTGGCTAGTTTTTAACCTAGGCTTCCAAATTCTTTAAAAATTTTGTACAAGAAATGTGTTAAGAGTCAGTCCTCAAATTTATGGTTTCCTAAGTTTAAACATAATATTATTTAAGCCTGTCTCAGCATTTCTAAATAAACACTTAAATTTTCCCATAAATTATATTGAGTTCTGTAATTAATCTTTTCAAACATATAATATGTATCTCGAAAATCACATCATCATGCTTTCCTAGCTGAAATAATGTTGCTAAAATTCTTACCGTAGAATGATGCACACAGTTACCTCGTATAGCTTCTCCACAAGTAAAAATACATAGATTTAAGAATAAGAGCGAGGCTTGGAAAAGATACATCATATTTTTCTTGGTTCGAGAAGTGAAAAACTTCTTCAAATATCAGTCAGCTCTCTGTGGAAAGAACTCCAGTACATAGAGTCTTCAGTCGAAATTTTCTGGAAGGTGTACAAGAAAAACAGAAGCTAGTACTTACTAGTTTCCATGCCCTCGTTTGAAACAACACCCTTCATATGAGAAACAAGGTAGCCTCCACAGATCCTGACATTTGAAGTTATACAAACCCTTTTTTATCACTGCACGCCTGAGTTATAAATTCATGCTTTTGGAATATAGGTAATAGCTAACTAGATAGCTAAATCAAGCAAGCAAGCATGAATTTATAAAATCATCTAGTTTTTAGGAGTCAGAATTTTTTTTTCCCCCCCTTGGAAAAAGTGCCTTTGATAAGGTATACCTCCATAATTGTGAACCAGTTTGCATAAAAATAGTAAGAAAGTAGAAATGAGTGATAGAGTGGGAAGAATATTACACTGGAACTATTTCTACCAAATACTAAGTCAAAAATTAATCAGTGTGGAGATTCAGAGAAAATAATTCAGACTTAGGATATTTTTGCAACTGAACTTAGCTATCAATGATGACCATATCAACCACATACATGCCAAATTTCTAGGACTCTGATTTGTATATTTTACATCAATAGTGTTAAAACTTCAAAAATATAAGGGCACTATTGTTGTTAAATATTACCACTCTCTGAAA
The DNA here is from genome assembly GCF_016906955.1 of Phacochoerus africanus. NCBI lineage: Eukaryota > Metazoa > Chordata > Mammalia > Artiodactyla > Suidae > Phacochoerus > Phacochoerus africanus. Next base: position 32,290,440 of record NC_062554.1, read on the forward strand.
GTTGATAGAAAAATATCCGTGATGAATTTTTAAATTCACTATGATAGCGGCTCCTACCTTTCATTATATAAACATCCAAAAAGTTAAGAGGAAAAGCAAAACATTCCTGAATCTTGCTTCCTATTCAAGGTATTATTTTCTCCATTTCCTTTCCTAGCCCAAGAACCATATCATAATTTTTATGGTACTAGCATACTGACTGGCATGGTATGGGCACTAAAATATTAATTAATGGAATAATATCATACATGAATTATCCGTTCTCTGACTTTACATCCTTGCCACCCACTATTTAAATGCAAACACTCTTATTTCTTATTATTCAGAAACTTTGTCTCAGTTTCTCCAGTGAGGCAGTGTGGGGTGGTTGGGAGTGTTGGCTCTGGTATCAGAATGCCTGGGTTTGAACCTTAATTCACCACTCCCTTGTTCTGGAAATTCAGGCAGAGTTACATAACATCACTATATCTTACTTTCTTTGTAGAATGGGGAGTGTTGTGTGGATTTGATTATTTAATATATGTAATAAATTCACACAGTGCAAGAGAAACAACAACAAGCACTCGAATATTATGTGGTATCATTATTTATTTTCATTATTATCATTATTATTTTATTTGTACTATAATACAGTTCTAACATTGCTGACAATATTGACAACTTTTAAAATCTATATTAGGATTACACGAGTATATCTTTAATCTTAAATTTCTCATTGAAGTCTTATAAAATTGGTGAGAAGATGGCAGAATGTTAGCAATTTTAAATCAGTCAGACATTAAAATTCTTTGTTCTTTCACAGCTTGCCCAGAAACAAATTCAGGAAATTCTTACTTGAGAAGGAAAATACTTCAGCAGAAAAAGTAATAGCCTCAGTAAGAAAATACTTCAGCAAAAGAAAAACTAGCTTCAGCCAACATCAAAGTGAAAGCTCAAGAAATTGTTCATCACTCGCTGCCTCACATAAGTCACAAGATTATAACAATATTTAATTTAGATACATTATGAGAATATGTTTTGTAACCATAAAGTCTTTTTTACATTTTCTTTTGTAAATAGAACATTTGACAACTTACAAAACCATGTTAATGAAGTTAGGTGTCTAATAGGCATCTCACATTTAACATATTTGAAACCTAAATCTTATTCCTTCTCCCATCCTCAGCCTATTCTTCCCCATTTTAGTAAACGGCAATACCCTTCATCCAGTTGGTTCCCATCCCAAATAGAGTCACATTTGACGCCTTTTTAAATTCCACTCACTTACCACAACCATGCATCAACACATCTTATTGGCTCAAGGTTAAAATCTTGAAAACTTTTTGCCACCTCTACCATCCCAGGCCAGTTCTCCATAAACTCTCATTCAACCTACAGTAAAATCATTCAGTCTGGTGCCATTGTTTCTATTCTTATCAACTGTAGCCCAGTTTCCCCATATCCACTAGAGTGATCCTTTTGAAAGGTTAAATTAAATCTTACTCTCCTACTCAAAATTCTCCAATAGCTTTCCCTCTGTTGGAAGTTGGGTTTTACATTAACGCTTTGTGTACTGCATAAGTTCCCACATGCACTGCTCCAATTTCATGCTCTAGCACACTTCCTTTACCCCATTTATTCTAGATGATGTAGTCTTCTTGCTATTCCTTGAACATATTAAGTACAATTTTGCCTTCAGAGCCTTTTGTACTTGAAGTACCCTCTGGTTTTGAATAATATTCTTCATCCAAATGTTTGCATGGCAACGTCCTTTCTTCATTTGCACCTCTGCCCTAATTTCCCTTCCTTGGAGGCCTTCCTCAAGCACCATTTCTAAAATAGAACTGACATCAGTCTCTATCCCCTTACACCACTCCATCTTTCCTCACAGCACTTTTTAGTACCTAATGTATTCTAGTTGGGAAGAAAAATAAATACAAGCTTAATGAGCATAGGGACTTTGAAGTTTTGCACACTACTGCATCCCAGCCCATAGAAAGTGCTTGGCACATAGTAGGTGCTCAATATTTATTTTCTAAATAAAAGAATGAATTATTTTATGGTTTGAGGGGTGAAAGAAGTAAGCATTTAATTCTAATACTTCTTTTAACAAAATATAGAGATTTGGGTATAATATTCTTTTTTATTGCTTGAATCATACTATCTATCCTGCCAAGAGATAAGGTTTATAGAGCCCTCAGATTATCTTTCTGTTATCCAAATATCTAATCCTTAGGCCTTTTTTCTAGAAACTATACAATTTAATAAAGGGCTATTCCACTTAAAATGTGAAAAATCTGCTTACCACTTTGAAGAAAAAAAGAAATAGTTTAAAAGTCAAAAAATAGATCCTGTAATTAAAAATAAAACTGGTAACCTGTATTTAAAATTTCTTTTCTTCTTAGTTATCATAGTAAGGCAACATTTGAATGAAGAATGGTTATTTGAGCAAGCATTTGTAGGCAACTGAGAAACATGCTTTGAAATACTAATAAACTACATATAAAGCAATAAGGTACCTACGAATGATGAGATACCACACTAATAATACAGCAAAAAACTAGACTTTCAGGAATAGTAACCATGTCCAAATCCTCCAAACAGCAAACACAACCTTCTCACTTTTATTTGCACTTTACACTCCCCTACTTTGCTTTTTCTCACTCTCTCAAACTGGCCCTAAAGAAACACACTTGTAATGATAGCGGTGGGAATAAAATCAAAGTAACTGCCTGTGGCTAGCTAGGCAAGTTAAAAATGTGCAAAGATAGCTAATTGTCCCAGTGTACACATTTAGCCTTTCTTTACCAAGATTATATATCCATCCTCTTGGTCTGGCTCTGACGATGGCTTATGTGTTTTGTGTTTTAAGTCAAAAGTGGATTTGCTGTGGCACTTTTAAATCTCAGTCACCAGAAGACATTCCAATTTGAGTCATTGCATCCAACTTTGCAAAAACTCTGTTTTAGATAGCTTCAACTGGAAAAGTTTATTATCTGAACTCTAAAAATGAACAAATTGATTCACAAAGGCAGAGGCATTTGAATGGTGGGTGAGTGATTTTTATTTGGTTTGTACATTCTGCTTCCAATCTGGGAGGGTGTTTGTTTTGTTTTGTTTTATTTTTTTCCCATAGAAAAAGAAAAAAGGTTGGCTGAAACACAGTCAGAATTTATATGTACTTTTATAATGAACTCCAACAAAAAGTTTTAGCCTTTTTCAAATTTTCACTTGGAAAACCTTTAACTGATGACTGAAAAATCCTTTCAATTTTCCATACCCCTAAAACAATTTCAATTATGATGATCTCTTTTGGCATATCTTCCCAGGAGATTTACTAAATTAAATCTGCACTTTTTTACAGGTCGCCGATACTTTGATGGTCTATTTCCAGAATCTGGCAGCAAGGCTGGAACCATTAAGACTTTGAAATGCAAATGGCAAGGAAGACGACTGCAGACGAAATAGAAGCATCAGGAAGTGGGTGAGAGAATGCAGAGAAGGAAATTTCCACTCCACAAAGCTTTTTTAAAAAGAGATGGTGTGTGGGATAGCGATGCCCCAGAAAGACCCCACCCAAAACTCCACACAACAGGACTCGGTAGTTAAACAACAAATCCTACCCTGAATTATGCCCAAAGCAATCATTTCAGAATCCCCATGGTGGCGTTTGCCTGTATCTGGGAATTGTGCATCTCACTGTTTTTCATCACTCATCATACCCCCATGAAAACTTCCTCATAAAAAGGGAGGAAGAACTGAGTCAGGCTCCGAGGCACAATTCAGCTCTCCGCTCCCACGAAGACTTGAGTCCCCGAGGATGCTAAGAGTTTCTGCCCATCGCCGGCAAGCAGTGCAGAGAAGGCAGGGGCAGCAGGCGCCTCCTATTGGCTGCCTTGGGCGCCCCACCCCCATACTCCGGTTTCCGTCGCGAAGGACGCGGCGTCGGTTGGTTGTCAACATGGCGGCGGCGGTGGGGTCGCTGCCTCTGCTCCTATCTTCGCCAGGCAGGGTCGCCGCCGCCGAAGTTTCCTTCGCCACCACAGCCACGAGCGCCGCTGTGGGAGAACCAGCGCTGCCACGGCCAACCTTCCCGCGCCAGTGAGGCGGAGCCCGAGAGACGGAGGGCTTGGAGGGACCGAAGAGGAAGCCGGAGCTGCCATGACGGAGTCGCTGAGGTGAAAGATGCTGGCCGGGAGGCCCGGAGCCTGCAGCGCTGCCGCGGGACTGGGCACTGAATCCTCTGACACCCGCGTCAGAGCCCCCCTCAGTCCTCGGTTGAGCGGCGGGCGTCGCCGACCTGACGCTTACCTGTATCCTTCCAACCGTGGCTGCCAGGGTTAGCGGTGTTGGAAGCGGGGCCCACCTTTTTTTCCTATTAGATGCCCGTCACCACTGATGCAAGGTGATGGGAACTAGCCAGTCATATTAGTGTGGATATGTGCTTTAGCAACTGATTGCTCCCCTTCAACCTAAAATACCGTTTCATCCTATTCTAGGACCGTTTTCCCCGCCTGCTTGTTGTCTCAGCCTCATGCAACTTTGGTGTACATTTTTTTGTGTGTGAATTTTCGAGTACATCAACCGTGTGTTCCATTGGGATTATTTTCATGCCTTCTAGAATTATGCCATTATGTTTTTTACTTCATATTCTCCATCTCCTGATTAATGATGCTGCTTGGAGAGAAGAATTTCACCAATAAGCAGAATGTTCTTCTCTCCCGAAAGAGTCCGTTTTAACAGCTAACCTTAACACTTCCCTCATTCATTTACCAGAGCCGCTGAAACCTAACGCAGTTGGGTAATTTGTTTTGTTTTCCATCCTCTACCCAGACTGTTGTCAGAGAGACAGCAGACAGAAAGTGAGAAGCAGAGGACTTGGAGGCTTCAGACTGGATTATCTCTAACCTTTCCCTAAGAATTGGTCCAGGGCACCTTTGGTATTGCTGTTGGTTGCATTGTAGAAAATGCGCAGAGTGACAGAGTTTTGTTTTCAAAATATGTAAACCATGTTTATTCCTTCAGAAAATGGTGTGGTAATTAGAGTGAAACCTTTGTATTCGCAAAGGACTTGGTAGTGATGGTGCTGTATAATCATCTTCATTCTTGTCAAAGAATGCAGTGTCTTCGCCCCCAAGTTAACCCTCATTTTCTTATCCTTATTGTCTTCCACTTCTGGGATGCTGCAATTGTAAAAGCAAGTCAACAACCATTTTTCATGTAGTGCCTGCTTTTTGGCTAGGTGTTTGGGATACAACTCTACTGAAGACAGATTATGTACAAGGCTTAACTAATGGTCAAATATCCCTCCTCTGATTATGCTTTCCTCAAGCTTTCACCCCTTCAGTCTTTTCTTTCTTTAGTCAACTTCCTTAACAACCTAAATGAGCTACAATTAGAAAAAGACTAAATTGGGAGAGGAATTGATGAGGATGAGGTGGGGTAGTAGGCTATGCTTTTAAATAATAATCATGTGTTAGTTATCCAGTCCTTCGACTCATGGTATTCCTGGCTTTGTTTGTTGGCTGGTTTTTACTGTCAAGTATATAAAAGTTACCTTCCTTTGAACAAATATTTAACAGTGATTCTTATGGAAATATCTTTACAATATAGGTTGTATGAAAAATAAAAATTTAACCAGCCATCTATTTTTTTTTAATTTGGATGCCATACTTTGAAAAGATACAAAGACAGAAGCATTTTTTTTTTGTCTTTTTGCCATTTCTTGGGCCACTCCCGTGGCATATGGAGGTTCCCAGGCTAGGGTCGAATCGGAGCTGTAGCCACCGGCCTACGCCAGAGCCACAGCAACGCGAGATCCAAGCCACGTCTGCGACCTACACCACAGCTCAGGGCAACGCCGGATTGTTAACCCACTGAGCAAGGGCAGGGACCGAACCCGCAACCTCATGGTTCCTAGTTGGATTCGTTAACCACTGCGCCACGACGGGAACTCCAAGAAGCATTTTTTTTTTAACTCAGCAGGCAAAATTATATGTATAGACAGAGAGAGGTTTTAGTTAAAGCTAACGATATATAGTTGTCAGAACATTACAAACATATTTGTGATTTTCTTTATGTTCTTATGGTGAGATCTATCTTAAGCACGTTAATCGGAGAACAGAGTTGTCTCCATGTGCATCAGAGTCCTGCATACTTCTCACCCCAGCCAAAGCACCTTCTTCCCCTTCTTCCCCTACACTGTTGCTCTTGTGCATCCTGAATGGAAGTTACACTTTCTTCCACTGCCATGTTGTGATTTAGTAGTTAGCCATCTTGTTGAAGTCTGACTCCTTCTAATAAAGTGCCTTATTAGAGAAGAATAAGCTAAATCTTTATCCCTTTCTGTGCTAACGAAGAACCAGATTTCCTGCCCTTTTTGTTTCATTTTTATAAATCCTTCAAAAGAAACTTTGAGTAAAAAATATCATGTATTTGAGTGTGGGGGGTATTTGTTTATGTTGAGGTGGTGCAAAGTTTTATAATAAAACAAAGCTAAATGAATTATGGCCAATGGTATAAAAATGCTTAAATAGCAACATGATTGAAAGCTTCCTGTTAGCAAAGTTTCAGATGACTTTGGTTCAGAAACCAAAGTTTCGAACAAACATAACCATTTTGAAATATATGGGTAATGGTTAATATAGTAATGCCATCAATTACTATACTGATGCTGAAGCACTACAGGATCCTAAAATTAACATTTTGAATTAACAAATCATGTATAGCCTAATTTTTTATTGAATGTATTCTATTTTACAATTAATGTTTATGACATAAAAATCTTGATTAAATAACTTCTTTTTTTTTTTTTTGTCTTTTGTCTTTATAGGGCCTCACCCATGGCATATGGAGGTTCCCAGGCTATGAGTCTAATTGGAGTTGTTGCTGCTGGCCTACACCACAGCTCACGGCAACACCAGATCCTTAACGCACTGAGTGAGGCCAGGGATCGAACCCACAACCTCATTGTTCCTAGTCGAATTCATTTCCCCTGCACCGCAGTGGGAACTCCTAAGTAGATTTCTTAAAGAGAATTTCAAACCTCTATTTTAGTGGGGAAAATTTAAATACGCTATTCTAAAAAGTCATGCCCTGCAATATATAACTTCAGAACAATCTCATATGCATGTACTCCTGATGGTGGGGTACTGAAAAATGGTAATTAAATGATCTCTTTTTAAAACTTCAAAATCATTAAAAACAGAAAAAAAATGTGATAAATTTGATTAAGGCATTCAATAAAGACAGTTGAAATGTAACTAAATAAACTGGGACATCAATTAACCACATCAATACAACTTAAAGTTTAATTTTATATAGTAAATTACAAATAAATGGATGATTAGGAAAACTCAGATACTCCTTATTTGGCAAACTTCTGAATAAATATTAGTATGTATGGTTTTCAAGTTATGAATAAATCACTAAGCTAATATTCCCAAATTTTCCAATTATATTGCTATTTGATTTTTTAATATTTCAATATGACTTTTATACTATGGATCAAAACCTACTGAAAAGTTTAATTCATCTACTTTCTGTTAGTGAAAGTCTTTATAGGGCCTCACCCATGGCATATGGAGGTTCCCAGGCTATGAGTCTAATTGGAGTTGTTGCTGCTGGCCTACACCACAGCTCACGGCAACACCAGATCCTTAACGCACTGAGTGAGGCCAGGGATCGAACCCACAACCATATAATTTTAATTTTTCTGTATACATGCCTAAGATATAACTTGTTAATAAGTATTTAAATATTCATATAAAGAATGAAAAAATATGCTTAGTCTCCATATCTAAGCCCATCAGTGTCTAAAAAGTAATTCATTTTTCTCCCAAGGAAAGTGAGATAGATCTTCAGTTCTAATACAAGGCCAGAGGTGTTTTGTTTTTTTTTTAATGTAAAACACCTGCTGGTCATATACTAACACTAATGTGTACACATGCTAATTTTTCCACAAAAAACCATTACATCATTAGAGTGAGGATGTAATTTATCTGACAGCCCTGACACTCATCAACTAAAGACATAAACCATTTCCTTAACTTTATGCTATCATTAGAGATATGAAAATCCATTTAGAGAAAAATTTAGAAGAAGAACGCCAAATATTACTGCAGCAACAGAAAATATGTCGAAATCGAGCTCGTAAATATTTTGTGGAGTCAAACCGGAGAAAAAAGTAAGTAATTGTATTTTATTCAGAAACATGGAAACTCAAAGTCATTATAAATTAATCATTTCTCTGCTTTGTACCATTTTATGAACATAGTCATGACTGCTTTATCTATAAAACTGATCAAGATTTCTATGGCTTTGTAAAATTTATTGTTTCCTGCCTATAGCACAGTGATAGTCATGTATCATCTAGTTTACTGACCATAACCATAGCAGTCTTTTCTTGTCATAAAATTTCTTATTACAATGTCAAATTGGCTTTTTAAAATGACTATAAAATGTATTCTTCATTTTTATATCATTTTATGTATGATAAAATATTACCAATTAGCATTTAACCTCTAATAGACTATATTTATAAAATTTTTATGATATATAATCTAATAGAATATATTTATAAAATTTTTCTATACTGCTTATTTATCCAATAAGAAAAATGAGGGATATGTGAATAATGGTAGAAATGTGATTTTATAAATGATTGCTATTTTTTGAAAAAAAGAGCTTTCTAGTATAAATTGGAAGCTAAAGTAAAAATGCAGACCATCCTATCCCTGCTTAATATTTTTCAAAATTTGTTTGAATTGTTAAATTTTTTTAGGCAGAGTGATTATACCATTTTTATTGTTGTTTTTGCTACTTTATTCATATTTCTACAATACATGAATAGCTGAAAATCCCTAGAGTTTATTAACTACATCATTGGGCATATGTTGCAAATCCCATTTGGGGAATATGAAATTGTTTACCTGTAATCTTTTTTCTGGCACTACATTCCTCTTAAGGTTAACTCTGTATTGCCTGGTGTAGTTGAAAATTTTTAATGATGCTTATTTTTTATTTTATATTTGTGTATTTCTATTTTTATTGGTATTCAATAAAGTGAATAGTCGTATGTTGAAAGGGTCATGGGCTTTAGAGTCAGAGATCTAGGTTTAAATCCAAGTTCCATGAGTTAGAGCAAGTTATTTAATCTCTTTATGCTTTAGTTTCTCATTCATGATTGGAATTAATACTATCTATTTCAAGGGATTGTTATGCAGAGCAGAAAGGTTATATGAGAGAGGAATAGTTGCGAACACATGCACAAAATATCTGTCACATAGTGCTTCTTCACTAAGCATATTGATTAATTAATATTTGTCAGCTGTATATTTTCTAGTTATTGTCTTACTGTATGAAATAGCAGGCTCTCTATGTAGAATTTGATTCATAAAGTTTCTACCTGCCTTCTCTCATTAAACACCTGTAAGATTTCTGTTGTAGAAAATATAGAAGAGAATTTTTGGTTTAAAATTCTAAAAGAACATGTTCCAATACAATTCCATTATATTTTATTTTTTTTCTGTCACCCTACAGTGCTGTGGAAATCCACATAAAAATTTTATAGTTTAATTGTTAGGTGCACAATCCATTTTGTTAATTTTTGTATAATGTGTTAGACCTAGATTTTTTGTTTTTGTTCGCCTGTGGATATCCAATTGGTCCATCTTCATTTGTTAGAAAAACTACCTATCCTCTATGAATTTTTTTGCACTGTTGTCAAAAATCAGCTATGCATATTTATGTGGGACTCTTTCTGGGTTCTGTATTAATTTACATGTCTATCCCTCCACCAATGCTATTACATAATTTTGATTACTGTAGCTGTATAAAAAGTCTTCGAATCACATAGACTTATTCCTCCCACTTTCTTTTTTAAAATTGTTTTAGATGTTCTAATTCCTTTGCCTTTATGTATGAAATTTAGAATAATCTAGTTTATATATGTAAAAAATACTGCTGGAATTTTCATAGGAATTACATTATACCTGTATGTCTAAGCAGTATGGGGAGAATTGACATCTTTTCTGTATTGAGTTGCCTAATAAATCTACTGAGTTTTTTATTTCAGTTGTATTTTACAGTTTTAAATTTTCCATTTGTTTTTTCTTTTTATCTTCTGTTTATTTTTTGAGACTTTCTATGTTTTCATTTGTAAACATGTTCATAATTGTTCATTGAAACATTTTTATCATGGTCACTTTAAAATGTTTGCCAGGTAACTGTAAATCCTGTCATCTAGATATTGGCCTATGAATGGGCCTTTTTCATTCAGTTTGAAATCATCCTGGTTCTGGGAATGACAAGTAATTTTCTATTGGAAATTAGACAATGTCATATTATGTTATGAGACTTTGGAACTTATTTAAACCTTCAGCTTTAGCTGGCTCTCTCTGGCACTATCCCAGAAGGGGAAGGGAGTGGAAGGGAGAAGATACTGCCTCATTACTGATAGAAGGAGGTGGAAGTCTTGGTTTACTGCCTGACCTGTGTTGACATCAACTTGGGGAAGAGATTCCTTATTATTGCTGGGCAGTAATGGGAGTTACAGCTCCTCACATGGTTTCTGTTGACACCACGGTGAGAGTCCTCATTACTGCTGGATGGTAGTCTTGCCTTCTCCCTACAGGGCTCCTCAGATAATATCCAATCAGAAAGAGGTAGGGGCACCTCGTTACTGCCAGGTAGATGATTATCGAGACTCCATTTAGTCATTACTAATACTGTGGTTGGGAAGGGCCCCATTTCACCAGGTAGAGATGAAAGCCTACCCTTCTACTGAACTCTGACACCATTTCTGCCGGAGGATTGGGGGTGTCTGGTTACAACCTGGCAAGGAGGAAAATGAAATCTAGGCTCCCCCACTCAGCCTTGCCTTGGATGGGAGCAGGACTGAAGTTTTTTCTGTGTTGTTTGAATGAAGTAGTAGGATTATTGTCTAAAAACGTTTTGTTTTGCTGGATTGGCCTTTTTGTTCTCAGGGCTCTTTTTTTTTTTTTTTTTTGGTGATGGTGATAGTGGTCGTGGTGGAAGTGAGGAGAGGTGTGTTTTTTGTCTGAGCCTGTTGACATTTCCAGGTTGCCTGTTTCTCCAGCTCCAAGTGTGGGATATATGAAACCAAAAGAAAACTCAAGAGGCTTACCAGCATGTTGTCTGTCCCTTGGGTCCTTAAGTCCCTAGATAGTTTGCCTCCTTCTCTCCAACTTTCAGACTCATCTCAATTTTTTTTTAATATATACTATCTAGGATTTTTATTTGTACTTAGTGAAATAAATAGCAAAAAAATCTTTTTACCTCCTCTTTCCAGAAGCAAAATTTATTTCTTTTTGATTTCTCCTTCTAGAAGCTCCCTTACCTTTCTTCTTTTATATTTTTAGTACATTATTGCCTAAGTAAACAAAGGATTGTGTTAGAACTGAACCTAATAAGAATACATGTGAATAAGGACCTAAGAGACTTTTATGATTAAAATTAATGACTTTTAGTTAATCGATATTGACATGTTTATTTTGGCCGATACCTCAGCCTTTAAGAGAAATGAAATGCTATTACATTTTCCCTTTGTGGTATGTACATTACTAATTCTATGTGTTAAATCAGAATATAGAGCTTTGTTGTTTGAGTGTTTTCCACTCCAATAGTGTGTTAAGGGTCATTTTTGATTTTTCATTCATTTTGATTTCCAGTCAAGTGAAAGACTAAGTTGGAAATTTGATATTCAACATAGATTTTTGGGATTTCATAATTTTAAGTCTTGGCAAGTACAGGATTATTACCCTCTGGGACATATATGTTTGTTTGTTTGCCAAGCAATGAAAACTGACAGTATATTTCTGGATTTGGTTTTACTTCTTATAGGATGTTGACTTTGTTGTTACAATGTTATGCTTTATTCCTAAAGACTGTTTTTCTCCAATTGCATTTTAAAAGAGTACTATTTTATCATACTTTTAATTGTCTTTAATTTCTATCTATCTCAAAGTATAGTTGAATTTTAAACTTAAATTTGATTGTATCTCCAGAAAGTTGTAGCTACATAAATATGAATTATGGTTCCAAACAGAAAAAAAAGTCCAACTCTCCAGTTCTGCCCATGTTCCTTGTGACCTCAGTTACTCTTAATTACTACTACTAGAGTTCTGTTGTTAAGGAAAGTTATTGCCATTGTGGTTATTTGTTCCCTTTTTAAGAGTATTTCCAACAGAATAAAATTATACTCCATAGGTTTAGATTCCCAGGAAACCAGAACAAACCATTTGGCATATGTGGTCTACATTGAGCCAATGTGGTCTACATTGATGAGGCAGAATTGCACATGTTAAATAGACCCTTCAGAAGGCATGTTATTCATGGTACCAAATCTATTTTATTCATTACTTCTCTGATCTTTATGATGTCCTTCCTTCTGTTGACTTTAGGTTTTGTTTGTTCTTCTTCTTCTTTTTTTTTTTGTCTTTTTCAGGGCCGCACCCCTGGCATATGGAGGTTCCCAGGCTAGGGGTCTAATTGGAGCTGTTGCTGCTGGCCTACACCAGAGCCACAGCAACACCAGATCCGAGCCACGTCTGCAGTCTACACCACAACTCACAGCAATACTGGATCCTTAACCCGCTGAGCAAGGCCAGGGATCGAACCCACAATCTTGTGGTTCCTAGTCAGATTCATTAACCACTGAGCCACAAAGGGAACTCCAATATTTGTTCTTTTTCTGATTCTTTTAGGTGGTGGGTTAAGTTGTCAATTTGAAATTTTTCTTATGTTTTGAGGAAGGCCTGTATCACTATGAATGTCCCTCTAAGCACTGCTTTCGCAGCATCCCATAAATTTTGAATTGTTGTGCTTTCATTATCATTTGTCTTGAGGCATTTCTAAATTTCTATTTTGATTCCTCATAGTCTCATCGGTTTTTTAGTAGCATGTTGATTAGTCTCCATATAGTCAGTTTTTCTCATTTCTTTTCCTGTGGTTGATTTCTAATTTCATGCTATTTTGGTCAGAGAAGATAGTTGAAATAATTTCTATACTCTTGAATCTGTTGAGGTTAAGTTTTGTGCCCCAGTAGGTGGTCAATCCTTGAGAATATTCCATGTGCACTTGAAAAGAATGTACATTGTGATTTTTTTGGATATAATGTCCTGAAAATGTCAATTAAGTCTAAATTTTCTATTGCGTCATTTAGGATATCTGTTGCCTTATTGATTTTCTGTCTGGAAGATCTGTCCATTGATGTGACTGGGGTGTAAATATCTCCTACTATTATCGTATTTACATCAGTTTCCCATTTTGTGTCAGTGTTTATGTATTTGGGTACTCCTATATTGGGGCATATATATTGATGAGTATAACATCCTCTTCTTTTTTTTTTTTTGTCTTTTTGTCTTTTCTAGGGCCACCACCCACAGCATATGGAGGTTCCCAGGCTAGGGGTCCAATTGGAGCTGCAGCCGCCAGCCTACACCATAGCAACGTGATATCCAAGCTGTGTTTGCGACCTACACTACAGCTCACGGCAACTCCAGCTCCTTAACCCACTGAGTGAGTCCAGGGATTGAACCTGCAACCTCATGGTTCCTGGACGGATTCATTAACCACTGAGCCACGACAGAAACTCCAATATCCTCTTCTTGAACTGATCCTTTTATCATTAAAAAGTGTCCTTCGTCTTTTTTTATGGCCTTTGTTTTAAAGTCTATTTTGTCTGATATGAGTATTGCAACTCCTGCTTTCCTGTCTTTTCCATTAGCATGAAATATCTTTCTCCATCCCCTCACTTTCAATTTATATGTGTGCTTTGCTGTAAGGTGCCCCTCTTGTAGGCAGCATATTGTAGGCTCTTGTTTTTTTTTTTTTTTTTTTAAATCTGGTCTGCCACTCTATGTCTTTTGATTGGAGCATTCAATCTATTGACATTTAAGGTAATTACTGGTAAATATGTATTTATTGCCATTTTAACCTTTGTTTTCCAGTTGATTCTACATTTCTCCTTTGTTCATTTCTTTCTTTTTTTGGTTGTATGATTTCCTTTTATTTTATGCTTCTGTCCCCTTCTTTTTAGTTTTTGTGAGTGTATTATTTGGTTTTGATTTGTAGTTGCTCTGTTTTTCAAGTTTGTAAACCCTTTCCTATATCTGTTTGTTTTAGCCTGATAGTCAAATAGACTCAAACACATTCTAAAAAAAATTAGAGTCTAGATTTTCTTACTTTCCTCCCCACCTTTTATGATTTTGATATTCTTTTTTTACATCTTCATGTTTATCCCTTTTGCTGTTCCTTGTGTTTATCATAACTTTTACAAGTGGTTTTTTTTTTTTTCCCTTTTAGATCTGTATACTGGCTTATTTAAATGATTACTTTCCAATTGTGATTTCCTCTATCCTATATCTTCTTACTGCTTTTATTTAGAAGAGACCTTTCAGTATTTCTTTCAGAATGGGTTTAGTATTGCTGTATTCTTTTAGTTTTTTGGTTGGAGAAATTCTTTATTGCTCCTTTTATTTTAAGTGATAATCTTGCTGGGTAGAGTATTCTAGGCTGCAAAATTTTCCCTTTTAGAACTTGAAATATGTCTTGCCACTCTCTTCTGGCCTGTAGTGTTTCTGTAGAGAAATCAGCTGATGAGCTTATAGAGGTTCCCTTATAATTAAGTCTTTGTTTTTCTCTTGCTGCCTCTAGGATCCTCTCCTCATCTTTAACTTTTGCCATTTTTATTATAATATGTTTTGGTGTGGGCTTGTTTGCATTCAACTTGTTTGGGGCCCTCTGTGCTTCCGGTATCTTGATATCTGTTTGCTTTAGATTTGGAAACTTTTCAGCTGAAAGTTCTTCAAATATATTTTCAATCCCCTTTTCTTTTTCTTCTCCTTCTGGAATCCATATTATGCATAGATTGGCCAGCTTTATATTATGCCATAGATCTCTTATATTGCTTTCTCGTTTTTTTCATTTGGTTTTCTGTTTGCTGTCCTGATTGGGTGATTTTCATTATTCTATCTTCCAAGTCACTTATTTGTTCCTCTCCATTATTCATTCTGCTCTTCAATGCCTTTAACTCAGCTTGCATTTCTGCAAACAAATTTTGTAATTTCTCTTGGCTCCTCACATTTTCTATTTCCTTTCTAAACTAATCTGCATTACTGTTCATATCTGCTCTTAATTCCTTCATATCCACCTGAGTCTCAGCTCTCAGCCCTGCCCAAGGATCTCAGGCTGTGTCCTGGGGTGGGGGGTACTGATGGTTTTTACAGCTCTCTCTCTCTGCTTTGTCCTCCTCAGTCAAGCTATTGCACTTTTCTTCGAGGTTTTGAGGTTCCCTCTTTCTCTCAGCTGATCTCCCTGTCAGTTAGGTGGGCTCCCAGAGTGTGGATTCCTTTCCTCTTTCACAGCTTCCTCTCAGGAGTGCTGGTCCCATCCTGATTCCTATTTTTCTCTTCTTTTTCTTTCCTTCTTTTTCCTTTTGTTCTACCCAGTTATATGGAGGGTGTCTTGCCTTTTTGGGTTAAAGTCTTCTAATAGTGTTCAGTAGATATCTATGCAAATTGTTCTACATGTAGATGGTTTTTTTGGTGTATTTGTGAAAGAATGTGAGCACCACATCTTACTCTTCTGCCATCTTGATCCCGCCCCCAAAAATCTTAATTTTTTTTCTTTTTATTCAACACAAGACTGTACATACTTTTTCTTCTCCTAGAGCATTCCCCCCCACCATTCTTTTCATGACTGGCCTCCATATTCTGAAAATTTTAGCTTAAATATGTCTCCAGAGAAATGTTCCCTGTTTACTTTATTTAAAGTGAGTTTCCTTGGTTCTCTGTCATAGACCAGAGTTTGTTTACTTTATAGAACCTATGACAGTTAGGGACTTTTTGTTTACTTGGTTTTGTTAGCTTGCCTGAGTCGATTATAAATATCTACATAGACCATATCTGTTTTAGTTACTATTATATCCCCAAGCAGATAAAGTTAAAATAATAGATAGTTTTTATTTTTCTTAATTTTATTGAAATATAGTTGATTTACAATGCTATGTTAATTTCTGATGTACTGAAAATTGGTTCAGTTATACATATGTATATTCTTTTTCATATTCTTTTCTATTATGGTTTATTGCAGAATGTTGAATGTGGTTCCCTATGCTATGCAGTAGGACCTTATTTATCCATCCTATTTATAATTGTTTGCATCTGCTAATCCCAGACTCCCAATCCTTCCCTCCCACAAAACCCCTCCCACTTGGCAACCATAAGTGTATTCTCTGTATCTCTGATTCTTGTTTCATTTGTGTCATATTTTAGATCCCTCATATAAGTGATAACATATGGTATTTGTCTTTCTCCTTCTGACTTCATTTAGTTTTATAATCTGTACATCTATCTATGTTGCTACAAAAGTTCTTTATTCATTCTTTTTATTTATTTTTATTTATTTTTATTCTTTTATTTATTCATTCTTTTTATTTTTTAATTTTATTTATTTACTTATTTAATTTTATTTATGCTTTTACTTTATTTTTGGTAATATCCTAATATTTATTTATTTATTTAATAATAAATATTATTATTTATTATTTTTATTCTATTCTTTTTATTTATTTTTACTAATATCCTAATATATATATATATATATACACACACACACACACACACACAAATACTACATCTTTTCATAACTGCTTTTAAAAGTTCTCTGATCTATTTAAAGTTAACATATGGTCAAGCATTCATTCAACAGTTGTTTATTAACATCTACCAGGTGCAGGTCTTTAAGTTAGGAATTCCAAAAATTAAAATTTTAGTCCCTGTACTCAGTGAACTTAGAGTCTAATGGAGGATACAGACAGTTAAAATGCAGTTAATTCTTTCATTCGACAATGAATATTCCAAGCACTATGCTATGTGCTATGTGTGTCCTTCTTGTGATACTTAGAATCTAATAAGCAATACTGAAAAGTAAATAGATAATTACAGTTTAGTGAACAAATACTATGATAAAATTAAGTTGAGGATTCCTTGGGAAGATACGGTTTTGTTATGTGTGGATGTTGGGGATAGAAGTTCTTTAGAGAAAAAGAAAAATTACAAAAAGTCCGTTACATAGTATACAGTATAATAGTTAAAAAACAGATAAAATCACACTTTTGACTCAGTTCTTACACTTACTGATTATGTGACCTTGGAAAAAAGTATTTAACCTTTCTAAGACTCAGTTTTTTCATCTGTGAAATATTCAACTCAGAGAAATGTTGTAAAATAAAACAAGATAATACACATAAAATACCTGTCATATACAGTTTCTAACCTTATAGCACTTATAGTAAATGATTATTTTTATTACATCATGTTCACAGATCTCCTTAATATGTAGTAATAAACTTTCCTTTCTCAGCAGCCTTCTACCAGACTTTCTTTCTAAATCAGTCCCTAGAATCCTGATCGTATCCCCTGTCCAAAATACAAGTCAATTATATAAACACCCACGGTATAGTGCCTTTCAGAATAAAGTAAACATGGAATATGTTTTTCCTCTCTAAGACAAAATTAGACTTAAAGCAGTTGAAGATGTGGTTGTATTAGAGACTGTTCCTAAAACCTCAAATTTAGGTAAATATGGATATGAATAAATTTTTAGGTGTATAACAAATTCTCTGCTTACAGCTTCTAGTCTTCTCTATGATAAAGTACGTGAGGAAGATGTAGAAGGTACTATTGTAAAGAGTATGAAGAAACTAGTAGATATTTGAATAAGTATAAAGAATGAGGTATAAGGAATCATTCTTACTCCTCATTGTCACTTCTAACTATTGCACTCTCTCTCTTCTTTAAAATCCCCCAGATTTTTTGAAGCATAACCATCAAACTATGTTACTCACCACTACCTCTTTTATTGTAGCCACCTATAGATCTACTTTCTGTGTCATCCCTTGAAAGTTTTAGCACCTGGCTCTTTTTGTCTCCCTACCACTATTCTAGTGATTCTTCTTTATAATTTTAGTATTTGCTAGACCATCCATCCAATCTGGTGGCCTGTTATTTTCTTGAATTTCACCTAGTCAGCAGCACCTCACCTCAGCTACTACCAATTATTTCTCCACCTCCAAAATATAGATATAATCTCTCCAATCTATACCTATCTTTCCACGTCACTTCTTCCTAGTACCCTGAATTCAGCAATTTTAAGACTGCACCCCAATCCACTTATCAGCCTTACTCTGTTCATCCCATCCCTCATATCCTCACTTTTATTCAAACATCTTCTCACTCCGTAATCTGTCATTGTCATTCCCTTGCATATACCTTTAAATCCCTAATAGTTAATTTCTACCCTTATAACAACCTCTATTCTGATTTCTATCATCAGAATTTATGTTGCCTGTTTTTGCACTTTTGTTTCTGGCTGCTGCTTTTTAATGTTGAGATTCATCCATGTTATTACATATATCCATAGTTCATTCTTTTTTGTTGCTGAGTAGTATTACATTGTCAGAATATACCATAAGTTTTGTATATATTTTCCTATTGATGGACATTAGGCTGTTCTCATTTAGGACTATTAGTAAAGCTACTGGCCAAAAGATAATTCAAGATGAAATGGTAAAACATGAAAGAATTGATAAGAAATTTTTTGTGGATGTGTTTCATTTCTTTCAAGTAAATACCTAAAAGTAGAATTGCTGGGTCTTAAGGTACATGTTTATGCATATATAAAGCCAAAAGGGCTAATGATTTTACACACCCACCAGCAGTGTACATGAGCCTCTGTGCTTTCATACCCTTCTACTCAATCTTTTTAATTTTAGCCATATAATAGACATTAAATTGTTTTATTTTACACTTCTCTGAGTACACATTCCCATATGGTTTTTGTGAAGTCTCTGTTCTAATATTTTTTAATTGAGTTTTTTTGTCATCTTATTGTTGTAAGATTTTTAATGTACTCTAGATATAGTTTCTTTGTCAGAGGTATGTATTGTTAAGTATTTTCTTCCAATCTATGGCTCACCTTTTTATTATCTAGTGAAATCTTTAAGGAGGTTTAAGTTTTTATAAAGTACGTTTATCAGTTTTTTTGTTCTATGGATAGTTCTTTTTGTGTCCTAAAACATTAGTCCACCCCAAAGTTATGATTATAGCTTTCTTGTTTTCTTCCAGAAGATTTTATAGCTTTAGGTATTCAGTTTAGGTTTATCATCTATCTCAAATTATTTGTGTATAGTATGATACAAAAGTTGAGGCTCATTTTTTACCATAAATTGCTCCAGCACCATTTTTTTGGAAAAAAAAAAAATTTCTCTCTCCATTTAGTGGCTTTTGCCTCTTTTTCAAAAATCAATGGACTATATATGTGAAGTTTTACTCTGTTCCGTATTCTGCTCCATTGGTCTATATGTCCCATACCAGTAGTGCATTGTCTTGATTATCATAGTGTTATAGGAGGAATTCTCGACAGCGGCCCTGTGGACATTTTGGATGAAATTACTCTTTGTTGTAAGGAGCTTCCTATGAATTGAGGATGTAGAGCAGTATCCCTGGTCTCTACCCACTAGATACCAGTAGCACACCCCAGTCATGATAATTAAAAATGTCTCCAGCCATTGCCAAAGATCCACTGAGGCCAAATTGCCCCCCAGTTGAGATCCACTATTTTATAGTGAAATAAGGTCATAAGCACATTCTCTAATTTGATTTTAATTAAAGACTGTTTTATCTGTCCTAGGTATATTTGCTTTTCTACATATAAACCTTTCTGATTTTGAGTAGGATTGTGATAAAACCTTCCTGGTTTTGAGTAGAATTGTGATAAATAGATCCGTTTAGAGAGAATTAATATCTTAACAATACTGAGTGTCGCAGTACATGAAATCCATGAACATAGCATATCTCTCTTTCCCACCCTCCTTTTTTATTTTGTTTTGTTTAATCTTTCTCAGAAGCATTTTTTTTTCTGGTTTTCGACCCAGAGGTCCTATATGTCTTTTGTTAAATGATTCCCAAGTATTTCATATTTTGTGATACTATCATAAATGGGTTTATTTAAATTTCATTCTCCATTGTTTGCTGCTTATATGTAGAAATACAATTGATTTTTCCATATTAACCTTATATTCTGACAACTCTTTCATTGGTTTCTTTTCTAATTTTTACTAGTTCCTTTCTTCTTCCTTTAGAGTAAATTTGTTCCTCTTACAGCTTCTTAAGGTTAAAAACTAAAATAATTGGTATTAAACCTTTTTTCCTTTGCTAATAGAGGCTTTTAAAATTATAAATTTCCCTCTGAACAGTCTTATAAAGTACATTTAACAAATTTGATATGCTGTATTTTCATTTTCAGGTAGTTTAAAATATTTTCTTTCCTTTTGATTTTCTTCTTTGACCTGTGGCTTATTTAGAAGTATATTGTGACAGTTTTTAATTTCCAGTTATTTGGAGCTTTCCTAGATATCATAATTTGATTTCTAATTTTCTTTATCAGAGAACATACTCTGTAAGATTTAAATCGTGATATTCATTGCCATTTATGTTATGTCCTAACATAAGATTTCTTACAGTATATTTGAAGAGACAGCATATATGGGTATAAATAGTTGTTTTTGTGTAAACAACCCCAACATCATAGTAGTTGATAGTGTTGTTTGGATCTTCTATATTCTTACCAATATCTGTTATCTTGTTGTTCTGTCCTTTATTAAGAGGGGGGATATTACAACATGCAACTATAATTGCGGGTTTATCAGTTTCTCCCTTTAGTTCTGTTTTTATCATATATCTTGAAGCTCTGTTATTAGGTGCATACCCATTTATGATTTTATGTCTTCCTGATGAATTGACCCTTCTATCATTATGAAATACTGTTTTTTGTCTCTGGTAATACTTCTTTTTTAAAACCTACTTCATGTGATATTAATATAAATATAGTTGAATAAATTTCTTCTGCTTTTCTATCCTTTTGCTTTCAACCTGTTTTTGCTGTGGTCCTCTTAGGTCTTGCTTTATATCCAGTCTACCAAGTGTTAATATTAAAAATTGTGAAGACGTGTGAAAGGGCTGAGATTTTTAACCTGCTTGCAAGCTAATGATTTAGTGTATCACAATTTCATATATATATTGTGGCAGGCTAAAAGAAAAACGTAAATCCCTAATCCAAAGACATAGATTTTTCCTTAGGAAAAGCAGTAGCCAAAGCAATATTTTGTGTCAGTTCCCCAGCTTCCAGTCCCCAATAGGCAGTGCAGTGAGGGCCAGATAGTATTTACAGTTGCAGCATGGGGTTCACTACAGAGTAGGAACCACAGAATTTGGAATGTCTGATCTTTTACATGGCTGCTTCCCATTCTTCCCAAATGAAAGGGGGTGGTGGGGGAACCTTATCTTTACTGTGGAATGTAAACAAGGAGAGATTTCTATCTTTACTGCCCTAATTGTCTCCAGGAAGAGACTTCTCTAAGCTTTACAGTCCTGGAATGTCCCTTTATACAAACATGTTTTTAACTTGGCTGTAAATGCCTTCACGCAGACCTGGACTATGTAGAAACATAAAATATTCATAGAACATTATCTCCCAAAACCAAGATTCTGCCTTTTAAATGGAATGTTTAGTCCATTTACTTTCAATAATTGTTGAAATGGTTTGATTTAGGTCTGTCATTTAACTTTGTTTTCTATTAATTCTATGTTTTTTCTATTGCTTGCCTTTTCTTCCTTGCCTGTCTTCCTTTGACTTAGTCCCAATTTTTTTTTAATTTTGCTTTTTCAGTGACTCTCCTAGGGATTAGTATATGCATCCTTAACTATTTAGAGTTAACAGTGGACCATTTCACATAAAACATAAGAATCCTTCAACGTTATAATTCTTTTACCCCACCCTCAGCCCTCACGTCCTTTATCATTTCTCTTACATCTACATACATGTTATAAACCCACAATACAATGTTGTTATCTTTTGTATTAGAGCCTCAGTTGTCTTTTTAACACTAAGAGAAGAGAGAATTACATACTCTTTTCCATTTACCCACATAATAAGTATGTTTCCAATGTTCTTTATTTAATTGTATAGATCCATGTTTCCATCTGGTGTAATTTCCCTTTAGCCTAAGAATTTCCTTCTTATAGTGCAGGACATCTGGCAATAGATACTCTCAGCTTTTGTTTATCTGAAGATAACTATTTTGCTTGCTTTTTTTTTTTTTTCTTCTGGCCACAACCACAGCATGTGAAAGTTTCCAAGCCAGGGATCAAACCCGAGCCACAGCAGTGATAGCACCAGATCCTTAACCCACTGTGCCACAAGAGAACTCCATTGCCTTCATTTCTGAAAAATAGTTGCACTGAATATAGGGTTCTGAGTTAATAGCTGTTTTCCTTTAGTGTTATAAAAAAGCTACTTTTGTCTTCTGACCTCCATGTTTCTCACTGAGAAGTTAGCTGTCATTCATAGTATTGTTCCCTATTATATAAAGTGGTGGGTTTTTTTTCCCTATGACTACTTTTAAGGTTTTATTTTCGTCTTTGGTTTTCAGTAGTTTGACTAAAATTGCCTAGGTTTGTGTTTTTAATATTTATCTTAATAGGAGTTCACTGAGCTGCTTTTATCTGTAATTTAATATTTTTTCCCCAGATTTGGGAAATTTTAGGCTATAATTCTTCAGATGTTTTCTGCCTCCTTCTCTTTCTCTTCTGCTTCTGGGACTCCAATTACACATGTATTGTACCATATACACATAATAGTGACCACTTATCACTTAATGACCCACAGGTCACTAAAACTGTTACTCATTCTTTTCCCATCTTGTTCTATTTTTCAGATGATATAATTTCTAATTAATCTGTCCTCAAGTTTACTGACTCTCTTCTCATATCTCTAATCTGCTGTCACAGCAGATTAGAGATATGAGAAGAGAGTGACATTTTTATTTCAGATATTGTACTTTTCAACTCTAAAATTTCCATTTATTTCTTTTTTAAAATAACTACCATTTATTTCTTCATTATATTTTTATTTTCCTTTAAGTGCTTAAGCTTTAAAAAGTTCACACACATTTGCTATTCTGCATCTACTAATACAAAACCAATGTTAACATCAATTATATTTTATCTTTCTTACAATAGTAATATGATAATTTTTGTAAAATTAGATGAAAATTGTGTTTTCCTTTGATCTAATAGAAGATTATTTAAGGAGTTAAATTAATCGTTTTATAGGTCTTCCTAGTTTCTAACCTGGCTTCCTTGTCCTTAAGTTTTTGCTTGCTGCAAAAGCCCTTCCTTCTTCAGAAAACCATACTGTCTACCAGCAGAGTCTATTAAGATGACTATTAGTCTGTGTGCATTGAGCACTTAAGATGTGACCAGTCCAGAATGATATTTAAAAATACACTTAGTACAAAAAAGTATATGAAATATTCTAATAATTTTTACATTGATCCATGGTGAAATGATAAATATTTTGATTATATTGAGTTAAATAAAATACTAAAATTCTCCTGCTTTTCAATGTGTCTACTAGAAAATGTAAAATTATATTCTCCTTACATTTATTTCTAGTGGACGGTGATGATAAATTGTATCTTAGTATAGAGAGGCTTAGGAATTCAGTCTGATTGGACAAAAGAGCTTACAGCTGCACTTGCATTGTCCATCACATACAGTTGAGAAAATACCCTCAATATCAAAGGCCTGGGGGGATTTTTATTTTTTATCGTGATAAAATATACATAACATAAAATTTACCATTTTAACCACTTTTAAGGGTATAGTTGTGACATTAAGTACATTCACATTTTTGTGCAACCACCACCATCATCCATCTCCAGAACATTTTCATCTTCCCCAGCTGAAACTCCGTGCCTATTAAAAACTAATTCCCCATACCCTTTCTCCCTCCAGACCCTGGCAACCACTTTTGCACTTCCTGTCTCTATGAATTTTACTGTTCTAGGTACCTCCTACTAGTGGAATTATATAAGATTTGTCCTTTTGTGTTTGGCTTACTTTACTTATCAGAATGTCTTCAGGTTTCATCCATGTTGTAGAATGTATCAGAATTTCCTTCTTTTTAAGGTTGAATAATATTTCATTGTATATTGATATTACATTTTGATTATCCATTCATTTGTCAATAAATGCTTGAGTTGCTTCCACCTTTTGGCTTGTGCTGCTATGAACATAAGTATACAACCATATATTTGAGCTCCTGATTTCACTTCTTTTAAGTATGTTCCCAGAAGTAGAATCATATGATAATTCTATGTAATTTTTTGAGGAATTATCATACCATTTTCTCTAGCAGCTGTTCATTTTACATTCGCACTAGCAAGGCATAAAGGTTTCCAATTTCCCCATTTCCTTATCAACAATTGTAATTTTCCGGGGTTTTTAAATGTATGATAGCCATCCTGATAGGTGTACAGTGGATTTTGATTTGCATTTTCCTAATGATTAATGATGTTGAGCATCTTTTCATGTGCTTGTTGGAATTTGTTTATCTTTGGAGTAATGTCTATTCAAATCCTGTGCCATTGTTTAATCATGTTATTTTTGTTGTTGAATTCTGGGGGTTCTTTATATATTCATTATATCAATCCCTTATCAGATATGTGATTTGCAAATCTTTTCTCCCATCTTGTGGATTGCCTTTTAACTGTTGATAATATTCTTTGGTGCATAAAAGCTTTTAATTTTGATAAAGTCAAATTTATTTTTTCTTTTATTGCCTATGCTTTTGATGTCATGTCCAAGAAGCTATTGCCAAATCTAGTGAAACTTTTCCTCTATGTTTTCTTCTAAGAGTTTAATAGTTTGGGTTCTTTTATTTAGGTTTTTTATCTCTTTTGAGTTAATTTTTGTATATACTGTAAGGTAAGGATCCAACATCATTCTTCTGCACTTGGATACTCAGTTTTCCCAATACCATTTACTGAAAAGACTATCTTTTCCTCAAGGACACAAGGTTTTGGCACCCTGTGGAAAATTATTTGACCATGCAAGGTTTCTTTCTGGGCTCTCAAATATACTCCATTCACCTATAAGTCTGTCTTTATGCAAGTACCACACTACTTTGATTACCATGGATTTATAGTAAGTTTTAAAGGCAGGAAGTGTGAGACATCCACTTTTGTTCTTGATCAAGATTATTTCAGCTATTTGGGGTCCCTTGAGATTTCATACACATTTTAGAATAGATCTTTCTATTTCTGTAAAAAAAAATGAGATTTTAATAAGAATTGTCACTTTGGATAGCATCAATAGCTTAACAATATTAAGTCTTCTAAACCATGAACTTGGGATGTCTTTGCACTTATCTGTCTTTTTAAATTTCTTCCGTCAATGTTTTGTAGTTTCAGTTTACAAGTCTTTCACCTCCTTAAGTTTATTTCTAAGTATTTTATTCTCTTTGATAATATTTTAAATGGAATTGTTTTCTTAATTTACTTTCCAGATTGTTCATTTTAATGTATAGAAATGCAGGTGATTTTGTGTATTGATTTCATATCCTACAACTTTGCTGAATTTGTTTAATAGCGCTAATAGAGTTTTTGTGGAATCTTTAGAAATTTCTACACATAATATCGTGTTGTCTGTGAAGAGAGGAAATTTTACTTGTTTCCAACGTAGATACTTTTTTTTTTTTTTGCCTAATTGATCAGTGCTATGTTGAATCAAGTTGTGAATGCATCGTTCCTTGTTTTGCCTTGGGGGTACTTTTGAAGGAGATTGTCTTGGGAGGTAAAAATCTCTCCTACCTGTGCTGCAACTCCACTGCCTGCCACCTACCACAGAGGTTGGACCACTTGAAGATCTATAGTCCTATTACCCAAAGTTATAGTTCCCTAAATCTGAGTTATTTAAATTAGAATAATGCTCCAACCAATAGAAAGATGGTTAATAGTAACATATGGCACTAAAAATTTTAAAGCATTCTCATCAACTTCCCCTGCAACTCCCTTTATTACCAAAGGTCACTGGAGATTTCCCTAAAAGTGAGCTGTAGTCGTGCTTCTTCATTTTTCCCATTTTCCAGAAGATAATTATAAAATCACTAAACATATACATTTTTATGAAAAAAATTAATTCTTTGAGATTAATTCTTTGAATATAGACTCAAATGCCTAGAGGCAATTGGAAATAAATGAAATAGGAAAGTTAAGAAAAATAAGGAATGGTAAGAATCATAGGCAGGTGTTTATAACCATATGTGAATAAGAGTCCAGGGTTGTCAAATCTTTCATATTTTTAAGTCAGGCTGAGAATCAAGATTTTAATGTAAATTGTCTGGATTTTTTTGTTCTTGTCATTGCTTTTCAGAGCCACACGTGCATGGAAGTTCCCAGGCTAGGGGTCCAATCAGAGCTGCAGCTGCCAGCCCTATACCATAGCCACAGCAACACCAGATCTTTAACCTACTAAGCAAGGCCAGAGATCAAACCCTCATCCTCATGGATACTAGTCAGTTTCGTTACTGCTGAGCCACAACAGCATCTCCAGTTGTCTGGATTTTTAACACAGTTCAGGTGTAACATGACTGCCAGTTTCAAACTTTTGGTCTAAAAAAAGAGAAATATTGAGTATTTTACTGGCTACTCCATAGTTTGCAAGGCAGCTTCTTTTACCAATGAATTAATTCTTCACACTACAGAAAATAGTGTAGCTTCTTAGGAAAGATTTTTTTCCACAGCAGGGCTTGGGAAATAGAAATGTGAAGTGTGTGCAGGCCTGCTCCAATTAGAAAGAGCCTCATTATAGACCTTCTCTTAGTTGCATAAGACCTAGGTAAGGTTCTGAAATTACCACTTTGTATTTAAATGCTTAGTAAAGGGTCTTTTTTATTTAAAACTTGTTTCTAAGTAATCAAACTTTTGAAATATGGAAACTTTATTATATAATAAATGCATTGTTTTGAAACTATTTTCTGTGTGGAGATTTTTTTTTAACTGCCTAATTCTGTTATCTATGTTATGTTTTAAATATAGAGCTTTTGAGGAAAAACGAAAAGAACAAGAAGAAAGAGAATACCAAATCAGAGAGCAAATACTTCAACAGAGAAAACAGAAGTTTGAAGAAGTTACTGAAAAATTCCAGCGTGCCCATATTCCTCTTTCACAGCGGAGGAGAGCAGGTGCCTTAATTTCTAGAGCAATATGAAAACAAAAAAGATAATTATAAACACACTCAACTTGAGTAAACAATAAAATGACAAGTTAAGGAGCCAAGTGGAAATTCAGGCTGAAAAGATCACTATGCCTTTTGAGTAATAGGACTTTAACCAAATGAAAATTTGCAGTTTGATTTAGGTTTAATTTGAAGAATTAATATTTTGTTACTCTACTGGTAGATCTGGAAAGCTCACAAGTTTAATTTTACTTCATACTGGCTTACAGTGTTTTGTCTTTTTAAAACTAATTTAAATAAAACTGATTTAATAAATATTTAATATAAAAGAAAATTTAATATTCAGGTTTAGTAAATTAGTTTCACATTCATTTTGACATTTTAGTCAAATTTTTGTTCGAATTCATATTTGAGAGACTGGCAAAATATAAAAAAAAATGTCCACAGAGTTACATAATCCAACAAATTATGACCAGAACCAATTAAGAATTTTAAATGATTGTTTGATTCTTCAGTATCACATCTACATTTTTTATGTCTTACATAGTAACACAGAATTAGCATCAAAATGTCAAAATGTCCTTTTTCTTCTAAAGGAAAAAGACAAGCAGAACCTTTATGTGTTCAGCAACACATTGTACTCAGCCCTGGGCTAAACTGAGATAATGAGATACAGAGAAATCTAATTGTACTCTACTATTAAAGATCTCACAGCTTATTTTGGAGATGAAAGTAATATGAACAATTAATGTCAATAAATGGAATTATAATTGCTATGGTAGCAGAGAGTGTAGAGAACGATGAGAGCACAGAGGAAAGAATACTAAACACATGCAGGGACATCAGGGATCGCATCCCTGGGAAAATGTCTTAATTCAAATCTTGAAGAAGAAGCATTTTGCCAAGCAGAGGAAATTTTAATACATCCCAGACATAAGGAACAGCTTTTGCAAATAAATTATTGTATTGCAAATCTAAAGTGTATCCAAAGCATAGGATGGGACAAAAGAGGAGAAAATAATAGATATAAGACTAGAAAAATGAATGGGAACAATTCTCAAAGAGCTTTGTATACCATGCTAGGAATTTCATATTTATACAAAACATAGTACACTTAAATTTTTTTCAACTGGAAAGGAAGCCAGTGAGAGATCTTACTGAAAGAAAAAGATTTTACTGAAACTAAGGGCAGCTAAGTAGCACTGCTAAATACAATGATAGCTTAAACATGATACAGGTTTATGTTTCTTTCATGTAATGTGAAGTCCTCAGGAAGACAGTCAAGAGCTGATTTGATGATTAAGCAGTGTCACTGGGAACCCAGTCTCCTGTCTCTCAGCTCAGCTATCCTCAGTATGTGGTTAATAGCTTCACCTTCATGATCACATAATAGCAGCTCTAACTCCAGATATCATGTCAATGTTGTAGGCAAGAAGAAGGAAGAAATGTAAAGGAAAGAAAGATGTTTTCCTAGAAGCCTAGAAGCCTCCTAACAATATAGAATGTGTTGCTAAGGAATAAAGAGAAAAATAGATATTACATAGGAAACTAAGGGTTTGTGCTAAAATCAGATTTGTTTGTTAGAACATGGAAGGTGAATTAAAGATACACTTCAGTTGATAAACTAGTAGGAGACTATTTCAGTATTTAAGGCAAGAGGCGTTAAGCTGCTACATTAAAGTACTGAACTGGATATAGAGATAGGAGGTAATATATTCAGGACAAAGATTTAATTACTAATATATCAGGAGTCCTGGCCTGGAAGAAAGACTAGAACAGTACCCTCAGGACTTAGCAGAGAGCCTCACAGGTTTCTAGCACTCAATAAGTGCTTTTTAAATTAATTAATTGTTTTGGTGGATTATAATATTAATCAAGGTTACAAATAATGGAGGAAAATCAGTTTAGAGATATGAAAGATCATTTATTAACTTTGATATTTGAGCCTCCTATGGATCATGCAAATGGGGAAATCAAATAAGCACCTAAAAATATGTATCTGAAACCTAAGAAAAAGATATGGAATAGAAATTATATTTAAGAATCACTGATGAATAGATACATAGTTACTAAAGGAAGCCATGGGGAAAGGTAAAGGAAACCATGGGGAAAGGTAAAATAAATATTGGGTATAAATTGCAGATTGAGAATAGGGCCTAAGATAAAGCCATAATGCACACTGGCATTTATTATAAGTGGAGAAATAAAAACTAAAAATGGATTTTGAGAAGTTATCAAGGAAACAAAAGCAGACAAAGAAAATACTGAGCAACAGGCCAAAAAAAAAAAAAGTTTTAACAAAGAGGAAGTAGTCAGTTGTGTACCACTGCCTGAGTGTACTTCATCCATAGGTATTATTTTTCCCAAAGGGTCTAGGTACAGAAAGTCAGGAGTTTTAGTAAAAACAAATGACATACATATTCACTCAATGGAATATTATGCAAATATAAAAAAATAATGGGGAAACTTTTTATGGACTGAGTTGGAAAGATCTTCAGCAGAAGTAAATTAACCATGAAATGGATAAGGTTTAAGTTTCAGGAGCCCTCATTGTCATAGCCCCTAATCTAATTTTATATTAGTAATTTTGCATTATTTTTTCTCTATGACAGCTTCTAAATTGTATAAGCGTTATACTCTCATAGAACCTGGACCTACCCCTGATTTTCAGAATAGTTATTAAGTATAAAAACAAGGTCTAGATGAGTACACATGATATTCTTCCTTCTGTATAAGAAAAGGCGAAAATTAGAATATACAGTTAGGGAGGAGATCAAGGTGATGCAGTAGGAGGACATGGAATTCACCTTCCCTAGCAAACACATCAAAATACATGTACAAGTGGGAAAAGTCTCACTGAAAACTAAACGGAAACCAGCAGAAAGACTCCAGTACAACTAAGACTAAAAGAAAGATCCACATGGAATAGAGAAAAAATGGAAGGATAGCAATCAGGTTAGAACCTGTGCCCCAGGGAGAAGACTCAGAGAAAAAGGAAGAAGCAGTAATGGGTGTTTGTAAATTGACCTAAGTTAGTTTTAAAGGTAGTTTTTAAGTTCTCTTTGATAGACAACAAGTGATGAAGTTTAATAAAAACAAGTCTCAGACTATAATCTAGCACAAATAAACCTTTAACATTTCACTAAGCTCAGTAAAGTCCCAGCACTCTGTCCTTTTTTGGTGCTCTGACTATAGCTTATGTGAAAGATCCACTCAGACTTACACAGTCACATTCCAGAGACAAATTTGTGCCTCTGACATTGAGCATTCAGAAATGTTCCTGTATTAACAGCTGATTCAAGACTATTTAGAGGTAAAACTTCAATGCCAGCTGTAAGGATAAAAGCTGTAGGTCACCCTAGATTCTTATTCTCCATTCATACAAGGATAGGGAGTAATTAAAATATGTCTACTAAAGTCCACTTATTTTGAATATCTTTAATTTCAACAAAAGAAATTTTTAACATTCATCAAGCTATACAACGGGCCGTTAGTTTTATCAACAAAAAAGTTATTGTGGACCTTAGTTATGCTAAGTAGAGAAGCAATCAAAATCTAAAGCTTGATAGTATCTGCCTCAAAAGGATTGGTCCTTTATGATTAGAATATCCAGCAAACCATCCTATAACATTATATTTTTCACTAGTATATTATACAGTTATTCCTTGACTCTAGAGTTCAAGTGCAGACTAGTCCATACATAATAATATACTGGTTTTGCTTAAAAATTTTAAGGTAAACAACAAACATTATAATAGTGGGAAAATCTGATTTCATATGGATTTTTTAAAGGAGAAGAAAAATTGGTAGTGAAACCAGAGAGTTAGAAAGTTCATCTACCCTACCTCCAGACCTTGAGTTAATTGTAATATGTGGTGGGAGGAAAGTAATGACTCCTCGTAAGAGGGCTGCAGAAGCAGTATCTTTAAAAAGCAGCTATATTTCACCTAAAACAAGGAAGTGTATACCAAAGTACACAGTGGAAAGTTTTGGGGAAGTGGATACATATGAGAGATAGGGTTGGATTAGAGGTTGTGCACTGTGGTATGTAGATGAGTGTTCATAAAGTGTATGTCAATGAACCAGTTACTTAGCTTTTCATGCTTCAGTTTCTTCAGTTATAAAATGGAGATTCAGATAGCATCTGCCTCATAGGCCTTAGTGCCTAAATTAAATTAGTTAATACATATGATGTGCTTAAAAATAATGTGCATAACAGTAAGTGCTCAGTAAATGATAACTGGTGTTGTTTTGTTTTTTCTTTTTAGGGCCACATCTGCAGCATATGGAAATTCTCAGGCTAGGGGTTGAATCAGAGCTGCAGCTGCTGGCCTGTGCCACAACCACAGCCATAGCGATGCAAGATCTGAGCCACATCTGCAACCTATGCTGCAGCTTGGGGCTATGCCAGATCCTTACCTCACTGAGCAAAACCATGGATTGAACCCACATC
Source organism: Phacochoerus africanus (assembly GCF_016906955.1). Taxonomy (NCBI): domain Eukaryota; kingdom Metazoa; phylum Chordata; class Mammalia; order Artiodactyla; family Suidae; genus Phacochoerus; species Phacochoerus africanus. The sequence continues at coordinate 32,321,973 of NC_062554.1, forward strand.
ATCATGGATACTCTGTTGGATTTTTAACCCACTGAGCCACAACAGGAACTCCAAATGGTGGTTTTATATCTTCATAAGAGTATTTATAAATTTTGTCAAAAATTTAAGGACTGTGAGATCAGATATATTTGAGTTTGTATGCTAGACCAAAGAGCTTGGACATTTCTCAGAGTTTCACTTCTCCAAATAAATATCCTTAGAATTGGTAATGAGAATTTGGGGATTTCTCATTGGGGAATTAGATACCTAAATTTAAAATATTTGTACAATTCTAGGTGTTTCTTTTGTGACTCAGTGGGTCCACCAATTCTAGGTGTTTCTTTTGTGACTCAGTAAGAATCCAGCTAGTATCCACGAGGATGCGGGTTTGATCCCTGGCCTTGCTCAGTGGGTTAATAATTCAGCATTGCTGTGGCTGTGGTATAGGCTGGCAGCTGCAGCTCCAGTTTAACCTTTAGCCCAGAAACTTCCATATGCCACAGGTGCAGCCCTTAAAAGAAAAAAAATACAGATTTATACTATTCTAAAAAATATTTTTTATGAAAGTTTTAAGGTTGTATTTTGTCATTGACCAATTAAATTATATATAGAGATTGTTTAAGATGAAGTGATTCTTTACTATTTGATCTTTATTATGCCCTTAGTTTTTCAAAAATCAGTTCCTCCATTAGAAGAGGCCCTCAAACAAATTCAGGAATCCAACTTAAAATCAGAAGCAAACCTTCCCTCTTCACACAGACCCATAATAAATTGGAGGTAAGTAATTTATGATTATCATGTGTAATTACTAATATACAGTAATAAAATTGCTTTGCTGAGTTTGTAGGCCTTTTCCTCAGTTCCTCCTCACCTCTGTTTTAGAGTTTACTATTTTATTTTCACACGAATTGAGATAGAGTGGTATATAAATTGCTTCAAGAGTAAGTAAAAATTTTAATTTTGTGGTCTTTGCTGTTACAGTGATGCCTATGTTGAGTAATACTATATGGAATCTATCACAAAAACTGTTTTAAAATATTGATATTGGTTATTCATCTTTACTGAGAGGAAAAAAGTATATTGAATTAAAGTGATATAAATTTAGGTAAAAGGGGTAGCTATATGGTAGAAGTGGGATTTTTCCTCACTGAAAATCTTTCCTGGATATCTTTAAAAAGCTAACATGCCTCCTGGTTCCCCACCAGGTTAGTTTAAATGAATCATCTTGAGCAATAGAACCGACCAACCAACCAGAGTACCCTCTGACATCCTGTGTTTTCCATTTATTTACTATAGGTGTTTCTTGATCCTACTGTGTACATCGCAATAGATTGGGCTTTGTAAAGGGGATATAGAGAAGTAGGATATTCTAAAATTCAATCCCTAGATTATAACATAGAGAAGTGAAATAATGTTTCAAAAAGCATAGAATAGCACCAAATGTGTAATGATAATAATACTTAATATTTATTTATATAAAGATATCTATAATTCATAGCTAAGTAATATTAACATTTACCTGTATATAATGTTATTTACTAAGGTCCTTCCATTTTTAGAATACCTGTGGCCGTTAATTACCTTGATCAGATATAAGAACAATTAAATTCATTTTCTCAGTCTTTATTATAGTTGAAGAAAGACCCCATGGACTAGAAGACTCTTCAGCAAAGCTTTGAAGAAAATAGGAGTTAATCATGAAACAAGTGGGTAGATGGTACTCCAGACAGAGGGATTAGCATATGGAAAGCCCAAGAGTAATAGAAGGAATGATGTGTTCTAGTAAGAACATAGCTTAAAAATAGAATGCAAAATACCAGTAGCTTCACTAAATATAAGATTGGAGAGGTAAATGCATCTGTGAGCTGAAGAGCAGAAACTTTACCCTGAGAGTTTAAGAGGAGTCAATGAAGGATTTTAAGCAAATGGGTAGCAAGATCAACTTTTCTTTTTAAACATATCATTTATTTAACATAAGGTGAACAAGTATGGATTATTGATTGAAAGACAACAATACAGGAGGCTATTTCAATATATCTACATGAAATTACATGGGCTAGAGGTCAAGAGAAAGATCTAGGCTTAAAAGTTTGAAACCAAAACAGTGGATGAGATCAGCCATGGAGATTTATGTACTATGACAGCAGAACTAAGACAGAATTCTAAAGAATAGCAACATTTAAGGAAGTGAAAAAAAGAGAAGTTTACAGATAGGAACAGAATGGTTGATATCGGCCTACATAGAGAGAGGGTGGAACTAAGAAAGTAAAATGTTTCATGGGGGAAAAAATTTTATAGAGATCAAATGGCTTCTAGGAATCAGCAACAAAAGTTGTATTAGAATACTGGCATAAAACGTGACATTTAAAAGGAGTTATAGAACAATAGCCAGAGGGAATTAGGGCAAAAATAGGGCTTTTTCCTTTAAGAAGAATTTGATGTTATCATTTCTAAATATGGATGTCAAACTGATGATTAACGGAATTGCAGTCTAGAAAGGTAGAGAATAAAAATGTGAAGTGTTGTAAGTACCTATTATGTGCTGCATGTTGATTAGCAAGGGTCGTACATAGGAATGAGTTATGACTCACTGCCCAAGAAGGGTGTACTGTGTAATGGTAGTTACATCATAAGACATAAGTGGTACCATGTAATGTAGACAGTTAAAGAATTACGAGCAAAGTAATGAAGAAGTACAAAATTTAAACTTGAGAGAGAAGACTTAAAAGGATGAGTACAAATTGTCTATGGAAGTAGCATAGATTGACTTTAGGCATGTTTGGGTCTACAATGTTGTTAAAAACACAAACACCTAAGGAAATAGAACTTGTTCAGAGTAGCAAGAGTGTAGTACATGTTGGTGGAAGGACAGTAGAAACAGTAGCTAGTAGAAATGTAGTTTGAAATCAGATGTGAAATGCTTGAATGTCTAGCTATGAAGTTTTAACTTTATTCTATAGCTAACAGAGAACTAGTGGAGGTTTTTAAAGCAGGGAGTAATTAATTCTTTTATTATTATTGAAAAGATAATTGGTATGAATTTTAGAGACTGAAAGGAGTGGAGAGAAATTAGAAGCAAGGAGACCAGAGAAAATTAATGGGATAATTCAAGGGATAGGTCATTGTTGCCTAAGTTAGAATAGTACTGTTTTGTGTAGTGATAAAAGGATAGATAAAGGAATAAAAATATTTTGAGTAGTTAGAAGGAAAGGATGAGAGAGAAAAAAAGAATAAAAGTGCCTCTTCATAGCAGAAAGGAGACATAAATAAGAGTTTGATAATATTGATGAAATAGAAGTATAAGAATTAGAGTATGAGAGTTCCTCAGTGGCTCAGTGAGTTAAGTACCCTGCATTGTTGCTATGGTGCAGGTTCAACCCCTGATCTAGGAACTTTCACATGCTGCTGGCATGGCCAAAAAAATTAAAAAGATATATTAAAAAAAAAAAGAATTGAAGTGTGGAAGGTGGGAGATCAAGATGGCAGAGTAAGAGGACATGGACATGAGCCCACCTCTCCTGACAAACAATTCAAAAATACATCTACATGTAGAATGATTCTCATGGAAAACTAACTAGAAACTGGCATAAGGACTCCCCTACAACCAAGGTTGCAAGAAAGATACACACATAATCTGGTTGGATGGGAAGAAAAACATCAAGTAGAGACCTGTGCCTCTGGGAAGGGACTAAGAGGAAAAGAGATATCACACAAGCAAACACTCACCCTGGAGAGTGAGCGGGATGAGGCACAGACTGGGTGTGCTAGTTCTGGAGTCCTAGGCATTGGAAACAAGCCCCTTTGGCTGCTCGAAGAATTACTGGGACGTATAGAAAGGCTGGAGAAGCCTACTCTCCACTCATGAGGAGTGTGCAGGTGTTAGCTTGCCACCAGGCAGAGCGAAGAAAGGTCTGCCCTAGTGGCTGTGACCTTACTATTCTCCCCAGTTAGAGCAGAGTAAACATCAGTACCCCCTCACTCCAGACCACAGCTTAGCACTGGATCTAGGGTGGCCAGGACCTGGGAAAAGATTCAGTCTAGGGATGCAAGGGCAACAAGGGGGCCCAGAGTGTGGTCCAGGAGGCACAGTGTCCATTATTGGCATTTATCCAAATAGGACCCCAGAAGCAGCCCAGAATTCTTGTGGCAGTACAGCTGCTTAAACTCACATGACCACCATAAAATGCTCCCCAATCCCAAAAGGGCAAACATGCCATCCTACCCACTCCACACCACAGCCTAGTACTAGATCTGGGGCAACTACAACAGGGGAAAATCAAGTAGATATAATTATAGTTTAAGACATATGAACCCTGTGGTAACCACAAAGTCAAAAACCTACAATAGATACACAACAACAAAAAAGAGAGGAACTCAAGCATTTTGTAAAGGAAAATCATCAAACCACAATAGGACAAATAAAAAGAAGAAATGAACAGAAGAAAAAATGCTGATAAAATGGAAATAAGTAAATACCTATCAATAAATTACTTTAAATATCAATAGACTAAATGTTTCAATCAAAACACATAAGATAGCTGATTGGATAAAAAACAAGATCTTTCAATGTGCTGCCTACAGAGACTCACTTCAGACCAAAAGACACACAGAAAGTGAGGTGATCAAAAAAGATATTTCGTACAAGTGGAAATGACAAAGTGGGGGTAGCAGTACTCATATTGGATGATACAGACTTTAAAACAAAGGCTATAATACAAGACAGAGAAGAGCATTATGTAATGATAAAGGGATCAGTACAAGATGACGATATATACTCTTTAACATATTCACACCCAATATAGGAGCACCTAAATATATAAAGCAAATACTTACAGACATAAAGGGAGAAATTGACAATAATGCAATAATTACAGGAGACTTTAACACTGACATCAATGGACAAATCGCCCAGAAAGAAAATCAATAAAGCAATGATGGTCCTAAATGGCACAATAAGACTAGTTGGACTCAATATTTGCAGGATATAACATTCAAAGACAGAGAATACATTCTTCTCAAGTGAACATGGAAAATTCTCCAGGATAGATCACATACTAAGTCACAAAACAAGCCTCCACAAATTTAAGAAGATATAAAATATATCAAGCATTTTTTTAACTAGAAATAAACTGCAGAAAGAAAAACAGAAAAGAACAAACACATGGAGACTAAACAACATGCTACTGAAAAACCAAGGTTTGATGATGTAAAGAGGAAATCAGAAAATACTGCAGGTCCACAAAAGGCCAAAAATTGCCAAAGCAATACTGAGGAACAAAACAAGCAGGAGGCATAACTCTCCCAGACTTTAGGCAATATTACAGAGCCACAGTAATCAAGAAGTGTGGTACTAGTACCAAAACAGACATACAGACCAATGGAACAGAATAGAAAAGCCAGAAATAAACCCAGACACCTAAGGTCAATTAATCTTTGACAAAGGAGGCAAGAATATAAAATGGGGAAGAGACAGTCTTTTCAGCAGTGGTGCTGGGAAAATTGGACAGTGCATGTAAATCAATGAAACTGGAACACACCCTCACACCATGCACAAAAATAAACTCAAAATGGCTTAAACACTTAAATGTAAGACAGGACACCATCAAATGCCTAGAGGAGAACATAGGCAAAACATTCTCTGATATCAACCTTACAAATGTTTCTCAGGTCAGTCTCCCAAAGCAACCGAAATAAAAGCAAAAATAAATCAATGGGACCTAATCAAACTGACAAGCTTTTACACAGCAAAGGAAACCATTAAAAAAAAAAAAGAATGTATTGAATGGGAGAAAATAGTTTCAAATGATGCAACTGAAAAGGGCTTAATCTCTAAAATAAACAATTTGGCAAAAAAGCCAACAACCCAATTGAAAAATGGACCAAAGATCTAAATAGACATTTCTCCAAAGAAGATATACTGATGGCCAACAAGCACATGAAAAAATGCTCAACATCACTGATTATTAGATAAATGCAAATCAAAACTACTGTGAGGTACCACCTCACACCAGTCAGAATGGCGGTCATTAATAAATCCACAAATAATAAATGCTGGAGGGGGTGTGGAGAAAAGGGAACTCTCCTGCACTGTTGGTGGGAATGTAAATTGGTACAACCACTATGGAAAACAGTATGGAGGTACCTTAGAAATCTATACATAGAACTACCATATGATCCAGCAATCCCACTCTTGGGCATTTATCTGGACAAAATTTCCTTGAAAAAGACACATGCACCCACATGTTCATTGCAGCACTATTCACATTAGCCCAAGACTTGGAAGCAACCCAAATGTCTATCGACAGATGATTGGATTCGGAAGAGGTGGTATATATACACAATGGAATACTACTCAGGCATAAAAAGAACAAAATAATGCCATTTGCAGCAACATGGATGGAACTAGAGACTATCATACTGAGTGAAGTAAGTCAGAAAGAGAAAGACAAATACCGTATGATTTCACTTATATCTGGAATCTGATATATGGCACAAATGAACCTTTCCACAGAAAAGAAAATCATGGACATGGAGAACAGAATTATGGTTGCCAAGAAGGAGAGGGAGGAGTGGGAGGGACCAGGAATTTGGGGTTAATAGATGCAGACTATTGCCTTTGGAATGGATAAGCAATGGGATCCTGCTGAATAGCACTAGAAACTATGTCTGGTCATTTGTGATAGGGCATGATAATGTGAGAAAAAAGAATGTATACATGTATATGTGACTGGGTCACCTTGCTGTGCAGTAGAAAATCGACAGAACACTGTAAATCAGCTATAATGGAAAAAATAAAAATCATTATTTAAAAAAATACCTCTGGACAAATGAAAATAGAAACAAAACTTTCCAAAAAATCTATGGGATACAGCAAAAGTAGTTCTAGGAGGGGAACTCATAATGATACAGGCCTTCCTGTATAAAGGATATAAGAAAAATCTAAAACTAAACAACTTAACCTACTACATAAAAGAATTAGAAAAAGAAGGACAAACAGAGCCCAAAGTCAGCAGAAAGAAGGAAATACTGATATCACTAATATAGAGAATCTAAAAAATAATAGAAATGAATCTATATACAAACCAGAAACTGAGTCAAAGACAGAAAACAAACTTATGGTTATCAGCGGGGAGAGAGAGGAGGGGATAAATTAGGAGTATGAGATTAACAGTTACAAATTCCTGTACATAAAATAAATAAGCAACAAGGATTTTCTATGTAGCACAGGGAACAATATTCAATAACTTATAATAATCTACAATGCAAATAATCTAAAATATATATAATGGAATCACTTTACTGTATACCTGAAATTAACACACTATTGTAAATCAACTATATTTCAGTTTTTAAAAAAGTACTTCCTAGGAGTTGAAAGAAGAATGAAACCAGGAACTAGTTTTTTGAAAAGATAAACAAAATTGATAAACCTGGCTAAAGGTTTATCAAAAAGAAAAGAGAGTGGACCCAAATAAACAAGAAAGAGGAGATATAATGACCAATACCACAGACATACAAAAAAATCATAAGAGAATACTATGAACAATTATATGCCAACAAATTGGACAACCTAGCAATGGACCAATATCTAAAGATGTATACAGTCTGTCAAGATTAAGTTGAAAAGAAACAGATGAACAGACCAATCATTAGAAGTGAAAATGAATTTCCAGCAAACCAAAGTCCAGGACCAGACAGCTCCACAATGGAATTTTAGCAAACATATAAACAAGAGTTAATACCTGTCCTAATCAGACTATTCCAAAAAATTTGAAGAGCACAGAACCTCTCAAATACATTCTATAGGGCCGCACTTACCCTGATACCAAAACCGGTCAAAGACACTATAAAAAAATAAAATTACAGACCAATATTTTTGGTAAATGTAGATGCAAAAAAAAAATCTTCAAAAAGTATTAGCAAAATGAATCCAGCAATATATAAAAATAATCATATATCATAATCACATTGGATTCATTCCAGTGTCGCAAGAATGGTGCAACATATACAAATCAATCAATATGATAAACCACATGAACAAAAGGAAAGAGAAAAATCACATGACCATCTCAATAGATGCAGAAAAAGCATTTGCTAGAACTCAATGTTTATTCTTGATTAAAAAAAAAAAAAAAACTCTCAGAGTTCCTGTCATGATGCAGCAGAAACGAAACCAACTAGGAACCATGATGTTGCGGGTTTGATTCCTGGCCTCGCTCAGTGAGTTAAGGATCCAGTGTTGCCATGAGCTTTGGTGTAGGTCACAGATGCAGCTCAGATCTGGCATTGCTGTGGCTCTGGTGTAGGCTGGCAGCTGTAGCTTCTATTAGACCCCAGCCTGGGAACCTCCATATGCCATGAGTGTGGCCCTAAAAAGCACACACACACACACACACACACACACACAGCCTCTCATCAAAGCATGTGTAGAGAGAACATAATAAAGGCCATTTATGACAAACACACAGCCAATATCATACTTAATTGTGAAAAGCTAAAAGTTTCCCTTTAAAATCAAGATAAGAATGCCTGTTTTCACTGCTTCTATTTAACATAATATTAGAAGTCCTAGCCACAGCAATCAGACAAGGAAAAGTAATAAAATTATCCAAATTTGAAGGGATGAAGTAAAGATGTTACTATTTTTAGATTACATGATACTCTATGTAGAGAATTCTAAAATTCTACCCCCAAAATATTAAAAGTAATAAATGAATTCAGTGAGATTGTAGGATACAAGATTAATATACTGAAATCTTGTCTTTCTATACACTAGTATGAAATAAAATATAGATAAAATAATCCTATTTTAAATCACCTTAAAAAATAAAATACCAAGGAATAAACTTAACCAAGGAGGTAAGAGACCTATACTCTGAAAACTCTAAAACTTTGATGAAGGAAATTAAAGATAATTCAAAAAAATGGAAATATATTCCATGCTCTTGGATTAGAGATAAGTAATATTAATCTCTCTAATTTAAATAATATTAAAATGGCCATACTACTCAAAGCAGTCTATAGATTTAATACAATTTCTCTCAAAATACCCATGACATTTTTTCATAAAACTAGAGCAAATGATCCTAAAGTTCATATAGAACCACAAAAGTACCTGAATTGCCAAAGCAATCCTGAGAAAAAAGAACAGAGCTGGCAGAATAACCCTCCCAGACTTCAGACTATACTACAAAGCTGCAGTAAACAAAACAGTATGGTATTGGCACAAATATAGGCACATCAATCAAAAGAACAGAAGAGAGAGCCCAAAAATAAATTCACATACTCATGGTCCATTAAGCTATGACAAAGGAGGAAAGAATATACAATGGAGAAAAGACTGTCTGTTCAATAAGTGGTGCTGGGAAAACTTTACAACTGTATGTAAAAGAATGAAATTAGAACATTCTCTAAAACCATAAAAAAATAAACTTAAAATAGATTAAAGACCTAAATGAAAGACCTGAAATTGTAAAACTACTAGAGAACATAGGTAGAACACTCTTCGATATACTTCATAGCAATATTTTTTGAATCTGCCTCCTAAATCAAAAGAAATAAGAGAAAAAATAAGCAAATGGTAGCTAATTAAACATAAAATCTTTTGCACAGCAAAGGAAACTATTAACAGAATGAAAAGGCAACCTCCTGAATGGGAGAAAATATTTGTAAATGATATGACTGATAAGGGGCTAATATCCAACATATGTAATCAGCCCACTCAACTCAAAAGCAAAAAAAACAAACACAATTAAAAAACAATCAGGAGACCCTAATAGACATTTTACCAAAGAAGACATACCAATGACCAGGCAAAAGAAAAGATGCTAAATATCACTCACTAATAATTGGAGAAATGCAAATCAAAACTATAATGAGGTATCACCTCACACCTGTCAGAATGGCTATCACTAAAAAGATTACCAATAACAAATGTTGAAAATGATGTAGAGAAAAGGGAGCCATTATACACTATTGATGAGAATGTAGATTGGTGCAGCCACTATGGAAAATAGCATGGAGGAGTTCCCGTCGTGGCGCAGTGGTTAACGAATCCGACTAGGAACCATGAGGTTGCGGGTTCGGTCCCTGCCCTTGCTCAGTGGGTTAACGATCCGGCGTTGCCATGAGCTGTGGTGTAGGTTGCAGACGCGGCTCGGATCCCGAGTTGCTGTGGCTCTGGCGTAGGCCGGTGGCTACAGCTCCGATTCAACCCCTAGCCTGGGAACCTCCATATGCCTCGGGAGCAGCCCAAGAAATAGCAACAACAACAACAACAAAAAAAAGACAAAAAGACAAAAAAAAAGGAAAATAGCATGGAAATTGTTCCAAAAGCTAAAAACAGAGCTACCACATGATCGTGCAATTTCACTCCTGGGTATATATGTGAAAAAAATGAAGATACTTATTTGAATGCATGCATGCACCCCAGTGTTCATGATAGCACTATTTAAGACATGAAACATCCAAGTTCCCATGAACAGATGACTGGTTTAAGATGTGTTGGAATATAATGGAATATTACTTGGCCATGCAAAAGAATAAACTATTGTAATTTGCAGCAACATGGACGAACCTAGGAAATACAGTGCTTAATGAAGTAAATCAGAGAAAGACAAGTACTGTGAGATATCACTTATATATGGTATTTAAAAAGCAGTACATATGAATATACATGCAAAAGAGCTATGCAGATATAGAAACAAACTTGTGGTTACCAAAGGGGAGAAGGAAGGGGGGGAAGAACAAATTAAGGATATGGGATTAACAGATACATACCACTGTATATAAAATAGGTAAGCAACAAGGATATACTGCATAGCATAAGAAATTATGCCCATCATCTTGTGATAACATAATGGAGTACAATCTGAAAAAAATTGAATCAGGTGCCATATACCTGAATATAACACAATACTATAAATCAATGATAGTACAACACAAAATTATTTTTTAAATGAAGTAATGTGATAGGTTTCACATCAAATAAAATGTCCCTTGATATTAAAAAAAAAAAAGGAACTGGAATATGGACAGAATGGGGCAAGAAATTTGAGAGGTATCCAGCCATGAGTTTAAAAGGACTTATGTTTAGAAAAGTGGCACTGGAATAGAAAAGAAAGACAGAGGAAAAGATATTTCATGAAAAGAATGGATTATTAATTTGGTGTGTTGTAGAATAAAGAAAATGAAAAAAGCAAAAAAATCAAAAGAAGCTGAAATTTTAAGTCTTTATAATTGAAGGAATTTGCTGACTTTAAATATTAAAAAGGGAATTCTTGTTGTGGCTCAGCGGGTTAAGAACCCAACTAGTATCCATGAGAACATGGGTTTGATCCCTGGCCTTGCTCAGTGGATTAACGATCTGGTGTTGCTGTGAGCTGCAGCGTAGGTCTCAGATGCTGCTCAAATCTGGTGTTGCTGTGGCTATGCGGTAGGCGGCAGCTGCAGCTCCAATTCAACCCCTAGCCCGGGAACTTCCATATGCCACAAATTGAGCCCTTAAAAAATTTAAAAAGAATGTAATGAAAGGGTATAGGTTTTCCAAGATATTATTAAATTTCATTTGAGCCTTCTGAGTTTGAGTAAAAATCCAAGTCAAAATGTATAAAAGCAATTTGACCTAAGATGAAACTAGAGGCCAAGTCTATAGAAAAATGTTAACGTCAGAATTATATATGTGGTTGCTCGATTTTTATGTATACTTATGTTTCCCCAATCAGTTTGTACTATTGAGGAGAACAATGGCTAAATCTTAAATTCCCTGTGGTGCTTAGCTCATTGATATGCATGTTGGAGGTATTCAACAAATAATTTGAATGGAGACACATCACTAGCCTAAATAAAAACTCACAGGGTATAAATTTGACCTGAAGCTTAATAGGTGAAGTTAATTCATCAGAGACAAACATTGAGTGGGAACTCCAGAAAGAGGGAACAAGTAGTGTATGAAAATGAATGAAGGTGTCAAAGGACATGTTGTATTAAGGAAGCTGAAAGTAAGTAGTTCATTTTGACCTGTGTGTACAGTGAGAAGCTGTGGGCAGATAGATTGTTTGGAAAGGAAGCCATGAGTCAAATAATGAAGAGCCTTGATAAGGAGTTTGTCCTAAAAATAGTTGCTGAAAGATTTGAAACAAGCACATGACATTTGTATTTTAGGAATATTGCCAGGATGAGAAAAAGTCAGATAAGACTAAAAATGGAGAAAACAGATAAAATGGTACTTTAGTTAATGAAAACAATGACTTCTTAAGACCTAGTTAGAGATAGAATCAATGTGATTTGGTAGCTATTTAAGAACTGGAAGGTAATTGGAAGAAATCAAGGATAACCCTGGAGATTGGATTTGGTCAGTTAATGGATACTGAAACCATTTATCAAAATAGGAACTATTAGTGATAAAGAGGTTTAAGGGAGGGATTAAGTGGAAGGATGATGATAAATTGTGAATTCAAGACACTTTGGGGCTATTCTGGAGCCAGTTTCTCATTGGTAAGATATCTGGACCATAAATATAGATATGATAGCTGCCAATGAATTGATAAAGTTAAACCTGTGGCCCAGTACCCGCCAGTGGTGGTCTTGCGTTCAGTTAAACAATTAAACTCCCATGACTACAATAGACCATGTTTGGCTTCAATTAGAAGACATAAAACACTGCATGTTGATAAGCAATAAACTTCAGCAGGAGGAATCCTTATGGCATGCCACAAGTGATGACATTACAATGGGTGCAACATACAGCCATCCTGGGTTAAAAATCTCATGGACCAGACAGGAACCAATATCTTTTGTAATGGCTCCATATGAAGAGCTTCCATGCAAGAGACATGTCCAGTTACAGGAATTACCACACTGAAGGAAACACAAAGCTATATAGCTTCCTATCAGGTATCTGTGATTTATTCAGTCCTCTCAGTACAGATGCAATTCACCAATGAAGAGTCATTTTTTACATAATCAAGGTGCCTGCAGCACAGTCCAAATCCTGCTAATAATCCAGGGGAACAGAGTTAGAAAGCAAACTCAAATTGAGTTGGTCCACAGAGAAAGAATGGATTTTATTAACCCTTCACTCACATACTTATACAGATAAGATCACAGACAATATAAATAAGATAACACAGAGAGTCTGAGGAGATAAGATCCTATAACTCTCAAAAATTCCAGCATATCCAAGCAAAAAAAAGAAGAGCTCAAGAAAGACCCTGAGAAGGATCAACCAGAGAAGCTGGAAAATAATGAGGCGTGTATGATGATGTGGAAATCAAGAGAATTAAAGTCAATAAAGGTAGCAGTCACAAGTATCTTGTTTGCAATTAGGTCAGTTAGTTAGTAACTAGCAGAAGCGGTACATTGGAGTAGTAGAGGTAGAAGCCAGATAGCAGTAAATTGAGGAACAAATGGAAGTTGAAGCAGTGAATGCAGTATAGTTTTAGAGTACTCTATGGAAAATTTTGTCTCAAAAGTAAAGATAACAATTAGAGGCAGGTTTAGGGCCTGGGAGAATTTAGAGTGGTAAAGAAAATTCCACATCATTTAGTATAGAAGTAATGTGCATTTTTGTATACAGGTTTCTTCACTAACAGTTTTCTTATTCTGCATATTGGTTATTATCCTTTGTATTATCAAGTATTTTCAATTAAAAAAGCTCTTTTGCCCTGTGAATGAAAGGATAGACTTTTTTGTTCAATGGTGTACAGTTCCTTAGTCTTAGAAGAGATAAAGCTTCAGACAATTTTGATTTCTCTATAGCAAACAAACATATGGTTACCATTATGCCAAATCTGTGCTAGCACCATTATATCACCTTTGTTTTATGAGAAATTATCTCCACTCTAAATTAGAATAATTGTTTCCATTTATTTTTGTAATATACTGTTATGACTATGACTTCATGATATCTCTATCTGTCTATATGTCCACACACATAAATTTTATGTATTTTGGAATTCCCTTGTGGCACAATGGGTTAAGGTTCTGGCATTGTCACTGCAGTGGCTCAGGTTGCTGCTGTGACACAGATTCAGTTCCCGAGCCAGGAACTTCCACATGCCACAGTTGCCGCTAAAAACAAAAACAAAAACAAAAAACTTTTATGTTTTTGTGAAACAACAAATGTATACAATTTATAAAGAGAACACTGTTGTTTACTTATTAAAAAGTTGAACTCTTCTCCACAAATAACTAACAGTATAAAATATGTGAAAATGCTTTGTAAACTATAAAATGTTACACTACAAATATGAAAATTTGGAATATAAGAGAGCAGGTGTTAAGTTGATAGAAATATAAGTAGTATTATTGAAAATACAATTAAGTTGCAAATACTTAAAGCTATTGTCACATTAAAAATGCATTTCTTGGAGTTCCCGTCATGGCGCAGTGGTTAACGAATCTGACTAGGAACCATGATGTTGTGGGTTCGGTCCCTGGCCTTGCTCAGTGGGTTGACGATCCGGCGTTGCCATGAGCTGTGGTGTAGGTTGCAGACGCAGCTTGGATCCCATGTTGCTGCGGCTCTGGCGTAGGCCGGCAGTTACAGCTCCAGTTCCACCCCTAGCCTGGGAACCTCCATATGCCTCAGGAGTAGCCCTAGAAAAGCCAAAAAAAAAAAAAAGACAAAAAGGGTAAAATAAAAATAAAAATGCATTTCTTATACAATATGAACCTAAAAATATTTTAAGGAATAAAGTAGTATCAAGAAATGGTGAGCTTCCAAAGAAGGGGAAGTATATCAGTGCTCAAAAATGATTGTTCTAATGTAGAAAATATTAGTGGTAGATAAAAATAATTTAGGAATTTGGTTTTGTGATCATCTAAAGAAGAAAAAAATTGTATACTTAATTAATGCTCAATGCTTAAGCCTCAAAAAAATCAGAGACTATGCTCATATAAAAATAAAAGCTACTTCAGGAAATAATGAGATAAAAGAATATTAATAAAAGAATAATAAAAAATAAAAGTAATCAGCTTTCCATCACAACCAAATCCTTGTCGCAAAAGTAGTATACTTAATCCTTCTGGTAGATGTAGGGTAAAAGAAGCCATATTTTCCCCATATTTTTATACTTTAAAATGATGTTAGATATCTATCTCCAATATCCATGTATTTGTGATGAGACAGTTGATCCTGATCCACAGGCTACCCTGAGAAATCTGGCCAGAGCTGAGTAGTAATTGATTTCTATCTGCTCTTCATACCAGTACTTTAAACTAGATTTTCTAGCCCATATCTATTACCTATATGACTGTCAGGCTTCTGAGAGGTGAAAATGCTCTAAGAGCAAGGATTGAGAAAGGGGAACCTGAATAAGCTATGTATATTTTTGTTAGCTCGTTGAGAGGACACTGACCAGAAGAACATCATGCCTGTAACAAAAAATAATATAAATTGAAAGCCTAGAGGCAGCCCAGTAAAACCAAAATACCATCTTAATAAGGCTGTCTCTCTACTTCCTGTCCAAATGCTTTTCCACCTGTGCAGATCCATTCCTGCCTGTCCAGCTGTCTCCACACCTGATCCCTACTTACCCTTACCCAATCAGCTGTCTCCCTTACGAGCCCCATTGTTATCCCACCATTCCGAAATTCTTCCTAGCTATCCAACTGTTTCTCCCACCCGCCAGCCCCATAGCCTGCCTATCCGTCCATCTGTCTCCTCTACTCTTCAAAAGACCTTCTTACGAACCCCACTACTATCCCACCCAATCAAATATCTTCCTCGCCCTCCAGCCCCAGTTACTTCCAGCTTTTCAAGCAATTTCCCTCATCTACCAGTCCCAATTCCTTCTGGCCCACCTGACCATTTACCCCACCCACCCCGAGGTTCACCAATCATTCCCGATTCTGATTTACAAAGCAAGTTATTTTACAAAACTCTGAGACCCAAGCATTTCCTTCCAGCACAGCGTTCTACCCCAACCACTCTAATGCCTGCCCTTGTTCATCGTTCCCTTCCAGCTCGACTGGTTGTTTCCCCAACCCCTTTGGAAGGTCTCCCTGTTTTGAAACCTTCCTGTTTATCCAGTCACCCCCCTCATCATCCAGTCCCCACTCATTCTTCTATCACTCCACTGCCTGAACATCCTCCTATCTTAGATCCTTTTCAGTCAGTCCAGCAATCTGTCTCACAAACCCTAACATTGTCGAATATGCCCCATGGCTTTGTAGACCATCCATCTACATCAGGTTTCACCCATCCACCTCCCTGTCATTCTCCATCCTCTTCTTTGTCTTCATCTCCTACTTCCATATCTTCTTCTTCATCCTCTATACAGTTTTCTTCTTCTCCATCTGTTCTTTCCTCTCCTTCATCATCTTCTTCTACCTCTCCATTTGTACCTTCTTCATCTATCCCTCTTTTTTCCTCTCCTTTGCATTCATCTCCCTTTCCACATTTGCCTCCAACAAATTTAAATTTTCCCTCTCCAATTCCTCCAGTTTCTTCTTCCTTTATGATTTCTTCTTCCTTCCCCCCCATGCTTCACTCTTCCTCTCTTTCTACATCCCCATCTCCTTTTATTCCTATCTATTCTTTCAATCCTCCTCACTGGGGGAAGAAAGTAGAGAAGAGAAGAGAAGCAAGTGGAGTAGAGAAGAAAGAAATAGAGAAGAAAAAATTGAGAGACGACAACTTTAAAGGTAAATAAATTAGTTTATTAGACATTTTGTAGATTTAGCAATTTTCATTTGGGAAGGGTGACTGAATGGGAAGGAATATATAAAAGTAGGAAACCTAAAAGGGAGAAAAACACACTTGAAATGTTCAGGAATTTGTGTTAGATACCTTGTTGCTCTCTTTGATTTCCCTGTGGTCACAAAAGGATAGTCAGGAATCTAATAACCATTGACTTTGGCTATTCCAGTCTGTCCAAATAAAGCTATATTTGGGTATTGGAGATAGATATATGTCACATGTGGCCGTGCATCACCTTCCAGAACATTGTAATCCTCACTGAATTGAGAATAATTCAAATGAACTGGGAATAAATACCCTTGGAATTCAGACTACTGGCCTAATGTAACAGCAGTCAGCTATAAGTACACTTCATTGCCATCCCACCTCCCCCCAAAAAATCATCCTTTGCTTTTCACTTTATACATACACTGAAATGTAACATGCTGTAAGTTTCCAGAAGATGCAAAATTCTAAGAGAAGGTGATGTCATCTGCTGATAATTTGGGGTGGCATTTTAAAACACTAAACATAGACTCTACATTAAAAGTACCCCTTTTATGGCATGAAAACCATGCTTATACTTGTGATACAACTGAAAACAAATATGTCCACTCTCCTCCACAAAATAATATCCAAGCTCTCAAACCTAGTAAAGATGGAAATTCTTGTCTGCGTTGACAAGAAATCTTTATATTTTCTATCTGCTTGAATCTTCAACCAGTTTCTCTATTAGGGTTATAGGGATACCTGTCATCCATGACATCAACTCATAACTAAGGGTAATGCAGCATATTATTATCCAGATAGGAAGGCTCTTAAAGAACTGAGGGATGACTCTACACATCTATAGGAATGCCTTTTACACCTATCCAAACAATAGAGGGAAAGGATTTAATTATCAAGGCCATGAATAATTTGGCATTCCTACTTGAAGATAGTGCTTTATTGGCACTATAATCCCAAATCCGTTTTATTCTACTATTGACTCCTTTAAATTTCCATTCTACTATGTCTATATATTTCTCCAATATCCTTATATGTGATTATCTGGACACACACAAACACATACTACATGAATATGTCATATGTGTGTTAATTTTATTTAAATTTACTAAACATTCTTGTGTGTGGTTCACAGACCTATAGATAATGTCTTGCCTTCATCATTGTCCAAAAATGATCACAAGCATCAGAAACATCTCATATCCAAAATCAATTGTGATAAAGAAATGAAGGAAAACAGCAAGGCAAACTTGGCTTCTAACAAAGATGCATTCCAGCTTAAACTGGAGGAAACTCAGAAACTCCTAGAAGATCAGCATCTAAGCAGTTTGCAAGTATGAAACTCTAAGTACATTATTATTATTTTAATATCTAGCAGTAATTCTGTCCCATTTTTGCGGTGTTCACCACTAAAGAAATTTATACTGCTGGCCAAGGGTATGTTTGCGTGAGTCAGCACAAATTCATCACAGATACTAGTGAAATAAGTTTTTAGTATTTTTTTAGCCTTTTACTCTATTTTTCTCCCTGCTTCCTCTATTCTTTTTACATCTCTCATATTTAGAAAAATATGCTTTATGAATATTCTTTTCTGAAAAACATGAAAACTATTTAACAGTATAATGTAATATAAGTATTATTGTTAGAGATTAGATTATAAAAAGCAATTTGAAAATTATAATACATGTGGCTATTAGGTTCTTAATGAAAATATGGTGCAATTACGTAGAAATGTTGTTTTTATTCTGTCTCTATTAGGGCATTTACTTTGTTTTTTTCCCCACAAATGAATATGGATTTCATACTAGGTTTCCTGAAATGTCCATGCACTTTATTTTTCATGAGTAATTACATTTATGAGATTCTTAGTAGGCTGATATCAAGATTAAATTCATAACTTTGATCTAATTTACCCGTAACTGAGCAGTTGTAGCAAGGCTATAAAAGCAAAGGAGAGGGAGTTCCCATTGTGGCTCAACAGGTTATGGACCCAACTAGAATCCATGAATATGCAGATTGGGTCCTTGGCTTCACTCAGTGGGTTAAGGATCCAGTGTTGCTGTGAGCTGTAGTGTAGGTCACAGACGTGGCTCAGATCCCATATTGCTGTGGCAGTGGCATACTCCAGTTCGACCCGTAGCCTGGGAACTTCCACATGCCGCAGGTATGATTCTAAAAAGCAAAGAAAAAAAAAAAAAACACAGAGCAGGAGACTTCTTCTGGCTATGATGAAGTTCCTTCCTGCCACTTCATTTATGTTCTGAATAAAATATATGGAACAATTGTTTTTAGATAATAGAGAACAGGTAGTATAAGATATGATCTTGCAAAACAGGGAAAAGAATGAGGTAAGACATGATTACATGGGTTTTTCAACTGGGCATATCCTCTGGACAAGCCTCAAAAAATTCACAGGTTGGAGTTCCCTTCATGGCTCAGTGGTTAACGAATCCGACTAGGAACCATGGGGTTGCGGGTTCGATCCCTGGCCTTGCTCAGTGGGTTAAGGATCCAGTGTTGCCGTGAGCTGTGGTGTAGGTTGCAGATACGGCTCGTATCCCACGTTGCTGTGGCTCTGGCATAGGCCAGCAGCAACAGCTCCAATTCGACCCCTAGCCTGGGAACCTCCATATGTTGCGGGAGCAGCCCTAGAAAAGGCAAAAAGACAAAAAAAAAATTTCACAGGTAACCCAACTACCTCTCAAAAAAAAAAAAAAAGTCTTAAAGAAGATTGAAATCTAGACATACAGCATAATGTTCATAATGTCCAACACTCAATCAGAACGTACAGGGAGTTCCCATCATGGCTCAGCAGTAATCAACCTGACTAGAATCCATGAGGACGAGAGTTTGATCCCTGGACTTGCTCAGTGGGTTAAGGATCCAGTGTTACTGTGAGCTATGGTATAGGTTGCAGACGTGGCTCAGATCCCACATTGCTGTGGCTATGGCTTAGGCTGGCAGCTGCAGCTCCAAATTCAACCCTTACGCTGGGAAATTCCATATGCTGCAGGTGTGGCCCTAAAAAGATTTAAAAAAAAAATTTTTAAACTTACTACATACATGTAAAGCAGACAGCTATGTGACCCATAACCAGAAGAAAAATTAATCAATATAATCAGACACATAAATGATAGAGATAATAGAATTATCAGACAATTTTTTATTACTCAACAAATTTATTACATTTATAGTTGTACAGTGATCATCACAATCCAATTTTATAGGATTTCCATTTCACAACCCCAGTGTGGGAAACTTATAGTTTTAGAAATTTATAGTTTCCAATTTGTGGAAACTATAAATCCACAAATTGAAGAGGCTCAACAAACTCTAAGAAGGATAAGTGTGCACCCATGTGCATGTGCACACATACCCCCCTCACAAAAGCACATCAGAATTAAATTAAGCTTGGGAGGAGGAAAGATGTATTACAAGTAGGTAAACAAAGATAAGATGGACCCTAACTTCAAGCCAAAAAACAGTGAAATGTTTTTAAGTTCTAAGGAAGAACATAGATCCTTTATCTAACTGTTTTTCTAAAATGAGGGCAAAATCACCATTTTCAAACAAACAACGGCTGAACACCATTGCACTACACCAGTACCTGCACTACAAGAAATGTTCCTGAAAGTTTTTCAGGCAGAATGAAAATGATAACAAATGAAAACTCAGATCTATAGTGTCAGAAAACAGATTAGTGGTTGTCAGTGATGGGTAGGTATTGACTACAAAGAAACATGAGGGAACTTTCAACATATGAAAGGATTCTTAAATGCGTTTAGTATGATGGTTATAGGTAAATTGTCAAAACATTTTGAACTCTACATTTTAAATGAGTACATTTTGTTGTAGATAAGTATATCTCAATAAAGTTGATTTAAAAACTAAAACACAAAGTACATTGTCTAATGCACTTTATATCAGTAACTTACAAGTAAAACTTGAAGTTGATCATAACATTTCATTTTTTACTGGTAAGAAAAATTCTGAGGGAAGAAAAAGTACAGCTTAGTGAAATCAGAAGTTGCTGGACTTCTTTTGAGGTGTTTTGGGAAATGAGGCCATCACAGACTAATGCAAAGAGAAATCTTAAAGTCATGTTCATCACATATATATCTAGAAGGACCTTCTAACCCAGATTTCTACATCTCATTAAATGAAATCTCAAAGAAATTCATATTAGGGTCATAGAGCTTTTAGGAGCCTCATTATCAATTAAAATAACTCAGTTCCAAAAACAAGCATTGAAGGAGCTGTGCTTTGCTTAGTTAGAATTAGGTCGAGTGACCATCTCTTTAAAAAGACATTGCAATACTGAAGGAGGTGACAGGCAGAGGGTAAATGCTAGTAATATCAAACACTTATCAATCATTTTCAAAATTTATTTCACAATAATATGTCAATAAGCACTAATAACACAAACTGAAATATATTTATTCTGTAAGTCATTTCCTTGGTTTCTCAGTTTATTTTGGGGGCAAGAAAAATAGTAAAATTTTGTTTTAACACCAGAATATTTAAATTTTCTAAAATGTGTGTAAAATTTTAAGGGAACTAATTTCCTTTGAGTCCTTTTAAGTTTTTGACTATATTTACAATTTAAAGTCTTCTTGAACTTATTTCTACATATGTGGTACAGATTAGTGCATCCTAAATATGTGTTACATGTATGGGAAATCAGAATATTTTTAAATATTGACTATATTTTGAAGTGATCATGAAATTTTATTAAAAACTGATTAAAAGTGATAGTTCTTGGGATTCCCATCGTGGCTCAGTGGAAATGAATCTGACTAGTATCCATGAGGATACAAGTTCAATCCCTGGCCTCACTCAGTAGACTAAGGATCCAGTGTTGTGGTGACCTGTGGTGTAGGTTGCAGATGTGGCTCAGATCTGGTGTTGCTGTGGCTATGGCTGTGGCATAGGCTAGCAGCTATAGCTCAGATTGGACCCCTATGCTGCTGGTGGAGCCCTTAAAAAAATATAGTTCTTGATCCTGAATCTATATTATAATTACCTGGGAATTTATAATTAATAATAATAATACCACCATTACATGGAGACCACATCCAAGTATTAAAGCAGAAGGACCCAGGCACTTTTTACAAACCTCCATATGTGGTTCCAACATAGAGCCAGAGCTGAGAACTCTGTTTTATAGACCACAAGGTTAACTTTATAAAACTATGTAGCCTTACCAATCAGAAACTCATATTAGAGTCATAGAACTTTTAGGAGACTTATTCAAATCCAGCAAAGGTTTCAGGGAAAAAAAATACCATTTATAAATAACTATTTTTTAGAATTTCACATGCTGTTATTAAACCTTAAAAAAAACCCTCTATTCTCTGAATAACAATGTCAAAATTATTTTCTAAGCTATAACTATGGCTAGAATAATTGAGTAGTTATTTTAATGTAAAGAGATTAAGGCAAACCCACTTTATTGTAAGCCTTCTTGGCTCTTTTTTCACTCTGAGGATTGTTCCAGGAATATAGATTATTTATATACCTATACTATTTATAGTCATATTACTCTATTTTACATGCCAAGTCAAATGGGGCTCAATAACAATGCTGTGTGAAGTCATTAATTTTGCCACTTAAAATTTTCTAAAATATAAAACAATGTTCTTTTTTTTTTCTTTCAGAAATTTCGTGATGAAGTTAATCAGATAACAAATTCTGAAACCCTCTCAAGTATAGACAGTCTTGAGGCTGGGGAACATGAAGAAATATATTTAACAGTTAATAAGGAACCTTCCACATCAATCCAGCAGCAGAATTCTATTTCCCCCAAATCAGCAAATCTGCAATCAACTTATCTAAGCTGCTTTGATGAAGATAAGCTGTCATTCTCTAAAACTCATCATATAAATAATTGGCTTACAAATTTAGATGATCCAAATACTCAGACTGTCACACCTTTCTCAGATATTTTAAGTAAACCTAATGTTGCACCATCCTGTAAACACTTCAATAGTAAAGAACAAAATCCATCTGCTCTGAGTAGGACTGTAGAAAGAGCCACAAATACTGCTAATAATTCAGTAGTCTTTGTATATAGTCCACCCATATTTGTACAAGATGAAAAAAGCAAAAAGATCTCTGAAACTAGTGCTGTGAGGACAACTGACTCTTCTGGAACATTCAAAAGAGAGAGACCATTGGTTGCTGAGAGCCCAGCATTTAAGTTCAGCAAAGCCTGGGCCACTCCAGATTCTCTAACCCAGGAAATGGCAGCAACTTCAGACCAAGAGAAATATTCTGAATTAACTCAAGAAAATAGAACTGCTTCAGTTTCTGCTTCATTTGTACCTGTGGCAACGCCTTTAGTTTTGCCATCTGATACACAATCAGCTAGGCCCTTACCAAAGAATTGTATACATATAAAAGAAATCGACCCGGTACAGTGTTCTGATAAGTTAGGGGAATTGAAAGACATTAAAGACGAAAAGATAAAATATTTTACTTGTAGTAAGGAAGAGCTGCCTTTATTTTCAGATAATTTTCAATCTGCCTGTGTACCTTACAACTCTGATTCAAAAGATAAAAAACAGAAAATAGGTGAAACAGCAACTTCATTGTCTAATATAATTTCTAATTGTGACTTAGTTGGTCAGCACAAGAAAATGAAATACAATATTCATGAGAGAAATGGTGTGAGGTTTCTTAAAAGTATCTTAAAGAAAGAATCTAAATACGAACATGATTATTTTAAGGCAGTAGTTACGAACCAAGGCTTTAAGTTAGGAAATCAAAAAGCAGCAGGTATCAGAGATAGTATTGAGTTAAGAAAAGAAAAAGGGAAAAATGAAGAAATTCCAAAGACTATTAAAAAACTGAGATGGTTTGATGAAACTGGAGATACAGAAAAAAATGCTGAAGATAGTCATTCACTGAAGACTAGAATAGAAATATCTCAACAGTGCTCTCAACCATTACACATTCAATCTAAAAATGGTGCTGCCAGCAATATAACTAGTATTCCTGCTTCTACTGTAGATGCTGCTGATAGAAAAAAGCCCAAGGATAATTTTATCTCTGAAAATGTTGCTGCTTTAGAAGGATCTGGAACAGACCATGTGCCTTTGAACTGTTTTGTACCTCCAGGTTATAACATTGCTAAACAAGCCTGGCCAGACTCAAAAAAAGAGGAAAGTAAATCCCTTGTAAATAATGGTGATTCTAAAATTCAGAAAGCTAAACCACAAAGAGGAGGAGCAAAAGTAATTAGAAGAACAAAATCTGCTAAAGTCCAGTCAGGCTTTATATATACGAACAGAAAAGGCACTGTTATTCGACCACAGTCTGCGAGCAAAGCCAGCACATTTTTACAAGCTCAGGGTAAATTAATACCTCATCCTCCTCCGAAATCTCCATTAAATATTAGGAGTTTCAAAAATACACAAGTATCCCATTGTCAATCAGTAATGCCTGAAAATTCTCAAAACATCAGTATATATAACTATTTTAATTCAAAACCTATGCTTCCAACAGAACACAAGTTGAATCGGTGGAATCAAGAAAGTAGTCTTCCACTCTCGCATGTTTGTTCTGACTTAGTCACTGTGATACCATCTTTACCATATTGTGCTTCTGAGTGCCACACTTTAATAAAAATAAATCATTCAAATGGCAATCAAATGGTTGCCCAGCAAGATGGGACCGTATTTTGCACCCAGAGATGCCCAACATATGAAGAAAATCATCCCTCTGTGACTCTTAAAACTACTAAAGAAGATGTTCCCTTGTGGAAAAGACAGCATAATATTCTGGGTCAAAGTGAAAAGGCTGCTGGTAAGAATAAATTTATATATTTTTATAGGCAAATGTACAACTTTTTAAATTCATGTGAACTTTTTCTCATTGAAGTATGGCAATGGGCGCCTTACAGATATTGATATTAAATAATAATTTAGCTTTATAGAAATAATTATCACCCTTAATATTGTACTCTTGTCTATCTAGTAGCTGACACTTTTGAGAGAATGATCCACCTTTGCTCAACTAAAATGAGAAACTTTTGCCAGGCTCCATTTTTTTCCACAACTTTTCTTTTTAGTTTAAAAGAGGGAAGACAAAGAATACAGTTTGATTCTTAGCCCATTATCATTCGTTATTATCCCCATATTATGGTCAAATTTTCTGTCAGAGTAACCACAGTGAAAAATATTGTTTAAATTATTTTAAATAGGTGAATAGATGTGATTATACTTTTCATTATTATTCTATAAGTGTTGTTAAATTTAATTGTTATAAGCAAATAATAGGTATGCCTCACCCTCTGATTCTCTTTCCAAAACAGTGGCAGCTCTACTTTTATCTATATATATGTAAGGTTTCATATGAAGAAAAAATGATAGCATTCCTTTATACCTTTGAAAATAAATTCTCTACAGAATACCATTGCCCTTGTAGCTGGTTGACTTCTCATGAAGCTTCTTTCCTCCAAGAGAATGGACTTTAGGCTCATAAATTTTCCTACCTGTAGAAATCAGTTACCAGTTCGGAAATAGATAGGATTTGGAAGAAATCAGAAGATGCAACTCTTTTTTTTTTCCCCAAAGGTATGAATAAATGTTAAGAAGATATAAAGAGGAATTTAACTTAAATATTTAAAACCTTCTTTAATTTGACCATGATATTTGAATTCATCATTCATCAAAAAGGTGAATTACTTTTTTATAATTCATCACCATATCCCCAGGGTACCTGGCACTTAGTAGGCACCAAAACTTTTCTTGAACTGAATGGACACAAGCCATATTAGAAGATGGGAAGCTAAGTGTGAGGACTCTAATCTAAACTTAAATTTTTAAATATTATTTCTCTCACTAAATGTTTCATTTTCGTTTTATCCATTAACTTTAGTTTTCACACTACTTCCCCAAAAAATGAAAACACCATGTGGATTTGATATTTCAAAGAAAATTATGATAAATCATAACCATCATAGGTGGTTACCTTTTTAGAGTTCCTCCTACTCTGTGCTAGTTGTAGTGCTAAGTGCTTTACATGTATTGTCTCATTTAAACTTCACAACAAACCTAATGAGTACGTATTTTTTAAAACCCCATTTTTCAAAGACGGAAATAAAATTGCCCAAGGTGAAGAGCTAATAAATAGAAATTTTGATATTTTTGATAATTGATGTTATTGATAAATTGATATTTTTCATCCAAATATTTGTGGCTCCAAGTCCCATGCTTTTTCTGCTAAAACTGTATAATAGTTATTAAGCAAACGTTATTAAGCTCAGAGTCTGAGCTGATCAAGAAAAATATTAGGAAGCATTGTTTCCAAATAGCTTAAGCATAAAAGGATAACATGAAAATTATGTTCTCCCTTTGTGTGTGTATATATATATATATATATACACACACACATATATATATATACATACACACACATATACATGCATAAAATTTGCATAAAACAATATTTTTCTAACACTTAATCAAAGTAGTTCTTAGGGATCTTCATATAAGGAACACTGGAAAATGTAATGAATTATAAATTTTGTTCATTGTTTTGTTTTTATTGAAATATAGTAGATTTACAATATTCTTCTAGTTTCAGATGTACATCATAGTGATTCAATATTTTTATAGATTTTACCTCATTTAAACTCATTAAAAAGTAGTGACTATATTTTCCTTGTTGCTTATCTGTTTTATACATAGTAGTTTGTATCTCTTAATTCCATTCCTCTATATTGCCCTAACCCCCTTCTCTCTCTTCCCACTGGCAACCACTAGTTGGTTCTCCACATCTGTGAGTCTGTTTCTGTTTTGTTATATACATGCATTTTTATTTTTTAGATTCCACATATAAGTGATAGTGTAGAGTATTTGTCTTTCTCTCTCTGACTTATTTTACTAAGCATAATACTTTCAGGGTTCATCTATGTTGTTACAAATGGCAGAATTTCATTCTTTTTATGGCTGAATGATATTCCATTTTATATGTATATGAATATATATACCAAATCTTCTTAATTCATTCATCTTTTGGTGGACGCTTGGGTTGCTTCCATATCCTGGCTATCGTGACTAATGTTACTATGAACATTGAGGTGAATATAGATTTTTTCAAATTGGTGTTTTCTTTGGATGTATATCAAGGGGTGGAATTGCTGAGTCAAATAGTAGTTCTATTTTTAGTTTTTTACGGACACTCCATGCTGGTTTCCATAGTGACTACATCAGTTTACATTACCACCAGTAGTGTAGACTGTTCCCTTTTCTGCACATCTTCAACATTTGTTATTTGTGATCTTTTTGATGGTAGCCATTCTGACAGGTGTAAGGTTTTGATTTGCATTTCTCTAATAATTATTGGATGATGAGTGTCTTTTCATATTCCCATTGGCCAACTGTATGTCTTCTTTGGGAAAATGTCTATTATTATTCTGCCTGTTTTTCTGATTGAGTTTTGTTTTTTGATATTGAGCTATATGAGCTGTTTATATACTTTGGATATTAACACCTTATCAGTCATATCATTTACAAATATTTTCTTCCATCAGTAAGTTATCTTTTCATTTTTTGATGATTTCCTTTGCTATGCAAAAGCTTTTAAGTGTCATTGGACTCCACTTGTTTATTTTTGCTCTCATTTCCTTTACTTTAGGACGCAGATCCAAAAAAAAATATTGCTGTGATTTATGTCAAAGAGTATTATGTTTTCTATGTTTCCTTCTAGGATTTGTATTGTTTCCAGTCTTACATTTAGATCTTTAATCCATTTTGAGTTTATTTTTGTGTATGGTGTTGGAGAATGTTTTAATTTTACTCTTTTACAACTAGGTGTCCAATTTTCCTGGTACCACTTATTAGTATCCATTGTATCATCTTGCCTCCTTTGTTGTAGATTGACCATAAATATGTGGATTTATTTCTGGGCTCTATATTCTGTTCCACTAATTTTTGTGTTTCTTTTGTGCCAGTACCATGCTGTTTTCTTGTATATGTCTGTACTTAATACCATGATTATATTTAGAAAATATAATACTAACAATACCAAAAACTTCATATGTTCAGTCATTAAAATTTTTTTTCAAAACTATTTAAATATTAAACATTTCAGGTGAACTGTTTGCTAATACTGGATTATAATCCAAAGAGCATCTATTCATTTTTCTCTACTCTCCTATTTGCTAGGCCATTTTCTTTCTCACACTTAGTGTGCACAGAGTCAACAATTGTGGAGGGCATCTTGCTCTCTATTAGCATATCCAGAATTCTCCAGCAAAACACTCAGAAAAACTTTATTCCCATGAGACCAATCCATTCAGCTATGCCAACTCCTGGCCTCGCAAGTAATTCCTCCCCTGAAAATGACTTTGACATTTGATTCACAGTCTTTCTTTATTGGCAGAGTCTCTGCCAACATACTGGTTATTTGGCATTCATGTGAAAGAACCATCCAACACCCAGATCTCTCTCAATCCTTTCTCATTTCTAATCAATTTCTGTACCATTCTGCCTCAGGTACCCATTCCCTTTGTCATATTCTGGACTACATCAACATCTATAACTCCTTTATTTCTAAAATCAGTAATTTAACTTACATTCTTCTCTCTGATATTTGATATATATGTGATATTTGTACCAGGATATTTTACACTAGTGGAATAGAATAGTCTAGAAACAGACCCATATATTTGAATGTTTGATTTTTGGCAAAACTGGTACTGCATAGGTAGGGAGAAAAAGGCTTGTCTTTTTATTAAATGGTGCTGAGTCAATTGAATGATTATATTTAATTAGTAAAAATGACCCTTATCTCACACCATGAACAAAAGTCAATTCCAAGTAAACTGTATATATGCATATGAAAAGTTAAAAAGAAATGCTTCTAGAAGATAACATAGGGAGTATATTTTGACTTTGGGATGGGAAGAGATTTTTTATACAGACACAAAAAGCACTAACCATTACAGAAAAGACTGATGATTGTACTATAAAATTAGAAACTTTTTTATATAAAACACCATTAAGATATTGAAAGGACAAACTATAGAGTGAAAGAGCATATTTATAATGCATAACATCAACAAAGAGCTCATATCCAGAATATATAAAGAACTCTTGCAATGGATAAGAAAAAGACAACCCAATTATAACAGTTAGGGGTAAATCAGAGAAGCAGAACCAATAAGGTATATTAAGATTTATTGCAATGGATTGGCTTATGTGAATGTGGGGGGCTGTCTAGGCAAGTCTGAAATTTTTAGGGCAGGCCAAAAATAAGAGCAAGAACTCACAGAAGTAGACTAAAATTGCCATTCAGGCAGAATTTTGTATTCTCTCAAAAGAATCTGCTTTAGAGGCCTTTGAATTTATTGAATCAGGTGCACACAGATTATCTAGAACAATTTACTTAAAGCAAAGTGATTATAGACTTTAATAATATTTACACAGTATTTTCACAGCAACACATTAGTGTTTGATTGAATAACTGGGGACTGTAGACAGGTGACATGTCAAAAAGACCATCACATCAATTTTTTTCAAAGGCAAAATATTTAAATTATCTTTTCATAAAGGAGGACAGCCAAATGGTCAATAAACATAGGAAATGATCTCAACCTGAGAGTCTTAAGAAAATTCATATTAAAACAATTAGATGCAACTACATACATCAGAATGGCTAAAGTTTTTAAAATACAATGCTAAGTGTTAACAAAGACATGTAACACCTGAAAACTCATATCTACTAAATTTGAATATATATATATCCTATGACCCAGCAATTCCAGACCAGTGGATTGTGTGTGTGTGGCAGAGAGAAAGAACAAGAGGGAGAGACATTCATATGTAAAACAGAAGACATGTACAAGAAATTTCATAGCAGCTTATAGCCATAATCTAGAATTATCTCCAATGTTCCTCAACACTATAATATATAAAGTGAAATTCATTCATCCAGTGAGATAACAATAAAAATGAATGACCCACTGCTGAGAAGCAGTAATGTGGATGAATCTCACGCCATAATCTATGCAAAAGAAGCCAGTCTTAAAAATGCATATTATGTTCCATTTCTATCAGGTTGAAGAATAGGTAAAGCTATGGATGGTGGTATATGGAACCAGGTAATAAGGAAAGCTTTTTCAGTGCTGGTGATGTTCTATTTCTTAACTTGGATATCTGTGCAATCTGGGTGTGTCCATATAATCTGTGTACTTATAATTTGTTCATGTTTCTATAGGTTGTTATACTTCAGTTTTTTAAAAAGCTAAATGATGTTGACATATTTAATAGTTTGAAATCTGATTTCAAAAAGAATGCATTTTTGGAGTTCCTGTCATGGCACAGCAGAAATGAATCCGACTAGGAACAGTGAGGTTGCGGGTTCCATCCCTGGCCTTGATAATGGGTTAAGGATCTGGTATTGTGATAAACTGTGGTGTAGGTCGCAGATGCAGCTTGGATCTGGCATTGCTGTATGCTGTGGTGTAGGCCAGCAGCTGTAGCTCTGATTGGACCCCTAGCCTGGGAACCTCCCTATGCTGCTGGGGCGGCCCTAAAAAGCAAAAAAAAAAAAAAATGCATTTTTTTTCTTTTCCAGGAAGTATTAAAAATACCTTCAAGGAGAAAAAAAATCAATTTCTAGAAAAGATCAAAGATGCAGTTGAATTTAACTCCCATATTTTATGGATGAGAAAATTGATACACATAATAGTGAGATTATATAGCCCAAGATGACACAGATGGTTGAAAGCAGAGCCAGGATGTTGTATTGCAGCTCCAATGTTCTTAGAATAAATACAGTTTTCATGAGATCAGAAATGTAATGAGACACTGAAGAGAATTATTCTAGGTAAAAATTAGATAGCATTTATTATGTGTCAATCACTATTCTAAGCACTTGATGTGTGGAAATAAATTTAACTCTCAAATAACTCTATGAGGAAATGATATTACTCCCCATTTTTTTAATGAGGAAAATCAAAGCAGTGAGAGGGCTAATAAAAAAAAAACTGTGTAAATCACATAACTAGTATAAAGTCATAGCCAGGATTTAAAAGCAGGCATTCTTTCTCTAGCATTTGTGCTCTTAATGATTTAGCCATTGTGCTTATTTAAAAAATTATCTGTAAGGGTATGGAGTTAACATTATTGCGGTGATTATTTTGAAATATATGTGTGTATCTACTCATCATCTTAAACTTAAGTATGTTACATTGTCAATATTTCAATAAAGCTGAAAAATATAAATTAATTTTTTTTCTGCTTTTTAGGGCCGCGCCCGCAGCATATGGAAGTTCCCAGGCTAGGGGTCGAATCGAAACTACAGCTGCTGGCCATGGCCACAGCCACAGCAATGCGGGATCCAAGCCACATCTGTGACCTGCACCACAGCTCACAGCAAGTCTGAATCATTAATCCACTGAGCAAGGCCAGGGATCAAACCAGCATCCTCATGGATACTAGTTGGTTTCGCTAACCTCTGAGCCATGAAGGGAACTCCTAATTTAATTTTTAAAACTCTGAATAACCACAGATATTTCAGTGATATACATTTATTAAATAGTACATTTATCTATACAATTTGTGGAAAGTACAGAGTAACAAAGGAAGTAATTAATAAGATGGAGAATAGCATGAAGATTTAAAATCATCTTTACTGGAGTCCCTGTTGCGCAGTGGTTAACGAATCCGACTAGGAACCATGAGGTTGTGGGTTCGATCTCTGCCCTTGCTTAGTGGATTAAAGATCCAGCGTTGCCGTGAGCTGTGGTGTAGGTCGCAGACACGGCTCGGATCCTGTGTTGCTGTGGCTCTGGCGTAGGCCGGTGGCTGCAGCTCCAATTCGACCCCTAGCCTGGGAACCTCCATATGCCGCAGGAAAAGCAAAGAGACAAAAAAAAAAAAATCATTATTACTAACTGAAATGATAAATCAAAATAAAAGTTCAGTTCAGCAGAAATAACTATAATCATGTATTTACATTCATATATACTCTTTAAGTTCCTCAATTGTGAATGTACGTTACATACAAAATAATGTACAGGGATGGAGTTCCCATTGTAGCTCAGCAGAAACGAACCCAACTAGTATCCATGAGGATGCAGGTTCAATCCTTGGCCTCGCTTCCGTGAGTTAAGGATCCAGCATTGCTGTGAGCTGTGGTGTAGGTCCCAGATGCAGCTCAGATCCCGTGTTGCTGAGGCTGTGGCATAGGCATGCAGCTAAAGCTCAAATTCAGCCCCTAGCCTGGCAATTTCCATATGTCACAGGTGAAGCCCTAAAAAGCAAATAATAATAATAATGTACAAGGAGTTCCTGTTGTGGCTCAACAGTAACAAACCAGGCCTAGTATCCATGAGGATGCAGGTTTGATCCCTGACCCTGCTCTGTAGGTTAAATATATGGCGTTGCCATGAGCTGCCACGTAGGTCACAGACGTGGCTCAGATCTGGCATTGCTGTGGCCCTGGCATAGGCTGTCCAGCTGCAGCTCTGATTCAGCCCCTAGCCTGGGGACTTACATATGCCGCAGTGCGGCCCTAAAAAGAAAAAAGGAAAAAGAAATAATGGTAACAAAATAATGTCCTAGTTTTAGAAATAAGTAATCACTAGTTTAGGTAATAGGTAATTTCAGTTATTTTTGAAATCTCACATGCCTCTCCTCAATTATATTCCCCTCTCTACAAAATGACGCTATATACAATTGTATTTAATTATTCCATGTTTTTCTTTATAATTTTATCACATATAAATGTATCTCAAACAACATATTGTTGAGATTTCCCTAGTTTTATAACTCATAAGTGGAACCATTTCATCTATATTCTTCTATGATTTGCTTTTTTTCAGTTGATTTGGTTTGGGAATTCATATTATTGATTGGTTTAGCTGTACTTGATTCATATTCATTGTTCTATTACATTCTATTAAAATTGCTATATTACATTCTACAAAAGTTTTCATTCTATTACTGGACATTTGGGTTGCTTTCAGTTTCTTGCTTTTATGAATAATGCTTCTAGGAACAGTTTTGTACATTTACTGATGAACATGTTGCCGAGTCATAGCATATGTGTATTTTCAGCTAGGTTAAGTGTATTTCCATAGGTTTGCCAAATTATTTTCTGGAGCAATATATGAAAGTCCCCTTTACTACATGCTTACCAAAACTCTGATAGACATTTTAATGTTTTCAATCATATTATTGAAAAATACTGTCTAATTATAATTATTTGCATTGCTCTGATTACTAATGAATTGAGCATTTTTCATATATTTGTGAACAATTTACATTTCCTCTTCTGTGAAATGTCTGCTTTTTGGGTTCCGGTTTTTTTTTTCCCCTTATTGATAGAAGTTTTTTATGTATTCTAGGATTCTGTATCAGTTATATGTGTTGCATGTATTTTCTGCCAGTTGTGATTTGTAGTTTCTCTCATGTTGATGAATAAAACTCACAATGTGGTCTTTTTTTCCCTGCATCTTGCTTGTACATATTTAGTTTGAAGTTATTTTAATTTTACAGAAGAAAGATATTGATCTTGACAGCTGTTCTTTAAAGAAGAGAAAGAGAGAAAATCCTCATAAAATTAAACCAAAAGAAAGTTTACTATAGCTGTTAAAAACTTAATATAATTTTAGGCAATAATAACCAGATATTTGGAAATACTGCTAGACTCTACATTATTTTAGGCACTATATTTTAAGGGCTGTATATAAACAAGCTGGAGTAAACCAGGGCTCTGGAAGGAGGGGTTGGGTCTAAAGACCAATTAAAGGGACTCAAACCTAAGAGACATAATAGTTGTGTACAAATATTTGAAAGTTTATTAGGTAAAGAAGGAGAAAACAGAACTAAATGAAGGGGTTTAAAGTGCAAGGATGTTTTCAGCTCAGCATAAGAAAGTGTTTGAGCTAAAACCACCAGCAGTGGAGAAGGCTACCCCGTGGGACAGTGGCTCCCCATTATTAAACATTCAAGCACAGGTTGAATGTCCACCTCTTACTGATTTAGATCTATGAGTAAGAGGTTGAACTAGTTAACTTCTGAGATCTCTTCTGAAGCTATAATTGCATAAATATATCCAGAATTTTCCATTGTTTAAGAATCCTACAAAATTTTAAATATGTAATGCTTTAGTAAAGATTAGTAGTTTGAGTTTTGGTTAAAATTATATCCTTCTGGTGTTATATCCTCCTGGTGTTTAGGTCACTGTTCTAAACTATAAACCCCTCAAAAGCAGAGATTTTAACTCTCTTAACTGTGCTATGCGCAGTACCACAAGAGAAGCTCAATAAAAGTTTGTCAACTGAATGAATGAAACTTAGGGTTTTCTCTGCTGTTTGAAGGTAACTTGGAAGTTTAGAGTGGCTATATACTCTTTACTCACTTTGTGTAAATTTTGACATTGTCCTGGCATTTGTTTAAGATTCTGCTGTTACAAGAAGAAAACGAATTGTTGAAAATAAGCAGAGAAATCTTTTAGAGCAAAAAAGACAAAACTCTGGATCTGTAGGACAGACATACAGTGAGCAGATGAATGTAAGTACAGTGTTAGTGAAAATCTCTATTCAATTACTTGGAAATTTACTTGGAAATCAGGATGTATTTAAAGGACCATACTCTTTCTGTAAACTGCACCTCAACAAATTAATATAGCCAAAGCCATTGTGAAACTGCCTGGACTATCTATGCTAGGTGCTTATGCTAGCCTAAATGATCAGTTACTAATGAATATTTTAACCAACTTTAAGAAACCACATTATTTGTTATTATTTATATTCAACTCTAGGGGGAAATGGAGGTTATTCACAACAAAGTTATTTAAATATACTTTTAAAAAAAGAAAAAGAGAAAAGAGTGAGCCATGGAGAAAGGAAGCAAGTTTGCTCATCCTGAAGATTAATATTTTTCCATGAGTTTCAATATCCAGTTTGAATCTGAGCTTCCTGGAAGACATGGCAAGAAAGAAAATAAGTATTATATAGTTCTCAGAGTAATGACTTTGAGGTAAACTGTATTAAAAGATATTTTCTATTGAGGATCTTCTATAGGGGGCCTTGAAGTTCATAATTGATATATTCTTATTAACAGTCAACAACTAATAAGGAATTTCATCTGCTGTTTGAAATAGAGATCTTCAATAAAAATCAAAGGCATAATAATGTTGATTTAAAATTAGTGGTGATGATTCTTTGAGAGCAAAGTAAATATGACCTAATTATGACATATTCTAGGGGTCTAACTTGATCCAAGGATTGAATTTGAGACATTAAAAAAAATAGAAATGGATGAATGAATCACATTTCACTTGGAATTTCTACTTAAATCACCTCTTCTGATTTTTTAGCAGAACTGGAAATAGAGTACCTTACGAAGAATTTATACTCAAGTTAAATGTTGAGGGTCCTATTTGTGTATTGTAGGAACTATTGTTTTTATATGGATAAGATTATTAACATGAAGAATGACTGGCCATGATTTAATTTTATCAGCAAAATAAAAGTTAAGATTTTTATTTATGTAATAAAGTCTCATTGCCAATATATTCCTACTATTTAAATAACATAGTGCTTAATTACAAACATAACTTCCTGATTATGAATAGAATAATGCCTAATAAGTCCTTTTTAACTTCTGTGTTGTCCACATCAAATATCTCAAAATCTATACAGTAAACCAATTTTTATCTTTAGTTTTTATTTTTATTAATATATATTCAATTTAAAATTAAGTGTATAGTCATAACAAAAAAAATGAACAAGCTAAATTTTAAATGCCTGTTACTAGGGCCCTCTCTAAATTAATGTTTATTTTTCTGGATCTTATTCTGTTCTTCTGTGTCTTGCACTTTCGCATTCTATCTTCTTGTCTTTAGAATACATTTCTATCTTTTTCCCCAGAAACTTTACTTACTTTTACATACATATCTTCCACTCACAAACCACTTACACATCTTCCAAAGTCTTGTTAGCTTTAGAATAGATCCTTGTTCCTGAATCAAAACTATGTTTTGAAGTTTAATTTTTTTCTTCCTTATTATTTTGTTTTGCTTTATGGGCTTAGTTTGGGTTGGATTTTGTTTTTACTCAAGAGCATAAACAAGGATTCAGTAACTATAGCACTAGCCCTGTCACATTGTATTAGGAAATATATTTCATCACATTTGATTGTTCCCAACTACTACTTCCACATGGAGGGAATCTAAAAGAGGTCAATGAAAGATAGAAAAAGCACAATTGCCACTTTGTACCAGGGTCTCAGTCCAGGTTGTCTCAAGTCTATAATGGAGATCAGGCAAGGCTATGAGAACTATCAAAGCAGGGCTGTTGTGGAAACCTTCATCAGTTACTCTTCAAATTAGACTGAACAAAAGCTAAGTATAGTCATAGCCCAGCAATTTTATCTGAAAGAAGCAGTCGTTTCTTGAAATGGAACAGAATGGGAGTAAAGAATCGAAGTAGACCATATCCAGGCCATATCCAGGGAAGGACAGTCAGTATGCCAGTGTTCTGAGAGTTTTCTTTCCCAGTTCTATGCAACATTGAGGCAGCTATTTCTGTTTTAACTTTTGTTATTTAAGACACCTACCTCTTCTTGGCATTAGCCATAATTAGAAGCTTTTGGCTAGTAATTATGATTACCCTTACAATGATACCTTGCCTTTAATTAGCATGTTTTTTGGTTTTTTTTGTTTTTTGGTTTTTGGTTTTTTGCCATCCCTGTGGCATGCAGAAGTTGCCAGGCCAGAGATGGAACCTGCACCACAGCTATAACCAAAGCCACAGCAATGACAGTCCTGGATCCTCAACCCACTGTGCCAGAAGGGAACTCCCTTTAGTTAGTACTTCTGATTGCCATCCAACTTACTTCCCTCTTCCAAATGTCCAAAACAATATTGCAACCTGGAAATTTACCAAAATTGACATAAGACATTTTTTAATCTGTGGATATTGTACAAAAGCCTTATTCCAGTAACTCTTGATTTCTGCCCCAAAAAAAGAAGAAAATATATGTTATATGAACAGTGATAGCTGAAAATATAAACAGTAAATAAAAGTTTTTTTAAAGTTAGTATATATCGTTCATTTTAAATATGGAATTATATTCTGATTTAATATTCTATCTTTATAGAATTTTGGACAAAGTGTCCAGCTAAGTTCAAGTGAGCCAAAACAAACCACAAGGGGTACTTCTAATATTGAAGAAGGTATGTTTTAGTTTAAACATTTTTCTCTTAGCTCTGTTCCCAGTGATTTGTTGTTGTTGTTCTTATACATGTTTTCCCAAGAACTTATAATTACATGACTCTTAAACCACCATTTGGGACCCGAATTTCCCCCACCCTGAACATTTAGGTTGTTGCTAGTTTTTATTTATTCTAAATAGTAATGTATCGAACATCTTTCTACATCAAGTTTTTCCTGGCTTTTCAATATTTCTGTATTTATATTCACAGAATTAAAGTTACAGTACTTGGCGTGTAATTGGCAGCCAATTAATATTTGTTGAATGAAACTATGTATTAAATGAGTACTGGATCAAAGGAAATAAACATTGTTATGGCTTTTAAATAAATATATGTTCCTAAAGAATTTTCCTGAAAAGTATTATCATTCAAAATTCTTCTGGGGTGTATGCCAGCCTGAAGTAGAATCACTTCTATTATTTACTTATACGACAGACAAAAAAAAAAAAAAAAATGGTATATTATTGGTTTTTCTTTGTACATGCTTTTTTTCCCTTTTTTTTCTATTTTAGGGCCATACCCGCAGCATATGGACGTTCCCAGGCTAGGGGTCTAATTAGAGCTACAGCTGCTAGCCTTAGCCATAGCCACAGCAATGCCAGATCCTTAACCCGCTGAGTGAGGCCAGAGATCGAACCCGAAACCTCATGGTTCCTAGTCGGATTAGTTTCCACTGCACCACAATGGGAACTCCTGTACATGCTTCATAAATATGCTTAATTATTTCTTTTTTTTAATTTTTTATTTCTGTATGTATATTATTTTTGGTGAATTGTTTCTTCATATTCTTTTTCTCTATAAATATTGGAGTTTAGGGGTTTTTTTTTTACTGATTTCAGCAAACTCAAGGATTCTGATCCTTATGTTAGTTACAAGTGTTTTTACTACTTTATTATTTGCATTTTATTCCACTTATGTTTTAGTTTTACATATACAAAACATTTTAAATTTTTTTATTCAATAAATGATTATTGAGAGCTAGTCTCCTGCCTGCAACAAAATATATTGAATATACAATAATGAACAAAACCTACAAAAGTCTTGGCCTTGAGAATTTAAAATTTATTAGGGAAGACTGACCTTAAATAAACATGGCTTTACTCTTTTCTGGTGATTTCTCCATTACTCAAAGAAACTTCCCAATGCAGAAATTTAAATAAGTTTATTTTCCCTCTAGATTGCTTTAATGGTTTGACTCATTAAATTTAATTCTTTAACTTCCTTGGAATTTGTTTAAATAGATGATGTGAGGTGAAATTCCAAATTGATTGTAAGCAAAAAAATAATTTGAGTCATCTTTCCCTTCTCTCAAGACTTTGATGCTTCTTTGATCATACGTTCTTATATTTAATTTGGTCAGTTTATACACTTTCATTTCTGTTTAGCTGATCATCTAATTTTCTAAAATTTCCTTAAGTTCCTTTTCTCTTACTCTTTTATTTATTTATTTATTTATTTTGTCTTTTTGTTGTTGTTGTTGTTGTTGCTATTTCTTGGGCCGCTCCCACGGCATATGGAGGTTCCCAGGCTAGGGGTCGAATCAGAGCTGTAGCCACTGGCCTACGCCAGAGCCACAGCAACGCGGGATCCGAGCCGAGTCTGCAACCTACACCACAGCTGACGGCAACGCCGGATCATTAACCCACTGAGCAAGGGCAGGGACCGAACCCGCAACGTCATGGTTCCTAGTCGGATTCGTTAACCACTGCACCACGACGGGAACTCCTTACTCTTTTATTTATAACTCATCTTATTACCATTATAAAGACAATTTACATCTTCTCTTTGCACTACCAATGAGTAGCAAAACAAAACAAAAATAATCTACATATACATCATGTATATTTTTCCTTAGTTCAGGTAACACTCTAGAAATTTTTATTACCTCATTGCCATCATTTTGAATGTCTTTTTTTTAATTAGGGATAAGAAAATTCTAGATATAGAAGATCCCGATAAATAAAATGCAAAGTAACAGATTTACTGGTTTCTGTTTGTGAAATGAAACAGAGATATATGTCAGTGAAGTCTGTATAAGGGCTGATCCCAAAGATAAAAAGGGATCAAAGAATAGATAATGTAAAGTTTCTATAGTTTCAGGCAGTACTTCTGAATTTTTGATGGCTGAGAGCCTAGTGAAAGCTTCAGTGCCTGAGGATGAAATTCTAACTGTCATGAATAACAAGCAGCTACCGAAGCCAAACCTGGCTTTAAATAAGACCCAACGATTTAACATCTGTGCACTATCAGCTGAAGAACAGAAAATCCTACAGTCCCTTAATCGTCTCAATGAAAGGTTGTACTGTAAGTATAGAAAAACACGTTATGTAAGAAATGTTATTTTTTGTACTTGCACAATTTTAATTTAAACTTCAAAAGTTGAAAATAAAAATAGAAAATATATGCAAATTATCACCTACTTGAATCAAGTACATAACAGTTAAGAATTTACTTGAATATACCGTACTATTTCAGGTATACTGTATTCATGTCATTTACGATCATTCCAATTTCATTGGCAGGCTTAACTGTCTTTTGGGAATGTGTTGTGTATACTTCCATTTCAGCATTGTGGCAGGCTAGGTATCTGTACTGACCTTCTATCAAAAACAACAATAAATTCAGGATTAAGTACTTTAAAAATCTTAAATATAGCAATGAGCTTGTAGGAATATAAAAAATTCTTAAAATCAGGAACTAAATATAGATAAGAACCTAGAATGAGAAGGAGAGTGCTGCTATGAGCTTTTGTCTTGAAAATATTTAACCCACAGAGTGAAACTGAGCTTTGCTTTTCATAGCCTTACAGAAAAATGGAAACAGGAGACAAAAATCTATTGCCTACCTAAGATGAGTAGTATCATAGAAGATCCTCCCACCCTAAAGTTGAGCCTCTCAAAGAGCTACATCCTACACAGACACACACACCCAGAGAGAGAAAGGGGTGGAAAAATCTTGTGTAACTTAAATTTTAGTATTAAGTAGATAAGGGGAGAAGATGCAAAGTTTTTTCACCTCTCTGTCTCTGTATGTCTGTGTAGGATGTAACTCTTTTAAGAGCTTTTGTCAACAGCAGTCTCTTACTAAAAGAAATTCTAGGGAGTTCCCTTCATGGCTCAGTGGCTAACAAACCAGACTAGGATCCATGAGAATATGAGTTCAATCCCTGGCCTCGCTCAGTGGGTTAAGGATCCAGCATTGCCGTGATCTGTGGTGTAGGTTACAGATGCAGCTCGGATCCTGAGTTCCTGTGGCTGTGGCGTAGACCAGCAGCTGTAGCTCTGATTCGACCCCTATCCTGGGAACTTCCACATGCCGCAGGTACAACCCTAAAAAGAAAAAAAAAAAAAATTCTAAAGAATGTGTTTCAGAAAACCAAAAGTAATCTTAGATGGACAGTCTGAGAGGGTAAATTTTAGCAAACATTCTGTAAAACAATAAATGTAATTTTTAAAAAGTAGCATGTGTTTCAAAGAAAAAAAATAGAATTTAAATGCCTATCAAAAATAATACATAAATTAGAGAACATAAATGATGTTAAAGTGTACCAGGATTCTTGTATTGTTAAAGAATTTGATAAAGGTATAGATTAACTTTAGATGTTGAAAAATGAAATATGTCTGTGGTAGGATCTGACATTGCCATGGCTGAAGCTTGAGTCCCAGCTGTGGCTTAGATTCAGTCCCTGGCCCAGAAACTTCCATGTGCTGAGGGTGTGGCCTTCAAAAAATTTTTTTTTCTAAATAAACCAATGCTCTGAAAAATTAACCACAGTGGAAATTTTAAAGTATTTAGACATGAATAACAATAAAAATATTTTATGTATGGAGT
Source organism: Phacochoerus africanus (assembly GCF_016906955.1). Taxonomy (NCBI): domain Eukaryota; kingdom Metazoa; phylum Chordata; class Mammalia; order Artiodactyla; family Suidae; genus Phacochoerus; species Phacochoerus africanus. The sequence continues at coordinate 32,362,705 of NC_062554.1, forward strand.
TCCTGTCGTGGTGCAGCAGAAACGAATCCAACTAGGAACCATGAGGTTGCAGGTTCGATCCCTGGCCTTGCTCAAGTGGGTTGAGACTCTTGCGTTGCCATGAGCTGTGGTGTAGGTCGCACATGTGGCTCAGATCTGGCATTGCTATGGCTCTGGCATAGGCCGGCAGCAACAGCTCCAATTAGACCCCTAGCTTGGGGACCTCCATATGCCTCCAGCATGGCCCTAAAAAGACAAAAGACAAAAAAAAAATTAAGTATGTGTGTACTTATCAGTGTCTCCCAACCTGGACATTACAGACATTTTGGGTGAGGTAATTGTTGTCAAGGGCTGTACTATGCCTTGTAAGATGTTTAGCAACATCTCTGCCATCTCACCAGAATCTGCCATAGTACCTCCCCATCATGACAAGTGTTTTCAGACATTGCCAAGTGTCCCGTGTGGCAAAAAAAAAAAAAAAAAAAAAATCACCTGTGATTAAGAATCACTAGTATATATGTATTTTCATATATATATTATTCATATATAATCCACATATATAAATATATGTGTATTTACTGTGTATATATTCCACTTCTGCCTAAAAAGTAGAGGGCTGGAATGTATCAATCACACTAAAAATAAGAAAAAACAGAGAAACAACAAAAATATAGGTTTTCTTGAACCCATTAAAAAGCTGAGATCACAGCACAACCAAGTAGCCTGATATCCAAGGAAAGACAGGAGTTTCCAAGGAGAGACATGATGTGACCATTGACTCCCCTATGGCAGAATATGGGGTAAAGAAAAGCCAGGTTCCATACAAGCTGATATTAGGAATTATGCTTAAATTTTTAGGAAATTGCTAAAGGATAAATGTGAACTATTATGAGAACATAAAACCCCTGGAAGCTACAAACACAAGAAGAGTTCACACTACTCCCAAATTCTTTGTGAACCTACACTGTGTTCATGAGAAAAAGAGGGAGCACCACAGGAGACCAGAGAAATCCTCCCTCAGTGGTGCAGACCTGGAAAAGGGGAGCAGTCACAACTGTAGGAAAGGTATGAAGTCCCATGCAGAACCTTCTCTCCTACAGGATAAAGGTTATAAGGTACTGGGTCAGAAGCAACAAACTTCGTAACTGCCCCCAGAGCACAAGTGAAGACTTAGTGGGGGTAGGAGAGGTAAAGGAAATAAGCTTCTACTCTTGGAGAAGAGAGAAGAAGGACGCATGGGCCCAGATCATTAGAGATATCCCTCTGTTGGAGGAGGGGCACAAATTGTCTTATACAAAACCACCAAAGATATAAGGCAAAGTTTACTGCCATGGGAAGGAGGAACAAGATGACTAAGGCATAGAGGACATACCTAAGACTCAGATTGGACCAGGACAATGGAAAAACTCCCCTATTCCCCCATCACAAGGCCAGCAAGTACCAAATAACAAGCAATAGAAATTATCTGGAGAAAGGCAAGAGAATAGAGAGAGTCTCATATTGTGCAGATACACAGGAAAGCAAAAAAGGAAGGCTGAAAGCAGAACAGGAAAATTGAAGGAATAAAAAACCTCCATGATGCTACAGAAGCACAAAATAACACTAGAGGATTTTGAAACCATTGATGTACTGAAGGTAACCATAGCAACAGTAAAACCCAAACCTAACTCAATTCCTAAGTTGTTTAACTACACACACACACACACACACAATCTGTCTTTGTCTGATAGAAAAGACATAATGGGCATAATAGAGTATATGCCCATTTCTAGGCACATACTATTTATCCCGATATCCATTATTCGAGTCCAACCTTTATCCATAAGTCCACTAAAATTTATGAGACAAAAAAAAAAAAGCAAGGGAAAAAACTCACTGTCAAGGGACAAAGTGAGCAACAGACTGAGACACAGAAATGACCTAGACCTTTGAACTATCAGATAGTACTTTTAAATAACTATGACTAATATGTTGTAGTGGAAAAGGTGGACAACATGGGAGAGACTACAAGTATAAAGAGATAAAGACTTTCAGCTGACACTACTCAGCCATAAAAAAGAACAAAATAATGCTATTTGCAGCAACATGGAAGGAACTAGAAACTCTCATACTAAGTGAAGTAAGTCAGAAAGGGAAAGACAAATACCAAATGATATCACTGGAATCTAATATACAGCACAAATGAACCTTTCCACAGGAAAGAAAATCATGGACATGGAGAACAGGCTTGTGGTTGCCAAGGGGGAGAGGGAGGGATGGACTGGGAATTTAGGGTTAATAGGTGCAAACTATTGCCTTTGGAATGGATAAGCAATGAGATCCTGCTGTGTAGCACTGGGAACTATATCTAGTCACTTATGATGGAGCATGATAATGTGACAAAAAGAAATGTATGACTGAGTCGCCTTGCTGTACAGTAGAAAATTGACAGAGCACTGTTAACCAGCTATAATGGGGAAAAAAATAAAAATCATTAAAAATAAAAAAATAAAAGTAAAAAAAAGAATTTCAGCAGAGATGTGGAAACCATACAAAAAGTCAAATAGAAATGTGAGAAATAAGAACATTGTAACAAAAACATAAATGTATTTTATGGGCTTGTCAGTATTCTCAACAGAGCTGAGGAAAGAATTGATGAATTTGAAGATAAGTGAGAGAAAGTTTCCAAACTGAAACACCAAGAAAGAAAATCAAAAGGTTAAAGGAAAATACCAGAGCAGAGGATCTAAGAGCTGTGGGACAATATAAACTGGTCTGATAAACGTGATTGGAATCCCAATGTGAGAAATTGCAGACTTTTTTTCTGGGAAAATTAGCTACTGATTGAATTTAGGTAAAACCCCTCTTACATGGGGGTGAGAACCTGTCCTTGGGTTCCAGATAGCTATGAACAACTTATGGGGTCATTTCGAAACAAGCTGTTTGTCAGTTCATATTGGAACAATTGGATACCAAATAGAAATAAATTAAATTGAACTATCAAAAAACATACATGAAAATCATTTCAGAGTGATTAAAGATTAAGTGTGAAAAAATATAAAGCTTTTAGGAGATAATATAAGAAAATATTTTCTAAACTTAGGATAAGGAAGGATTTCTTAAATAGAGCAAAAGGAGCATAATCCATAGAGGAGAAAAATAATAAATTTGACTATATTAAAATTTAAAAATTCTCTTCATATCAAAACTCATTAAAAGAATGAAAGACAGGGCACCAAATGAGAGAAAATATTTATAATGCATAGAAAAAGAACTCATACAAAATATATATAAAGAACTCCTATAAATCAATAAGAAAAAAAGGCAACTCAGTAGAAAAATAGAGGGGAAAACTTGAACCAAAACTTCACAACAAAATGCAAATGACAATAAAATGCAAATGACAAAAATATTGATAGATATTCAACATCATCAGTAATGCAAAATCTGTTTATTAATGCAAAATAAAATGATGAGATAAATACTCTTCAGATATGTATGAGTTTAAAAGCCTGCAATGTGTTGGCAAAGATGTGCAGCATTAAATTAGTGTAGAATGTTAGTGGGAAAGTAAACGGTGACAATCTTTTAGGAAATGTACTGCCACCACCTAATAAGTTGAATATAAACATACTTTACGACCCAGCAATTTTACGTTAAAGTGCATACCCTAAAGAAAACCCTGTACATGTGTATCTGGAGACATGTATAAGAATTTAGAGATTATATTGTTTTAAAGCCATAAATTAAAAGCATCTAAAGATGGTATATCCATGTGCTGGAACACTATTCACCCAGGTAAATGAACAAATTACAGCTATACACATCACCATGGATGAATCCAAATAACATGATTTTGAGCAGAATAAGGTAAATTACAGGAGAATAAAGATGATACAATAACATTTATGTAAAGCCCATAAACATGCAAAACTAAACAATGTTATTTGGGGGTTGTGTTAAAACTGTGAAGAAACAAAGTCAATTTAGTGAGTTACCTCGGTGGGCAAGGGAAAGGGAGTACAATCCACAGGACAGTGTTCAGGTAGGGAGCTCCAGGGTGCCTCAAAGCTGTGATAATGTTTCATTGTCTTATTCTAGGAGGCTACACAGACATTAGCTTCATTATTTCTAATTAAAATAGGCATATGTGTTTTATATATTTTTGTGTTAATTTCAAAATTAAAATTCTTAAATAATATATTAATAAAAAGTGGGGCCTATAACCACAAAATCTGTAAATTTAAGGTGTAAAATTATGCAGATAAAAAGTGAAAACCTCAAGTCAGTGTTTTTGGAGAGGTTTTTGGGTTTTTTAACGTTAGATACTTTCACTTTTTTTTTTTTTTTTTTTTTTTTTAGGGCCACATTCTAGGCATATGGAAGTTCCCAGGCTAGGGGTAGAATCAGAGCTTAGCCACCAGCCTACACCACAGCCACAGCAACTTGGGATCTGAGCTGCATCTGCGACCTGCACCACAGCTCATGACAACACCAGATCCTTAACACACTGAGCGAGGCCAGGGATGGAACCTGCGTCCTGATGGATGCTAGTCGGGTTCATTCCCACTGAGCCACAACAGGAACTCCACTTTCACATATTTTAAATGCTTTATTTAAAAGATTCTGCCTGCATTTTTTTTTTCTTTTGCCCAGACTCTTGCTATTATATAGACAAAAGCCAAAACATTGAAAGGCAAGAGTTGACCAAATTACTAAATTTTTTGCACTTTGGTAGTTAGATAAATATATCCTCCTTTTTCCTAAGTTGCTTCAAGACTGAAATTTATTTTTTGTTTACATAGAAAAAGAAGAAAGTAAATTTTAAAAGAAAATCTAGCATTTGAATAAAGATTGGTATAGAAGAGTGAAAGTACAAAGAATGCCTTTTTAGCAGCGTCAGTTTTATGTGATTATTTTTAATCAAATTTCCTCAATTTCCTCACCTAATATAAGTATGAAGACAGTTTCTAGGAATAGTAGGAAGAAAGTCTCTTGCTCAATTTTAAATAATTTAACATAGAATTTAATATTTGATTAGTCATTCTCTTTCAGTACACATAACTAAATTATGATATAATTATTTCAGATATACAAGAAACTATTTGCAAAAATCCATCCTTCAAAAGTAATTTACAAATAATGCCTCTCCTGGTAAGTATTTTCAGAGCTTTTTTTTTTTCCAGTTTTAAGAAACTTCATAATTATATATGTAAGAATCCTGTATTGATATTAATTTTTCTTGAGATTGACTTTTAGGGAGTTTTTCCTCTGCAATCACTTTTCAACTTTAAGATGTTTTATTAGAATCAAGCAAATATCCTCTCATTTAAAAAGGCATAGTATAAAAATTTTTGCATCCAGAGCATTTCATCAGTCATGGGAACAGAAACAGGAGGTTAGTGCGCTGCTCTTCAAATAACTTCAGATCTGTAGCCTAATCAGGAGATTGTTAAGGAGTTTACATTGATAATGAGCCCATCGTTGCTCATATCCCTTTCACGTTTTCAGAGTTCAAAACTAGAAATTACCAGTTGGAATTTTTTTTTTTTTTATGTTTTGTCTCGACACTGGATTCTGCTAAAGATATGCATATAAATGAAAAACAGTCATTCCAACCAGAAATTTTCAATCCAACAGGGAGAAAGACATAAATGGATAGTGTAAACAAACAACTGTAGTATAAAGTAAAATTAGACTGTATGAGGTACAATCTTAGGAAAGCGCAGAAGGAATAAATCATATCTGGCCAGAGGTGATCAAGAGACATTCAGGTGTATGGAAAGGGCATCCTCAAGATACTACCGGCACTCCCACAAGACACAATTTAAGTGTTCAACAAAGAAATGCTATTTTAAAGGATTAATTGGATACTTGCTCAATCAATTTTCATCATGTGATTTTATCTGAAATGAGCAGCAGGAGAAAGTAAGATTATGCAAGTTCACTTCATTTCTTATTATTTGGTTTTACATAAATGAAGTCATACATGTCATCCACATGTTTCAGATTTTTGCTATGCTCTGGGTTTAGTAGTGAATAATAATAAGAAAGAGGCCATCCCTGCCCTCCTGCAGCTTTCTATTTATCTCTGAGCCTGTGGTTCTTAGAAGTGACCTTTTTGGTGAGGCATTTTTTTAATTAATAGTTATTTCCCCAATACAGTTTTTTTTCTACTGTACAGCATGGTGACCCAGTTACACATACATGTACAAATGAACCTTTTCACAGAAAAGAAAATCATGGTGAAGGATTTTCAATGCTGTGATTTGTAGAACTCTTAGCAAAGGTCATTCTGACTCCTGATATATTTTTTTCATGGTTACTTTTTACTTAGTAGTTTTGGGGTTTTTTGCTAAATTTTCCATCTCTACCAAGTAAGCAATTTAAGTCATTTTTTCAGTGATAATTTTTCTGAGTCTGAATTATGACTGTGACAAGTATTTGTCACTTATGATATTTATGATTCTTATATCACTTAAGTGAGATAATACCTATAGTGATTGAGATCAGTCTTCTATGCACACTTCAACTCAAGTTGAAAATATTTACTAACCACAGAAAACTGAGGATCAATTATAAATACTACTCAATAGAAGGAGAAAGTTACTAATTAGCAAATTACTCTGTTGTGCACATTGGTGCACTGTGTCATGTTGGTAGAGTATCTAGCTGATAACCAAAAAGGTAGTGATGTGGTTAGGGACTGGTAGGCTTGAAATTATTATTTTTTTTTATGGCTGCACCTGCGGTATATGGAGGTTCCCAGGCTAGGAGTTCACTCGGAGCTACAGCTGGTGGCCTACACCACAGCCACAGCAATACAGCATCTGAACCGCGTTTGCGACCTATACCACAGCTCATAGCAATGCCAAATCCTTAACCCACTGAGCAAGGCCAGAGATCGAACCCACAACCTCGTGGTTCCTAGTCGGATTTGTTTCCACTGCACCACTACAGGAACTCCAAAGTTATTTTTATCTTATATCTTTTTCATTCTTTTTGACAGGTGGTAACCATTAGCTTTCCTCAGTCTCTTTATCTCCAAACATGTTACTCTTCCTTATTTTAACATCACTAACATAGGTCAGCAACCTTCCATTTATGTATAAATGGTATAAATTCACAGAATTATTAACTGCCTGTTTAAATAGTTGGTATCAAAATTACTCCATCCCTCTCCTCCACTAAAACTGGATCATTTGCCACATTCTGCATGAAAATATGTGCAGTTTATTCTTGTTTGCCCTTTTGTCTGCTGTTTTTATTTTGTTATTTTCCTCTTCGCTTAGATTCCCCAGTTGTTTCCATTTTGCCAGCCACACTTTATTCATCGGGTGGATGGATGGATGGATCTATGAAAAAATAGAATGAAATACACAGGATAGGATAGGACAGGAGATGCATACTTAGCGTCACACAAACATACCTTTTAATGAACTGTTTAAATTACAAACATAATACTAGCCCTCTAAATACCTCAATATACATCTTTGTCCTAAGCACAGACCTTCTCCTGCATAACCACAATATCATCACATCCAAGAAACTTAATGTCAGATGTGATGTTATCTTATACACGCTCCATATTCAAAGTTCCCCAGTTGTCTAAAAAAAGTCTTCTGCAGCTATTTTATCTCTCTGATCCAGGATCCAACCCAGGATTATATGTTTCATTTAGTTATCATATCTTTAACCTAGAAAATTCTCTTTGCTCTTTTTCAATCTTTCATGCACATTGACACTTTCTGAAAACCCATAATCTGGATTTGTCTGATTGTTGAATATCCCATGATCTGGATTTGTCTGATCGTTTTCTCATTATTAGTTTCAGGTTAGTATTTGTGGTGGATGCAGAGTTTTAAAGTTTAGATTTTTACAGCCCGTTTGTTTTCTTTTTATCAACTGGCCTTACATCTATCTGTATCTTGCCTTCAAGTCTTTTTTTTATTTTATAAAACTTTATTTTTTATTTCTTATTTTTTTATTAAAGTATAGTTGATTTACAATGTTTCTTAAAGTTCTATTGTACAGCAAAATGACCTAATCACATGCAGTTCCCCATGCTGTACAGTAGGGCCCCATTGCCCATCCATTCCAAATTTAACAGTTTGCACCCCAAAACCCCAAACTCCTCATCCATACCATTAGTTTGTCTTTTTATGGCTGAGTAGTATTCCATTATATATATGTACCACATCTTCTCTTTTTTGTGTTCACTTCTATGTCTTTTTTTTTTACTTTCTTTATTAAAGTATAGTTAATTTAGTGTTTCTGTTGTACAGCAAAGTGGCCCAATTACGTCTATTTCCCTGTGCTGTGCAGTAGGGCCCCATTGCCCATCCGTTCCAAATATAACAACTTGCATCCAAAAAGCCCCCAAAATTCCCATCCATCCAATTCTCTCCCCCTTCCCCCTAGGAACCCCAAGTCTCCTCTCCTTGGCCATGATCTGTTTCTGGTTTTTTTAGATAGGATCATCTGTTCCATATTTTAGATTCCACAAATAAGTGATACCATATGGTATTTGTCTTTTTCTTTCTGGCTTACTTCACTTAGTATGAGAATCTCTAGTTCCATCAATGTTGTTGCAAATGGCATTGGTTTGTCTTTTTTATGGCTAGGTTATATTCCATTGTAGATATATACCACATATTCTTAATCCATTCATCTGTCGATGGACATCTGGGCTATTTCCATGTCTTGGGCATTGTGAATAGCACTGAGATGAACATAAGGGTGCATGAATCTTTTTGAATGAATGTTTTGTTCAGATGTATGCCCAGGAGTGGGATTCCTGGATCATATGGTAGTTCTGTATTTAGTGTTCTGAGGTACCCCCATACTGTTTTCCATAGTGGTTGTGCCAATTTATATACCCACCAACAGTGAAGGAGGGTACCCTTTTCTCCACGGCCCCTCCAGCATTTGTTATTTGTTGATTTGTTAATAATGACCATTCTGACCAGTGTGAAGTGGTACCTCATCGTAGTTTTTATTTGAATTTTTCTAGTAATTAGTGATGTTGAGCATTTTTTCATGTGCCTGATGGCTATCTGTATGTCTTCTTTGGAGAAATGTCTGTTTAGGTCTTCTGCCCATTTTTAAATTGGGCTGTTTGTTTTTTGTTGTTGTTGAGTTGTATGAGTTGTTTGCATATTTTGGAGATTAAGCCCTTGTCTGTTACATCATTTACAAAGATTTTCTCCCATTCTATGGGTTGTCTTAATTTTTTTAATGTTTTCCTTTGCTCTGCAAAAGCTTTTGAATTTAGTTAGGTCACATTGGTTTATTGTCTTTATTGTCATTATTCTAGGAGGTTGATCAAACAAGATATTGCTGTTATTTATGTCAAAGAGTGTTCTATGTTTTCCTCTAGGAGTTTTATAGTATCTGACCTTATATTTAGGTCTTTAATCCATTTTGAGTCTATTTTTGTGTATAGCGTTAGAGTGTTCTAATTTCATTCTTTTACATTTAGCTTTCCAGATTTTCCATCACCACTTATAGAAGAGACTATCTTTCTTCCACTGTATGTTCTTGCCTCCTTTGTTATAGATTAGTTGACCATAAGTACTTGGGTTTATTTCTAGACTTTCTGTCCTGTTCCATTGGTCTATATTTCTGTTTTTGTTCCAGGACCATATTGTTTTGACAGCTGTAGCTTTGAAGAATTGTTTGAAGTCAGGGAATTGCTCCATTTTTGTTTTGGTTTGTTTGTTTGTTTCAATATTGCTTTGGCTATTCAGGGTCTTTTGTGTTTCCATACAAATTTTAAAATATACTGTTTTAATTCTGTGAAGAATGTCCTTGGTAATTTGATAGGGTTTGCACTGAATTTGTAGCTTGCCTTGGGCAGTAGAATCATTTTGACAAAATTGATTCTTCCAATCCAAGAGCATATCTTTCTATCTGATTGTGTCATCTTTGATTTTGTCCATCAGCGTCTTAATAGTTTTCAGAGTATAGGTCTTTTGTCTCCTTAGGTAGGTTTATTCCTAGGTATTTTATTCTTTTTGATGCAATGGCAAGTGAGATGGTTGCTCTGATTTTTCTTTCTGATGTTTCATTGTTAGTATATAAAAATGTAATCAATTTTTGTGTATTAATTTTGTATCCTGCAACTTTGCCAGATTCATTGATTAGTTCTAACAGTTTTCTGGTAGTGTCCTTAGGGTTTTCTAGGTATAGTATCATGTCATCTGCAAAGTGATAGTTTTACTTCTTCTTTTCCAATTTGGATTCTTTTTATTTCTTTTTCTTCTCTAGGCTAGGACTTCTAGAGCTATATTGAATAATAGTAGTGAAAGTGGACATCCTTGTCTTATTCCTGATCTTAATGGAAATGTTTTCAGTTGTTCACCATTGAGAATGATGTTAGCTGTGGGTTTTTCTTTTATGGCTTTTATTATGTTGAGATAGGTTTCCTCTGTGCCCACTCTCCGGAGAGTTTATATCAGAAATGGGTGTTGAATTTTGTCAAAAGTTTTTTATGCATCTATTGAGATGATCATATGGCTTTTATTTTTCAGTTTGTTGATGTGGTGTATCACACTGATGGATTTGTGAATATCGAAGAATCCTTGCATCCATGAGATAAGTCCCACTTGCTCATGGTGTATGATCCTTTTAATATATATTTGTATTTGGTTTGCTAATATTTTTTTGAGGATTTTTACATCTATGTTCATAAGTGATATTGGCCTGTGGTTTTCTTTTTTTATGGTATCCTATTTAACTGTTTGTTATTTAGAGTCCAGAAAATAGACGTCCAAGCTTTTAGAATTATGTTAAAGCAAGAGTAAATATGTACTGAGTACCTCCCATAGGAATAAAGTGCATGGGCTTTTGGTATATTTTGGTCTTTTAAAAGATTTCAAAATTTGTTCCTGAATCTCCATTGTTATTTCATATAAGTCAAATTATTTATTATGCAAGTTCTAGAAAGGCAATATATTCCTACACTCTCTGTATATATGACACAAAAGACTATTTGAACTGTATTGTATTTACCAGGCCAATTGTGTATAGCCTAGTTCCAGTCAATAGATATTTTTCTAAAAAAGACTTCCATCTCTTCAAACAGTGGGAAAAAATCTATTTGGTGTATTTTTTATTTTGAAGATGTTGCAGGTAAGCTTTTTATCAATGATTTTATTTTATTTTACATTTCACTTCCAGTGTTTTCATACCCATATGAACTTAAAGAATTTTGTTTTTAAATTATAATGTGTTATGTAATAGCTTTACAATTTACAAGTATTATGTAGTTAATTCAGAAACTGTATTTCTCAGCCTACCAACATTAATTATATAATATCTACTAGGTACCCTAATACTGAAAACCCAAATGTCAGTGGTTTAAAATTTGAAAAATGATATTTAATTCTCAGAAATTATAGCTCTCTATTAAAATTTACAAGCTGAGTGAAGTTTATGTATTAATCCACTACACCTTATCCCACATGTGCATGGTATTGTTGTTGTTGTTGTTTGTGTATTTACCCCATTCTATTGCTCTTTGGGGCTTTTTCCCTCCACAATGCTTGATGGTATTAATTTGGGTTTCTCAACTCAGGCAGAGAAATAAACTGATATATTCATTCTTGCTAAGGTGTTTAGTATGAATTTTGAAAGACACTTCATCATTTAAAAAAATCATTTTAAAAGATTTAAAACCATTTAAATAATTTAAGACCAATATCTGGAAAGAAAAATAATGAATTTCTAACAGTGGGACTTCAGACTCTTTAACACTGAGTGAGAGGAATAATTTTAAGCAGGAGAACCTTCTCATTATCTCTCATAGCACTGGCAGTCAGCTGCTTTAGAGCAAGTGCTGTTCTGAGGTTTCAGAAAGAGGTTCCAGGGAGTTCCCGTTGTGGTGCAGTGGTTAACGAATCCGATTAGGAACCATGAGGTTGCGGGTTCGGTCCCTGCCCTTGCTCAGTGGGTTAACGATCCGGCGTTGCCGTGAGCTGTGGTGTAGGTCACAGATGTGGCTCGGATTCCCCTGTTGCTGTGGCTCTGGCATAGGCCGGTGGCTACAGCTCCGATTCAACCCCTAGCCTGGGAACCTCTATATGCCGCGGGAGCGGCCCAAGAAATAGCAACAACAACAACAACAAAGACAAAAGAGAAAAAAAAAAGAAAAGAAAAGAAAAAGAAAGAGGTTCCAGGGACACTCTTTCCTGTGTCCTTTTCACTGAACACTCATAATCATCTTAATAATAATAGTATTATGACCCCGTAGAGCACCTGTGATGATTATATGAGATAATAAGCCATGTAAAGCATTTGGAGTACAGCCTGTAATATAGTATATGCTAAATACATGTTATATGGCATAATTATTATTATTGCCACCATTATGATTATCTTACTAGTTTAAATTGTCTCATAAAAAAGTAACATTCCAGGAGTTGCACTATAGCACAGCAGGTTAAGGATCCAGTGTTGTCTCTGCCATGGCATGGGTTCAGTCCCCGGCCCAGTGCAGTAGGTTAAGGATCTGGAGTTGCCACATCTGTGGCGTAGGTTGCAGCTGTGGCTCGGACTCAGTCCCTGGCCCAGGAACTTCCATATGCTGCAGGTGCAGTCAAAAAGAGAAAAAAAGTAACATTCCAGAAAGCACTTGAATGAAATTTACCTGCAAATTATAAATTTCCCTCCTAAAAAACAGGAATTACTCTAAAATCTGTAACAATGTGTAGTCCACCTGCCTTTCCTCTTAGACTATCAGTATTCCATTCGCATTACTCTGTTCTGCCTCCATATTTTTCTCATTCTTTGCTATGTTTGTGCCAGTTCCTATCTGCACTATTAGTTTTGCCCTAATCTTCAAATCCAACCCTCCAAAGCTCCAGTTCAATGTTACTTCTCCCATGAAGCCTTCTGTGACCAAACCAGCTGATATTTTTACCCCCCTCTGAACTTATTACTGTAATATAGCTGGTTTTATGCGTATGTTCCATGTATACTTCTGTTAGTTGTCTCTACATGAATAGTCTTCTTTAGAACTATATTCTGAGAGACTGTTTTTCAACTTATCTGCCTACTTCATAGAAACTTGTGGATACTAGATACTTTAAAATATGGTTGATTTTTATAATTTTTTATACATGGTCTTTGGATATATAAATCATCCACAGTTTTCAGACTGAATTAAAATGCAGTGATTTATTTGAACCTAAAACTTTTTTAGTATTCTGAAGATTTTTATACTCCATAAAAATACCAGTATTTCTAGGGTTCTTCCAAAGCCCTTTACTTAGTGTTAATATTTAATCACTTGGTACTCTTTGTGGCAACTGAACATTGTTGAGCTATAATTAGAAGAAAGAAAACTGACACTTACTGGGTTCTTACCACTGAAAAGCACTGTGCCAAATGTTGTCACACATATCCTTTTGTTTAATCTTTTAAGCTTGAGACATCAAGTAATTTTCTCAAGTCTCAGACTATTCAGCAGTGAGCCAGGGTTTATACTTTCTCATCTTCCCCTCAAAATCTGTTCTGTAATTCTTGTTTCAATTAATGACACCAACATCCACAAATCCCCAGGAAAGAAATTATATCTCATCCAGGCTTCTCATTCTCCCTTAGCCCTGGTCAATAAACCCTCCTAACAAAAAAGTGCATGTCAAATCTACACACTCTTCTCCATTCCTACTGATAGTATCTTAGTTTAAGAATTCATCATGTCTCATCTGAACCATTGCAATAGCCTCTCTATTTGCCCTCTCCACTGCATCTTTCACACCATCACCACCAGAGTAATCTTTTTAAAATGCAAAGAAGAATATATCACTCTCTTTCTTAAAACTTAACCTCAATAGCTACCCATCTACCTAAAAGATAAAATTAAAACTCCAAAGAACTACATTCAAGACATTTTCACCCTCATCTCCTGTTGCTCCGCAGCTCATAATTTACACACTGCTGGTTAACAGGCAGGTCTCCCTGGAACTCAGTAAATGCTTCCAGAGCCCACACCGCTCCCACTGCCTCACAGGACTTGCTCTCTTGAATGCCTCCCTCCTACCATTCTTTAAGAATTGACTTCAGCGTCACCCCCTCTAGAAAGGCTTATTCAACCCAAACTTTATCCTATCTACAATTTAGAATTTCTTTCTTTTGGCAAACTTTAGCAGCCTGATTTTGTTTCCGTTTGTAAAAATTAATATATTTGTCTCTTTTTATTCATTGAACAGCTATTGCCTGAGTTCTTAACATGTACAAGGCAGCCTGCTAAGGCTGAGACTAGAAAGAGGAAAACACTTTTCTCAAGTAGCTTACATTGTAATAGAGACAAAACGCAGACAATATAGGATAATAGAGTTGCTGCAGGACATCCTCCAGACATCTGCCACGATTTTTCTGTGTAAAAATTCAGAATCTTAGAGGCAGAATTTTCAGTTTAGGATGTTTTACTTACTTTTTAAAATAAAATAAATTTGGAGTTCCTATTGCGGCACAGCGGAAACAAAACCAACTAGTATCCTTAAGGACACAGGTTCAATCCCTGGCCTCGCTCAGTGGGTCATGGAACTGGCATTACCATGAGCTGTGGTGTAGGTCGCAGACATAGCTCAGATACTGCACTGCTGTGGCTGTGGCATATGCCAGCAGCTGTAGCTCCGTTCAACCCCTAGCCTGGGAACTCCATGTGCCATGGATGCAGCCCTAAAAAACAAAAAATAGTAATAATAACTTTAATGAATGTTTAGCAGTTACCTCCCCAAGCAGCTTCTTTAGCCCAATATGTTGTTAAACTGCTCCTACTCCAGGTACTTCCTATAGAAAATAAAATTATTAGATTTTGACCATTTACATGGATTATGATTTTTAAAAATCACCCTTAAGCACATCTTACCAGTAGCAAAGAGTAAAGGTTATGAATTACTATGTATGATGCCTTATACAAAGTAGTAGTCATTATGTTGTGAATGATACATATGCAGCATTTGAGAAATTGAATTACAAGTTTAGTCTTATTAAAATCTGTAATCTGTAAGGAGAGCCACCTTATAGATTTTACCTTAAGGTCTATGAATGCTACAGTAAAAGAATATTCTGAAATTATGTTACAGGACAGCCAGCCAAGGACCAGTCTATCTCCTGATGTTGGATCCAGATCACAGAGAAAATGCTGATGAAGTGTAACAGTAACTATAACAGGAATCATTATTTTTGAGATTCTCATGTAAATATATATTTATGCATTTGTTAATTATTAAAACACTATTATCATAAAATAAAGCTGAATCATAACATGGGCAATGGAGATAAAGTGACTAATTTACATTTATGCTACAAATTATACTTTATTATGTATTTTATGATAAATATGTTTTTAATAAATGAAAATACTTCATTGTTTTTAATGAGAATGCTACTGGAAATAATATCATTATATTTAAAAATAAGATATTTTATTATTCAAATTATGTATTAGCTATAGTTCTAAGCTTGTTTTTCCAAAATTCATAATAAATTTACTAAATTACTGTACAGTGGTGTAAAGAATTTATGATTAATAATACCTCTCAAAAAGTAATGCTTAAGACTTTGAAGGATCTCTGTACTTTGGAGATGTTACCAATAGGTCTTGTTCTCAATTCTGCATGCTCAGAAATTAAAGTTATCACTTTATCCAGGGGCAGTTGGTCTCTAAAGAACTGACTTCACTAGGAAAGCTCTCAAGGTAGATGGTAAATATAAAAAATAAACTGCAGTCCCAACTGGATTTCTTGAATTCCTGATCAGTATATTTTTTTCCCAATAAGAATGCCTACTAGAGAAACCATATTTATATTAGAAGATTGTTTTTTTAAAGTATGGAAATAAAGCCAAAGGTTATATGATCATAAAAATTTTTCATAGAATTATGACAGTCTCATACCTTCTTTTATTTTCCATGAACTATTTCCTCTTCATGCTCTCATCACCTCTTATCTGGACTATTTCAAGATGAATTTCTTACCTCTGGCACCAATAGTGCTACTAGAATGGCATTTCTAAAGTGTGAGTGACATGGCCAGAATGAAAATCATACCAACCCCATCTTAAAAGTTTTTAAAATAAACTTATGGTTACCAAAGGGAATAGCTCAGCTAGGGTCGGGAAGGGGCTAAATTGACAGTATGGGATTAACAGATATACACTACTATATATAAAATAGGTAAATAATAAAGATCTACTGTATAACACAGGGAGCAATATTCAATATCTTGTAGTAACCTCTAGTGGAAAAGAATCTGAGATAGAATAGATACATGTGAGTACGTATAACTGAATCACTTTGCTATACACTTGAAACTAATACAACATTGTAAATTGACTTTACTTCAATTTTTAAAATTGAACTATAAAAAAAAAGTTTTTAGAGCTTCTCCTCAAGTGGCTACTGGAGAAAACTGAGCCTAGCATATAAGGTTCTTCATATTCTCAGTCCTCCCTGCTTACCTACATCATCTTTACCACCTTTCTCACCACATCACTTATTCCAATTTACACAACTCCTTGTAGCTCCCCACATACAACCTGCTATCCCATGCCTCTATGCCTGCACATGCATTACATATCCTTAGCTTGGAATGCCTTCTCTTCCACCCTACTTTAATTCATTCTTTTAAATTCTCCTTAGGTAGAATTTTCTCCAATTTTCCCTAATAATCATCTCTACTACCTCCTTTATATAAACCATGCCCTTTGTACCCTGAACCATAATTATTTGTGTGTATATGTCTTTTCTTCTAGATCAAGAATTTCCTGGAAGGTAAAGATTATCATTCATTTGTGCCTTTAGGAATTAAAATAGCACATAGTGGCAGATCAAAATAACAAATAAAAGGGAAAAAAAGAATCAATTGCTCATAGTTTATCAAGCCCCTACTATGTTCTAGGTATTGCTCTAGGATACAATTAAAGCGATGATACTGAATAGGCAGTTAAATACACAAGTCTGTAATTTGGGTGTGTGGTCCTGAGTGAAGACATATGGAAATTGCTGGTATGTAAATGATATTTACAGCCACAAAACTGGGTGAGATCACCTGGAGAGAGGGTAGCTAGAGATCTGAGGAGCCAAGCAAAGAAATTATCTCAAAAAAAGAGGAATCCGCTGTGTCAGTGCTGATAGTAAGTTTGGGTTAGATTAAGACTGGAAACTCTTGGAGTTCCTGTTGTGGCTCAGCGGTAACAAACCCGACTAGTATCCATGAGGACAAGGGTTCGATCCCTGGCCTCACTCAGTGGGTTAAGGATCCAGCATTGCCATGAGCTGTGGTATAGGTTGCAGACACATCTCAGATCCTGCATTGCTGTGACTGTGGCTGTGGTGTAGGCTGGCATCTGCAGCTCTGATTCTACTCCTAGTCTGGGAACTTCCATATGCCACAGGTGCAGCCCTTAAAAAAAAAAATAAAAAGGCAAAAAAATTTTAAAAGACTGGAAAACTCCCATTGGATCTGGCTACCTGGAAGTCACTGGTGATTTTGACAAAAATGGCTCAGCGGAGCATTGGGACAAAAACCTAATTGGAATGGGTTTAAGAGGAAATAAACATAATAATAGGATACTATTAGCAATTTTGTGGCTGATAAAAGTTAGAAAGTTAGAAAAAAATAAGTGGTCCCCAGAATCATGGTCCCCCAAGATGTCCACACCCTCCTCTTGGGACTTGTGAAGTTATTACCTTACTTGGCAAATTAATTACCTTATGTACCTTACTTTGCAGCTACAACTAAGGATCTTGAGATGGAGATATTATCCTGGATTATCTGGGTAGATTCAATTTAATCATAGGGGTCCATATGAGTGAAAGAGTAAGGCAGGAGGGTCATTGTCAAAGTCAGAAAGAGATTTGAGTATTGTGCTAAATTGGCTGGTTTTGAAGATGGAGGAGGGGACCGTGGGCCAGGGAATAGAGGTGGCCTCTAAAAGTGGGAAAAGGCAAGGAAACAAATTCTGCCCGACAGCCACAGCAGTAACACAGTCCTAACAATACCTTGCTTCTAGCACACAGAGAAACCCATTTCAGAATCTGATGTTTATAAAGTAATAAATGTGTGTTGTTTTAAGCCACTAATTGTGTGGAATTTTGTTACAGCATAAAAGGAGACTTAATATACCATTTTACATAACATACTCCTGGGTTATGGGGATTAGAATGTGATTATCTTTGGCGAACCATTATTCTGTTACCATCATCTAGAGACAATTAAATCCACTCAAGGTCAGGGCCAACCAAAAAAGGAAACATGTTATACTTTCTTCTTTGGAGTGTATAAGAGTAGAATTTAGGAAGGCAACAAAAAATTTAGAGCTCAAGTTTTATAAAATAGAAAATTGCATGCCTCTATTAGTAAGTATTTTGGACATTTTTTTTATGCCATTGATACAGTTTTGTGAACTGGGATGCCATCAATAAAATGATATTCCACTCGGTCCTAGTAATGTACAGAGTTAGAGGGAAAGGCCTCTGGCCCTCTTGGTGTCCTATCTTTGGTACAGGTGGCTCCAGGTCTTGGAGACATGGGGCTCCTAGAAGCAGGGCAGAACGAGAGTTCAGCAGGTTCCTCGCCAGGGTGCTCACGCCTTCTCCTTTGATTTCAGGACTGTGGACTGTGACTGTGGAGCATGCTTTTCCAGTTCGCTTTGCAAACAGTGAAGTTTGTTCGAATGGTAAATAATAATAATAATAATAATTAAATAAATAAAACAAGATGATATTCCAGTGGGATAAGCAGGCCACATGGGCTTGGAAGCATTCCAAACACCTCGAATGAAAACTAATTTTTATTTTTAAAAAAAGGATTTGTTTTTATATGCTAATATAGATGTATTCAACAGCATCCTACATGCTAAACCACCTCCACAGTTAATAATCCCTAACCTTAATTCCTTTCATTTGTGTATCAAAGAATGTCTCTACAAATAAGGAATAGTTAAAATCCAAAGTCAAGCTAGGCCAAAACAGCCTCACTAGTAAGCTGGAAAAGCAGAACAAAATCTCTGGTTTACTGATACTCACACATTATGATATTGTCCTTTTATGAAACTACAGTATGACCAGAATCCCCGTGCAGTATTGACCATAAAACTCTAAAAGAAATGTCAGAACTTGAGGACATCCAGAATATGTTCATTAAATGTGAGAAAAGCAGGATTTTCCACCCTGGCACAGTGGGTTAAGAATCTGACTGCAGCAGCTGAGTCACTACATGGAGGTGCAGGTTCCATCCCCAGCCTGGCACAATGAGTTAAGGATCCAGCATTGCTGCATATGCAGTTGGGTTGCAGCTACATCTTGGATTCAATCCCTGGCCCAGGAACTTCTGTTTGTTGCAGGTGCGGCCATTAAAAAAAGAGAGAGAAGTGTAAGACAAAGAATGGCGATTCCTTGTGAATTGAAGTGAATGAGAATAGCATTTTGCATGCTATAAAGGTGAGGACTAAGTGAGAATGTCTTTTTTTTTTTTGTCAATAAGTAATGTTTTAATCTGTCCAAATAATTTTTTTTAATTTATTTATTTTTCCACTATACAGCATGGGGACCAAGTTACACTTACATGTATACATTTTTTCCCACCCTTTGTTCTGTTGCAATATAAGTATCTAGACATAGTTCTCAATGCTACTCAGCAGGATCTCCTTGTAAATCCATTCCAAGTTGTATCCGATAACCCCAAGCTCCCGATAATTCCCACTCCCTCCCTCTGAGAATGTCTTAATATCTATATTTTTAAATAATGTAAGAAAGAGAAGTGTCTTTTAAGTTTTAGGAAAAAAGAATTCTTTCAAATTGAGAAGGTAAATTTAGAATAAATCAAAGAAAGCATCCTTCAGTGAATAAACTTATAAAACTCACTATGAAATAAAATAATCTCTTAGGCAAAAGATATCAAAAAGTCAAATGAAAAGTTTAGACACATTTGTGAGAGGCAGAGCTTCTAATAACCATAAGACAAATTTAGACAGGTTTATCTTTAAAATTGGCATCAGAGGAGTTCCTGCTGTGGCACAATTGGATCATTGGCTTCTCTGCCATGCCAGGAAACAGGTTTGATCCCTGGCCTTGTGCAGTGGACTAAAGGATCTGGTGTTGCCACAGCTGCAGCATAGGTATTAACTGCAGCTCAGATCTGATTCCTGCAAGAGAACTCCATATGCCAAGGGTGTGGACCAAAAAGAAAAAAAAAAAAATGGCATCAGAGAATAATTGCCTGTAAGAGAGAGCATGGAAACACATGTGAATATTTGAACTAAGAATGAGTCTATAAAATTTTTAAGTGAAATTTTAATTAGAATATAACACATATAGAAAGGGGGACAAATCATAGATATATATACTTTATAACTTGATGAAATTTTATGAAGTGGGCACACCTATGTAACCACCACCCAGATTAAAGACATGGAACATTACTAGTGCCCCAGAAGTATTACACAACACCCCTCAAAGATAATTGCTATTCTGACTTTTATCACTAGAGATCTAGTTAGTCCATTTGGGGAGTTTATATAAATACAATCATACTGGGGAATATATATGTTAAATAATAAAATTAGCATCAGAGAGGATTACCATGACCTCATTTTAAATCTATGTTGTCAGTAAAATGCACCAACACCACTCAATACAAGAACTATAGAGGTAAATTTTCATTTCTAAGAAGAACAAAACCCCATTAGTTGGAGTCAGAATGGCAATTCCTACAAATGTTGATGCTTTTAGAGAAAACTGCATTATATACATATGTAATAAATACATACACATATATTTTGATAGATTGTTACATGTACTAGATTTTCTCGATTTCATGTAATTTTATCCTTTTCAATTAAAAAATTATTTAAATGTAAAATTAAATATGATTTAGCTTTTATATCTCTATAAACCTTTTATTTAAAAAGTTGCAGGAGTTCCCATCTTGGCTCAGCAGTAATGAACCTGACTAGTATCCATGAGGACGTGGGTTCGATCTCTGGCCTTACTCAGTGGATTAAGGCTCCATTGTTGCCATGAGCTGTGGTTTAGGTGGCAGATGCAGTTCAAATATGACCCTTGGCGTGGGAACTTCCATATGTTGCAGGTATGGCGCTAAAAAGACCAAAAAAAAAGTTTCAAAAATATGTATTTCTCTTCTTCTTTCTTTGACATTAAGAAATCTGGCTTTTACTATCCACAACTCATGCATTAATCTGTTTAACCTTGGTACACAATGGAAAGTAGTTTCAGAACTGTTATCCCATATACCAATGAGAAACAAATTTACTAACTAAAATACAGTATTTATACCATTCTGTTTGTCTTCAGCCTTACTGATTCACTCAATCAAAGTTGCTTAGGTCAGCTCCTTTCTCCCCCATCCCTTTCAGTGTGGTTTTGTTATTAATTTTAATTGTTAGATTTATTCTTCACAATCAGAAGTCCATGCTGAATTCTTCCAACATTCTGGCTGAAGCTTCTCTAATTGTCATACAGTCCTTTTATGGTTTATAGTTCTGTGAGTGTTGACAAATGCATGGATTTGTGCATCCACCATCACTCTACCATGAAGATTCATCAAGCCAAAAACTCTCTTGTGCAGCTATGAGCAACAACTGATCCATATTTTGTTCTTATGGTTTTGCCTTTTTGAAAAAGGGAGTGCTAGAATTAAACCTGTAGTGCTGGATGAGAGTCAGAAGAATAAGCATGAATTAATGCTGTTTCAAAATATATACACAGATAGATGGATACAAGAACCTAGATATGTATGTGCACATGGATCAGCACACATACACATATTTCCTTGCCCTGTCTACTGACAGGACTGACACTCAGATCTTGGTTTCTAAATACTATTTCTAATAAAAGGAACCAGGGTTTTGAGGAGAGTAATCGATTCTAGAACTGGCATAGGGAAAACACAAGACAGGCCTACAGTAAATAAAAATGGGAACTTTTTTATTTTTGGCTTTTTAGGGCCACACCCGCTGCATATGGAAGTTCCCAGGCTAGGGGTCAAATCAGACCTGGGGTCACATCACAGCCACAGCAGCGAGGGATCCGAGCTATGTCTGTGACCTACACCATGCTGGATCCCCAACCCACTGATTGAGGCTAGGGATCAAACCCTCATCCTCCTGGATACTTGTCAAATTCATTTCCACTGTGCAGCAACAGGAACTCCAAAATGGGAATGTTTCAAAAAGACGAAAGATCTAACTAAAAGTGCTTCCAGTGGCCAAAGCTGGAGCAGTTTGAGCAACCAGATAAATCATGATAATATTGTATTATAACCCAAAGAATAAAACAACTATCCATAAATCCATGCTAACATAAATGATTGAATAAATAGGGCAGCAGAGATGAACAACTCTTCTTTACAAAAGAATTCCATTTAATAAACATAGGTAGAAGAAACTAGGGAAACAAAAATCACATTAGAAAATCGTTACAGGAGTTCCCGTCGTGGTGCAGTGGTTAACGAATCCGACTAGGAACCATGAGGTTGCAGGTTCGATTCCTAACCTCGCTCAGTGGGTTAAGGATCCAGCATTGCCGTGAGCTGTGGTGTAGGTCACAGATGCGGCTCAGATCCCTAGTTGCTGTGGTTCTGGTGTAGGCCAGTGGCTACGGCTCTGATTAGACCCCTAGCCTGGGAACCTCCATATGCCGCGGGAGCAGCCCTAGAAAAGGCAAAAAGACAAAAAAAAGAAAAAAGAAAATCATTACAAGATCCACAAATTAATGCTAAAATTAGATGGAAATTTTAAGGAAAAGCAGGATATCTGCATAACCTCAAAGTATCTCACCCAAAGTATTTATTAATTACAAAGGGAAAAAAGTAGTCATATTAACGAGACCCTGGCTTCTACCACCTGAACCAAATGATCAAGGTTAAAATTACTAGTAAGAGAACATGTGAATATCATATATAACACACTGAGAAGGGTACATCACTTCTGTAGCATTCGCTCCAAAAATCTATAAACTCAATAGGAGAAAAACAGCATACAAACTCAGACCAATTGAGGACATTCTGCAAAATGCCTGATCAGTACTTTCCAAAAGTGTCAAGGTCATGGAAGGAAAGAACTGTCACAGATTGAAAGAGACAAAAGGGCAGAATAAAATGTAACATGATATCTTGGACTGGACCCTGAAACAGAATAAGGACATTAGTGAAAGAAGAAAAAAAAGATGAAATCCTAATAAAATTGGTAGTTTAGTTAATAGCATTGTATAAATGTTTTTTTCTAAATTTTAGTAATGCTGCTATTGGTTATATGGGTTGTTAACATTAGGGAAAGCTGAGCAATGGGTATATAGGGACTCTCTGTACTGTCATGATGACACTTCTATAAGTCCAAAATTATCTTAATATAAAAAGTTAAAACATTTTAAACTCTTAAAACACTTAAAGCATTTGTTGTACCATATGTCCCAATTTTTGCTCTAGAAAAAGATGTCACTATGATTACACAAAACATTAAAACATGTACTTAATAGCGTATTTAAAAATTGGAGTTCCCTGGTGGCCTATCACTTAAGGACTTAGTGTTGTCATTGATATGGCTAGGGTTTGATCCCTGGCCTGGGAATTTCTGCATGCCATGACCAAAAAAAGAAAAATACATTATGCACTTATGTACATAAGTAAGAGTAATCTTCTTACTTATAGGCATGGATAACTTAGACTGATTGAAAGCCATATCCCAAGCCCAACGTCAGTGATGCTGAAAAAGAGAAATCTCACTCTTGTCAAAATAGGAGAAGAGGAGTTCCTGCTGTGGCACTGTGGGTTAAGAAACTTACTGCATTGGCTCAGGTCACTGCGGAGGCGCAGGTTCAATCCCCGGCCTGGAGCAGTGGGTTAAAGGATCCATCATTGCCATAGCTGTGGCTCAGATTCAACCTATGGCCCAGAAACTTCAATATGCAGTAGGTGTAGCCATAAAAATAAATTTAAAAAAAAGTATTAGAGCCTCAATGTGCTTAATAGCAAGGCTGTATTCTCTACAGCATCTGCAGGAGTGGTAAAGGTAAGAACTCTTTGGATAGGAAACACACAGACTTTTGGTAGCACACAGAGTACCCCCCTCAGCCTAGCCTGTATCATCCCACATTCACCAAGGTTCTTATGGCCACAAGCCCTCATTTGCTTATGGCATATGTGTTATCAAAATGACAAAAATAACCTTTTTACTCCCCATAGTGGGGAAAAAATCCATTAAGTACTGGTTATTTGAAAGAAAAAAGTCTACATGCAGAGAAAAAATTATTTTTATCTTGCAGTAAAGACCTTTATCTTATAAGATCTAACATTTATTGAAAGCTTACAATATGTCAAATCTTATGCAAAGTTATTTATATGCAGAACCTCATCTAATCCTCCTAGCAACCCAATGAGGTGTCCATATTTTAAACGAGGGGAGTTCCCGTTATGTCTCAGTGGGTTAGGAACCTGACTGGTATCCATGAGGATGCAGGTTCGATCCCTGGCTTTGCTCAATGGGTTAAGGATCCAGTGGTGTGACAAGCTGCAGTGTTGGTCGCAGATGTGGCTCCAATTCCCGCTTTGCCATTGCTATGGCTGTGGTGTAGGCTGGCAGCTGCAGCTCGGATTCGACCCCTAGCCTGGGAACTTCCATATGCCTCAGGTGAGGCCCTAAAAAGAAAAAAAGGTATATTTCAAATGAGGGAACTGAAGTAAGGTGAGGTGAGGCAAAGTGAAGTTGTGCCCAAGTTCACAAAACTAGGAAAAGATAAACAGGAGTGAAATCAAAGTCTATTTGACTTTAGAGCTCATTTAACTCTTAAAATATACAACCAGCTCTCTTTACAGAGCAGAATTTTCTAGATGATTATGAGTATGGGCATAGCTACAAGATTTTAAACAAGGTAAAAATATTTTTAATCTTTTTGCAAACATATCTAAAGCAAACATACAACAAAAACTTTTATAAACAAATATATGTACCACTTGGATGGAGAATTATTTAATTTGCCTCATGGGTACTTGGGGCACTTTGAAACTTGACACTAAATCCTTTAGCTTTTGTAGATTGCAATGGAATGTACTAGGCACTCTGTCTTCTAAATACTAAGGGTGTCAGGGTTAACTGCTAGCCAAATGGCAAACAAAACCACTTTGGGGCTGTGGAGAAAAGGGGGGCTGTGGAGAAAAGGGAACCCTCCTGCAGTGTTGGTGGGAATGTAAACTGGTACAGCCACTATGGAGAACAGTTTGGAGATACCTTAGAAATCTATACATAGAACTTCCATATGACCCCACAATCCCACTCTTGGGCATCTATCCAGACAAAACTCTACTTAAAAGAGACACGTGCACCCGCATGTTCATTGCAGCACTATTCACAATAGCCAGGACATGGAAACAACCCAAATGTCCATCGACAGATGATTGGATTCGGAAGAGGTGGTATATATACACAACGGAATACTACTCAGCCATAAAAAAGAATGACATAATGCCATTTGCAGCAACATGGATGGAACTAGAGAATCTCATACTGAGTGAAATCAGCCAGAAAGACAAAGACAAATACCATATGATATCACTTATAACTGGAATCTAATATCCAGCACAAATGAACATCTCCTCAGAAAAGAAAATCATGGACTTGGAGAAAAGACTTGTGGCTGCCTGATGGGAGGGGGAGGGAGTGGGAGGGATCGGGAGCTTGGGCTTATCAGACACAACCTAGAATAGATTTACAAGGAGATCCTGCTGAATAGCATTGAGAACTTTGTCTAGATACTCATGTTGCAACAGAAGAAAGGCTGGGGAAAAAATGTAATGTATACATGTAAGGATAACCTGACCCCCTTGCTGTACAGTGGGAAAATAAAAAAATTATAAAAATAAAAAAAAATTAATTGAACAACAAAAATAAATAAATAAAAAATAAAACTAAGACTCAGAACCCAAAAAAAAAAAAAAAAACCACTTTGCCTACTTGGCTAGTGTAAGAAAAGGATGGAAGAACACAAATTATGTAGTCTCTGCTGTTTCCTTTTTATGTTTATACATACTTTTAATGATGATCTCTTTCTTAAGGGAAAAATAGTATAGAAGAAAAGTATCAGAAATGGAATAGTGAGCATTTCAGTTGTGGCTCAGTGGTAATGAACCCAAGTAGTATCCATGAGGACACGGGTCCAACCCCTGGCCTCGCTCAGTGGGTTAAGGATCCGGCATTGCCTTGAGCTTCAGTGTAGGTTGCATTGCCTTGAGCAGCAGTTCGGATCCCTCATTGCTGTGGCTATGCTGTAGGGCAGCAGCTGCAGCTCCGATTTGACCCCTAGCCTTGGAACTTCCATATACCTAGGGTGTGGCCCTAAAAAAGATTTTAAAAAAAAGGAAGGAAGGAAGGAAGGAAGGAAGAAGAGAGAAGAAAAAAAAGAAAGAAAGACGAAGAAAGAAGAAAGAAAGAAAAGAAAAGAAAGAAAGAAAGAAAAGAAGAGAAAGAAAGAAAGAAAGAAAGAAAGAAAAAGAAAAAGAAAGAAAGAGAAAAAAGAAATGGGATAGTAAATGATTTCAATTTAAAAAGTCAAGGAATATGTCGCTAAATGAAAAAGCAAATGTTACTAAACGAAACAGTATCAGCCAGATACACTACAACATCAGCTATGTATTTCTAAAGTGAATATCGTTCCCTAAGGTGACATGGGGGAAGTATTAGGGAAACCTAAATTATCCTCCAAAATTCCTTTCCTTTTCATTTTCTTATTTGGCAAAGTCTAACACTCCCTCACAATTAGCAAGTCAAAACACCCTGTTTTGCTGTGGAAATTGGATCCCTGCTTTTAGTAGCATGTACAGAAGGCAAAGACAGAAGGATCAATGGAGAGGTTAAGAAATTATCTTATTACAGCATCTGTCTACAGCACTTTCATTTGCTCACTTATTAAATATGCATTTTAAGCACCGTCTATATCACAGACACTACTACAGATAGAGGAACAAAAATGAACAGCACAACCTTTACTTTCCAGTAACTCGGGTTTCTAGGGAAAGAGACAAAAGTATAACTGTAAGAGCATTAAACTTGGTTCCAAAAGGAGTGGAATGGATAAAGCACATACTTGCACCTAACTTTGCCTGGGAAAGTCAGGATATTGGGGCTTGAGTTGGGATTGACCAGGCAGAGAGAAGCACAAACAATATTCCAGGAATAGAGAATTGTGTGTACAAGACAATTACATGTACAGCTAAAGTTTCAAGCTGGGGAGTAGCAGGAGATGCAGCTCGAAGGGCTGACTTAAGCCAAATGGAGGTGGCTAACTGCCTTGTATTATCACTGTTGTCTTCTTACTAAACTATAGAACATGTCTTATTCATCAGTATATCCCCAACCCAGTGTATACCAGGTAGTAGATCCTCACATAAGTCCAAGAATGTTTTTACATGTAATTTTATGTCTAGATCATTCTGTATTAAGCTGTAGTATCTGGTTTGGTTTGTTTTGTTTTTAACAGATGTGATATACTGTCCTCTAGTGGTTATAAAAATAGGCTTTCTATCACAATGAATGCCAGTAGATTTCACACTTTAAAATGCTGGTTATTTTCATGTGTTGGCTATTGTAAATAATGCTGCAGTGAACATGGAGGTGCAGATGTGTTTTTGAGAGAGTGATTTCATTTCCTTCTGATAAATATCCAGAAGTAGAATTGCTGGATTATATGGTAGTTCTATTTTTTATTTTTTGAGGAATTCAAATTTTGCTTGGAAGTTAAATTTATTGTGGTAATCACTTTGCAATATATACATTATTTGGTACACCTAAAACTAATACTATGTTATATGTCAATTATACCTCAATTAAAAAAAATAATAATGCTGGGTACAACCAATAAGATATCTTCATCCACTGATATCTTGCCACCCAGTCTGAAAAATCAAAGGTCTCTGATATGACTTATTTTAATATATTGTTTGATATATTTACATATATATCACAATATGTTACACAGACTATTGTTAATGATATAATTCATTCTGAAAGTAAATGTTATCCAACTTCTCAAATAGTAAGTTGGTTAAATTTAATAATACAAATAACATAAAATTCCTCATACATTAATACTAATGATTTAACTGACTAAATATACTATGTTTCTAATTTATATACATTTTACACTCATTATCTCAACGTCTCTACAACAAACTTCTCTACTTTTA
The DNA here is from genome assembly GCF_016906955.1 of Phacochoerus africanus. Classification (NCBI taxonomy): domain Eukaryota; kingdom Metazoa; phylum Chordata; class Mammalia; order Artiodactyla; family Suidae; genus Phacochoerus; species Phacochoerus africanus. The sequence goes on from NC_062554.1 coordinate 32,390,865, forward strand.
CTCTTCAAATACTGAATTTCCTCAAGAATAACAAGATAAATATATGTAATAAAGTTTTTGTTACAAAAAATATAATAAAACACTCAACATGACAATAAGAAAACTGTTAAATTACGTATATTCATATGATGACCATTACATAACCATTAAGATCATGTTTGTAATGAATATTTTGTGAAATAGAGAAATAGCAATGATTCATTGCTAAGTTAGAAAAAAAAGCTATGGAGCTACACCTGTAGTGTCTTAACTATGGGAGGAAAAGAATATCAAGAAAGAAAAACCAGGAAATCTGTGCAACAGAATATTACCAGTGGTGGTTTCTCAGTAGTTTATTTTTCAGACTATCTACCATGTACGTGTATTACTTTTTTATCAGATAAGTAAAAAAGTTAAGCAGAAATGAGAATGTCTTTGATAAAAATGTACACATGAGAGGCTAAAGAATGCCCCTTAAAGTCTGCCTTTCCAGATTTCCTATGAAGCTGAATTACAGATTCTCTAACAGTTTTTTCATTTGGAGACAGAGTTTGCTTGTCACAACATCTTTCAGGGCTTTCCTTTAATATTCCTGAAAGGGGGAGTTCTCTACCTTCAGAATCAGAAGATGAGTAACTAACCCTAAGCTGTCTTTATTTCCCCCTATATATTAATATCAATGAAAATAAACTTTCTAAGAAATTCCTTAGAAAAGTTATATCAGAATGACTTTTGTTCCATGGTTGGCACTTCTGAAAAGAAAGTATAGGTAAAATTAACTAAGTTTTTTTTTTTTATTGTTTTGCAGTATAGTTGCTTTACAGCGTTGTCTTAGTTTCAGGTGTACAGCAAAGAATCATTTATGTATATACATATATCCATTCTTTTTCAGATTCTTTTCCTGTATAAGTTATTATGGAATGTTGAGTACAGTTCCCTGTGCTGTACAGTAGTTCCTTGTTAGTTATCTGTTTTATATATAGTAATGTATATATATTAATCCCAAACTCCTCATTTATCCTTCCCCTCCACATTTCCCCTTTGGTAACCATAAGTTTGATTTTGAAATCTGTGAGTCTGTTCTGTTTTGTAAATAAGTTCATTTGTGTCCTTCTTTTAGGTTCCTCATATAAATAATAGCACATGGTGTTTGTGTCTCACTGTCTGACTAACTTAGCATGAAAATCTCTAGGTCCATCCATGTTGCTGCAAATGGCCTTATTTCATTCTTTTTTTGTAGCTGAATGGTATTCCATTGTATACATGTACGACTTCTTCTTGAGCCTTTCCTCTGCTGATGGATATTTAATCTGCTTCCATGTCTTGGCTATTGTAAATAGTACTGCAATGAACATTGAGGTGCATGTATCTTTTAGAATTAAGATTTTGCTCTGGATGTATGCCCAGGAATGGGATTGCTGGATCATATAGTAATTCTATATTTAGTTTTTTAAGGAACCTCCTTATTTTTTTTCTGTAATGGTTGTACCAATTTAAATTCCCAACAATGGTGTAGAAAGTATTCCCTTTTCTGGGAGTGGTGCAGTGGTTAACAAATACGACTAGGAACCATGAGGTTGCAGGTTCGATCCCTGGCCTCGCTCAGTGGGTTAAGGATCCAGTGTTGCCGTGAGCTGTGGTGTAGGTCACAGACGTGGCTCGGATCCCCATGTTGCTGTGGCTCTGGTGTAGGCTGGTGGCTACAGCTCCGATTAGACCCTTAGCCTGGGAACCTCCATATGCCATGGGTGCGGCCCTAGAAAAAACAGGAGAAAGAAAGAAAGTATTCCCTTTCTCTGCACCCTCTCCAGCATTTATTGTTTGAAGACTTTTCAATGATAGCCATTCTCACTGGTGTGAGGTAACACCTCATTGTAGTTTTTGGTTTGGTTTGGTTTGGTTTTTTGTCTTTTGACGGCTGCACCTGCTGCATATAGAGTTTCGCAGGCTAGGGGTGGAATCAGAGCTACAGCTGCTGGCCTACACCACAGCCATAGCAATGCAGGATCCAAGCCACGTCTGTGACCTACACCACACTCACAGAAACACCAGATCCCCAACCCACTGAGCAAGGCCAGGGATGGAACCCACATCCTCATGGATACTAGTCGGGTTCATTAACCACTGAACCATGACGGGAACTCCATCATTGTAGTTTTGATTTGCCTTTAATAATTTAGTGAGGTTGAGCATCTTTTCATGTGCTCTTTGGCCATCTATCTGTCTCTGTGGAGAAATGTTTATTTAGATCTTCCATCCATTTTTTGATTGGACTTTTTTTATATACAGAGTTGCATGAGCTCTTTGTATATTTTGGAGATTAATCCCTTCTTGGTTGCTTCATTTGCAAATATTTCCTCCCATTCTGTGGGTGATCTTTTAGGAAAACAAAGTTTAGTAAAAGCACTATTAATATTACACTACAGAGTAATAAATAGGTAAGCAAAAATAGAATATTAAAGAGTTGCCTTAATGATTGTTATTGCTTATATCTCCTGAAACTTGGGTTATGAGCCCCCAAAAATTTATGAAAACACTTAAAATATTTTGTAAATCTCTTCTCCATTTTTAATATTTTTATTACTCAGTGAATTTTATTACATTTATAGTTGCACTATGATCATCACAACCAAATTTTATGCCATTTCCATCCCAAACCCTCAGTGCATCCCCCTACCCTCCAACCTGTCTCATTTGGAAACCATAAGTTTTTTCAAAGTCTGTGAGTCAGTATCTGTTCTCCAAAGAATTTCATCGTGTCTTTTTTAGATTCCACATGTAAGTGATATCATTTGATGCTGGTGTCTCATTGTCTGACTGACTTCACTTAGCATGATAATTTCTAGGTCCATCCATGTTGCTGCAAATTTCTTTCCTTTTAATTGCTGAGTAATATTCCACTGTGTATATGTACCACATCTTCTTGATCTACTCCTCCATTGGTGGACATTTAGCTAGTTTCCATGTCTTGGCTATTGTATATAGTGCTGCAATGAACATTGGAATACATATGTCTTTTCGAGTCATGGTTTTCTCTGGATAGATGCCCAAGAGTGGGATTGCTAGAACAAAGGTAGTTCTATTTTTAGTTTTCTGAGGACTCTTCATACTATTTTCCACAGTGGTTGCACCAATTTACATTCCCACCAACAGTGTACTAGGGTTCCTTTTTCTCCACACCCTCTCCAGCACTTATTGTTTGTAGACTTTTTGATGATGGCCATTCTGGCTGGTGTAAGGTGGTACCTCATCATGGTTTTGATTTGCATTTCTGTAGTAATTAGTGATGCTGAACATCTTTTCATGTGTTTTTTTGGCTATCCATATGTCTTCTTTGGAGAATTGTCAGTTTAGATCTTCTGCTCATTTTGTGATGGGATTTTTTTTTTTTTTTTTTTTTTTAGGTATTGAGCTGCAGAGGTATTTATAAGTTTTGGAGATTAATCCCTTGTCAGTTGCTTCATGTGCAAATATTTTCTCCCATTCTGTGGGTTGTCTTTTCATTTTGTTTAGGGTTTCCTTTGCTGTGCAGAAACTTTTAAGTTTAATTAAGTCCCGTTTATTTTTGTTTTTATCATAATTACTTTAGGAGATGGATCTGAAATGTTGCTGTGGTTTATGTCAGAGAGTGTTTGGCCTATGTTTTCTTCTAAGAATTTTATAGTATCTGGTCTTATATTTAGGTCTTTAACCCACTTTGAGTTTATTTTTGTGTATGGTGTCAGGAAGTGTTCTAATTTCATTCTTTTATATGTGGCTGTCCAGTTTTCCCAGCACCACTTATTGAACAAGCTGTCTTTTCTCCATTGTATACTCTTGCCTCCTTTGTCATGGGCATGGGTTTAATTCTGGGCTTTCTATCCTGTTCCTCTGATCTATTTCTGTCTTTGTGGCAGCACCATATGGTTTTGATGACTCTAGCTTTGTAATATAGTATGAAATCAGGGAGCCTGATTCCTCCAGCTCCATTTTTCTTTCTCAGGATGGCTTTGGATATTCTGGGTCTTTTGTGCTTCCACACAAACTTTAAAATATTTTCTTTGAGTTCTGTGAAAAATGTCCTTGGTAATTTGATAGGGATTGCATTGCATCCATAGATTGCCTAGGTAGTATAGTCATTTTGATATTGACTCTTCCAGTCCAAGAGCATGGTATGTCTTTCCACGTATTTGTGTCATCTTTGATTTCTTTCATCAGCATCTTATAGTTTTCAGAGTACAGTTCTTTTGTCTCTTTAGGTAGATTTATTCCTAAGTATTTTATTCTTTCTGATGCCATGGTAAATGGAATTGTTTCCCTAATTTCTCTTTCTGATCTTTCATTGTTAGTATATGGAAATGCAGTCAATTTTTCTGTATTAATTTTGTATCCTGCGACTTTCCAAATTCATTGATGAGCTCTAACAGTTTTCTGGTAGAGTCTTTAGGATTCTCTAAGTATAGTATCATGTCATCTGAAAATGTAGTTTTACTTCTTCCTTTCCATTTGGATTCCTTTTATTTCTTTTACTTCTCTGAATGCTGTGGCTAGAATTTCCAAAACTATGTTGAATAGTAGTGGCAAGAGTGGACATCCTTGTCTTGTTCCTGATCTCAGTGGGAATTCCTTCAGCTTTTCACCATTGAGAATGATGTTAGCTGTGGGTTTGTCATATATGGCCTTTATTATGTTGACGTAGTTTCCCTCTATGCCCACTTTCTGAAGGGTTTTTATCAGAAATGGGTGTTGGATTTTGTCAAAGGCTTTTTATGCATCTATTGAGAGCATCATATCGTTTTTATTCTTCAGTCGTTAATGTGACGTTTCATACTGATTGATTTTTGGATACTGAAGAATCCTTGCATCCCTGGGATAAATCCCACTTGATCATGATGTACAATCCTTTTAATGTGTTATTGGATTTGATTAGCTAGTGTTTTGTTGAGGATTTTTGCATCTATGTTCATCAGTGAAATTGGCCTGTAGTTTTCTTTTTTTGTGGTATCTTTGTCTGGTTTTGGTATCAGGGTGCTGGTGGCCTCCTAGAATGAGTTTGGGAGTGTTCCTTCCTCTACAGTTTTTTGGAATAGTTTCAGAAGAATAGGTGTTAGTTTTTCTCTAAATGTTCGATAGAATTCTCTGTAAATCCATCTTGTCCTGGACTTTTGTTTCTTGGAAGTTTTTTAATCACAGTTTTAATTTCAGTACTTGTGATTGGTCCATTCATCTTTTCTATTTCATCTTGGTTTAGTCTTGGAAGATTGTACTTTTCTAAGAATTTGTCCATTTCTTCTAGGTTTTCTGTTTTATTGGCATATAGTTGCATGTAGTAGTCTCTTATGATCCTTTGAATTTCTGTGATGTCCATTATAATGTCTCCTTTTTCATTTCCAATTTTATTGATTTGAGTCCTCTCTCTTTTTTTCTTCATAAGACTGGCTAACGATTTACCAATTTTGTTAATCTTTTCAAAGAACCAGCTTTTAGTTTCACTGATCTTTTCTATGGTTGTCTTCATTTCTATTTCATAGATTTCTGCTCTGATCTTTATGATTTCTTTCCTTCTACTAACTTCTACTAACTCTAGGTCTTGTCTGTCCTTCTCTTTCTAGCTGCTTTAGATGTAAAGTTAGCTTGTTTATTTGAGCTTTTTCTTGTTTCCTGAGTTAGACTTGTATTGCTATAAACTTCCCTCTTAGAGCTGCTTTTGCTGCATACCATAGGTTTTGGAGTGTCGTATCTTTGTTGTCATTTGCTTCTAGGTATTTTTTAATTTCCTCTTTGATTTCTTCAGTGATCCATTGGTCGTTTAGTAGTGTGTTGTTTAGTCTCCATGTGTTTGTGTTTTTTGCAGTTTTTCTCTTGTTGTTGATCTCCAGTCATATAGCATTGTGGTTGCTTGATATGATTTCAATTTTCTTATAGTTACCAAGGCTTGATTTGTAACCCAGGGAGTGATCAATCTTAGAGAATGTTCTGTGCACACTTGAGAAGAATGTGTATTCTGCTGTTTTGGAATGGAATGTCCTATAAATATCTATTAAGTACATCTAGTCTAATGCTTCATTCAGGGCCTGTCTTTCCTTGTTGATTTCCTATCTGGATGATCTGTCCATTGCTGTAAGTGGGGTGTTAAAGTCCCCCACTATTATCTTGTTATTGTCAATTTCTCTTTTTAAGGTTATTAGCAGTTGCCTTATGCATTGTGATGATCCTATGTTAGGTGCATATATATTTAAAATTGTTATATCTTCTTTTTGGATTGATTCTTTTGTCATTATGTAATGTCCTCCCTTGTCTCTTAAAATATTCTTCATTTTAGTCTATTTTATCTGATAGGAATATTGCTACTCCAGCTTTCTTTTGATTCTCATTTACAAGGAATATTTTTTTCCATCTTCTCGCTTTCAATTCGTATGTGTCCCTAGAAGTGAAGTGGGTCTCTTGAAGATAGCATATATTGTTTTTGTATCCATTCAGCCAGTATATGTCTTTTGGTTGGGGCGTTTAATCCATTTACATTTAAGGTAATTATTGATATGTATGTTCTTATTGTCATTTTATTAACTGTTTTGGATTTGGTTTTGTTGCTCTTTTTTCTTCCCTTCTTTTCTTGTTCTCTCCTCCTGTGGTTTGATGACTATCTTTAGTGTTGTATTTGAGTTGATTTTTCTTATTTGTTTGTGTGTCAATTGTAGATTTTTGGTTTGCAGTTACCCTGAAGTTTTGATATAGGAGTCTGTATATATACAAGATTGTTTTAAGTTGTTGGTCTCTTAATTGCAAGTGCATCTCCAGTGTCCTGTATTTGTACCCTCCTCATGATTTCTGATTTAAGTGCTTGGACGATTTCCTATCTTTACTGTATATATGCCTTTACTGGTGAGCCTTGTCATTTGTAGTATTTTTGTTTCCAGTTATGGCCTTTTCTTTTCTGCCTAGAGAAGTTCTTTTAGTATTTGTCATAAAGCTGGTTTAGTGTTGCTGAATTATCTTAGCTTTTGCTTATCTTTATAGCTTTTGATTTCTCCTTCAAATCTGAATGAGAGCCTTGATGGGTAAAGTAATCTCGGTTGGAGGTTTTTTCCTTTCATTATGGTAAGTATATTGTGCCACTCCCTTCTGGCCTGCAGAGTTTCTGCTATAAAATCTGCTAATAACCTTATCAGGGTTCCCTTGTATGTTATCTGTTTCTTTTCCCTAGCTGCTTTCAATATTTTCTCTTTGTCTTTAATTTTCATCAGTTTGATTAATATGTGTCTCAGGGCATTCCTCCTTGGGTTTATTTTATATGGCACTTGTTGTGCTTCCTGGATTTGAGTAAGCGGTTCCTTTCCCATGTTATGTAAGTTTTCGGCTATTATCTCTTCAAATATTTTTTCTGTCCCTTTCTCTCTCTCTTCTTCTGGCACCCCTGTAATACAGATGTTGGTGCATTCAACGTTGTCCCAGAGTTCTCTGAGACTCTCTTTATTTTTTTTCCATCATTTTTCTCTTTTCCATTGTGCATCAGTGATTTCCACTAGTCTGTCCTCCATCTCACTTATTTGTTCTTCTGCCTCCTGTATTCTGCTGTTGATTGCTTCTAATGAATTTTTTATTTCAGTTATTGTAGTTTGCATCTCTGCTTGCTTACATTTTAAATCTTGTATCTCTTTGCTCAGTGTTTCCTGTAAACTATCAATCTTTGCCTCCAGTTTATTTCCAATGTCTTGCATCATCTTGTAGCATCATCAGTCTAAAGTCTTTTTCCTGAAGGCTGATAATCTCCAGATCACTTAGCTGTTTTTCTGGGGTTTTTTTCTTTCTCCCTTATCTGAGTTATAGTTCTCTGCCTTTTCATTTTTATAGGTTTTTGGTGTGGTGTCCTTTTTGCAGACAATAGAGTTGTAGCCTCTCTTACTTCTGATGTCTGCCCCCCAGAGAAACACACGCTGATGAATATTCCTGAGAGCTTTGCCTCCAATGTCCTTCCCCCACAACAAGCCGCAGTCACCCCCTGTTTTCCCAGGAGATCCTCCAAGAACAGCAGTCAGGTGCAACTCAGATTCCTGTGGAGCCTCTGCTTTGCCCTGGGACCCAGTGCATATGAAAGTCTGTGTGTGCCTTTCAAGAATGGGGTCTCTGTTTCCCCCAGTCCCATGGAGCTCCTGCACACACGCCCCACTGGCCTTCAGTTATTCAGATGCTCTGGGGGCTCTTTCTCCCAATGCCAGATCCCCAGGCATGGGGACTTGATGTGGGGCTCAGAACTCTCACTCCTGTAGGTGAGTCTCTGTGATACAGTTACTTTCCAGTCTGTGGGGCTTCCCACCCAGGAGGTATGAGGTTGCTTGTATCACGTAATCACCCCTTCTACCTCTTGATGTGGCCTCCCCTTTGTCTTCTGGAGTAGGGTATCTTTTTGAAAGTTTCCAGTTCATTTGGTTGAAGGTTTTTCAGCATTTGGTTATAATTTTGTTGTTTTTATGAGAGAAGTTGAGCTCCAGTCCCTTAGGGAAGATTCTTATCTCTAGACGCTTCTATCCTTTACATTAAATGACATATGTTCTTCAAAAGTCTTCTGATTTTTCTCTCTCTTGGCAAGTTGTTCTACATTCTGAAATCATTCCATCAAATGGTCTATTTTCCTTTACTTTCATCCTCTCTTATTTTTCTCAGTAACTACTGTAGAGTTATATCTCCATTTTTAATATTTTATTATCACATTTTATTGCTTATGAAGTAGCTGTTGATTTTTAAGTTTTATTGAAGTATAGCTGATTTACAAGTTTATGATAATTCCTGCTGTACCACAAGTGGTTGAGTTATTCATATACACACATCCATTCTCTTTCCATAATGCCTTTATTCTAGAGATTTTTATAATGCCTAGATACTAAAAATAGAAGTTTAAGTAGTAAATTTTCAAAGAACTGTATTTTTCTATTTGTTTTGGGTTTTGTTGGTTTTTTGGCCATGCCCACAGCATGAGGAAGTTCCTGGGTCAGGGATCAAACCTGCACCACATCAATAAACCAAGCCACAGCCATGACCATGCAGGATCTTTAATTTGCTGAGGCACCAGGGAACTCCTCAAAGAACTTTAAAATGAGAGAGAATTTTATACATCATCTATTTCTAACTTGTACTAGTGATAAAATCCAAGTACTTTTAAATCTTTCTAATGACCATCAAAATAAAACCACTATTGCCTTTTTTATTTCTACAGTTCAGCAAAGAAAGAAAAAATAGTTATCTATAGAAAGGGGAGAGCTTTATAAGTTACCGTGTTTATTAGAAATCAACTGAAAGCTATGTGATTTATTTATGTATGATTTTCTTCATTCAGCACAACTCTGTTGAGTACCTCTAAAATCACCCCTTGGGGATTGGGGACTTCAATAGAGATTAAATACAGTCTTGCATCAATAAATGTGTAGCCATGAGATCTTTTTTTTTTACTTTTTTTTAATAATGATCTTTTTTTTTAATTCAATGAATTGTATTATATTTATAGTTGTACAACTATTGTCACAACCTAATTTTAGAACATTTCCATCCCAAGCCCCCATCTATTCTTCCCTCTCCCCTGCCTTTCCCCTTTGGCAACCATGGGTTTTTCAAAGTCTGTGAGTCTGTTTTTGTTCTGCAAATAAGTTCATTTTTATCCTTTTTTTTTTTTTCAGATTCCGCATATAAGCACTACCATATGATGTTTGTCTCTCACTGAGGACCTTCATTTAGTGTGATAATCTCTAGGTCCATCTGAGATCTTAAAGGCTGGTAAACAAGCATTTAGAACAAAGTGTGATAAATTTTTCAATAAGAGTAACAAAGGTTATGGTGCAAACACACAGGAGTATGTGACCTGGGCTGGGAAGGCAGGTGTCCTGGAGGATGTTGAATACTACACTAAGACATGAAGGGTGGCTTAGACAAGCAAAGATGGAGAAGAGAGAAGGGATAATTCCAGGCATCAGAAACAGCTCATATTAAACTACACCTGCTTTACCTGTGCTTCATAAATCTCCAAATCAGGACACTGAGAGAGCTTCAGGCAAGGAGACCGAATGAACACACAGTTTATCTACACTCCCTCCTAAACCCAATCTAAATGACAAGATTAAAAGAGAGAGAGAGAGTTCCTATTGTGGCTCAGCAGTAATGAACCCTAGTATGCATGAGGATGACGGTTGGATCCCTGGCTCCACTCAGTGGGTTAAGGATCTGGCATTGCTGTGAGCTGTGGTGTAGGCTGCAGACACAGCTTGGATCTGGCATTGCTGTGGCTGTGGTGTAGGCTGCAGACACAGCTTGGATCTGGCATTGCTGTGGCTGTGGTGTAGGCTGGCAGCTATAGCTCTGATTCGACCCCTAGCCTGGGGAAGTTCCATATGTTGCAGCTGTGGCCCTAAAAAGAAAAAAAAAAAAAGAAGAAGACAGACCAGAGGAAAAGACAGCTTAACCCTTTGAAGGTCATAAAGCAGATGGTCAAGTGGTAAGTAACTTGGATGTCCAAAGAAAGCTAAAACTATGCTATGCTGCAGTGGGAGGAGCCCAAAAGCAAGCCAGTCTGTCCTGCAGAACCACAGAAAGCTCAGGTTAACTGGGGTAAAGTTGAAGCTGACACAGGATTAGTTGAAAGTCTGTTTAAGAAGCAGTTATAGGAGTTCCCGTCATGGCGCAGTGGTTGACAAATCCGACTAGGAATCATGAGGTTGCGGTTCGGTCCCTGCCCTTGCTCAGTGGGTTAACGATCTGGCGTTGCCGTGGGCTGTGGTGTAGGTTGCGGACGCGGCTCGGATCCCGCGTTGCTGTGGCTCTGGCCTAGGCCAGTGGCTACAGCTCCAATTGGACCCCTAGCCTGGGAACCTCCATATGCCATGGGAGCGGCCCGAGAAATAGCAAAAAAGACAAAAAAAAAAAAAACAGTTATATCCCAAATTAAATTCCTCACACCAAACAGCTACGCAACTCCTTTCTTTTATCAAAGCAGGAAAATTTAACAAACTAAAAATAAAAGAGAACTGCTTTGCTGTGCTAAAGGACATTTAATAATTGCTGTGATACCCTGCTGAGACTCCCCCTTCAGGCCTAAGTAGCATTTGGCCAGGTGGTGGGGATGTGGGCAGCTTGCAGCTCTCAATTGAGTCTCTAGCCATTGGCTTCAGGCCATGAGACTCCTCACACAGGGTCCCACCTGATCCCTAAGGGCAGCCCTTAGCCAGTAACTGGTAAATGTTGGGTATAAAAGCCAAGCACCTTTGCCTCAAGGCAGGACAATTCTGAAAGGCATTGCTATACACAAACAAGAAACAGAAAATAATACTTTTTGAGAAAAAGAAACCATTTACATCAATGACAAAAATTTAAAGTACGAATGATGAACCTTTAAAAAGACATGCAAGCTTTTTTCTGAAAGGAAATATATATAATATTTAAAGACATCAAAATAAATAAATAAATAAATAAATAAAAGTATATACCATGTCATTGGATTTGAAAATGCACTCTCATACAGGTGTCAGTTCTTCCTATTGATCTTAAATATTCAATGCAATTCCAGTCAAAATACTAAAAATCTGTGTGTGGAACTTGCAAGCCAATCTGAAAATTTATACAAATGAAGAAGAGAACAAGAATAGCCCAAATACACCTGTATAAGAAGAACACATGGAAGTACTTGCTTTATCAAATAACAGGACTTAGTGGAAATTATAATTAAGATAATGTGATATTAGCACAGGGATACATATAAAAATCAGTGGACGAAAATAGAGAACCTCAAAATAAACCCATGCAAACAAAGAAATCTGATTTATGACAAAGCAGGCATTACAGATCAGTGGGAGAAGGGCAGAAGTAACAGTCATGGGTGTATGCTGCTGAGATTTCCCCTTGTAAACCAAAAGTACAAAAACTGTCCACCATCATTCCATTATACAAAGGGTTAACACTGCAACAGTGTACCCTGAGGGGAATTCAGGATGGGAAAAACAAGATGAAAATTCTGTGCTTTGGATATGTGGGATGAGGGGCACGTAGGTTGTTAAGATGCATATATCTAAGGGAGGATTTCAATGGCCCCAGATTCGTGCATCTTCCCATAGTAGAAAAGCACTAAAATTATTAACTTGAAATATCTATTATTTGTGATGTATGCTTGGCTACATATATCTCCCAGCCCCTGCCCCCAAAAAATCATATGTTCTGACTAGCTCTTCTTCTACTTCTTCAGAGCAGTCCCCTCAGAACTACTGAGAGGATGTTTCCTGGGCTATAGTCCTCAGTAAGACCTTGGTTGTTTTTCTTTGACACCTTTGAAAATAACTTACATCAAGGAGGATGTTGTCTGACAGCCCCCACCTGTTGTACCTTCAGCATCCACCATAGTGTTCAAACAAATGCTTTGCTCTCCCAGGCGGCTCCCTGGGACTGAATAGTGAGTGGATTAAAAGAGGACCATTCTGGCCCAATGAGGACGCCTCTTGTGGGCAGTCTTTGCTCACAGGTGACTTATTAGCTTGGGCAAGACTTCCTCGAACCTGCTTCTTCCTTCCCTCCTTCTTTTTCAGACATTACACCCACATCATAATATCAAAACTTTCCTAGCCAACCCCTGCTCCTGTTCGACTTTATCTTCACAGATGTGTCCTACCAATAAATCCTGTACATCTCTAATTCCATCTGCTCCTCAGAGGAACTGAACTGAATACTTGGTACCAGGAAATGGTCTAAGAAAACAGCCTGGAGGGCAGAGACTGGATCCCTCACTGGCTGGCAAGGAAAACCCCAACCTGATAGAAACATTGGCCACAATTGTCCTTGGCACAAGATGGTGGCTCAGCTGCTGAATAGTTCACAAATAATGGCCTGGGGAAACATACCTAGCAGAGAAAAGCAGGCTTACCAATGCAGTAACTCAGGCTTTTAAAAGACAAAGGAGGAACAATGCCTACAAGGACAGCAGCTAGATTTTACTAAGTGAATGGAAGCCCTTCAGAAGGATAAAGAGAAACTGAGGGCAGTTAGCAAACAGTTTAAGGCTGAATGTGACAGCTAACGTATGCTTTATGCTTGTGGTAGTTCGTCTTACAAAGAGACCCTTTTTTCTGCAGTAGAAGAGAGAACATAGCTAAGGAGCAATCACAGGACTTAATATATAGAGGGAGAAGCTTCAGAGACAAATTCCGTGTTACACTAAGGTCAGAGTGCTGAAACATGGAATGGGGACATCTGGGTGGATGTCCCCCCAAATTGAGGCTCAACAAACCTCCAGCTCTGTGCCACTCTCCTACCATCATCCCCAGACTACAGAGGGGAACCACCACTGAAGTTCTTAATCATGCTGGTACCTATCTCACCATACAGATTCTTCTTGCAGATCCTTCAGGCCCAGCAACTCCCTAGCAGTATTGTGCAGGGATTTAATAATAGTTATCTGCCTGTCAGCCAGGAGAGGAAATGGGGGCCCAAGAAATGGCAAAAAGACAAAAAAATTTAAAAAAAAGAATGGATAAATAAAATATGATATAGCCATTTAATGGAATATTATTCAGCAAATTAAAAAAGAATGGGCGTTCCCACCTTGGTGCAGTGGGTTAAGAGTCCAACTGTAGCAGCTCAGGTCACTGCAGAGTTGCGGGTTTGATCCCCAGTCTGGTGCAGTGGGTCAAAGAATCCCGGGTTGCTGCAACTGTTATTCAAACCCTGGCCCAGAGAACTTCCAAGTGGTGTGGGTGCAGCTATAAAATTAAAAAAAAAAAAAAAAAAAAAAGAGTGAAGTACTGACAAACTTGAAAACACTAAGCTCAGTGAAAGCAGACAGTCAAAAAAGACACATATTGCATGGCTCTCTTCATATGAAATGTCCAGGAAAGGCAAATCCATAGAGGCAGAAAATAGTTTAGTGGTTGCCAGAGACTGGTGGAAGGGGAAATAGAGAGTTTCTGTTAATAGTATGAAGTTTTTTTCTGGGGTTGCAAAATTATTCTAAAATTATGTAGTAATAATTGTTCGACTCTATAAAGATATTAAAAACCATGGAATTGTATACTTTATAAGGGCAAATATTACGGTAAGAGAATTATATCTCAAAAAAACTGTTGTAAAATTAAAACTAAAAAAAAAAAAAAAATCCAAAAAAAGGCAATGTGAAACGTACAGCAGAAAATAGTAAGGTTGAAAGAAAAAGAATCAGAAGAAAAGCCGAAAGCCACAATTCAAGCAAATGTGTATCATGGTTAAATAAGTGAGTGATAAATTATAGAGATCCTCACTCACAGAGTCACACATGGAAATTTATTTCTCAAATTTGGATATAAAAAGTAATATTCCTTCTGATTTTTATATACAAAATATTTACATACTGATTACCATAAACAAATGTTCAAATAGTTCAAGATAGTTGGGTTTAAAAAAAAAAAATTTTAGGGCCTAGGGATTAGAACAAAAACCTATGACGATCTATTTCATCAACATAGGGAAGTAGACTGTTTTTTCCTTGGCTTGAGAAGAAAAACAAGGACTAAGCGGGATTTTTTTTTTAAATAAACTGTTTAGCAAGGAGATACCCCATTTTTAGGACAGTCTAACAGAAGTACTCTGATGCAAAAATATTCCCTAGTGTTTATTTAGGTTGCTTTCCAAGTGCACATATTGCCTAAAGTGAGGAAGGTTTTCAAAAGGCTTTTTGCCAAATGAATTGTGAAGGCAAAAATATCATCAAAGACCCAGAGATGCTATCAGAGCATTACAAGAAAAGACCTGGAAGGAGCGCATGGCCAGGAAGCCAAGAGGGCCTTCCTCCAAATGAGTCATACGCCAAAAGCATCATTTTCAATGGAAGAGAATGAAATCAGCCTCTTCCATAAAGCCATCTCCTCACTTTCCAGTTTATTTCCATTACAAACAAGCTAGAAATACATGAGACTTGACTGGCAAGGTTAGTTTTTTAATCATTTGAGGCATATGCATAAATTAGATATAAACAAAAGGTAATCTCTTCCTAGAAATAGCTGCCAAACTATCTCATATATGACGTTTCACTGATACATACTTTCAGTCAGATCAATTCTTAATTCCTGTAACTTTATCTTTCAGCTCAGGTACCTAATAAATACAATAAAATACAAACACTTTGAAACTTTAAAAAAAAATATGACCAAAAGAAAAGAATTATTTTGAGGAATAGGATATTTAAGCATAGCATTTCAGATCTTCAAAGGCAGGAGTATGTATAAGCTTTCTAAGCAAGCCTAGCTAATGTATAGGTCAAGACTGTGAGTTTATTTTTTATCTTCATGAATCAGAAATGCTAGAGCAAAATTAATATCTATATATTACAGCCATACTCTGTTAAAATAGTCTTAAAATAATTGTAAATATTTATATTCAAATATGCTATTTTGAGAATTTCTCATTCTCAAAAAGAAGGATTGAGATTCCTGTTGTGGCTCAGTGGTAATAAACCTGACTAGTATCCATGAGGATGCATGTTCGATCCCTGGCTCTGCTCAGTGGGTTAAGGATTCAGCATTACCATGAGCTGTGGAATAGATTGCAGACATAGCTTTGTTCCAGCTGTGGCGTGGGCTGGCAGCTGCAGCTCCTATTCGACCCCTGGCCTGGGAACTTCCATATGTCTCAAGTGTGGCCCTAAAAGAAGAAAAAAAAATATTGTTTTTATATCCCACAGTTTCCAGAATACATTTCAAGGTAAAATTCAAACTTCCTATTATTGAAATGTTTCAATATGCTTTCTTTTACGATTAAAGGCATCAAATAAAAATAATTCAAGTTACAGAGTTCCCACTGTGGTGCAGTGGTTTGAAGATCCAGTGTTGCCACAGGTGTGGCGGCATAGGTTGCAGCTGCGGCTTGGATTTGATACCTGGCCTAAGAATGTCCATATGTCACAGGTGTGGAAAAAATATATATATAAATAAATGATTCAAGTAACAGTTAACATATGTGACCCAACAATAGATTCATAAACTTCATAAATGGAAAAGTAAGACATCTCCAACTAAGTTTTCAGTCAGTTTTTATTAAGGACTCACCTTAGGTCAAGCTCTCATAAATTAAGGTATCCTGGATTATTTTTCAGAAGTAAACAGTGGTATGCAGTTAAGGACAGCTTTTGGATGAGTTACTATAAAGATAATTTATTGACATTTATAATAAATATGATATCATTGATAATGACCATAATAAATTAATGGCACTTTATTGACCACTTACAGTGCATCTTGCTAGGCACAGTACAACATCTTTTCATCTAATGTTCTCAAAACCTTATAATGCAGCTGGGACAGTTTTACCTCTTTTAACAAACGGGACAGTGAAGCATAGGGAGGTTAAGAAATTTCCCCAGAGCCACACAGAAAGTGTGACAAGTTGGAATTCTAAACCAGGTAATCTGACCCCAGAACCTACACTCTTAACTACTAGACCATCTCTTGAAATTCACGAGTTTTCCTTTGGATCCATATTGTAACTGTAATTAGATTCAAAAGCTTGTCTATAAAAGCCTAGAAACATACCTAGACAATAGACTATACACACATAACGGGACTGATGAACCATTTCAGACCCAGAAGGAATTGCTAGCAAAATGGGTGTTTTACCTCTATTTTTAGTGATAGTCTTTACTTTGAAAAAAAGGATTTCAAAGCCAAAGAATCCTCTTTGCAAGTGAAATCTTACCCAGCACTTCAACTTTTAAGATGGGGAAGAGTAGGACTTCTCTAATTGAACTAGGAAAGGAAAAGCCATACTCTCCTCCCCAACCCCCCAAAATAAACCCCAAGCAGGTCCCCAAAATTTCAGGGCTCCAAGGAATACAGCCTTAAAACCACTAAAGTAGACAGAAATTCCCACATACCCAGTGGACTGTATTTTCCACAAACCATTGGAGAAAGCGTCTTCTGATATTCTCATAGACAAAAAATCAGATAAATATGGGTTGTAAGAAAGTTACACTCAATGTCCACAGTAGATCTGCCCATCAAGTGGAGGGTTTTCATTGTCATGCCAGAGGATACTGTATCCTCTTCCCATTCACTATTTTTCATCAATAACTTGGATGAAGTCATAGAAGACCTGCTTATGAAATAAAACGAAAACAGCTATAAATTATCACCAAACTTAGAGTATAAACTGCAAGCAATTCAGGAATTTGCATTTTAAAACACTGAATATTTTCCACAGAAATCTTTTTAGGTGAGACCTAGCACAAGTGCAGACCCTTGAAAGGAGTCAAAGCATTCAAGACTCCATCTTAAACCTAAACCTCAAAGTGAAGTCACCTCCTCCTTGCACAGAGTTAACTTTCCAGTTGTGTGAATTCCTGCCCTCCTCCCTAGGCTGCAAGAATGGATTGCTCACAAGATCACAGGGAAAGCCAAAATCAAAGAACAGAAAACTAAACTTCAAGGAGACAAGATGATATACAGATTAAATGATCTAGAAACAGATAACTAAAACCAGTGTAAGGAGCCAAGAATTATAAAACCAGGGAGACGGGGATAACCAACCCATGGATCACAAAGGGAGGTCTGGGTCAAATGTTATTCCTTTGTTTTGCTTATATTAACTGGCCAGAGTGTGGAGCAGGGGCTGACAGCCAAGTTTAAAGGTCCAGAATTGAAACAGACACAATTCTCTCCAAGGTAGGGTGGAATCAGCATTTTCCTGGTTAACCCAATGAGAAGGTATAATAAGTTCTAGGCTATTCTGGAGGTGAGTGCATATTCACACACCCTCTTTCAATCCCAAGCACTAAGCACTCTCACAAATATACTAAGTACTTGAACTGAGTTGGTGTCAAAAGAAATCTAATGGTTTTCCACTCTGTATTCTGTTCCCTATCTCAGATTACAGAGTGTGGGATAGAGAGCAGGGTTTCAGCTGGCCAGGTGAAGCCAGGAAGTAGTAGATGGAGTAGACAACCAAGGAACAGACTAATATCTGTGGCAATGTCATAGCATTTGTGAATTCCACAAGATAAAAAACCCTGTATCTGGTTATTGCTATCTTTGTCACTGCTTTAGGGGAAGGCCAGCATGTATATGGGAAGGCGAGATGAACAGCATCTCTCTAACTGCCCAGTAAAAATAGGTCTATGCTTTGTACTATTAGTAATACCCACATAATGGTGTCTCTGAGAGAATTCAGGGAAAACACATGGAAAATGTTTAGAACAATGCCAGATGGAACAATACATGTTTAAAACTATTAGGTATTATTTTACTATTATACTATCACTATGATCATCCCCCTGGCTTTATGATTCTGGCACCTATCAATCCTCTTTGACAGCCTGTAAATCCCCCAGGTACTGAACAGCTGCTGGGGTGGTGGTATGGAAAGATTACGGCACCATGAAACCAGAATATTTCAGCCCAGATCTGGGATAAGGGCAATGAAAGTTCTAGAAACTATATTTTTGCCATCTTAAAAATTGCTTTCAACAGCCTAAAGTATATCTTCTGTTAATTGCCCTCTCTAGACCAGATAAGTGGTGATGCTTCCTGTAGGCTAGGCTCCAGGGAGTTTGCCTAGGTTGGAGATCAGAATAAGTAAGAGCAGGTAATGGCCTATAATGCTCATTAAATTAGTGTTCAGTAATGGCAGAGTGTCTGATGAAATCTCTACAAGTTGGCAACTACATAAGTGTTGAGGAAGTTAGTTTTGGACTTCAGTAGGGACCATACAACTCAGACCCTGGCCGCCAACTCTTTTTGAACCGAAGTCAGTTTAGGGGATCCCTTTCATTCCCAGGAGGAATCTGAAAATATCCTCTGGCAGGTAACCTTTGATGAGGATTCAAGACCCATGTGGGGTGGGAAGCTGGGATGAGGGTGTTGTTGTATGGACTGACTTCATGGAGGTCTTAGATAATGATGTGGCCAGATTCAGAGGTAAAGAAAGTGCAGACTGTGGGTTTCCAGGAAGACACTGAAAGCTAGAGAGGAATTCATGTAATACATGAGGAAAACACCTGGTCCTCAGAATGCATCCCCAAGTGTAGCTCAAGGGACAGTTTTACAGATCACCAGAGCCCCTAGCAGAAAGTGTCCCCCACCAAGACTGCCTCTTCCAGGGTTCGATGAGCAGTTGGACCAAAACTTGCAGTATATTCTCATCTTTTTTCTTATGTGTATGTTTGTGTTTTGTAAATAGCAGGATCATCATCAACATAGCTTTTTTTAGCTGCTCATTTTGCCTAAAGATATATAAAGAAGTTCTTTTCATATCATCAAATAATGTTTTATCAACTCCTTCATTCTGCAAATGTTTACTGGGCTCACACTACATGTCAGGTGCTATCCTAGCACCAACGGTATGGTGGTGACTAAGACAGATTAGGCTCTCAGTCTCAGGAGATTTCAGCCTGGTGGAGGAGAAAATAAACAAATAATAAGCAGAGACTGAGAGTGTCAGATCTTGATAGGAGCTACGCAAAGAATTCAACAGGGTGATGTGATTGAGTGCCTGAGATGACTTTTAATTGCTTGGTTAGAGAAGGCTTCAGTGAAGAGGTCTTAAATTCAGATTGAATGACAAGAGCCAGCCACACAAAGATGAGGGTAAGGAATTGCAGACAAATGGAAAGCTAGCACAAAGGCCTAAGGCAGAAAGAAAGAAGCTCAGCCCATGAAAGAAAGGCCAGGTGACTAAGTGTCTTGGGGAAGGGAGATGAGGTCACAGAGGTTAGGAAGGCCTAGCTCTCCCAGCAGAAGTGAGAGGGATTCAGGGTTCTATTCCAAATGTGAAAGGAAGACATTGGAGGTTATTTTATATAAAGTGTGTGTGTGTGTGTGTGTGTGTGTGTGTGTGTGTGTCTTCTTTACTGAGGTACAATGTTAAATACAATAGAACTTCCCAACTTTAAATCTACAATTTAATTAATTTCATACATATATACAGTTGTGTAATCAATACCACAAGCTATGATATAAAACATTTTCATCTTTCCAAAAAGTTGTTTTCTGCCTCTTTGCATCAATCCCTTCTCCCGTCACAACCACTTGTCTGCAATCACTAAAATTTTAACTTCCCTATAATCTCATACTGATGGAATAATGCAGTGAAGTCAATTACATAATTTGCAGGACCCAGAGAAAAATTAAAACGTGGTGCTCCTTGTTAAAAAATTATTAATAATTTCAAGGCAGCAAAAACATAACATTAAACCAAGCAGAGTGCCCTTCTGAGCATGGGGCCCCACGTGAGTACACAGGTTGCCCTCCCCTGAAGCCATTCAATAAGTTTTTTTGTGTCTGGCTTCCTTCTCTTAGCATGGAGATTCATTCCGTGTTGTCACACGGACCTGTAGTTTGTCCCTTTCTATTGCTGAGTAGTATTCCATTGGGTGAGTGTGCCACAATTTATGTATCTACCAATTAAAGGACATTTGTGTTGATTCTGTTTTGAGCTGTTATGAATAAAACTGCTATGAACATTGAAATACTAGTCTTTTTGTACAGTCTTTTGAAGAAATGTTTAAATTTTAACAAAATCCAATTTCCAGTCTTTTTCCTCCATGATTGATACTTTTTATCTCCAATCTAAGAAATATTTACCTAATCCAAGGTAACAAAGATACTCTCCCAACTTCTTTCAGAAGTTTTGCAATTTTAGATTTTAAATTTAGGCCTGTGCTCCTTTTTGAGTTAGTTTTGTATGTAGTGCAAAGTATGACTCAAAGTTCTTCTTTTTTTAAACTGATTTATTAGCTAGCTGTGGGAAAGGAAATAAAAATTGGCAAATATCCAAGGAAGCCTAGGATAAGTTAGGTGTGGGTTTGTTGGGGTTTTTTTGTGGTTGTTGGCTTTTGTTTTTGCCTTGCTTTTTTCCAATTTATTGAAACTAAAAACAAAACAAAACAAAAATAGTTCACCCATTTCTCCCCCCTCACCCACCCACCCCCCAGCTCTTGCTGACTTTTCTCTGCATCTATGAGCTTGGGACTTTTTTTAGATTCCATATGTATGAGAGATCATACAATATTTGTCTTTCTCTGTCTAGCTTATTTCACTTAGCATAATACCCTCACTGAACATATAAATCTCCATGAAATAGACTATTGGAATTCTCATAGGGCTTGCATTGAATCTCTAGATTTCTTTAGGTGGTACAGACATTTTAACAGTCAGCAGCCATCAGCATTGAGGCAAGACTTTATCATTCCTGTGTTCACTGGAGTAGCACTTTTAATTTCCTTCAAGATCTTTTCCCTTGCATTCACAACTTGGCTAGAGGCCTAGCTTCAGGCCAAACTCAGCTTTGGACATGCTTACCTCACAAAGCTTAGTCATTTCTAACTTTTGATTTAAAGTGACAGTCATTTCTAACTTTTGATTTAAAGTGACAATTCTTCCTATCATTTGAACACTTGGAGATCATCGCAGGGTTATTTATTGACCTAATTTCAACATTGTTGTGTCTCAGGAAATAGGGAGGCCCAAAGAGAGGGATAGAGATGGGGGAATGACTGATCAATGGAGCATTCAGAACACATATAACACTTACTGGCTAGGTTTGAAGTCCTATGTGGGTATGCTTTATGGTGCTCCAAAACAATTACAATAGTACCATCAAATCACTGAACATAGATCACCTTAACAAATACAGCAATAGTGTAAACATTGAAATTTTTTTAGAATTACCCAAACGTGACACAGAGACATGAAGTGAGCAAATGCTATTGGAAAAATAACACTGATAGACTTTCTTGATGCAGAGTTGCCACAAGCCTTCAATTTGTTTGCAAAATGCAATATATGTGAAGCGCAACAAAGTGAAGCACAGTAAAATGACATAAACCTATATAATGGAAGCAAAAGTGGAAGTAGATCAGTTGGAAGATTATTTATAGTACAAGTGAGAAATGATGGAAAGTTGGACTAGTTTTGAACAGTGGAATAACAAAATCTCACTCTGATTTAGATTGTCTTTTCTCTAATGACTAATAATATTGGGCATTTTTATGTGCTTATTTGTCATTTATTTGTCATGATTGGAGAGGTGTCCATTTAAACCATTTGCCCTTTTGTTGTTGCTATTTTACGTTTAGGTCCAATACTCATTGCAGGATTTTAAGTAGAAGAGTGACAACTCTCATTGCAGTTTAATTGACATTTCCCCAATATCAAATGATGTTGAGCATTTCTTTGCCATCCATTTAACAGCTTTGGTAAAGTGTCTGTTCAAATCATTTGTCTGTTTGTCTTTGCATTTAGTTCTATGATCCATTAAAGGATTTTAAGCAGAGGAGTGACAAGATCTTTTCACAAGATCATGCAGCTGCTATGAGAATGGATTATAATGAAACAAAAGTATAATCAGAAAGATTAGTTAGGAGGCTATAGTCCAAGGGAGAAAAAATGGAAGCTTGTACAAGTGTGAGAATAGGAGATGGGAAAAGAAAGGGACAAGTTTGGAATGTTTTAGAAATAGAATTGATAGAAATTTCTAGTAAATTTCTGTGGAAGATAGGGGAAAGACAGGGATTCTTATATTTAGGACAAACACTACGAAGAAGATGGAGAGGCTATTGACTAGGATGGAAAAAACTAGAAATCAGTGGAAGAGGCAGGAAAGGGAGGTGGCCTGTTCTGGCCACGTTGAATATAGGTACTTGTTTGACATCCATGCAAGATGTTAAGGAGGCATTTAAAGATATAAGTCTGGAACTTCAGAGAGAAGTCAGAGTCAGGGAATTCTTTTTTTTTAATTGACATCTAAAAGGTATTTAAAACCAAAATGACTATTACGTACAAAGTTGTGCGTCCCACCCCAAATTTCTTAGGTTGAAGCCCTAACCCACAATGTGATTGTAATTAGAGATAGAGCCTTTAAGGAAGTAATTAAGGTTAAATGAGGTCATATGAATGGAACTCTAATCCACAGGGCTAGTCTCCTTATAAGGAGTGAAAGAGACACCAGAAGTACAGAGCTGCTAAAAGGTCAAGTAAAAGAATAAATAAGAAACAGTAAGATTTAGAAATGTAGTCACTAAATTCCTTGACAAGACAGTCTGAGTGGATTGGTGCAGACCAAAGTTTAACTCTCCAGTTAAAGAGCAGATGGAGGAGAAAATGTGAAGTAGTACAGTGACTAAGACAAGTTTTCAGGATGTTTTGCTGTGAAGGGGAGCTAAGAAATGGGGCAGTAGCCAGAAGGGCATATGGAGTCCAAGGAAGTTTTTATGAGTTTGCTTTGTTTTTAAGATGGAAGATGATAGTGCAATTTGTGTGGATGATCAAGTAGAGAAGATCAAATAGAGAATCAAAGTACCAAAAAAAAGAGAATCAAATAGAAAGAGCTAATGCAGGAAAGAAGGAAGCAAATGCAGAAGGTAAGTTCTTGAGGAAGTTGAAGCTTTAGAATACAAATGAAGTGTTTGATGTTTAATGGGAAACATAGCAATGGTGTTTCAAACAGGTGTACAGAGTTGATGGTGTGGAAATGAAGAAATTCTAACTGCTTCTATTTTTCTCATTCAAATATGAGGCAAGGTCACTAGCTAATGTTAATGTAGAATTTAGGGGCTATCAGAAAAGGTATGATATAGGTGTTGTAGAAAGTGGGAGAGTGAACACACTAGAGAAATTTCATAGGATTGCTCAGCAGTGTTGAAAGTCCAGGGAGGAATCTTTCCTGGAAACATTCCAGCCGATTTCCCTTCTATTTCAGCATCTTTTTTTTTTTTGGTCTTTTGTCTTTTTTTGTTGTTGTTGTTGCTATTTCTTGGGCAGCTTCCACGCATATGGAGGTTCCCAGGCCAGGGGTTGAATCAGAGCTGTAGCCACCGGCCTACGCCAGAGCCACAGCAACGCGGGATCCGAGCCGCGTCTGCAACCTACACCACAGCTCACGGCAACGCCGGATCGTTAACCCACTGAGCAAGGGCAGGGATCGAACCCGCAACCTCATGGTTCCTAGTCGGATTCGTTAACCACTGCACCACGACGGGAACTCCTATTTCAGCATCTTAAATGGAATTCAGATTTATCCTTAAACCAGAGACTGAAACTGCCTTCACTGAGAACATTAAACCTCTACCCCATTTGAAAACATAGCTATGATCCTGTTAGCAAAGAAGAAGGCTGGATGGTGGCTTTTGGGTAAGTAACCAACAGTATCTGCCATACTTTGCCAGGTTAATATGTGGGGGAGAAAAGGATGTCGTTCTTTTAAGACATCCTTTTCTTTGATTATTAGAAATTTCTTTGATTCTTAGAATTTTTTAATTGTGGCTGGTATTTAATATTTTATCTTTTGTGAATTAGTGGTTTATATAACTGCCCAATTTTTCTATTTTTAAGTTGATCTTTAAGAACTCATGGTCAGAATTGTAATCTTTATTTTATTTGTTTCCGAATATATTTACCATTTATCATTTGGCTTTCCTTTTTAGTTATGGTGTTTTATATGTGCAAATGTTTCTAATATTTCATCTAAATCTGTCAAATTTTTCTTTCTTTCTTGAGTGTCATGCTTTAAAATGTAACTCCTGTGATATCACGTTTTTAAGGAAAACCCCAAGATTTTGTAAATATTTATGTATTGTATAGTAATTTTATGATTTCATTATGTGTCCATATATAATCCACCTGAGAACTGTTATAGAACGTGAGGTAGAGATTTCATTTTTTTCCCCTTACATTTAACTGTTTGCCTCAGTGCGGCTCTGATCACGTCATTCCCTTAATTAAACACTGTCAACACTCTCTACCCTCCTATGCTCACCTCCAGAATAATGTTCAGACTTCCTATCCTGACATTCAAAGCATTCAATGGCCTGGCCCTGTTTTTTTTCGTACCCTATCTCATGGATTCTGTGATTTTCCTACTAGTTTTCAAACTGTACTCAGATGACACCCAGTGGGTGTGTAAAGCCCTCTGAAAATCATCTTGGCATAGAATCAGGAACCCAAAATAGGCAAAGACAGTAGCACTCACTCCCACTTCAAGTACAGAAACTCCTCTTTCACCTGATTTATATGATGGTGCTTCCAGACAAGAATTTTATTGAAGAGATTAAACTGCTTTGAAAGGAAAAAAAACCATCTCACACTTCTCTAGACCAACTCTTCCTCCTGTGCAAGTCTCATGATGTCTGCATTTATTTATTTATTTATTTTTGTCTTTTTAGGGCCATACTTGCAGCATATGGAGGTTCCCAGGCTAGGGGTCAAGTCAGAGCTGTAGCTGCCAGCCTACACCACAGCCACAATGCCAGATTTGAACTGCATCTGCAACCTATACTGCAGCTCACAGCAACACTGGATCCTTAACCCACTGAGTGAGGCCAGGGATCAACCCTATATCCTAATAGATGCTAGTCAGATTCGTTTCCACTGAGCCATGATGGGAATTCCCCATGATGTCTGCCTATTTTAGGTCGAGGTGCACAGGAAACAGACTTTGAGGCAGAGATCTGTGCGCCAGAGTTTTATCAAGGTGTGCTATCTGGTAAAGGAGTGAAGGAAGTAGGATGAAACAGAGAGAGATGTTTGAACTATGGAAACAGTTCCAGCAGAGATTCCAGTCAAAACTAGAAGGAACTCTGAAGCTCAAATGAGATGCCCCAAATCGAGGCAAGGGTCAATGTCATCCAGCCATTGGACTGTGGATATACTGAAGAAGTAAACTTGGGTGAAGGAGCTCCCTTTGGCTGTGGGTCTTTCCTGGAGAAAGACTCACTTGTAAGCCACCAGAGACCACAGTTCCATCAGTTGGACGAATGAGTGGCTCACCCAGTTCGGCAAGGCTTTCTGGGTGGTACACGCAGCATCTGCACCGTTTCCAAGCACTGGCTCAGGCTATTTTGTCAAGGGTGATTATTTCTCACCACCTCTAAAGCCTACCCACCCAACCATTAAGCCCAGCTCTCAAACTATATCCTCCGTTGAACACTCCCTGATTCTTGTCATTGTGAATACTTTCGAGTACTTTGTCTGTACTCCTCTTATGGCACTATGGCATTTATCCTGATCTATCTTCCAGTAGAGCTATTTTTCACTTCAATAAATTGAGAATTTTCAGTGATCTAGGCAATAAATTGGGACCTGGGGATATAGAGTGAACAAAACAGATATGAGTCTCTACATTCTTTATACAAATAATTGAAAGTTTTAAAGTACACAGGAGTAAAGGAGCATGCGGAGTGAAACTGAATTCAAACAAGGGTGTCAGGGAACGACTCTCTAAAGAAATGATATTAGGAGTTCTCATTGAGGCTTAGCAGGTTAAAAACCTGATATAGTGTCCATGAGGATGCAGGTTCGATCTCTGGCCTCAATCAGTGGGTTAAGGATCCGGTGTTGTCACAAGCTGGGACGTAGGTTGCAGATGCGGCTCAGATCCAGTGTTGCTGTGGCTGTGGTGTAGGCCAGCAACTGCAGCTCTGATTCAACCCCTAGCCCGGGAACTTCCATATGCCACAAGTGCGGCCCTAAAGAGGAGAAAAAAAGAAGATAAAGAGCGATATTAAACACAGACCAAGAGGATAAGTAGAGGGTAGCTCAGTGAAAAAAGGTGATGAGGATAAGAAGTGGGTTGTGTTCAAGTAAGAGAGAGCCACGAATTCTAACCCAGACACTTATTCAACAAATATATATGTATATTGATCTCTTCCTGTGTATCAGACCTCCCCTTAGCTGCTGGAGCTCCATCACTTAAACAAAACAGAAGAAAATTCCTTCCCCTCATGGACCTTGCATTCTAGGAAGCGAAAAAATCCAACATAGTTAGAGTTTAGAGAACAAAGGAGAAAGTGGTGCAAGGTGCTACAAGATGTGGTTGTTTTGGCAGGTTAGAAACAGATGACTAGTGGTCTGGTACGAATTTGAAGATTTTAACAGCACAGGATATGATCAGATTTTTTTAAAATAATAACTCTGGCTGCTATGTATATGTCCTGTCTCCCCTACTATATTGTAAGCTTTTAGAAGACTGCTCTCTAAGAAGCATATAAAACCCCTTTGTAAATAATGAGCACCCAGTAAATAATAATAGCTCACACTTGAATGCTTTCTGTGTACAGGAGACTGGTCTAAGCACATTCCATGTGTTAAATCATTAATCCTCACAATCCACCATTTCAGTTGACTGGCTGCATGAGAGGAAGCATGCTTATTCATTTGCAGCACTGGTACTTGGACACACCTGAAAGTCTACAGATACCACTCTATGTGCAAAGGAAGGGGAAAAGGAAGTTGCACAGGGGAACAAAAAAAAATCGGAATGCCACATGCACAACTCCATATGCCTTGGCATCTTATCTGAACCAAATCATTAAAAAACATTCACAGTGAGCTACAAGATAAGAAATACATGGACCAGAAAACAGTGTGATCCTAGAGCCAAAAAGGACTGATGTACCCACTGGCACATCTCTAGGACCCTCATTGTTTCATCCGTATTAATAACCATTTCAGGAGTTCCCATTGTGGCTTACTGTGTTAAGAGCCCAAAAGAGTGTCCCTAAGGATTCAGGTTCAATTCCTGGCCTCACTCAGTGGGTATTGCTGAAAACTGCAGCATAAGTCAAAGATGCTGCTCAGATCCAGTGTTGCTGTGGTGTAGGCCTGCAGCTACAGGTCCAGTTTGACCCCTAGCCTGGGAACCTCCATATGCTGCGAATGTGGGCAGAAAAAGGAAAATTTAAAAAATTTTAAATAATAGTAACCATTTAAAAGTATGTCTAAAGAACATGATGAGCTGGTTTAAAATATTTCTGCAGAGCCATTTATTATAAATCACAACAATCACTTAAAGCATCACCAATACTCCATCCCTCTTGTTAAAAAAAAAGTTGTTTTAATTTTTTTAAACCTCAAGAATTTGTCTCCTGGAGTCCACAAAGAGACCTGCTCTGATTGGGGATCGTCCCACCCCGTCCCTGCAGCTCCCCGACATGGCAACACACAAATGAAAGAGTCCCCTACAGCCTGGAAAGAGCAGCCATGCTTGCCTGCATGAGAAGCTAAATATTCCACTTATGAAGAGGCACCAAGGAACAAATAGCTATTAGACTTAAGTCTCACAAATTAGTTCTTATTTCCAAATAGTAAACAACACAATGAGCCAGGACTTCTCAGAAGATGAGGAAAGGCAGTTGAGGTGGGAGGATACAGTTGTGCAGTGAAGGGTGGTCAGGGTTAATAGGTTACCATGGAGGATCTTTGACCAGAATTCTATTTGAATTCAAAACAAGTGTGAAACAGCTCAGGGGACTTTTCCTTCAAGCAATCCCAAACAAGTCAGATCTTGGATCAAGTGTAAGTCTATCTATAGACTTATCCGTAAAGAAAAATGTCTAAATAATAAAGAGCCACACCCTCCCCCACTCAAGCTTTATTTCTGCGCACCAATTTCCCTAAGATTTCACCCCCTGCTTCCTTTCCTCAGTGTTTGCCTCCATCTCAGGCAAGAGGTATAGCCCCTCCTTGCGCCTTATCCCTCTTACAGTGCTGGAGGCATGGCAAACTGATTGGAGTAGGAAATCAGGGTACCCTATTTTATAACATTTCATAAATTTTGTTTGAGCAAGTGTAAACCAAAACCAGAATTTTGCAATAAAAAGTATTTTTATAGAAACCAAACAAGACTAACGAGAGCTGTACCCAGCCATTAGAAAGGCAAAGAAACTGCTTTTCTTGACAGTCCTGAAAAGCTTTAATGTCAAAGACAGGAGGCCTATCCCAGACCAGAGAGACAAGTTCCAGCCCCTACTTGTTTATATCTTCCCTGGCCATAACTCCACCCCAGCCCATCCCCCCTCCTCCACCCCCAGGCTTAGGTCTTCCAGAAATGAAAGGAGTCAGGTTTAACCCTTTCCTTTACCACAGGGCCTTTTAACTGCCCACAGATACACAATGTGATGAGCTACAGGCTGCTGTGCTAAAGCATCCAAGTCAATACGAAAGCAAATAATGATAATGTTCATTTAGTTCAGCACATACCAGACACAGCAGATAAAGGAGTATATTCTCGCAACAACCCAGACGAGGAAACTGAGGCTTTAAGAAGGTAACTTGCCAAGTTACCGTCACACGATTAGTACGTGGCAGAGCAGATCACTTGACCTAAAAGTCTATATTTACCCACAGTACTACACTAGCTATAAATTAAATTTATAAAATGTTATCCTTTTTTTGGGGGGGGCGCTCTTCTGTAAGCCATATGGAAGTTCCCAGGCTAGGGGTTGAATCAGAGCTTCATGCAGCTTCCGGCCTACACCACAGCCACCACAACTCCCAATTGGTAATCCACTGAGCAAGGCCAGGGATTGAGCCTGAGTCCTCATGGATACTAGTCAGGTTCATTACCACTGAGCCACTATGGGACCTCCTATAAAATGTTATCTTTAAATATACTTCTTAATCCTTAGAGTACAAATTGTTTAATTTCTTTATTCATTTGGCCAAGCCCTCAGTATGTGGAAGTTCTTGAGCCAGGGATCAAACCTGCGAGGCACTTGTTACCTGAGCCATAGCTGAAGCAACTCCATACCCTTAACCCACTACCCTGCAAGGGAACTTCCTCAAATTGTTTTAAATACATCCAGGTAGCAAGTCTGACTGTGGCAAAAATTAATACCACAAAAATACAACTTAGTCCAGTTATTTGTCTTATTCATATATAATATAAATCAGTAAAAAGATTCACTGATTTGCTTATTCAATAAATGTTTTGGAATTTCCTTCTATGGGCCAGCCACCAAGAACACATGTTGAACAATCTCTGACCTCTTGAATTGTACTAGCTAGTGAGGGAGACAAACATTAACTATGGAAGCACACAAATATTTAAATAATTGCATGGGGTTATAAGCATTGTGAGGGACAAGTATGTGTTATGAGAGTATAACCAGGAAAACCAGTGTTAACTGGTCTGTCAGAAAGGTCAGCTGAGGGAAGCAATTAATAATCTGAACCGTGAAGAATGCATAGAAAGTAGTTAGGCAGAAAGTGCAAAGAAGGAAGGTGGTCCAGGCAAAGGATTTTCTTTTTACCAAGGCCCCGATCAAGAAGAGAGAGTTGCTTTTTCCAGACCAGTGATCCCTGTGTAGGGAGCCCAGGAAAGAGACAGGAAAAGAGGTTGAAAATAAAAACCATGGAGCAACAGGAGTTGGATTTTATCCCGAGGGAAATGGAAACCCATTAAAGGATTCTCAATAGTATAGTTTTAGAGTCTGATTTTTTATTATTAATTTTTTTTTGTCTTTTGAGGGCCACACCTGCAGCATATGGAAGTTCACAGGCTAGGGGTCTAATCGGAGCTGTTGCTGCCAGTCTACACCACAGCCACAGCAACACCAGATCCCAGCCGCGTCTGTGACCTACACTACAGCTCAGGGCAATGCCGGATCCTTAACCCACTGAGTGAGGCCAGGGATCGAACACGCAACCTCATGGTTCCCAGTCGGATTCGTTTCTGCCGCACCATGACAAGAATTCCTGATTTATTATTTTTAAAACTCCGTCTGGCTGCTGATGTCAGAAGGGCACAAATAGAAGAGGAAGATGAGTTAGGAAGTCTTGCTTACAGTCATCCAAGCAAAAAGATAGTGCTAGCTTGGACTAAAGTGTCAATAGAGGAACCTGGAGAGAAGTGGACAGATTGTAGTACATACATTTAGAAGATTATATGATTTTATGATGAGTTTGATTTGGGAGAGGATGGGGAGGGGTGAGACAAGATGGAATCAGAGATAATTCTAGGTTTCCGAATTGAGCAGTTGGGTGGACAGAGGTGTAGAATAGCTTGAAAATAAAGGTGAAAGGGGGTAGGGCTGTTGGATAGGTTTTGTCTAAACCAGCACTTCTCCTTTAATATGTATATGAGTCACCTGAGGAATCTGATACTGTAGGTCTGTGGTCAAGTCAGAGATACTGCATTTCTACAAGAACTCAAACGGTGTCAGTGCTGCGATCAATCGACCACACTTTAAGTAAAAAGGCTCTACTCTAACATGCCAACAGACATAGGGTTTTAAAATTTGTATTTAGTTGTCATGATTTCCTAAGGAAAGGAGATCTCAATTAATTAAAAAGAGTATAATTTAAAAATAAAGAAGTTTTTATGAAAAGCTAATTTAGTTTTATGAAAAAGTAGAGCACCCTAGGAGTTCCCGTTGTGGCTCAGTAGTAACAAACCTGACTAGTATCCACGAGGTTTCAGGTTTGATCCCTGGGCTTGCTTAATGTGTTAAGGATCCGGCATTGCCATGTGCTGTGGTGTAGGTCACAGACACGGCTCAGATCTGGCTGTGGCTGTGACTGTGGCATAGGCCAGAGGCTGCAGCTCTGATTTGACCCCTAACCCGGGAACCTCCGTATACCACAGGTGTGGCCCTGAATTTAAAAAAAAATAAGTATATCACCCTAAGTGTGTTCATTTGGCCATGGATGAAATGAAATATTGATTATGAACAGACTTTGAATAGCCACAGATCTAAACAAAATAACTTATTGATAAGCAACATTTCTCAGATTTCAAGTAGTTGTGATTACAACTATTATTTCATTCCTCCAGAAAAGTAAAAATTCTATCACTATTTATCAGGAACACACAACCACTAGAATCAACTTAATATTGTTCTTGGCTTCTGTGTTCAGTAAATCTTTTTCATATCATTAGAATCATAGAAAATGTATACCAAGTAAAAACATAGAAAGAAAGAAAATAAGTGTTACATTAATATAAATTAATATTTAAATTCATTAATTCTAATCATTAATATTTAATAATTTAGTAATTAATAATTAATATTAGAATTAGCTTGCTCCTCACTTTATTGAATGTTTTTAGTCAGGCTTACTTTCAGTCAAATATATGTGTATCATAAATTATCAAATAAAAGCTGGTGGCTTGGCAACTTTAAACAGTGACTAGAGAGCAAGTAAATGGTCAATGAGAAGAGTAGATTGAATTTTGTAAGAATGAGAGGAAGCAAGTTGAGTTTAAAAACATGAAATAGCAAGATGACAAGAATTTTTCAATAATTTCCAACTAATTTATAAGGACTTTTCAGGCAGAGATGGATATTTTATACATCTTGCAATTCCCATAGCGCCTAATAATATGCAGAGTATGGGCTACCTAGTCAGATGAAAGGAATGTAAAAAAACTGAAAGAATAATAACATCTAATGACCAAATATTAGAACAGTGGTATGTTTCACTTGGTAAACTTTTACGATTAAATTAAGTGAATGGGAGCCAGTAGTAGTAATTAACACATTCATCTTGTGGCAACAATTACACAATCCAATAAGACAAAGTTCATGTTTTAAGGATGTAAAATTAAGATTCATAGCTGGAGTTCCTGTTGTGGCTCAGTGGTAACAAACCTAACCAGTATCTGTGAGGGTGAATGTTCAATTCCTGGCCTTGTTCAGTGGGTTAAGGATCTGGCGTTGCCATGAGCTGTGGTGTAGATTACAGACAAGGCTCGGATCTGACATTGCTGTGGCTGTGGCATAGGCTGGCGGCTGCAGTTCCAATTCAACCCCTAGCCTGAGAACTTCCACATGCTGCAAGTGCGGCCCTAAAAAGACAAAAATAATAAGATTCATAACAATTAAGTAATGAAAAACTTGAAACAGCTAACAGCTAGAGGAGAGAAAGCAATAATTTCTAACCCAGTTATTCTCTGGGGGATAGTCATAATCTGAAATATGACAAGTCAAACCTCATTTCCTATATACACAAACTATATATTGAGATTCTGTTCTTAGAAGTCCATATGAAAATAGCCATTAATATTAATAACTACCATACATTGGACTTTTAAGTGTCAGTCATTGTGATAAGCACTTCCTACAAATTAATTTAATCCTTATGGTAACCCTATAATGTAAAAAAAAAAATTACATTCAATTTACAGATGAGGCTACTAGACACCACAGCTGCAGTTGGATTTCTAATCTGACTTCAAGCTATCAAACATAGCCATACTGAGATAGGCTTGGATCTGGGGCCTGGGACCCTTTGCTGCAGTGCTTGCACCTGGACAAACATCTCCTCCAGCAACAGAATATGAAGAAACTATAAAGGACTAAAAATAACTTCACATTTGCAATTGGGCCAAATTACTAACAACAAGATACAAAAAGGCCAATATCCAACTGCCACTTCTGAGGTGGTTGGAGCAAAAGCAGAGTATTGCAGGTGATCCCTCCACACAGCACTACAAAGGGGGTAGGCAAACCACCTAAGCCACCTTGCTGGCCCAACCCACCACTTCACCCCTACCCTCACCCCATAAGAGACCAGCTCCCTCAGGGAGTGAGCAATGAAACCTGTTACTTGCTTTAGTTTCCTTGTGCTACAGTCTCAATAAAGCCTTTCCTGAATTCCTTTTCTGGCCTCTCATCAGTTTCTATTGATAAAAGAGTCCAAGGACCCTGATTAGTTCCAATACTGTGAAAATACCAAAACTGATCATAAAATATAAAACAAACCACAAATATATGCAAAATTAAACACAATCTGATAACTGTTTTGTAAATATGGAAGAGTTTTTTTTCCACATATACTTGTCTGGCCAAGGCTCCTTAAAGTGTGAGTCAATGAAATTTAGACTGAAAACATGTTTTTTCTGGTAAATCTCCCTATGGAAAATGTTCTTCAGTGCTCCAAGAATTTGAAAAATTATATGTCTGGGATTATGGGTGTTTTTATTCTTTTTGCTTACTTGGTTTTTTTCCTCTCTGTTAAATATGTGTCACATATGCAGTTTAAAAAAGAAAAACTTAAAGATGATTCGGAGATTCAAAAAATGATTTTCAAACTGAATTAATAAAGGTTATATAGAACATATACCAATCATGCATATTTGTGACAAATACCAATTAGAAAACTATCATTTTCCAAGTAAATATTGAACTTAAGACTATGTAGTCAAAGTATAATCACTGATTATAGGGCTGAAAAAAAGAGGATGAATTTCGTTAACAACGCAATAAAAATGATTTACTTTTGAATAATACAAAAAAAAAGTTCCTAACTTAAATTAGCATCTTAAATCCAAAATAAATATAATTATATCTTTATCATGTATTACATATTTGAGGAGTTTTTAAAAACACTTTTTTAAAAAGACTTTTTAAACACATATATAAAATTTAATCACATTGTATACTTTAAATATGTGCAGTTTGTTGTATGTTGTTTATACACCAACAAAGGCCAGAAAAACCTAGAAAAAGAATTAACTAAACAAATACTTCATCCTTAGGCCCTGTGCAAAATGTTCTTATAAAATGTTAAGCAAATTCCCCCATGTTGAATAGCATGTAATCTGTTTGGAAAGATATCTACAAAAAATCAGAAAGATAAAAGTACAAAGTAGTATATGATCAAATATTTGTCTAGCAATAACTAAATATATTTGAAGTTAAAGGTAATGGAATAAATTTATTCATGAGATGGGATTTAAGATAAATTTGTGTGTGTGTGTGTGTGTTTTTAGGGCCGCACCCACAGCATATGGAGGTTTCCAGGCTAGGGCTCTAATCGGAGCTACAGCCACGGGCCTATGCTTATAGTTTTTAAATACGCCAGGAGTTCCCCTTGAGGCTCAGCAGAAATGTATCTGACTACCATCCAGGAGGACTCAAGTTCGATCCATGGCCTTGCTCAGTGGGTTAAGGAGCCAGCGTTGCCCTGAGCTGTGGTGTAAGTGCCAGATACGGCTTGGAACTGACGTTGCTGTGCCTGTGGCATGGGCTGGTATCTGTGGCACAGGCTGGTAGCTGTAGCTTCAATTTGACCCCTAGCCTGGGAACCTCCATATGCCTCAGGTGCAGCCCTAAAAAGACAAAAAAAAAAAAAGAAAAGAGAAAGAAAATAATCCCATATTCAGAATTGCACGAAAGGAGTAAGAAAAATGTAAAGGGTAAATATACCGGTAAATATGAAATAATATTGGCTGTTTAAAATAATAGTAACAAAAATAATGTATTTTGGATGAAGGTAGAAGTAAAACACTGACCCCTCCCCCACTAAAAAAAAAACACAATGAAAAGTGAATAGATTTTATATGTTGTAAGTTTCTTGTTTGAAAGTGTGTGTCGTGTGTGTGTGTGTGTGTGTGTGTGTGTGTGTGTGTGTCCCCCTCTCCTACTGTTGGCTGGGTAATATCAACATCAGTTTTTGGAGAGCTATAGGAAAGGGAGAGGGAGTTAGCAAAGAATTGGAAAAGAACTGTATTCCTCCCTCCCCTTTTCAAAGCCCAGATTCACAGATATTAGGCAAAACAAAACTATAGATACAAAAGGTAATTTTTAGTAGAAAATAAGAAATACGTGTTTCTATTAAACAGCATATTGTACTGCAGTGTGTATGGAAAAATTTGTTTAGCCTTCAGATGTAACTTTTAAGGGGGGAAAAAAAAGCCGTAGGTGGTAAAAGAGAATATAGTTTCCCAAGTAGTCATACAAACATCTACCTTCCAAAATAGCACTAATTAATTCAGAATAATTTTTTCTGCAAAAATGTTTGAGTCACTAAATTTAGATGGCTATATATCTAAGATTACAGGGTTTGAGACTAAGAAGTTAACCCACGTTGAGTAATTATTACTGACTTCATTTCAACAAAGAAGTACTGGCAATTTTTCTCCGCTCCCGACCCCTAGTTTCCAGCACCGCGGGCTGGGGTGGAGAAGCCAGAGCGCTGGATCGCGAGAAGAAAGGAGAGACTGGCAGGTTTCCTCCCTCGCCCACCGCGGCTGGGCAGGGAGGCGGGGCTCCTGGGTTGCCAAAGTCCGTGGCCCCGCCCCCCGCAGCGTCCCGCCCACCCGAAGGCCGCCGCGTCGCTATGGAAACGGCCACGGCTTCGGCGCTGCCAGGACCAGGATGGCGGCTGGGGAGCCGGGGGATTTGGGCGGCTACTACTTCAGATTCCTGCCTCAGAAAACCTTCCAGTCTCTGAGCACCCCGGAGACCACCAGCCGGCTTCGCCAGTGGTGAGAAGCCGAGAGACAGGGAAAGAAGAGCCCCTCGGCCTGCATGGATGTGGAGACTCCAGCCGACAGTCGAGGCGGCCTGGAACCGCCCTTAGGCCCCAGCCTGAATGAAATCCAGAGGAGGCAGTAACACTGGCGAGGGGCGGACTCCGTGGGTGGGGCGGGCTGGATGTGCCCTATCTGAGGATGCTACCTCACGTAGACTGCTTTTTCCTCCTCTGCCTCAGGTCCATGCTGGGCAGAATCAAGGTGCAGGCATTCGGCTTTGACCAGACGTTTCAGGCCTATCGGAAGGATGATTTCGTTATGGTTGGTATGGGGGTTGGAATGTTCCTTGAATCACTGCTGATTTCACCTTTTTACCCACTTCAGGCATAGATTCGTAAGAGCACACCGTTACTTAGTCGTTTTCTTGGAGTTTGAGAATAATTAAAAGTTCAGATGATCAATTTGAGGAGGAACATTTCCCATCACCACAAATTAGCTCATCTGCGGTATCCTGCCATAGAGAACTTTTCAATTTTGAGACGTCAGTGGTCAGTGTCTCTTCTCTTAGAAAATCTCTTTTTTTTAGTGAACACACCCTCAATTTTAAATATTATCCAGCTTTATCCCCGGCTTTATTTACTAGGCTTAGCTTCAAATTACTCTTGTTTGTTTCTCAAAATCAAATCTACCTTGTGAGAACAGGCTCTATTAGCAGTTCCAAATGAAGAATTCCCAAAAAAGTTTTAAGCAGTAGCAGAGTTATTAGAATAAGTCTTATTCTGTTAAAGTTAGCTGCCTTGAAAAGGGAAAAACTCACTTGAAAATACAAATCCTGATGTGTTAGTTGAATTCCAGTCACACTATTTAAAAGTCCTGGGTTTTTTTATCCTCAATTAAATGGAAAATACTGTTATTGTTTGTGATATTATCTTTGTCAACAATGTCCTTAAGGTACTGACTCTAGTGTACAGTTGGCATAGTTTATTCACTCATTCACAAACACTTCGTGAGGGCCTACTATGGGCTAGGAATTCTGTCAAGTGGTAGGGATGCAAGAAGGAGCAAGACAAAGAGGAACCTGGCTTCCAAAGATCTTACATACCCATGGCAAAACTGCCAGTAAACAAACAAATCATTCTCATACAAAGTGATAGTACAGTGAAGAAAATATTAGCCTAATTAATAAACCGAAATATTTACTGTGAGGGTGTATTAGTTTCCCAGGGCTGTTGCAGTAAAGTACCACAAAGCGGAGGTTTAAAATAGCAGGAAATGTATTGTCTTACAGTTTTGGAGGCAAAAAGTGCAAAATCAAGATAGCAGAGTTATGCTCCCTCTAAAATCTATAGCAAGAGTCTTTCCTTACCTCTTCCTAACTCCCAGTGGTTGCCAGCAACCTTTGGCACTTCTTGGCTTGCAGCTGCGGAAAACTTCAATCTCTGCCCCTGTCAAGGTCACTTACCTCTCTCTCCTCATCTCCTCATGTATCGATGGCTGTGTCTCTTCTTTTATAAGAACATCAACCATATTGAATTAAGGGCTCACCCTACTCCAGGATAACCTCATTTTAACTAATTATATCTGCAGCAAACCTGTTTCCAACTAAAGTCACTTTCTGAGGTTCCAAGGAGAACATCAATTTGAGGGGTTGGGAGAGGCTGGAAGGACACGATTCAATCCTGAACACAGGGTAGATTGATTAAATGTTTATTTTCCTTTACTAAGATAATGTTACAATGTTAGTGTAATATACTACTGATGATGACATTAATGATATTTCTCAAATATTTATGGTTAGTCTTTTTATATTTTTCATTTATGCCAGAACTGACTTTCAAAGTAATATTTTTTAAAAGAAGATCAGAATTTTAATTCACTGAATTTTATTAGAGTTCTGTAAAATGTTTAATGTAAGCAATTCATTCATATTTATTCAATATTTATAGAAAGTTCCCGCCGTGGCTCAGTGGTAACGAACCTGACTAGTAGCCACGAGGCTACAAGTTCAATCCCTAGCCTCACTCAGTGGGTTAAGGATCTGACGTTGCCGTGAGTTGTGTGGCATAGGTTGCAGATGCAGCTTGGGTCTGGCCTTGCTCTGGCTGTGGTGTAGGCTGGCAGCTACAGCTCCTATTTGACCTCTAGCCTTACTATATCCCTGCAAGGAGGCTGTTAAAAAGTTGAAGAAACCTGATCCCAGCTTGTAAGTCATATGTACAGTTTTGGAAGCTAGAAATGTGAAAAGTTCTCTATAAGACAATAAAATAAGTGCTATACTGGAAGATGTATAAGGTGCCGTGGACACAAGGCAAAAAAAAGATCACTCATTGGAGGGGCATTAGTGTTAGAAAAATTTCACAGAGAAGTGTGTAAAATTAATTTGTGTTGTTCAACAGACACACAGTTCTTCAACAGAATCAAGATTTCATCCATTAAGCACAATAGATTTCCATAATACCAGGCAGGTTTCTTAAACTAACTTTTCAATGTCTTCATGTTTATTCTAATTTTTTTCCTGTGAGGTAGACAGTATCATTCCCATATTTCAATTTAAATATATATGCTCAGGAGTTCCTGTCGTGGCGCAGTGGTTAACGAATCCAACTGGGAACCATGAGGTTACGGGTTCGATCCCTGGCCTTGCTCAGTGGGTTAAGCATCCGGCATTGCCGTGAGCTGTGGTGTAAGTAGGTCGCAGATGCAGTCAGATCCTGCGTTGCTGTGGCTCTGGCGTAGGCGAGTGGTTACAGCTCCAATTGGACCCCTAGCCTGGGAACCTCAATGTGCCGCGGGAGTGGCCCAAGAAATGGCAAAAAAAAGACCAAAAAAATAATAATAATAAAAAAATAAAGATATATGCTCATAAAATCATTATTTTTACTCATGTAACTAATTTGGAGGAAATACAGTACTGTGGCTAAGAGCATGACCCAGAAGGGGATTAACCTTGAAGCTCATAAATCTTCAGGTCCCCTCATTAGCTCATGCTCCTCATTTCCAGAATACCCTTCCAAGGAATTCTGAATTATTCCAAGCAGTATGTTTACATGGTCATATGTTTTTGGAATTTCTCAAAAGTAGATGGTTTTGTATTCTTTGAGCCCCTAAAATTATATATACTTCAGGTCCTATAAAACCTGGATCCTCCTATCAGTTGGACTCTCGGTAGCTGTCTCTTTTCAAATTCCAGCTCTGCAAGTTACCAGCTACCAGCTACATGACATTGGGCAAGTTACTTAACCTTCTACAGCCTCTATTTACTTTTCTGCAAAATGGTCACAGTACTTGACACTTAATAAGTATTTTTGAAAATGAAAATAATGCTGAATATCTGATGGTGCATTATGAATATTAAATGAAATGTATAAAATAGCAAAATGGATGAAATATTTAGTGATACAAAAAATGTGTAAAATATTATAGCACTGGCTTATAATAAGTGCTATTATTATTATTAATATTTTTATACTATTTTAAAAAGTGTTTTCCCAAAGCAGTAGTGACTCCTCTGTGCCACGTTTAGCTTTCAGCACTTTTTATCCATTTATCACTAGTCTTTACAACCTGGTAAGTTTGGTGTTTTGACCCCCATTTTACAGCTGAGGAAACTGAAGCTCAGAATGGTTAAATAATTTGTTCAAGATTGCCCAGCAAATGGTAAAACCTAGGCAGTTTGATTCACACTTCCATGTTACTTCTACAAAAACTGTAACTGAACAAAGGGTATGGCTTAAACAAGGATTCTAGATTTTGAATTTTCTCTTTCAATTTAAAAACAAATTCTGTTCCAAAAGTTTATTTTTGAGAAAGTAAGTGGATGGAAGGAAGGAAATATTCATCCAGCAAACATTCCTTTACTTCTTAAGTCTGTACACAGGCACAAGACACAGTCAAAGAGAGGGAAACAGACCAAAAATTGCATTGCAGAGTGAGAAGTGATATAAAACAGCATGTGTACAAAGTCGTGTGGTAGCACAAAAGAGAAGATGGTCATTTTTGAATGAGAAGGTTAAAGGAGAGTTTTAAAAAGGCAAGCACCTTGAGCTAGGGCCTGAAAGATGAGTAAGAGTTTGTCAGGTAGACAAAGTAGATAATGTTAGACAAATGGATGGGACAATATACTACTTTCTGTGCCATGCAAAGGAGTTTGGGCTTTATCTAGCTGAGGAGTTGCTAAAAGGTTTTCAGAAAGACACTAAAATTTGAAGTAATGAGATCAGGAGCTCCCTGGTGGCTCAGAAAATTAAGGATCTGGTGTTGTCACTGCTGTGGCATGGGTTCAATCCCTGGCCCCGGAACTTCCATATGCCACAGG
Source organism: Phacochoerus africanus (assembly GCF_016906955.1). Lineage (NCBI taxonomy): Eukaryota > Metazoa > Chordata > Mammalia > Artiodactyla > Suidae > Phacochoerus > Phacochoerus africanus. The sequence goes on from NC_062554.1 coordinate 32,431,099, forward strand.
TGTGGCTAAAAATAAAATAAAATAAAATGTATATCTTACTGTGGGTCAAAAAGTACTGAGGTCACCTGGCAAAAGTATGGAAGCAATTAGACCAAATTAGAAAGTTATCCTCCAGGCAGTGTATGGTGATGCCCTGAATTAAGACAAGAGCACCAGGGAGGCTCCCCTTGTGGCTCACTGGTAATGAACCCAACTAGTATCCATGAGGACCCGGGTTTGATCCCTGTCCTACTCAGTGGGTTAAGGATCCAGCATTGCTGTGAACCATGTGGTGTAGGTTGCAGAGGCGGCTCAGATCCCGTTTTGCTGTGGCTATGGAGAAGGCCAGCGGCTGCAGCTCCAATTTGACCCTTAACCTGGTAACTTCCATATGCCCTGGGTGTGGCCCTTAAAAAAACAAACAAACAAAAAACAGAAGCACCAGGATGGCTTGGAGGGATGTTTATGAGAAAGGAAGGTAGTACTTATGGACTGATAAGTTGCTTAGGTTAAGTCAGGGCGATATGTAGGATGACCAAGTTTCTGATTTGGTTGACTAGAGTGGCAGATTGCAATGCATAGCAAATGCAAAAGAATAAACAAGGAAAAAGAGTTCAGTTTTCAGCATGCTAAATTTGAGGTGCATCCAAGTGGCAATATCCTAGATAGGTGAATGTAAGATCTCACTTTGAGTCTCAAGTGAGAGTTCTGGGCTCAGTATATAGAGCTGACATCCTCACCATGGACTAGGGATGATGAGTGGAATATTCCACATACACTGCAAGGGATCTCGTTAATTTACAGAGCTTTCTGAAGGTCTGCAGAGCACTCTGCTTGTATCTCATGACCCATCTCACTGAGACTACTAGAAAGTGCAGACATTTAGCTGAGCATATTGCTATTCCAAATACAAATGGGAATCCTTAAGGAAGAAGGAGAGATTTGATATTGAATCAGAAACCAGCAGTCTGCCAGATAGATGATAGAGTCAAACATCTACTTATATGCGTGACATATAATTAGCATATGTTTCTACTTTCACATTTTATGAAACAAATTTATTCAAATCTTCACATGCATTTTGACATCAGTATCTTTTTATCATGGGACCTCGTTTGTGAATCAAAATTTTTCCAAAGCACAGCAGCTTTCCTAAAGTTATTTGAGATACAAAGAATCCCTTCCAATGCCTTACTGGAAATTCTATAACAATCCCAAAATACCATTTACACACACTAGGGCAGGGTTTGTGTTTTTTTAATCCATCAGATATTGGCTATGTATAATTGTGATTTAAATAACGTAACAATTATTGCTTTATTTGAAGGACCTTTACGAAGATTTATTTCCATTGCCTCCAGGCCAATTCACTTTAGGCCACTTAATCTACTTCCATTTATAATGACATTTAAAATGTAATTGTAGATGGATATCCCCCAGGAATAATTTCTAAATGTGAATTAAATTTTCCCTTTTACTGATTCTTTCAGGAAACCTAAAATATTCAAAAACAGTATTGATTGAGATTAATTCCAGAATATGTCTTTACACAAAGTGTGTATTATATAAATTAAAATAGTTGAACAAACACTCTTTAGTTTGACTTTTTAAAATTATAAGGCACCTTCCCTAAAAGAAGAAAGACTGAGGAATAATTTTGGGGGAAAATATTTTTTTGTCATTGGGCATATATGATAGCTGTCAAGTATTTACCTTTAACTTCCAACATTAGAATGTAAACACCACAGGAGCAGGGACTTTGTCGTATCCAGCATAATGTAGACATTCACAAATACTTGTCAAATGTACTGATCTTCACCCACACACTTTGTCTTCTTCACTGTTGCCTCTCATTAAACGACATTCATTCTGCCTGGCTTTTCATGCAAATATTTCAGGAGTCATAATTCCTCCTCTCTTGGTCCTTTTCTTCTAAATATTCATTGAATCTGTCCACTTCTTTCCCTCCCCCCACTTGCTATCATTTTGACTGATGTGAACTTCCTGGATTACAGCAGTACCATCCCCTCCTAACCAGTCTCTTTACAGCCCCTCAATTCATTTTCCACACTGCAGCAGGAATGAGCTTTTAAAAATACAACTCTAATCACATCTTTCCTCTGCTTGAATCCTCCAGTGTCTTCCAACTGCCCTTACCTCAAAAATACAGCTTAATGTAGATCAGTCTTAGATTAAGATAAAAAATTTTGACTTAAACTACAAGGTCGAGTTTAATTCCCCGACCTCATCAGACCATCAACCCATCCACTCTGATCTCACTGGGCCAAACTACTTTTCTTCAATGGGATGTCCCCTTCTTTCTCACCTTACAAATTTAAATTTGCCGTTTTCTCCGTGTTAAGAAACAGTCTTTCCAGTGTTGTGCTGGAACCAGCCCAAGACAGCCTAACTGCTAAATTTTCAGGAATCTTTGCTGGTTGTTAAACTATTGGCAACTTGAAATCCACTCTGAAAATCAGCAAATGCTATAAATCAGGCCTTTGGGGGGAGGAAGGGGAATCAGCTGATAAGCATTTGCCCAGCTGACTCCTACTCACATTTTAGATCTAAACCTAAATGCCAAAAATCATTAGAGTAGGTCTGTCTATTATGTACTTCAATAATAGCACCCTGCACTTTATAACACTCATGGCATGTTAATATCTTCCCTTCTAGTCTATAAACTCTGAAGTTGGGGACTGTGTTCATTTGATTTTTAGAATTAGGATGTCAAATATATGGGAGCAGGAGCCAATGCAGAAGGAAAAACTGGTAGAGAAGTGAAACGATAGACTCCTCTTTCAAGAAGCTATTTAGGAAAAGAGAGTGTCAAAATAAGAGAAATACTTATTGCAATAATCTGAACAACAGAGAACAATTCACAGATTCAAATCCCAAACAATCTTTCAATATCCCAAACTAATATCCCAAACTAATCCAACCCCCTCAACCCCTTTCTTCCGACAAGCCTACACTTAGTTAACTATTGTGAATGGTTTGATATATATTCTTCCGTACTTGTCTTTATGTTTGTGAAAATAGAGGCTTTATCTTGTCTTGTTTTTTTAATGTATATTACTCTTAAACTACTCTTTTTACTCAGAATACTTATGGCTTTCCTTCAAAGTCAGTACAGTAAATGGGGATATAGCAGTGAATAAGAAAAACAAGGTTATGGAGCTTACATTCTATTCTAATACTTTCTTTTCAGTAACTGTATCATTCAGTATAGATGTAGTATATTCAATCATTTTTAAAATCATTATTATTCAGCCATATTATTCAACCATTCTGTTGATGGGCATTGAAATTTCCAGGTTTTGACATCACAAGCAATACTATTAAAAATTCCCTACGCATAAATCTTACGTACTAGTGATTTCATTTTTGTATAATACATTCCCCAAAGTGGAATTTGTTGGATCATAAGTTACACATTTTATTTTAGGGCTACACCTGCAGCACATGGAAGTTCCCAGGTTAGGGACTGAATTGGAGCTTCAGCTGCTACCTATACTGCAGCTTGTGACAACACTGGGTACTTAACCCACTGATTGAGGTGGGGAATTGAACCTGCATCCTTATGAATACTAGTTGGTTCTTAACCTGCTGAGCCACAGCAGGAACTCCAAGGTATACATGTTTTTAATGTTCAAGATAATATCCAATACTTACCCCCAAAAGATTGTAAAGATTCACACTTCTACCAGTGATTTGTAAGACTGCATATTTTCTGGTACTCTTACCAAAAGTTACTAGTCTTTTAAAAATTTGCCAGTGAAATTGGTGAAAATGATGTCTTCTGGTTTTTATTTTTCTCTCTCTCACTCCTCTTAAAGATGAGCATCTTTTCATATGTTTGTTGGCTATTTGGTATCCTTTGGCTACATTGAAATCATGTTGTCAAGTTCTTCTTATAAATATTGGGCATTATTTTAGCCATTGGGGATGTTAGCCTCCCTCTCCCCCATCACCATGTGAATCATATTGCAAATATTTCCTCCCAATCTATTGTTTTTCTTTTCTTTTACTGCTGATTATGAACATCATTATATTTTCTTACTCCCCAACACCTTTTGAATATACTTGTGATTTCCACTACTCATTTTTAGGAAGTCCAAAGTGGAACCCAAAACCCTTGTCTTTTTTTAGGTATAATTGACATATGATATTATATTAGTTTCGGGTGTTAGCATATACTGTGAAATGATCACCACAGTAAGTCTAGTTACCATCTGTCATGTTACAAAGTTACATTTTTTTCTTATGATGAGAGCTTTTAAGATTTATTCTCTTAGCAACTTTCAAAATGCCTTACAGCATTATTAATAATTGTCACCATGCTGTCCATTACATACCCATGACTTACTTATTTTATAACTGGAAGTTTGTACCTCTTAACTCCCTTCACCCATTTCATCCACTCCCCAACCCATCTCCCCTCTGGCAACAACCAGTGTATTCTCTGTATCTATTTGTTTGATTTCATTTTGTTTGTTAATTTTGTTTTTTTAGATTCCGCATATAAGTGAAACCATAGAATATTTGTCTTTCTCTTCCTGACTTATTTCATTTGACATAATAGCCATAATACCATCCATGTTTTCACAAATGGCAAGATTTCATTCTTTTATATGATTGAGTAGTATTCCATTATATATATGTAACACAACTTCTTTATCCATTCGTCTGTCTGTGGACATCTAGGTTGTTTCCATATCTTGGCTATGGTAAAAAAAATGCTGCAGTGAACATAGGGATGCATACAGCTTTTTGAATTAGTTTTCACCTTCTTTGGCTGAATACTCAGAACTGGAATTGCTAAATAATATGGTAGTTCTATTTTTAATTATTTTAGGAACCTCCATACTGTTTTCTATAATGTATGCACCAGTTCACATTCCCACCAACAGTGCACAGGGGTTCCCTTTTCTTCACATCCTTGTCAATACTTGCTATTTTTGTCTTTTTGATGATAGCTATTTTAACAGGTGTAAAGTGATACCTCATTGTGGTTTTACTTTGCATTTCCCTGATGATTAGTGTTGAATATCTTTTAATGTGCTTATTGACCATATGTGTAGATTCTGTGCCCATTTTAAATAAGATTGTTAGATTTTTTTTTTTTTTTTTTGTCTTTTTGCCATTTCTTGGGCTTCTCCTGCGGCATGTGAAGGTTCCCAGGCTAGGGGTCGAATCGGAGCCGCAGCCGCCGGCCTACGCCAGAGCCACAGCAATGCAGGATCCAAGCCGCGTCTGCAACCTACACCACAGCTCACAGCAACGCCGGATCCTTTAACCCACTGAGCAAGGCTAGAGACAGAACCTGCAACCTCTTGGTTCCTAATCGGATTCGCTAACCACTGAGCCACGATGGGAACTCCGATTGTTAGATTTTTTTTTTTTTTTGTTACTGAGTTGTGTGAGTTCATTATGTCGTTTGTTCATTATGTATTTTGGATAGTAACCCCTTATTGGATATATAATTTGAAAATATCTTCTTCCTTTCAATAGGTTGCCCTTTCATTTTCTTGATGGTTTCCTTCACTGTGTAACACTTGCCTCTTTTGCACTCAGAGCACAGACCTGGAATCTAGGGTTACCAATCTGACTTATCAGTGCAAAACTAGTTTTTCAAAGTGAGCCACTTAAGACGTGCACACTGAATCCTGAATTTTAATGGCAGAGCTGGTGGCAGAGGCATCCAGCTTTCAGGCAGGGCAGTCCTAGCACTGTAGTGATCTTGATGAGAAGATGGTAGCTTTTTTAGTGCTTGATAGGGCTGTAGCAAAAGTGACAGTTTCCTCAACAGTGCAGTTCTATATATGATTTTTGTATTATTCCCAGGGCCCAACACTTAGCCTGATTCTCTACATCTCCTGAAAATTATGTGGGCCTGAGGAACTTTTAATAAGTTTTTCTTCATACCTTTTCGGACATTGTTAGCTACTGATGCCTGGAAGTAAAACTTGTGGCTACTTTTCTTTCTTTTGCCATGTAGAAATTTTTCATTTATTAAGAAGTCAAGTTTATAACTTTTTCTATGTGTGCTTCTTGGGTAGAGATAGGTTGACAATAACATTTAGATTTAGATTTAGTTGGGGAGAGGGGGAGCAATGGTTACTAAGTCAATTAACTGGAAAAACAAGGTTGAAAGAAAATACAATTCTCATATATATATATAACCTCCTACTTTTCACTGTAAATCATTACTTTTTATTTGTTAAGTCCCAAAGATACCTAATTGAACATAATAGTACTGTTCATACTTTTCTACCCTGTAGGTAACAAAGCTTCATTTCTTTATGAAATATTTATCACTTAGACATTTTTCCAATTTAAAATTATCCTTCCCCAATTTGAATTAAATGAGATTTTACTATAGTTATGTTAGAAGTTAATTCTTGTTATTCTTTGTAATAATGTATCTAACTTGTTTTCCTCAAATTTGTATTTTAGGCTTTTTTCAAAGACTCAAATGTTATTCCCAATTTGAAGTTACTTTCAGATTCTTCTGGACAGTGGATTACATTAGGTAAACAAAATTTATTTGGTTTTTCTTCAGATTACTCTTTTACTATTATAACAAAATTTTACTTCAAGAATTTTCATTTTTAAAATAAAAATTGTTAATAATGACTTGTTTGATAGAATCAAGGTCAAAAGTCATCAGCTGTGCCAGGCCTGCTCTGATCTTTCTCGCAGAAGTCCATTGCTGCTATCCTGGCTTAGCACATAAGAGCAATTTTTCTCTCTTTACATTTGTCTGGAAAGTATTTGTTGTGTACCTTTCATGGATTCTGCCAGATGCAGAGAACATTAAGGTGAATAAGATAAAAAAACCTTTACTCAAGGAACTCATTGATATATTTTTATTTGTCTTTTTTTTTTTTTTTTTCTTTTTAGGGCTGCACCTGCGGCATATAGAAGTTCCCAGGCTAGGAGTCAAATCAGAGCTGCAGCTGCTGGCCTACACCACAGCCATGGCAACGCCAGATCTGAGCCACATCTGTGACCTACACCACAGCTCATGGCAACACCGGATACTTAACCCCCTGAGAAAGGCCAGGGATCAAACCCGAATCCTCATAGACACTAGTCACATCCTCGCGGATACTAGTTGGATTCTTACCCGCTGAGCCACAGTGGGAACTCCTCATTGATAGGTTTTTAAAACTGTGCAATAATATATCACAGGTTTTAATGTAGTAACAGGACCAAAAAAGAGGGGAGTGATCAGTTCTACTCAGAAGGAAAGGGTCAGGTGAGATTCCATTGATGTGAGGATCCTTGGGCAAAATCTCAGTTGTGACAGGGGAATGGATTTCTTACAGGGAAAGCAGCCACCTTGGAACATTCTTAAAAATGACGACATATTAAATCATAAAGAGTCTTAAATTCTCAAAAGCAGCACTCTATATAGATAATATTTTCATAGTACATTGAAACCCAGCTAGAAATCTTTAAAGAAAATTACCCAAGTACTTCAACACTTAACAACACTCAAATATCTCAACTCTCAAAGAATAAAAGAGTTAATAAAAGACTTTTTTTGTTGCTTTTTAGGGCCGCACCTGCGGCATATGAAGGTTCCCAAGCTAGGGGTGGAATCAAAACTATAGCTGCTGGCCTACACCACAGCTCACGGCAACACCAGATCCTTAACCCACTGAAGGAGGTCAGGGATCGAACCCTCAACCTCATGGTTCTTACTCTGTTTCGTTTCTGTTGTGCCACAACAGGAACTCCTAGAAGACTATCTTTAAAATAGAAACATAAACACTGTATTTTAAAATTTAGGTTGAGGCCTTGTAACAATGGAATAGATCATCCCAACCAGAAGGAGAATCTGGTTGGTAATGAGGATGTGTGCTCACAAAAATGTAAATTAGATGGAGGTGTTTTGGTAAATTCTTAGACTGCATTTTCATGGAACTCTGGTAGCCTTACACAAAAATAACTTGTCATAAAATATTAGTCAAAAACAAGTTTACAGATAGTTCAGCATATTAGACCTAGTACATCATATTTATCGATTTTGACTAAAGCAAAAATTATAGAACAAAAAGCTGGTACAGTGTGCTCTTTAGACTACTTACAAGGTTAGGCTGAATATCTGAGCAAATTTATTTACAAGTTCAAAAATCTTCAAAAGGAAATAATTAGAGTCAGGTGTCACAGTGTTTACAAAACATGTTTACAATAACTTCAGTAAACTCATTTAGAAAAAATATAGTTCGTTGAAATAAGTGTTCCACCTTCCCCGATTTTGGTACATATGTCATAAAACAGCACTGACTTTTTTCTAATTTTTGAAAAAGGCTTTGCAAAAAGAGGTTCTAAAATTCCACATGTGCCTGACAGAGTCAATTAGAAGTACTCTGAGAAATAAGGCAGAAGAGGTAGTGCTCCATTTCAGAATCAGAAGTTTCTAGAAGATTGCTTGTACTCTCACATTAGCTGGTTTTTATCTCCTCCTACTTGCTTTTCTTCTGCTTTTTCTCATACATCAGCTGTCGTCTCTCTAATTTTCCTCTGAGGGCCTTTATAAGCACTAAAAATCACTTTTTAAAATAAAAGACATTCTAGCAAGTGTACCAGTTTTAAAAAGAGTGAAGATGGAATCTCCATCACTAGGCTACATGCCCTAGGTTGCCAACTGTTGGTACCAATACATCCCCTCAGCCAGCTGCCCAGCCCCCCTCACTTAGAAGTACTTTGCCTTTTTTGGCTGACATGTAATGGATGCTTCCTGTGTGCTCTGCTAAGGGCATTATGTACATTTACCTCCTTTGATTCTCAAAACAACTCTGAGAGAGGTACCGCTATATATCCCTATTTCACAAACGAAGAGTCAGAGGCATGAGCTAAGTAATTTATGCAGTTTTATGCAGCTGGCTGAGTGGAATTGAGATTCAAATCCATGCTCTAGAATTTAAGACCTTGACCATCCTGCCTCTTCACTTCCACATTAACAGGGGTGCCAGAAAAGCACCAGCTTGGACACTAGATAAAAAAGAGATACCCAGTGTATTGAGGAGAAAGAACAATACATTCTTAACTTCTTTTGTGATCTCAGCGATGCACTGTAAAGCTTATATATGCTGGAGATGTAATTTAACCAAATTCATACATGACAGCATGGATTATGCACTGGATTGTGACCCCTCCCAAATTCTTACGTTGAAACCATAACCCCAGTGTGTTTGGAGATGAGGCCTTTGGGAGATAATTAGGTTTATAGGTAAAGTCTTGAGGGGCCCCCGTGATGGGATTAGCGTTCTTGTAAGAAGGGTCTGTCATGTGCAGACATAGCTAGAAGGCAGCTGCCTGCAAGCCCAGAAGAGAATCTTCACCAGGAAATGAACCAGCTGATATCTTGATTTTAGACTTCCCACCCTCCAGAACTGTGGAAAAACAAATATCTGTTGTTTAAACTGCCCAATCTATGGTATTTTGTGATAGCAAATACCTAAAAATGTGGAAGTGGCATTGAAATTGTTTAATGGCTATAATCTGTAAGAGTTTTGAGGTTCATGCTAGAATATGGTTGATTCTGGTGAGGAACATGGCATTAGAGACTGGAGGAATGGCAGTCCTCATTATAAAATGGCAGAGAACCTGGCTGAACTCTGTTCCAGTGTTTTGTGAAAAATAGAACTTGCAAGTGATAAAATTGATATTTGCTCACGAGATTTCTAATCAAAGTATTGAAGGAGTGGCTTGATTCCTCCTGAATGGTTATAGTAAAATATGCAAGGAGAGAAATTAATTGAACAAGGAATTATTAAGCAAAAAGGAACCACAACTTTAAGATTTGGAAATATCCACATTGCAGAAAATGAGGAAGCTTGTTCTGAAGAGACCACTAAGTGTGTCATTGAGCAACCATTTGATAAAGAGATCATGGGTGCAATTCATGGACTTAATCAGCCATTTCAAAAGAACCCTGAAGAGTTCCTGTTGTGGCGCAGTTGTTAACGAATCCGACTAGGAACCATGAGGTTGCGGGTTCGGTCCCTGCCCTTGCTCAGTGGGTTAACGCTCTGGCGTTGCCGTGAGCTGTGGTGTAGGTTGCAGACGCGGCTCGAATCCCGCGTTGCTGTGGCTCTGGCGTAGGCCCGCGGCTACAGCTCTGATTAGACCCCTAGCCTGGGAACCTCCATATGCCGTGGGAGCAGCCCAAAGAAATAGCAAAAAGACAAAAAAAAAAAAAAAAAAACCCTGAAACAGAGATAGGATTGTACCAGCAAAGACACTGCTGGTTTGAACGAAAAGGGACAGAAAAAAATGAGACAAAATGGTAATCAGACTTTTTAGATCCTACAGGACCAGATCATGGAGCCATTCAACTGCAAGCCACGTGCTTTTCTTCAAGAAAAAAGAAGAAAGAGAAGGCAATTCAGATCTACCCTCTCCATTTCAACAACACCCTCCCCTTGGGGGGAGGACTGTGGAGGTGGGGCCCCAGTAGTTCTGCAAGGCAGAACATTGAACCAAAGAGGATTATTCTTGAGTCTTAAAGTCTAATAGAATTTGCCTTGCCAGGTTTTAGGCTTGCTTGGGACCATCACCCCTTTCTTCTTTCCTGTTTCTCCCTTTTGGAATATAAATGTCTATCCTATAACTATCTTACCCTTGTATTTTGGAAGCATGTAACTTGTCTTGTTTCACAGGTTCATAGCTAGAGAGGAATTTTGCCTCAGGATGAATTGTACCTCAAGTCTCACCCATATCTGATTTAGATGATATTTAGATGAGACTTTGGGCTTTAGCCTTTAGAGTTGATGCTGGAACGAGTTGAGACTTTGGGGGCTGCTGGGATAGAATAAATGCATTTTTCATGTGAGAAGAACATAAATTTGAGGGGCCCAGGGGCAGAATGCTATGGACTGAATTGTGTCCCTTCAAAATTCATATATGGAAGGCATCCTTATCCTGCCCATGACTTCATCTAACCCTAATTACTTCCCAAAGACTCCATCTCAGAATACCATCATCACACTGGAGGTCAGGACTTTAACATATCAATGTCAGAAGGATACAGTTCAGTCCATAGCCGGGGCTATTTCTGCATCTCAGATTAAGTGGTTTGAATTGAATTACACTCTCACACCACCCACACCCTCCTACCACTCCCCAAGTCGGAGCTAGGGTAGATTTATTAAAATGGCATATTGCCCAGTGTCAGTCCCCCATCCTGTTGCCACCAACCCATCTTCAAAGATTGTCTGGCTTTACCCTTGTTCTTTAGTCTTCCAATATTGCCCAGATCTACTCTATCATTTCCTATGGTCTTTTCACTTTAATCCCCCAGAGGATTTGCCTCTGAAACAAAAGGAGCTTTACTTAGCAGCATAGCTTTTGAAATAACTGAGGCATACACAGTTCTTGGCTCCAGGCTAGAGCTTCTTGCTTCCACACTAGCCCAGCTTAGGATCAGAACAAGAGTAACAGGTCCTAGCAGGACTATGGGTGGACAGCCAGAGAGAGGAAGTGCAATCACCAGAATTCCTCTTCTCAAGCTTAAACTGCTTCTCAGGTCAGTGATCCAGCAAATGTACTGGCAAGAGGACACATCAGGGACCACCACATCTAGGCCGGCAATCTTCCTAGAACTTTAAAAAACGGAAAACACCACCCCTGTGTATCTGAGGGGGTGTATGTGCAAATGGATGCTTAAAAGAGATTGTTTCATTGAGGCAATAATACAATGTCTTTCTATAATTTAATAGAAACTTTAGTTACACACAATCCATTCCTGAAAGACACATTCAGGAAATGAGTACAGTGTAGGGGAAAGTGTTAAAGGGGGAAGAACTGGAGTTACAAGAGAAAAATAGAACATTATGATTTCAAATTTCTCTAATTCCAAACTTGTAATAACTTGATTAGGGCAGGGTTTGAAATTTACCTTGACTTGGAAAACCTTTTTTTGTGTGTGTGTAATAAACATGTCAGTGTGTAATATGAACTATAAAGCATTAAGCATAATACAAATCCAATCTTACGAAACAATTTCTGTTTTTATAGGCAATTCTGATACATACATTAAAACTGATATAAGTACCCACTACTTCTTTTTCAAGCATTTTCTTATTTATACATCCTTCATCTATGCCTGAAATGATAAAATTTTGTTGTAAACTTTTAATAATTAGTAGAAATAAAAAACCTGAAAAATAAGATTATAATAAAATTCCTGAACTAATATATCTTTTCAATATTTCAAAACTTAGGAATTCCCTTGTGGCACAGCAGGTTAAGGGTCCAGTGTTGTCATCGCAGCAGCCTGGGTCGTTGCTATAGCATGAGTTTGATCCTTGACCCAGGAATTTCCATATGCCATGGCGCAGCCAAAAAAATAGTAAATATTTCAAAACATATGTCATATTTTGTTACTTCTTAGTAATTCTGCATAGTGATATTTATTTTGGAAATCACTGAGAATACTAAATTTTTATATCTCTATTCAGGAACTGAAGTGAAAAAAATTGAAGCTATCAACGTTCCTTGCACACAGCTTTCAATGTCATTTTTTAATCGGTTATATGATGAAGATATTGTACGAGACAATGGCCATATTGTTAAATGTTTAGATTCTTTTTGTGATCCCTTCCTTATTTCCGATGAGTTACGCAAAGTAAGTATTGAATTTAAAATTTTTACAATAGAATTTCATTTCAGAAAATGCTTAGTGTCAAAAACTTTTGCCTGCTTAAAACCCATAAAATACTTCCTCTCGATGAATAAGGATCAGCGAATAATCATTCCACTACTAGGTTTCTTCTTGGGTGGCACTTTTCTTAACGACTTGATTATTTGTGGATTTTATTAGTTCTCAAGGGGGTTCTACTGATATCTAAACATCAAAGAGTGCATAGGAGAGTCCCCACAGCAAAGTTATCTGGCCCAAAATGTCAATAGTGCTGAGGCCAAGAAACCCTGGCCTATTTAATTGATGACTTTTTTCCTCCAGTATTTTCTCTTAACATAGCAAATGAATATTTAAAAACATCCCTGGAGTAAAATAATCTTTTTATATCATTGCCGAGATCAAAAAGCCATTCGATTAACTCAGTTAATTTTTATTTTAGTGAAAGGTATACTGAACTTTACCTAATTCTGGTTTATTCTTTATAAAATAATAATAACCATAGGCAAGTCATTCAGTATATTGAGATTCAAGATCTTATCTGTGCCGTATGAAGATTAAAATATCCATTCTACCATATTCTTAAAAATGTTGAGAAAATGTTTTGAGAAAGCATTTTATGAAATGCTGATAAAGTGAAATATTAGCATTATTTTAATTATTGAGAAAGAGTATTATAAAGTGGTCAAAAATTAGGGCTAAATAGACATAGGTTCATATCCAAGCTGTGCAACTTAAAAACTGTCATATTTAACCCGTTTCAGTTTTTTATCTATAAATTAGAAATAATATGAGAATTATGTGAGATAATACATCTAAAATGCTTTGCACAATGTCCAATACTTAGTAAGCTTCCAATAATATTAACAACTACAACTGATTACTATTACTATTATTATCATTCTACATTAAGAGAAAAGGAAGATGTGCAAGTTTAATGTATTACAAATCCAGATGGAAATGAGCTAGGGAAGCTATTGATGTACCATTCTGGAATGGTCTTATCTGCACTAAGACAATACCTAAAAGAACTCCTAGTTTAAGAAGGAAATAAAATTAACTAATTGAGAATAACCAAACTCACTGAATTAAGTAAGACTATATATTGTTTGCTCTTTAGTTAAGTGAAGTATATTTATATATAACACAAGATGATATAAACACTATACAGTGGGGATCTGCTATTAATTTTTACTCCTTACTAACGATTGGAAATTAATATTCAGAAAGTGTCTGGTCTAAGTTTGGGTTTCCCTCCTATTGGGTACTACTTACCTATCTCAGCTCTTCTCTCTGTCACTAATCTGTGGAGGCATACTTACCTCTTTGTCTCAAGGCCCTTACTCTTAATTTCAGAGAGTTCACTGTCACTTCTGCAGGGAGAGCCTCAGTAATGGACATTTTAAAAGGAGGATTTGCATTTCAACAGAATACTCTGCAAAACTGCATGTTGCTTGCCTGTCTTATTTATTGCCAGGAATAGCATCTCTATTTAGGAAGTGCTGGGACTTGGTGTTTTTTGCTAGTTGCCTGTATGCTCTTCCCTTGTGTTCCTTGCCACTCCGTGGCAACAGGGAGGGCTTTAACTTGGTTTGCTCTTTGGCTGAAAAAAATATAAATAACTTCTAGCTTTAGCCTGAACTAAAAAGGGCCCTCCTGTTGTGTAGCAACACAGATTCTGTTGGCACACTATGTAATGGAAGTACTGATAATAACCTCCTTCCTGACTGCGGCTCAGAAGTTGGACTCATTAACTCTTGCGTATCTACTCTCTGAGAGCTACACAACTAAATGGATTTGTATGCGAATATAGAGAAAGATCAGACATAAAATGTTATTGTGTTAACATTAACTCCAAATTTTTTATTATAATTTTTTAATTGCACAGCCTAATCAATTTAATATATGAGTCCTGCAAAAGGAATGTATAAACTGTTCATCTGTAAGAACTTTTGTCACCCTTGTATTAAGCCAGATCTTTAAGTAACTGCAAACTTGAGCTTCAATATCACGTCATTTCCTTGGAGAGAGAGAGAGAGAGAAGGAGGGAGGGGAGATGTGCAAGACTCACATATGACACACAGAGAGCAATAAACTGTGGACTACTTCCCCTTACCTATCTTTTATTATATAAAACTTCAGCTTTCATCAGGTCATTATAAGTAAACTATATTTAGACAACACTATAGAGTTTATTATTATTATTTTGCGGCCACACCTGCAGCATATGGAAGTTCCCATATGCACAGAGGTTGAATCAGAGCTACAGCTGAGGCCTACGCCACAACTATGGCAACACTGGACCCAAGCTGCATCTGTGACCTGTGCTGCAGCTTACAGCCATGCCAGATCCTTAACCCACTGAGCAAGGCCAAGGATCGAACCTGCCTCCTCATGGAGACAATGTCGGGTTCTTAACTTGCTGAGCCACAATAGGAACTTTGAGTTTATTTTTTAAATGCCTCTTATATAATGACCTTGTGATGATTTTCATTTGAGATTGGGGTAAATAAAATGTTGCTTTTAATCAATTTTCCTAATAAAGTGTATTTCTTGCTGCTATACAGCAATTGTTATCTGACTCTTATTTCCTTCCTTTACCTGTATGGTAGTCTTAAATGTTAAGCACAATTTTTTTTTTAGCTTTCCTCCATCTAGAATTTCTTGCATGTATTTATTTTCTCTTCCCACTTTGTATCTTGGTTACTGTCCTTGTCTTATTACTTTTATCTTTATATTTTATTGTTAGCTGTTTCACATTCTTTTTCAAATAGGTGGGTTGTAAGCAATTCAATAAAATGAATATGTTTTATAGTATATATTCATCAGCTGGTTCAAGTCTACCACAGTCAACAAATTAAGCAATTATATGTAATTCCCAATGGTATAAGGAAATCCCTCACATCAGGCCCAGCCAGTTTGTTTTCTGAAAAAGGTAGCAAGTTCTCAAGCGAGCAAGAGTCCATATAGATTGGTGATGTGTAAGGTGATAATATTAGAAGAGAGCAAGAAAAGGAGAAGTGATCATGAGGCTCCAGCTACCTGAGTAGTTCAGAATTAAATATCTGTGGGCATAAGGAAAATAGTGATCCAGACACTATGAGAGGCCTTAGAAAATGACCATTTGTGTTTAGCCTCTACGTAAAAGCAAAGACTATGGACTTTATGGGATGGAGAAATTTCTCCATTTATTTATACTCCCATTGTTTCCAAATGAGATTCAGGGTGACTAAGCACTAAAATTGCAGTAGCACTAAAACAATTACTAAAAATATACACTTGGGCAAGAAGTAAAGCAGAAGAAGGGAAAGCCTAGATTTAGACTTATTCCTTTCCCTGAGTTATGAAATAAATGGAGGGAAAATCAACACAGGTCTCACAGATCACTTTCTCCATTGACTCAGGCTTGGTTCTTGAAATAGGTCTTAAATTATTTTTATTATTATTATTATTATTTTTTTGTCTTTTTGCTATTTCTTGGGCCGCTCCTGCGGCATATGGAGGTTCCCAGGCTAGGGGTTGAATCGGAGCTCTGGCCTCCAGCCTACGCCAGAGCCACAGCAATGCAGGATCCGAGCCACGTCTGCAACCTACACCACAGCTCACGGCAACGCCGGATCGTTAACCCACTGAGCAAGGGCAGGGACCGAACCCGCAACCTCATGGTTCCTAGTCGGATTCGTTAACCACTGCGCCACAACGGGAACTCCTTAAATTATTTTTAAACATATAAATTGAAACTTTTGAAAACATAACAATTAGAATCTAGAATTATGTTACATTAAGATGGAATTTATCATCTTACACAGGTTTTGCTAGTGGAAGACTCAGAAAAATATGAAGTATTCAGCCAACCAGATAGAGAAGAGTTCCTGTTTTGTCTTTTCAAACACCTTTGCCTTGGTGGAGCCCTTTGTCAATTTGAAGATGTGCTTAGTCCATATCTGGAAACAACAAAGCTTATCTATAAGGATCTAGTGAGGTAATGTTGCTCTACTACAATACTTAAATCTCTGGTTAATAGAGCAAATTACTTGTTTAACTCTGATGGGATTACCTAGCATCTCTTTGTGGATCTGCTAACAACTAAAGTGAGTAAACCCCCTGACCCCTTTCTCATAGCCTCCTCCTCCTCTTCCAGACTATAAAATTTCTAGATTCCCCTAACCCTCTTTTAGTCCTTAGTCCTCCTATCTGCTTCTTGTCCTTGTTTCCTCATCCAGATTGTTCCTTATGAGCAACAGGCATTTTCTAGGTCTCCCTTTTCCTCCAGGCCTCCTTTTAAATCTCAAGGCAACACGAAATTTCCCAGGATGTTTGAAGTTGCTTGACTAATACTGATAAATAATAGTAAAAAAATATATATATATATATATATTACCTTTGTTCTAAAGAGGTGGAAGAATTTTCACCTAGGTGTTAATCTTTACCTTTTCAAAATTAATCCTAGTCTTGTTTTAGGTATTCTGCTACAGCTTTTTTTTTTTTCTTTTTGAAGATCAAATGAGGATTAAAACTTTAAATCTTTTATTTATGCTTTTACTTAAAGTGAGCATTCTTTAGTTGGGTTTTTCAATGATGAAGATACTGGATCATCTTTATAGGCAAAAGGGATAGTAACATGAGAAAGCAAAGGGTCTCAGAGTTTAGTTTAATACGAAAACAACAGAATTAGCTTCTCTTCAGACCCTTGTTTGTTTGTTTGTTTGTTTGCCTGCACCCACAGCATATGGAAGTTCCCAAGCCAGGGATCAAATCCAAGCCACAGCTGCAGCCTATGCCATAGCTGCAGTAATGCCTGGACCCTTAACCCACTGTCTGGGGCCAGGGATCCAATCTGCACTGCCACAAGCAACCCAAGACGCTGTAGTCAGATCTTTAACCCACTGTGCCACAGCAGGGACTCTTCATCAGATTCTTGACTGAAACTTTACTTATCCTCAGCATCTCAATTCTCATATCCATTATGTGTGTTGTGTAGGTACACGGCAAACTACGGGATTTAATTATTCTATTGGGTTTATTTCTGATGTGGTTCTAAAAACAGAAAAACATTTCTGTAATGTGTCTCTGATTTTTATGAAAAAGTTATTATGTCAATACATAAAGATTGTTGGAAGAGAAATTATAGAAACAATTTCAGAAACAGCATACACATACATCAGACATACTCTGTTCTTATCATTTCCAGCTCATGAAAACTTAAAATACTACTTCTAACACTCCCACTATATACTTACTCTTCAGTGTACCCTAGATACACACACACACACACACACACAACACACACATGCACACACCACTGTGTATTCCAGTGTTTTGTACCTCATCAGCCACATGAACCTGTGGAATTCCTCACTACCATGTGCTGTGGAGGAAGAGATTCTGTTGGAGATGTTTGAAATAGAAATAACTTCAGACCTAAACATTGAAGAAACTGCCTTTTCTCCCCGCCATTATTCCCTTGCCTGGATTCTTACTCGTATAATGATTTTTATTTTTTTTCCATTATAGCTGGTTTACAGTGTTCTGCCAATTTTCTACTGTACAGCATGGTGACCCAGTTACACATACATGTATACATTCTTTTTTCTCAAATTATCATTCTCCATCATAAGTCGACTAGACAAAGTTCCCAGTGCTTGCTACACAGCAGGATCTCACTGCTTATCCATTCCAAAGGCAATAGTCTGCATCTATTATGGATTATCACTTGTGATTCTCTTCTATACTTTTTGGGTGCTTAGAAAAGGTATGACTCAAATTATAAAATGATTATAAAATGAGTAGCCAAAATTCATGACATCTTACAGAAAAAATAGGAATTGTGTGCATGGAATCACTTCAGCAGGCAACCAGCAAGCATTAATAGTCTTGGGCACAGAACTCTGCAAGCCCTGAAGAGGGCAAGAGGAGGAATCAGGCAGTCTTTGACCTTAAAGAAATTACAGCAAGTTAACATAGTAGCATAAATAATAGTAAAGTAATTGTTTAAATATTTTGTAAGTAAATATTTTTATATAATCAGATATTCAGTTTATAGGCAGATTTTTACAGCTCTTTATACTATGATGAAACCCCCAGAAGTTCAAAAGAAGAAATTGTCAGTGCAGGTGTGAGCGGTCAGGGACGTCCTGAGGGAATGGAGTTCACAAGGGCCAGCAAAGAGGAGTGCAGTCTGTTCCCAGTTCAGGGGCAATGCATCACAAGTCTGTCATTCTAGGGGAGACTAGGAAGGAGACCAGTCCAGTCACAGTATTACTGTTGTTTTGTTGTTGTTTTATTGTTTTGTTTTGCTTTGCTTTTCAGGGCCGCACCTGCAGCATGTGGAAGTTTCCAGGCTAGGGCCTGAATCAGAGCTGTTGCTGCCAGCCTAGAACACAGCCCCAGCAATGCAGGATCCAAGCCCCCTGCCTGCGACCTACACCACAGCTCACCGCAACGCCGGATCCTTAACCTACTGAGTGAGGCCAGGGACCAAACTCACGTCCTCATGGATCCCAGTTGGGTTCATTAACTGCTGAGTCACGAAGAGAACTCCACAGCATTACTGTTCTTTTGAGAACCACTAAATATTTCTCTCAATAATCCAAGTTTAAACATGCTTGTGAATTTCTTTGCTGAATGAGGAAAGGATATGAAACTGTCTTCTTAAAGTGACTTGAGTAAAAAATTAGGATTAGAATAAATATTTGAAATGGCTTAGGTGCCAACACAAAGCAATTGAATGGATTAAATGATCTCAGCATCCCTTAAGAACTATGTTGGTTTGCTTATCATATGCACTTTATGTCGCTTCTCTAATGTTAATCGTGCTGATTTGGGTCAGATGCTGTGTCGTTTGGTTAAGGTAGAGATGTAGGATGGTTCAGCATAGCAGTAATCAAGGTGTATATAAGTAGAGGAAACACAGGTGGAACTTGAACTATCGTAGTAATTTCTCAGAGTTCTGAGCCATATATCCAATTCAGTCATCAGTACAAGCTAACTTAACCAAGCAGGATATTTTTTCCTATCCTTTACTTGAATTTGGGGTGTTTTTATATACTTTAGAAAAACATCTGCTATCTTTCTAATTATACATGCAGTAGCTACCTTCCAATATCAAACCTGCACTTGTAGATAAACGTTGTCATTAGTTCATTCTAGCGAATTCCATCTCTTATGTTTGTAGATACTGAGGAAACATTGAGCCAGGGGTCTCTGGCTCAAACAAAAGGGTAAAAACATTCTTAAGATATTTTTTCCCTCTTTCATTGTTACAAGTCCTATAAAATACAGCTTTTAAATGTTTTGGAAAATGCCTTATTTTCAAGGATTATGATTCCTTTAAATCACATAGGCAATATACGTCAGAACCATTTTCCTGGAGAGCAAATGTTTCATTACATTTCAAAGATGTCTTTTCAGAAATAATTCTATAGTTACTAATGGTGCCTGTTTCATTCCTACTTTAAACATTAAACACACACTCTTGTCAAAGTTTTTGGAGAGGTTCCCCAAACTACACATCCACCTCAGATTTTCTTTTTGAACTGAAAATCTTAGATCATAGCCTTCAGATGCTAATTAAGCAGTGGGACCCTTTTTTCTTAAAATGAGAAGAGTTACCTAGAATGGCCTGCATACCATGATCTTTAGAGTAAATATGGGATCCATCCTCAGAAATTAGCACAAATGATATTAAGAAACCATTATATTTTATTTCTAAACCACTAATATAATCATACTTTAAAAAAGAACTATGTAGAAATTATGTTCTAGCATCCTTAAAAACCGTGGTTACCTAGAGAGCGACTTAGTGACTGCCAAAACTCTGATAAAATGCAATTATTAGTAGAACACCCTAGGGCACAAATTGAATATCACTTTACATTTGCTTTTCTTTTTCTCTTAGGAGATATAGGACAGGTGATATTATACTACTTTGCTTGACTATAAAAAAATCAGATAAAACGTTTTAGAGATATTTTAAAGTAACAGTAGGAGTTTCTGTCATGGCTCAATGGAAATGAACCATGGGGCTGCAGGTTCAATCCTTGGCCTCACTCAGTGGGTTAAGGATCCGGCATTGGTGTAAGCCATGGTGTAGCTCACAGACATGGCTTGGATCTGGCATTGCTGTGGTGTAGGCCAGCAGCTGTGGCTCAGATTCAACTCTTAGCCTGGAAACTTCCATATGCCACAGGTGCAGCCCTAAAAAGACAAAAAATAAAGTGAAATAAAAAATAAAGTAACAGTAATACAGGATCAGAGGTAATAAAATTGAATAATATGATTTATTTCTATTAGGAACCAATTTCTAATGTACAGATGATAGTTTCTTTTTTAAATAACACACTTATGGTGTTTGGTGTGTTAAGTGATATGTGTTAAGTGATTACTATATGAAGTTTCAAATGCTAAATTTTCCTTTAAATTTATTTGATAAGCACAAACTTTTACAAGGTTCATTTTTTTTTAGTTTTTTTTTTTTTTTTTTGACCATGCCCATGGCATGAAGAAGTTCCCCAGGCCAAGGACCAAGCCTGCACCACAGCTGCAACCAGAGCCACAGCCATGACAGAACTGGATCCTTAACCCACTGAGCCATGATGGAACTCTTAGATTTTTTTTAACTGAGGAGTAATTTACATACAGTAAACCAAGCAAATTATAGTGTACATATAGATTGGTGAATTTTTGTATATGTTTATACCCATATAACCACCTCCAGATCAAGATTTAAAATTAGATATAACCATAGATATGTTCTATATTTTGACCTGGGTGATCATACATAGGCATACACATACATTTTATATGTAGTGGTTCTAGTCATCCCTTGGGTAAATAAAAATTTTTTCCTTTCTTTTGATGACTACTCCTGTAGCATATAGAAGTTCCAGGGCTAGGGGTCGAATCAGAGCTACAGCTGCTGCCTATGCCACAGCTTACAGCAACAATGGATCCTTAACCCACTGAGCCAGGCCAGGGATCAAACCCACATCTTCACAGAGACAACATCAGGTCCCTAACCCACTGAGCCACAATAGGAATTCCTAAGTATGAAGTTGTAAATGTGGTCTCCAACTTTAAAACTGTGTTATCTTAAGCATTATAGAAATGAAAGACAATGACCTCAACTCATGTCATAGAAATATATGGATCAACTGCATTATTCCTAGATTTAAATCTGAATGAAATGTTTTAGAGATGAAAACCACCTAAGAATCTTTAACTCCAAACACTGAAATGGCTTAGGTCTGGCCATTTCCAAGAGGTGCACCAGCTCAAACATACATACACGTACACCCTTCCACAGAGTTCCCCTTCTTCCTTCTCCTCTCTTTCTCCCCATTACTTTATGTCGTAGTGGAGGGAGAGCAATACTTTCACCTGAAAAAGTGAAGAAAAGGGATAACTTCCTTTATATTTAACCTACACATGTAACACATGAACAATACCTTTGATGCATGTAAATTTATAGAGTGGATGTAGAATAAACAGGTGAGATGTAGGGAAAGAAAACTGGATTCTGTATCACCTAAATTCTGTTCCCAGAAATACAACTTTGCATTGGACATCTTAAATATCTCATTTAACTTCTCTAGTCTAGAAAATTAGCAAAATAGGAGTTCCTGCTGAGCCTCAGTGGCATCCATGAGGATGCAGGTTCGATCCCTGGCCTTGCTCAGTGGGTTAAGGATCCAGCTTTGCCGTGAGCTGTGGTGTAGGTCGCAGACATGGCTCGGATCCCACATTGCTGTGGCTGTGGCATAGGCCAGCTGCTGCAGCTCTGATTGGACCCATAGCCTGGGAACCTCCATATGCTGCCAGTGCAGCCCTAAAGAAAAAAAAAAAAGACAAAAAGACCCCCCCAAAAATAATAAAATGAAATAAATAAAATAAAATTAACAAAATAATGCCTCCCTCACTGAGTTGTGTGATCTTTATGGAGGTAAAGTATATCAAGGTATTTTGCAAGTTGTAAAGCATTATAAATATAATGTATATGTATTTATATATTAACTATATATGTTTTTGTTGTTGTTGTTGTTTTGTTTGTTTGTTTTGTCTTTTCTAGGTCATATGGAAGTTCCCAGGCTAGGGGTCTTATTGGAGCTATAGCCACTGCCCTATGCCAGAGCCACAGCAAATCAGGATACGAGCCGCATCTGAAACCTACACCACAGCTCATGGCAATACCGGATCCTTAACCCACTGAGCGAGGCCAGGGATCGAACCCGCAACCTCATGGTTCCTAGTCAGATTCGTTAACCACTGAGCCACGACGGGAACCCCCTATATATGTTTATAGCTTATGTATTAGTCTATTTCCTCAGTCCTCAGTTGACTTCCTCACTATACACCGCCACAGGTAATCTTTTATGGGGAAAGTAACTGAAAGAGAGCTATGAGAGTAAATGATGTTAATATGATTTAGTAATATATAACTTAACAAATAATTTTCATGTATATTACTCCACTTAATTCTCATATAATTCTAAAGGTACCTATATCATGTCTAGTTTACACATGAGACAATTGCAGTTCAGAAAGGTTAATGTTGCCTAAAGTAAAATAACAAATCTGTGGCAGAACCGGCATTTATGTTTAGGTTGTTTAATTCTTTAGTTTAGCATGCTTTTATCACTTACAGCTGTTTATACTTCAATCTGACTTTAACCAATTCTTGTTCCCTTCCCACCCTATTTTAGTGTTCGAAAGAATCCTCAAACCAAGAAAATACAAATTACCTCTTCTGTCTTTAAAGTTACAGCATATGTAAGTGTGGAGGGGAATCTTGCAACCAATCAATTTAATTACTTGTTATTAAGAAGATTGTTATAAATGGAGTCAGCAACTTGGATGATGTTAGGCCTCAGAGAGGTACAGTTAGCAGAATATATGTATATACATATATTCTATATAATATATGTATATATTATATATATTACATTATATAATATAGTTAACAAAATATCTTTATTCTGTATATTATATATATAATACATATATTACGTTAACAGAATATAGTTAACTAACTAGTTTTCTATTAAAATTAAAAGTTGATCATGTATGCTTTTATTTGGAGAACAGTGTAAACGTTTTCCCCTGGATTCTTCTTATTATCCATATCTAATACTGGTTCTTTCTTATTTTAAAGCTAAATCTGTGGCTCAGATGAAGTAGAACACAGTTCTTTAGATTGTCAAACCATAATTTATAGGGCAAATAGGAAAGAATGACAAAAAATGTCTTTATATCACAGACTCTGATACTTGAATTTTAGTATCACAAAAAAAATTAACACATATGAAACAGTTTCTAGATATCTGCCTTCAGTTACTTAACAAATATTTATTGAATATCTGCTGCGTATCGGCTACTGTGCTGGGCTAAGGCCCAGTGAGAAATAAAAGAAACACAGTTCCAGCCCACGTAGTATGTAAAGACTATGTTCTCAAAAAAGCAAAGACAGAAGAAAAATGCAAAACAAATTTTTGTAATATTAGCATTTTTTTAAAGATAGGCTTTCCTTTGGACTATAAATTCCTTAAGGTCAAGTATTATGCATGTTTGTATAGTAGATATGTATTTTTAGCATAATAGACTGTGCTCTCCACAAATATTTTAAAATTAGTTAACTGGGAGTTCCCGTCGTGGCGCAGTGGTTAACGAATCCGACTAGGAACCATGAGGTTGCGGGTTCGGTCCCTGCCCTTGCTCAGTGGGTTAATGATCCGGCGTTGCCGTGAGCTGTGGTGTAGGTTGCAGACGCGGCTCGGATCCTGCGTTGCTGTGGCTCTGGCGTAGGCCGGGGGCTACCGCTCGGATTTGACCCTTAGCCTGGGAACCTCCATATGCCGTGGAAGCGGCCCAAAGAAATAGCAAAAAGACAAAAAAATTAAAAAAATAAATAAAATAAAATTAGTTAACTGCCAACTTATTGTCAAGGATTTGATACGTTTCATGACATTTTAACAGAAAATATATGAGCAAAATATGTTAATTATTATTTAAATGCAGTCGTATACGAAATAATTTAGGTTTATCTTTTTCAGGATTCTGTTGGTATGTGCTACCCTTCAACAAAGAGCCATGAACAGACATTTTCTTACTTTATTGTGGACCCTATCATGCGTCATGTTCATGTTTTATACCACTCTTACGGTGTCGGGGAAATGCCTTGATGATTTTTTTTTCAGATTTTCTCTATTTACTATTTTTTATTCACCAATTTTACATTTTAATACTGATTTATGGATAAACATTTACTTTGAAAGCTAATTCAGGTAAAATGTAAGGAACTTGCTTAAAGCAAAAGAAAACAAATACCAAGATGCCTTTCTTTAAATTTTTCTGGAATACACAGGAATCAAAAATCATCCCTAACATAATCTATACAATACAGGAATAGAATTTTTACAGAAAGTTACAAAGAACTAAAAATCTACTAGTTCATGTTTGTTGCATTAAGATTTGAGTGAGTCTTCAAGTTTTCTATGTATTTTATTTTAGAAGTGAATTAATTCTGGATTGCAACTGTTGCAGAAAACTAAATAAAATCTCTAACCACTGGTCATTAATATCATTAACTTTAAAAATGAATTCAAGCTTTCATTTGGTTACATTTCTTCATTGCAAAGATTTACATCTCTGAGGCTGTGAAAAGCATAACAATTCCTTTGCTTCATTTGTCCCACTTAAAATCCTCAATTAAAAAAAAAATGATATTCTAGGAGTTCCCATCATGGCTCAGCAGAAATGAATCTGACTAGCATCCATGAGGATGCAGGCTCGATCCCTGGCCTCGCTCAGTGGGTTAGGGATCTGGCATTACTGTGAGCTGTGGTATAGGTCGCAGACATGGCTGGTGTTGTTGTGGCCATGGCCAGTGGCTATAGCTCCAATTCGACCCCTAGCCTGGGAACCTCCACATGCCTCAGGTGTGGCCCCCCAAAAAAGACAAAAAAAAAAATCTGAACATAATTGTAAACTCTTTTGTCACATAATAAATTAAAGTTGGAGCTGCCCCCACAGCTAATACAAGAGCTACATATAAACAAAGAAGGTTGCCCTGATATTATTATCAAGTTAGCAAAGCGAGTAAAGTGTTGGGTGGTTTTAGTACTGTTCCTATATTACCTTCATCCTTTGAATATATAACTTAGATTTTTTTTTAATGGAAAACTTATTGACCTGTATTCCAAAGGTGATGGTGGAGAGCCTGTTAGAAATGTTGAGACCTTGATAAAAGGGCACATTTGGAATATGTGTTTCTAAGTTGTAGGGATAAGAATGACAGCCTTAGATTTGAACCTGTGGCTGTATCTGAAAGGCAGCTGGCAAACACAGCTCAGGAGAGAGAGTTTTGGGTTGTTTTTTTTTTTTTGTTTGTTTGTTTTTTCTTTTTAGGGCCCTCCTGTAGCATATGGAGGTTCCCAGGCTAGGGGTTGAATCGGAGCTATAGCTGCTGACCTATGCCACAGCCACAGCAACGCCAGATCCGAACCACGTCTGCACCGCTCATGGCAATGCTGAATCCTTAACCCACTGAGCAAGGCCAGGGATGGAACCTGCGTCCTTAGGGATGCTAGTCAGATTCGTTTCTATTGAGCCATGACAGGAACTCCCTATTTTATTTCTGATGCTTAATATAATGCTTTGGCGCATTAAATGTTTATTGAATGAATACTTTCCAGATATGTTCATAATATCCATAGATTTTTTTTTTTTTGAAAATCATGTGAAAAACATAAAATCAAGAACTAAAATGTCCACTTGCTACCAGCTTTGCTGCCTACCACATAGACTGCTACAATCTGGGGACCCTCTCTTAACCAATCAGCAATTCTTTTTGAGTACCAATTCTGTGCAAGGCACTGTACTATTTACTTTGGGAAAACACACTCCCTATAAACCTAGGAGACAAGGTAATCTGTAAGAGTGTGTCTATAGACAGTGATTGTTACATGAATTCAGAGATGGAAGTGATTACTGTGATCTAGGCCTAGGAAGGATTTTGTCTGGCTTCTGTAGAACTGATGGTGTTTCAGCAACTAGAAAGGAGAGCAGTCCAGCCATGTGAAGCATGATATGGCTCTGAGCCTGGCCCTGGGATGAACTGCAGAGGCAAAAGGTAGGAATGCACCTTTGAGGAAAGATTATGTAAATTCTCTGTACTGAGAGGCATAATAACATAGTAGTAAAGAATTTGGGCTGGGCAGTCAGATTGCCTGGATTCTGAATTCTGCCATTACTTGCTGTATGACTTTGAGCTAGTTATAACCTTTCTGTGCTTAGTTGCCTCATCTGTGAAATGAGGAAAATAATAAGTCTCCTTCATAGGTTATTGTGAAAATTATGTAAATTTATATATATATATATATATGTGGTTCAGAATGGTGCCAAGCACATAGTTTAGCATTCATGCATTTTGGATCTTTTCATTCTCCATGCAGGAAATATTTATTTACTTATTTTAATTTTTTTATTTAATGACTTTTTTCCATTATAGCTGGTTTACAGTGTTCTGTCAATTTTCTACTGTACAGCAAGGTGACCCAGTCACACACCCACATATACATTCCTTTTTCTCACATTATCATGCTCCATCATTAGTGACTAGATATAGTTCCCAGTGCTATACAACAGGATCTCACTGCTTATCCATTCCAAAGGCAATAGTTTGCATCTGTGAACTCAAAATTCCCAGTCCATCCTGCTCCATCCCCCACGGCAACCACAAGCCTATTCTCCATGTCCATGATTTTCTTTTCTGTGGAAAGGTTCATTTGTGCTGCATATTATATTCCAGATATGTGATACTATATGGTATTTGTCTTTCTCTTTCTGACTTACTTCACTTAGTATGAGAGTTTCTAGTTCCTTCCATGTTGCTGCAAATGAAATTATTTTGTTCTTTTTTATGGCTGAGTAGTATTCCATTGTGTATATATACCACATCTTCTTAATCCATTCATCTGTCAATGGACATTTAGGTTGTTTCCATGTCTTGGCTATTGTGAATACTGTTCATGCAGGAAATATTTAAAAACCAGGAGCTAAACTGTCTGTATAATAATGTAAAATGCTGTCTTCCTTAAGGTCATAATTGCTTTTCTATAGATTATACCATTGTTAATTTGATCAGACATCCTGTAAGAGATGGAAACATTGGGGTTTTTTCTTCTTTCTCTGGGCCACAGAGAAGATAGAGGACCTAAAATTGTACTCCAAGCATTTCTTTGGCAGCATTATGCATACTTAGAATTTTTTTTTTTTTTTTTTTTTTGCTTTTTAGGGCCGCACCTGTAGCATATGGGAGTTCCCAGACTAGCGGTCAAATCAGAGCTACAGCCGACAGCCACAGCCACAGCAATGTAGGATCCAAGCTGCATCTCTGACCTACACCAGAGCTCAGAAATGCTGGATAGCTGACCACTGAGTGAGGCCAGGGACGGAACCTGCACCCTCATGGATACTAGCCAGATTCATTTCCACTGAGCCACAACAGGATCTCCCACATACTTAGAATTATTTTCTCAACTATTTGTAATAATTTATTTAATGTCTGTCTTAAAAACAGGAACTGTGTCTATTTGGTTCATCTCCAATGCCTAGCACAGTGCCTGGCACTTACCTGGCACTCAATATCTGTTCCCCAAGTGAGTCCACTTGCTAGAAAGAAACTGGCCCTTGAAGTGTGACCGCAGGTGTGGAGAGAGAGGAAGTGGGAAAAGGTAGACAACTAAGGTCTGCAAGTATAAGTAGTGCAAGAGTTTATCTAACTATCCCTAAGGCTTTTGTAAAATTTTGCAAACTGCTATAATCTCGATTTAGCTGAACTGTGTGGGATTAGATATGTAGCCTCAGAACATGCCTTTGGACAAAGTTGTCCCTGGAGAACAGCAGCAGCCTGTGAAACCAACTTTGAAAGAGCAAGCTGTGATCAACTGAGGGTGGAGGGTTTTTCTGAGGTCAAAAACTGACCATGAAGGAGTTCCCATTGTGGCACAGTGGAAACGAATCTGACTAGGAACCATGAGGTTGTGGGTTCGATCTCTGGCCTCACTCAGTGGGTTAAGGATCTGGTGTTTCTGTGAGCTGTGGTGTAGGCCACAGCTACAGCTCGAATTTGACCCCTAGCCTGGGAACCTCCACATGCCACAGGTGCGGGCCTAAAAAAAAGACAAAAACAAAAACAAAATACAAAAAAACCTGACCATGGAGACAAATGACAACAGAATGGTTTGGGGGGATTTGAGAGCATTCTTCAGAAATTTCGAAAATTACTTAAGGAGAGAAGGCTCACAGAATTATAATTTGGACATTCAAAAAAGGCTTAGGCCAAAGACAAGAGAACTTGAGAATCTTAGGGCCAATGAGCAAAAAAATGAATATGGAGGCATAGAAACACAAGGTGGCTTGGGGAGGACATACGTGCATCTGACTAGTTGGAACTGAGGGGTTCTGTCCAGGAGTTCTGGGCAGTAACACAGGGGAGACAGATTAATGGGATCTTAGTCACTGAGGGCTATGGTTACAAGGCTGAGAAAGTGGGTGATGTATAGCAGTTTTTGAAGACTTTTGAGCAGGAAAGTAGCATCATGAAAATGATATTCTGAAAAGATTAGTCTGGCAGTGGTAAGTTGGGGTGAAGAAAGTCCAAGGTCTAGTGATTAAATAGAAGAATACATGAATTGTCAAAGCACAAAATTGAGAGTGGTCTGAGTTAACAGCAATGGAAACCTTTCTGGGCATCATGATGATGTATTCTGTGCTCATTAGAAAAAAATCAAATATGGCCCCCCTAAAAAGGTTAGTTATTGGGTGAATTATGAAGTGTTGAGTGTTTGAGGTACTAAGAACTAGGAAGTGGAAATAGTAGTAGGAAGCTGTGGTCAGAGAGGGGAAATCCCTTTTCTGCCTGTCATTCCTGTTCCAGCCTGTGCTCAACCAACTTTGGTCCTTAAAACTTAGAAAACCTAGGTCTGAAGTTTCTGCAAAATGACTGAAGGCTTCTCAGTCATCCAATTATTCAAGTGTTTGTTAAGAAGTAATATCCTTCATCCTTCCACAAATATTTATTGATTACCTACTATGTGCTAGGTGGGTGCTTTGCAGGTACTGCAGAAACAGTGATGAATAAAAAAGACAAAAATGTCTATATTTGGGAGTTTACATTCTAGGGCCTATGACTCTTGTTAGATGCAATGAGAGAGAGAAATACCCAGCTACTCTTAAGAAACTTGAAATTTTTTTGGAAACATGACACACTCAATTTTTAATTTTTTTCAATGTGATGAATGTGAAATGGTATTTATTGCTTTAGTTGTTTGACTTTTTCTTAATGAGGTAAAGCATTATTTTGTATATTTCCTTGAACATATATTGATTCTACTGGGCAACTTCATAGTCAGGAACCACTACTGTTCTCTACTTCTCTGGTTTAAAAAAAAGGAAAAAAATAGACGAAAACAGAAGAACAAAGGGAAGAATAAAAGACAAGGAAGTGTGCTGTATCTTACAATAAAAGCTGCATTTAGTGCCACATTTAGCAGTGTCCAACTGGCAAACTCTAGCAGCTGGTCTATCTGATATCCTCTAATGTAAGTCTTCAATCTCCAGACTTGGCACACATGTCGAAGTTCATTGGGATAGGCAGGCTAAACTGGGTTTCAGTAAAGTTGAAACCTACCATTCCTGTTTATCTTTTTTTTTTTTTTAAGAAAAAAAAGTAAATCACTGGGCTAAGAATCTGTAAATTATTTTTCTTATTTTTTTGTTATTAGAAAGATATGTGAGAGAAATAGTAGAATAGAAACCACTTATAACATTATAAATTAACTTTAATGCAGCCAAATTTTAGATCAGGCATCACCCCTTATCCCCTTAACATGTTATAGCATAAAATACTTATTCTGCTTGAAACTACTACTTCCTACATATAAAATAAATATTACTTCATACAATATAAAACGTACCACTGAAGTTCTTAGGGAACCTAGAGAGATTGGAGTCAAGGACAATCCACAAGGAAAGGCCTCCTTGAGAAAGGAATTGAGGCACATTTTAAAAGGATTATCATGGATTGGCTTAGGAAAGGAAAGAGTTCTAGGCAGAGAGGATGTTGCAGGCTGTGGTATAGAAAGTACATGTGGGATTACAAATTTATTTGAATAGAGCGGCAGATATGCTGAGAAAACTAGATCATTTATCTAATGTCCGCTGTGCACCAGGCACAATGATAAGCCTGGGAACACAACGATAAACAAAATACAAAATCACTGCTTCCAAAAACATACACTCTAGTGACCAGAAATATATTAAAATACATAAATTAATTATAAATTATGATTTTTCTAGGAAATAAATTAATAGTGGTTAGTCTGATAATGTTCTCAGATAAAATACAGCAAATATGAAGGCCCTGGGTGGAAATGAGTTTTGTGTATTCTATGAATTAACAGAAATCATTGTGAATGGAGCATAAGAGGCAAGAAAGAGTGACATGAGTTGAAACTGGGAAAATAGAAAGACAGATCATGTATATCATATTAGCCAATGAAGTGGCTTATTTAATGGTAGTACAGTGAGAAACTACTATAAGTTTTTTAAAAAAGGGAATGATGTACTTTTTCAAAAGATCACCATGGCTATTGAATGGTAAATGGATTGAGAAGATGTGGGGAAACTATTACCACAGTCTAGTGATAAATTAAGGTAGTTTGGGCAAGGATGGTTTTGGTGAAGATGGTGGGTTACGGGCTTAGTTTTGTCCTTCCCAAAGCTCATGTGTTGATGTCCTAACCCTCAGTACCTCAGAATATGACTGCGTTTGGTGATAAGGCCTTTAAAGAGATAGTTGAGATAACATGAGGTCACCTTTATGGGCCCTAATCCAATATGACTAGCATCCTTATAAAAAGAGATGGTGGTGGTTCTTTTGTGGCACAGTGTATTAAGTATCTGGGGTTGTTACTGCAGCGGCTTGGGTCACTGCTGTGGCATGGATTTGATCCCTGGCCCAAGAACTACATGCCGTGGCAGGGCCAAAAGAAAAGAAGAGATTAGGATACAGACTCCAAATGAAGTCTGTGTGAAGACTCCAGAAGAAAGCCATCTACAAGCCAACGAGAGAAACCTCAGGAGAAACCAACCTTAATGACACCTTGTTTTTGAACTTCTAGCCTCCAGAACTGTGGGAAGGTAAATTTCTGCTGGTTAAGCCGCACAGTCTGGGGCACTTTGTTATAGCAGGAGAGAAGTGGATATATTCCAGCTGATTTTTTGAAGGGGACCCAAGATTGACATTAACTTGCTATTGTATTGAATTGGGGGATGAAAATTAGAGAAGACAAGAATGACTCAATTTCCTGGTTTTAGGACTTTTAGAAAAAAAAAATCTATTTAAAGTATTTAGCAAGAGGAGTTCCCATGGTGGCGCAGTGGTTAATGAATCCGACTAGGAACCATAAGGTTGCAGGTTCGATCCCTGCCCTTGCTCAGTGGGTTAAGCATCCGGCGTTGCCGTGAGCTGTGGTGTTGTAGGTCACAGATGTGGCTTGGATCTGGTGTTGCTGTGGCTCTGGTGTAGGTTGGCAGCTACAGCTCCGATTGGACCCCTAGCCTGGGAACCTCCACATGCCGCGGTGAGCAGCCCTAGAAAAGGCAAAAAGACAAATAAAATAAAATATTTAGTAAGAAACAATCTTATGAAATAAAAGGACAATAGTGATTGAAGGTCTTGAAATCTAGAAAGAAAAATGGGAATAAATTAAATGAGACAGTATATGGGGGAGTAAAGCTATATGCAAATGTAAGTAGTTGACTGTATCACAGTTACCATTAGTGTATGATACACAATAGGAATCTACTACAGTTTTGAGTAGGAGATCAAGAGTGAAATGGCCCTTGAGAGAAATGAGTTTCAAATCATAGAAAATTGATGGGATCAGGAAAGGCCAAATGTAGCCTAGGCGACCAGCCAGGAATTGGCTGCAGGAATTGAGGTGTGAGCTGAGAAGTGTCTGATGTCTTTGGAAAATCAAAGGGACTGAAGACATTTCAGTGAACATTCAGTGCATTCAGTAAATGCACATTTGCCTACAGATACAGTGGACCCTTGAACAACACAAGTTTGAACTGATTGGGTCCACTCACATACAGATTTCTTTCACTAAATATACACTATGGTACCACATGATTCAAGGTTGGTTGAATCCTTGGATGCAAAACCAAGGGCCAAGTGTAAAGTTACATGTGGATTTTTGGACCGTGGGGAGGGTTGGCAACCTTACCTTTGCACTTTTCAAGAGTCAACTGTATATATTAAATAACTGGAGACCAGAGGGAGATGTCACTAACCCACCTGCCATTTTCTAAATAGGCAATCCTACCTAAAATTATTTTCTTCAAACCTTCTGGGGGTCAGGATCCATGCCTCACACAATACTTTGTACAAAAACTTAATAAATGTTGTAGCTAGGATAAGTAATCTCTTATATTTTGCCTTTTTAAAAGAGAGTAGTATGGTGGGATATCTCTGGACCAGAGCCAGAGCCCTGGCTCTGTCACGCAAGAGCGGTATAGCTTTGGGCAAGTCACTTACCCAGTGCTATCCAGTAGAACTTCCTGTGACGAGGGGAATGCTCCGTATCTGTTCTGTCTAGTACTGGGGCTGCTAGCCACATGTGCAGCTACTGAGCACCTGAAATGTGGCTGGTGTGATTAAGGACTTGAATTTTCTATTTTAATAAGCAGCTAGTAGCTGCCGTAGTGGATGGTGCAGATTAACTTCTCAAGACCATAGATTCTTTTTATGTAAAAGGAGGAGTTGGACTGAGTGACCTTCTTGGCCTTTTAGTTCTAAAATGCCATCATTCTAATTCAGCCTAAAAATTCATGTGCACATCATAAGCGTTCAAATTTTAACATCCTAAAACAAAATGTGTTTCCAAAGAACAAATTATACACTTTTACACACGAAAAACATGTAAATAATGATCTTCACAAATTTTAATCAATTGTGTATAAATGATGTTTTGGGCATTGTATAGCATATAGTGGGACATTAACAGCTGGAGAAGAACATAGGGTACTTGGAGAAGAGTCAGGACTGCAAGGAGATTAAAGAGTTGAGAACAAGACATTGAGTAAAGGTTAAGAAACTGGGATTGTTTAGGAAAAAAGACTAACAGGAGGCTTAATAAATATATTCAAGTATGAAGTGTTGTTAGAGATGGTATCCAGATGTTCTCCATTAGAACACTAGAAACATAAGTTAAAGAGGAAATAAGTTAGATATTAAGAGGCACTTTCAGAATTTGGTTTGTTAAATTCTCAAAAGAAATTTAGACTTTAATTGTTTTTAAAACATTTTCATGCTGTATGTCATGTTGAAGATATGCAAATGTCAAAATAATAGTCATAGAATGCTAAAACTATAGACAAGTTGAAATCACTGCTTAATAGATCATTTTAAATAGGATCATTGTCAACTTTTAGGTAAGATTCAAGACATCCATCACTTTTTGAGATCCTTTACAATGTGAATCAGTTACCAAATAAGTAGTTTTATTTCAATTATCAAATAATATAAATAGATAGAGATAATTCTAGAATAAATGATGAACTTAAAGGGATAGTTATCTATAAACTGTACAGCATGGCGTTTACAAGCATGATATTTAATAATTTATAGAATAAAAACAATGTGAAATACAGAGTAGTAGTTCTCTACACTACTCTACACAGGATTGTTAAAACTCAGATTACTGTATCTATCTCCAGAGTTTCTGTTTCAATAAGTTTGGGTTATGGCCTGAGCATTTATGTTTTTAACAAATATAAAATTTTATATTTTATATTTTACACTTTCAGTGATGCTGATACTACTGGTTTGGGGCCCACACCTTGAGAACAATTGACAGAGAATATAATATATTTAGTATTTTCAGAGGACACCTTTCCATTTTTAGCAAATTTAGAAAAGTATAGTAAACGATGAGACTAGTAGCCTTTACTTTCAAGCCTGGATGTGGAAAGCACAAGCCTGAACTTGACAACCTGTGTTGCCTACAGCATTTTCCATTATATGCCCCACTTGTTTCTGCCCTAAGTCTGAAGGGCATCATATGCCAACATTCTTCACATCCAGCTCTCAAAACAATCTTTAATTTCTCCCATATGGAAAACTTTAGCTATATTTTAGAAGAAAAAGAGATATGATTTAAAATGATTTTTTACTCCAATATATATGACATTATGTTAAAAAAGAAGCCTGTTAATCAAAATACATCTATAGTGGTAAAATAGGAAAATTTTATACATTTGAAAGGAATAGTCTTTCTGTAATAGGCCTGTCATGTCCTCCAGCACAAAAGAACTGAGCAATTTCCCTGTGCCCCCAACCTTTTCTTGAAGGTTGTTATACCTTGGTGTATTATTTATTAGTTTAGGCAACAAGCTCATCCAGATAGTAATCTGGGTAGAGTTGCTCATAAATATTTTTTCTGCTATCAGGGAAAAGTGTCCACTATACAACCAATGTCAGAGAAGGCCATTGAAATGAATGAAAACTTGGCATTATACAAAGTATTGTCACATACTGTGGCTTATCTTTTTCTAACCCTAGCTTCCTATCCCAACTGATACTGTGGTGACTAAACAGGGACGAATGTTATTCTGATTTTTAAAATAATTATTTGCATATAGATGTCCATTTTTAAAGTACTTTAAAACTTCCTGTTCCCTAAAATTGGTAAATAAATAATGCTTTGAGACCTTGCTTATCTTTCTTATTTTCTTAGGCTTCTCATAGCTGAAACTATGAAAAAATCCAGACTAGCACCATTTATTGTCACATTTCTCAAAATAATGTATCCTGAATTAAGAAAGTTCCCCAGGAGTGGCAGCACATACCCTTTGGCTGAGTATATAGCTTTGCAGTATCCTGTCTTTAAGTATCCATCTGTGTGCTAAATCCCTTTTCCAGTTCTCCTTATATCTGTTCAATAATAAGATCAGGGAGTTCCCTTGTGGTACAGAGGCTTAAGGATCCAGCAATGATACTGCTGTGGCATGGGTTTGATCCCTGGCCCAGGAACTTCTGCATGCTGCAGAGTTGGCCAAAAATAAAAAATAAATAAACAATAATAATAACATCAGTAACTCGTACCAGTTTTAGAATTTTTTTCAAAGAAGTGGGTAGTGGAGTTCCCGACATAGCTCAGTGGAAATGAATCTGACTAGCATCCATGGCACGCAAGCTCAATCCCTGATCTCAGTCAGTGGGTTAAGGATTAGGCACTGCCGCAAGGTCACAGACACAGCTCAGATCTGGTGTGGCTGTGGCTGTGGCTGTGTCGTAAGCCAGAGCTGCAGCTCTGATTCGACCCCCAATCCTAGGAACTTCCACATTCACTTCTGTATGCCACAGGTGTGGCCCCCTGCAAAAAAATTAAAAAAAATAAAAACCAAACTGTAGATTCAAATTCAGCTCCACCATCTACTAGCAGTACAACTTTGGGCATATTATTTAATCTGTGCTTGATTTCCTTACCTGTAAGAGGTTAGTTTTTAATTTTTAACTTAAAAGACTTTTTTTTTTTTTCTTTTTAGGGCTGTACCTGCAGCATATAGAGGTTCCCAGGGTAGGGGGCAAATCGGAGCTACTACTGCCAGTCTACACTACAACCGCAGCAACACAGGATTCAAGCCATGTCTTTGACCTATACCACAGCTCACAGCAATGCCAGATCCTTAACCCACTGAGCGAGGCCAGGGATCAAACCCGCAACCTCATGGTTCCTAGTCGGATTCGTTAACCACTGTGCCACGACGGGAACTCCTAAAAGACTTTTTATAAGAATTAAATGAGATACCCTATTTAAAGTACTTAGCACAATATCTGACATAATGTTAACTGTTGCTTTCATTTCATTTGAAAATTTAGGCAAATTCATTAGCATTTCTTAAATGTTGTTAAGTAGTAAAGGTATATGATATAGAAACATCTGGTCTGTGAAGACTGAATTGTCAAAATTGGAATCATGGCAGCAAACCCATACCTTTAGTTTTGAGCTCTGAAATCTCTCCTTACCCCTTTCCTCTCCTTTTCTATATTTATTGAGCACCTATTGTTAAGTGGTGCTGGCATGGGAATAAAGAGATGGGAGATAAGGTTGAGAAAGTACCCAGAGTGGTGTTGGGGACACAGAAACATTAAAAAGAAGTGGTAGCTGGATTCCGAGAGAGCCCAGAGGAGAAGCCTCCTACCTACTGTGGGGTGGAGACCAGTGAGAAGGGGAGAACCAGGAAGATTTCCCATTAGAGAAATCTTGCAAATTGAGAACCAAGGAAAATCAGATGAAAGGGGGAGTAAGGGAGTTCCAAACAGCAAGAATATCATCTGCAGAGACCAAAGGGTGAGAGGAAAAAATGGCTTTTTCAAGTGGAAATACACCTGGAGTTGGGCAGCAGGCTTTCAAAGATGTGAAAGAAAATTAACACACATTAATAACTGGTCAGATATAAGTGATGGTAAGAGGGAGGTGATTAAGAGGACATTCCATTTTCCAGCTTGAATAAGTGGGTAGATCCTGATGCCATTAACTGAGATGGTGAATCAGAGGAGGATGTGTCTTGGGAGGGTGTGTGTGTGGTAGGAGGAGGAGGGTAGGGGTAAAGAGTTCAGCTTTAGATGTGTTGAGTCAAAGGACAGATGAACAAAAGATGAGGAAGTGAAGAATAGGCATGTGGGCTGCTCTTTCCAAAAGTGTGCCTGTGGTGGGAAGGACCTGTATACAAGATGTATATGTATTTCTGAAGCTTTGTGGTGGCCTCCACTTCCCTGAGCAGCTGGAGGTGATATGATTTTCTGAAGAGCAGGGGGATGATGAATAAACATGATAAGGAGAGTGGTAAAGTATGAGTGATAATATGAATAAACATGATAAGTATGAGTGGTAAAGTATGAGTGATCATATGAGTGAGAAGCTGACTATGGACACAAGGAAAAATGGTCAGAGGTGATAAATATGGAGGGGCATCAAACTACCAGCCTGTGAAATTACCTCTATTTGCCCCCAGGAACCCGGTTGCCAAGCTAGGCTTTCCAGAGGCTGGGAGTGGGAGAGGGCTGCACACTTTCTCTTTTCAAGCCCCTAGGATACTCCAGCATGCTGGAATGCCAAGAGAGGGTTACAAAATCAGTGTATGTTTCAAATGCTTACGCTTAGGAAATTAATAACTTTAACATACAATCATTTCAATGCAGTATAATTACACTCTTCAGATAATTACTGAATTTACTTAAAATA
Source organism: Phacochoerus africanus (assembly GCF_016906955.1). NCBI lineage: Eukaryota > Metazoa > Chordata > Mammalia > Artiodactyla > Suidae > Phacochoerus > Phacochoerus africanus. The sequence continues at coordinate 32,469,043 of NC_062554.1, forward strand.
TTAATTTATAATGCATTACAGACAGGTGCCATTTGGTACTAGACAGGGTTTAAATTCTACAGTGAATGCTTTCTTATAATCGCATAGGTATATCTGTGGGATGATAGTATAACTTTATTTAGCATGTCAAAAGCTTTGACTGAAGCTTTTAATGAACGTGGGACTCAGGTCCCCATAAACCTCAAGTGTTGGAGTAGAAAAGACAGATGACTGGATTAATCCAGTTTAATGGATACAGTTCATTGGAATACATGGGACAATAGAATTGAGGGCACAAATGATTATGAGAGGTTGAATGAGTTATGATGTCTAAACTGAATTGGAAAAGAAGTGAAAACAGGAGTGATAGGTTGGTAGAAAAGAGAGGTTAATAATAAATGAGGTGCAAGTAATTATGAGAATAATATAGTTTGATTTCACAACTGGAGTATTTCTGGATGATAGCAAGGTGTGGACATAGACACAGATAGCTAAAGTGAAGTGGAGAAAAGGGTCTATTGTAGTTGAGAGGGCAAGTCATTGTAAGGCTAATGTTCTCAGATAGTGATCTACATGGACATTGAAAATGATCCAGGATAACATGGATCTTCTGTGAAGAAGGCAACTCCCTATATCAAGTTTCCTTAGACTGATCATTGCCCTAAAAGTGGGGCTGAAGAAGGAAAGGGGGGACAAAGGGTTGAATATATATTATTTTTATTCCTTACTAACCTGTAACTGAATTTTTTTTTTTTTTTAATAAGGCCATACCCGAGGCATGTGGAAGTTCCCAGGCTAGGGGTTGAATTGGAGCTGCAGCTGCAGCTGCAGGCCTATACCACAGCCACAGCAACGCCAGATCCAAGCTGCATCTGTGACCTATGCCACAGCTTGTGGCAACTCGGATCTTTAACCTGCTGAGCAAGGCCAGGGATCAAACCTGCATCCTCGTGAATATTGGTCGGGTTCATTACTGCTGAGCCACAACAGGAACTCCTGAAATTTTATACATGAGGAACAGTCAATTACAAAATCTTGGTTGATGCTGCAGAGGAGCTTATGGAATATAAAATCACTCCAAACAGCCTTTAAATCCACTTATCAAAGTAATTTTGTTCTCAGTTGAATAGTAGGTGAAACAATAGTGAACAAAGCAACCACTGATGTACCCTAAACCCTTTAATTATAGTGTTCATGGTAATAAATACTCTAGTAAAGGGACAGCTTCCATTATAATCCCAGGTTTTCAGTCACTGTGGATCTTAAAGTTTTGGTTTTTTTTTACTTCCGGTTGAAAATTTTAATGCATAGTTTCTGCCCAAAGCCTTTGTCTGTGTGAATTAATTATTGGGTGTGAGAGGAAGGGATTAATTACTGGATGTGAGTGGTCCCTGGGGGTCACTGCTGCAAAGGAGAGGCCATGCCACTACCTGTGAAGAAACCCATGAACATGAGACAACACAGATAGCTGACATTTATGCAGATCTCAACACAAAGTAGCCGAAAACTGGGCCAAGTGCTTACTCTATGTCCATTGACTCATTTTATTGTCCGAACTTATGAAGTAGGTGTCATTATCCATGATCTTGATATTAAAGAAATGAAAGAATAGGAAAAAACTTGTCCAGTGTCACAGTGCTAGTAAATGATGGAACTGGGATCTGAAAAATCTCTGTAACTCCAGAACCTATACATTCGTGGTTAAATATACTTGACATTTGGGGATGGGGTAAGGGATAAATATAAGCAGCAGTCATGGGCATCATGGAGGCAGATCCCTTTCTTCAGTCAAAACTGGGTTCAGAGTAGTTGATTAGAATATTGCCTTAAAATCTTGAGGGTCTGAAGTCTTTTTCCCCTGGCAACACCAAGTGATGAAGATCCTTCCTCAGAGTTATCCAGGGCATGTCCTGGCTGGAGAAAGAGATAATTATTATTATTGTTATTTTGCTCAGGGGACCTTTTCTTGCTTAATTCTATTTATACATCTGTTTGACTAGCATTGCAGACAAAATCATTAAAACAGGAAGCTAGTTTTCTTCAGAATGAACTAGTGGATTTAAAATCAGAATAATTTTGCATAACCCTTAGAATATTCTAAAAACATTGGATTGCTTAAATGGACACATAGTATGGTGTGTGAACTATATCTCAGTAAAGTGGCTTTTTAAAAAATCACAATGTATGAATTTAAAAAGTCTCATTGCTTCTGAGTGATTTCAAATGGACTCCTTGCATTTATAACACTGCCACAAAGAGAACCAGGTGCGTGGGGTGAGCTTCTCACCTGTTCATTTCTTACTGCTTACCGAGTCCGTGCTTGTGCCAGGCACAGGGATAACAAAGAGGTAGGCGCCTATCCCTTGGAGGATGAATGACAGGTACACAGATGACCGCTTATAACCCAAATTAAGCTTTTTTTTTTTTTTTTTGCGTTGAGGTTTTCATAACTCTGCTGCAAGTTTGAGCACTAAAAAAAGTTTTCACTTTTTAAACAGGCAATTTTTTTGTTATTTAGTAAATTACCTTGTCACAGATCTGGTCTTCGAGCTTCAAATTACAGTAATCGTTTACTCCATTCAAGTGTGTTTTGCATATTAATAAGAAGTTTAAAAAATCAAGTTGTTAAAAAAATGGACCCTTATTAAAATCAGTGTCTGTTACAGGTACCATTGTGCTCCAATCTAGTCTTGAGGCTTTGAGCCCATACTGACACTCGAGTTGGTCAAGTAGAGCTAACGCGGGGAGGGTTTAAGTGGATTTACACGTCCTCTCTAGACTTCTCTCAGCCTTAGCTGTTTCGCATCTAGGAAGCCTTTCAACCTTTCCCGGGGACTGGCGGGGAACCGGCCGCGCCGGGCGGGAGGACTTCCTGCGGCCAAGGGCGGCCGCGTTCCCCGCAGAGACCAAACTCCAACCCAGTCTAAATCCAACATTCGTCGTCGGGCCAGCCGCCCTCCTGGTGCGGATCCCCAGGCACGCTCCCGGCCCCGGCCCCGGCCCGAAGCCCGGTAGAGGCCAGGCCGGCGGGCGGGCTAGTCACGTGCGGCCGGGAGGGGCGTTGGAGGCCCAGAGTCTGCAGGAATGTAGTTAACTTGCTGGGGAAAGTTTCCCTCCGCGGCCGGCCACAGATTCGGTGCGGGCGGGCGCGCAGAGGAAGGAAGAGCCGTGAGGAGGCGGAGCCGCGCGCGGCTCGGGCGGGCGGTTCTCTCAACTTTAGTTTTGGCGTCCGAGGCAAGTTTCTGTCTCAGTCGGGCGCAGCCGCCGCCGGGGAAAAGAAAGGGAGGAAGGAAGGAACACGAAAAGGAAATAAGAGAGAAAGGGGGAGGGGAAAGGCAACTAGCTGTCCGGCATCCGTCAGGGGAGTGAAGGAAAAAAGTTCTCGGGCGCTGCAGGTTCGGGTCTCTGGCAGCCCCTCCCGAGGCTCAGCCGCCGGACCAGTGGAGCCGGGGCGCAGGGCGGGGGCAGAGGCGCCGGGGCGGGGGATGCGGGGCCGCGGCGCAGCCCCCCGGCCCTGAGAGCGAGGCGAACGCCGCTCCCGCCGCTGGCCCACTGCCCTTGCCGCTTCTCCCCTCTCGACCCGTCGAGCCGGGGCGCCCGGGTGGAGCCGTTGCCCGCCTAGTCTGGGTGCGCGTCGGGGGAGGCAGAAACCATGGATCCCGGGCAGCAGCAGCCGCCGCCTCAGCCAGCCCCCCAGGGCCAAGGGCAGCCGCCTGCGCAGCCCCCCCAGGGGCAGGGCCCGCCGTCCGGGCCGGGGCAGCCGGCACCCCCGGGGTCCCAAGCGGCGACGCAGGCCCCCCCCGCCGGACACCAGATCGTGCACGTTCGGGGGGACTCGGAGACCGACCTGGAGGCGCTTTTCAACGCCGTCATGAACCCCAAGACGGCCAACGTGCCCCAGACCGTGCCCATGAGGCTCCGGAAGCTGCCTGACTCCTTCTTCAAGCCACCGGAGCCCAAATCCCACTCCCGACAGGTAACCTCGCCGCCCCTCACCCCACTTCCCCGTCGACGGGCCCCAAGCCCGGGGGCGCTCGGGAGCGGCGGCCGCCAGTCCTAGCCGGCGGTGGGGGGGTTCCGGGAGCGCTAGCGGTGGCGGGACGGGGGCTCGCGGAGAGCCAGAGGGACCGGAGACGCCCGCCCGGCCGCGGCTCCCCACTTCTCCCAGAGTCCGGGGCCGAGATTTGTTTTTCCCCTCGGAGTTTCTCTGCGGTTGCTGCCCCGGGGGGCGTGCTTTTCCCTTTCCTTTCTTTCTTTCTTCCTGGGGTTCCCGGGAGGTTGGCGGGAGTGGCGAGGGAGGTGGGGAGGAAGGAAGGGGGTGGGGAGAGTCGGCCCGGGCCACGGTGGGCTTGCACAATGCGCGCGCCTCCGCGCGCTCCGCACCTTCGCTCCCGCCGCCGCCGCCGCCGCCGCCGCCGCCGCCGCGGGCCCGGGAAGGGGGAGGGGGGCCTCTGGCATCTGTGTGTGGGTGAGCTGCCAGCGGCGGCCGAGTTTGTGAAGTTGAGCCCTGGGCCCCCTTTCCTTCGGGGCCTCTCGGTCCACTTCAGTCTCCTGGGGAGTCAAATAATTGTTCTCTTGTTTTCCAGTGTTGATTAGGGGTGGGGGTTGAACCAGTCCATTTACTTTCTCGCTCTTTCTCCCCCTCCCCCTCCCGAAAGCATTTATTTTCCTCGCGGCCCCGGCGCTTTCTGAATACAGGATCCAGACTTTCCTGGAAGTTGTTTATGGAGTTAGTGCTTTCACCCCTGCCCTTCCCTTGCGCCTTGGAACTCAGGCAGGCTCACTCTTATCAAACCTAGTAGGTTCACGTGTTGGCTTCCCAATTGCAGACTATTATTTACAGTCTGCTGAAATGCTTTTAAATTAGCCACATCTGCACGTTGCGCAGGACCTGAGTTGTGCTTACAGTGCCTAGGTTTTAACACAAGCCTTTGATAATGCACTGCAGGTTGACTCATAGGCCGAGTCCTGCCTGGTTCAACTGTGATTAGAAGTTAATGTTTGGGAAGCGATGACTAATTCGAGGCTCGCCATTGCTTTGTAATTCTCACTGAGGATATGAACATGGCTGTTCCACAAACACAGCGTTCGATAATTTTGACAACTTGATCTAACGTTGAAGTGAAACTATTATGAAAGTGTTAACATTCTGAACGGTCCCAGTAGATTTGTTTAGTGTAGGTTTTTCTTTCTTTCCTTCCTTTTTTTTTTTTTTCTTTAAAGAGAACTTGCTTCAGGCTAAACTTCAGCATAAGAACTTTGCCCAAAAGTTAATTGGTTTTCCAAATACTGCAGTGTAGTTAGTCCACTCGGCTGTAACTTGAGTGGAAGGAACAGTTATCGCCCCCACTCCCTTCGCCCCTCCTATTTGCAGGCCTGTGGTACGTTCTCTTGCCGCAGACCAAGGGGTTTTGGAACTTAGAAAAACTGCCTTAACCTGCTGGCAAAAACTTGGGTTAAGGAGTCGGGAGGAAAAAACAGTTTAGGTGCTTGCCCTAAATACTTCAATTTGAAAGGTGTAGACTAAGGTATGCTTTTTTCTCTTATCCCTGGAAATGAGCTTCTGGACTAATGGGCAAAAATGTATGTTGGCATTGCACCTCACAGTCTAGTTACAGCTATGCTGCTAGTTACTTAATATGTTTTGAGAGTATAATACTCAGAGGAGATTGTATTCCGAATTTTGTGGTGTCTATAAGCCAAAAAGACATGCAACTGAAAAGTGTACTTATTCTTCATGTAAATAATTGCACAAGAATAATAGCGGTTTATAGATTCATTCTGTTTATAATCCCCTTTAGTTTTTTTTTGTTTTAATGAGTTTTTTTAATCGTGTTGTGCATCTATAAGTTTGACTTTTATTTCTACTAATAATTTCTGATTCAAATTTATTCTGATTGTAAACTCAGAATGTACATGATTTACCATCAAGGCATAAATGCCTCTGCTGATTGCTTCCAGTCTATATCACTCTAAGAAATTCTAACTTTTGGTAATCAAGCCCTAACTCTAATCAAGGAATTTAAATAGCTATACTAACTTATGAATAGTACAAATGTGGATTGTAAATACTATTGCCCACAAATTATTGGATATAAATTCATTCATGTCCTCATTTTTTCATCATGAAAATAAGCTCTTTTACAAGTGAGAAAATTTGAGGCTCAGAGAATCAGATACTCAGTGTCACACTAGCCAGCTTGGATAGAACCCTGACCTTTGGAGTCTTGAGTGCAGAATTTTTTCTGCTGTTACACAGTTGTAAATAATGTAAGCATGTAAATTAAGTGGTGTTATAGTTGAATTCTTGACGTCTTTATCATTTAGATATATATATATATATATAAATGGTTAGGTATTCATTCATTAGGTGGCTTTTAAGAACCTATGGATGGTTTTGGATCTTTTGTATTCGTTAAAAGTTATGTTAATTTTGGTGGTTGCTTTATTGATGACATTTGTCCGTAGTGGGGGAAAAAAAATGACTACCATCATATGTTTAGGGCTTGGCTTGGGAAAAATATTACTTAAAACCTAGTTTAAAGCATAGTTATATCCCTTGGGTTTTGTTTATACCCAGAACATTTTAGAATTTGGAAAAGCACTCATACTGTCTTGGCCTTTACATAAGCAAAGTATCCATCTGCAAATCTATATACCTTTTTGTCAGATACTAAATGCTGAAATTTGTCTTTGGTATTTAGAGTTTCACTGCAACCAAATATCTAAGGAATTTAAAGTGAAAACAATTTTTAAGAAATTTTCATTTTAATATTCCTAATAGGCCAGTACTGATGCGGGCACTGCAGGGGCCCTGACTCCACAGCATGTTCGAGCTCATTCCTCTCCAGCTTCCCTGCAGCTGGGAGCCATATCTCCTGGGACACTGACCCCCACTGGAGTAGTCTCTGGCCCAGCAGCTACACCCACTGCTCAACACCTTCGACAGTCTTCTTTTGAGATACCTGATGATGTACCTCTGCCAGCGGGCTGGGAGATGGCCAAAACATCTTCTGGTCAGAGATACTTCTTAAAGTAAGTGAAAATAATGATGGGTGATGGTTTTCTGAGGAAAAAAAAAAAAACCTATTTTGGAAAACATAGGTGGTACCAAAATATAAAATGTCATTTGCTTTTATATTTTACTTAATATTTACATCAAGCTCAGTTATGTCTTCTGTAACTTTTTTTTCAGTTTAATAAGACCTAAATACCTTTTTTGGATAATAGTTTAAAAGCTTTATTGATGCCTCGTTCATAGCCTTTTAATAATCTTTTGTGCCAACTTTGGATATATGTTTCAAACCTATTAATTAGCTCATAAGGAAAGAATCCCATGAAAAATTTCTAATTGTGAGAATTATGGGTTTGGTATAGTTATATGAAATATGTATGGCACTACTTTATAAACAAACATTTTACTGGCAGAAGGAACTATAAGTGGGACTTACCTAGGAATTTAATTTTATAGTATTTTAGGTTGTAAAACAACAAGCCATTTACCTGCAGTTTGATGTGACTTATCAGTTTGTTTTCCCCCAAAAATGTAAGGAGAAGTATGAGTTTTCAGGCTTGTTGTCCAGTAGTTCTTTGGCAGACTCCTTTCAAGTTAACAGATCTTGAAAACAGAATCCCTCTTCTCTGAGAAAACAGAAACAAGGCTATTGGGTTATTTGTTTTTGTCAGCTTTATTTTTTGGATATTTAACAAGATGGCAAAATTTCATTAAAGTTAAAAGGATCAAAATAGAATTTTGTTCCCTCTCACTGTGAAACTATAGGTAAGACCTTAATATTTTAATTTGGCTTGTTTGGATTAAGTATATACAAAAAGTTTTCTAAAAGTAATTATAGACCGAAGTTGATGTTTTCAAAGAGTAGCTTACTTAGTACTATTTAATCATGTTGAGATAATAAAGTAAAAAACAATCCAGGTTTTGATTGAGATCTGTCTTGACATTCTATTACCAAGGCAAATGTAACCTTCATTGATTAGATTAGATAATAAATTGGTGATACAGTTCTTTTGTGTGTCTTAGTATTTTATATTGATTGTCTTTCAGGGCAGATTTTTTCTTTGCAGTGTAAGATACAGTTTTGTGACAAGCTTATTCAGTAGGAGAGCAGAGGAAAAAGTCTGATCTTGAAAAGTTTCTATAGTTTTTTGCCTTCTTTCCTGCAACTTTTTTCTTTTTAAAATTCATTTTCTGGTATCCTGGTATCCATTTCAAAGGGTCAGGTTTCAACCAGAACAATAAAGGGCCTGAGACTGGAAAGTACACACAAGTCTGGCAAACTCATCTGCATGAGCAAGATCATTTGTTCTCAAGCAGACATCCAGAGTAAATGATTGAAAGAGCTTCTAGCTGTGAGGGATGTGTCTTGAAGGGAAAAGGAGTGGAAACAAACCAGGTTGTTAGGAAAAAGAAAGGCTGTACTTTTTTGAACCTCTCCCTGCTGGGTCACATGCTGACCTGGGGAGATTTTTAAACAGCTTAATAGCCGGCTTGCCTCTCTTCTTTGGTTGATGTTATAGCTAAAAGTATGTGATTAAAGAGCAACATTTATGCTTCTCTCTTAGTCTTTTGTATTTTGTAATATTGCTTCTAGGTGACATCTGCCTACATTTTCATTATTTTGAATGATCATTTTGTTTTGACCTGAAATAATTTATTCTTAAAAGTTTCTAGTGGTTCTTGGAGAAGTTTCTCTCAAAGATGGATTAATGAAGGGTACACACAAACACCCCCCCCCCCCCCGACTCCAGATACTCTGCTCCAATGGGCCTGTAGCAAAGGTAAAAGAGGACAAAATGATATGAAAATCATGCCATATGAGTAGTGGTTTCAGGAGTGGAGAAGCTTACCTGGAAAAGAAAAAACTGGGAAGAAGAGAGATATAAACATGATTATTGTTAAAGATTTTTGAGGGACAACGCATGGAAGTAAAATTAGGTTTATTAGCTGATAAGAACCATGAAGATTTTTTGACTCCAAGGAATAATTTTCTCAAAGCAGACCTTCAGAAATAGAAGGGTTTTCCCTGATAGATGGGTCTCAGTAAAAGCAGACAAAGTCATGGAATAGTTGGTACCTGTCAGGAACTGTAGAGAGGCCCCTGTGCATTTAATGTGGAGGATGGATGTGGGCTTATAAAACTTCATAATATTCTAAGGGATCTGCTTTATGAGCAGTGTGCAGTTTGGATAAAAATTATGAAAAGATTAGTTCACATCCAGTTGTTCGCCATTTCCATGATGTGTGACATGTGTGTTGTCATAAAGAATTTATTTTTGTGTACTGCACAGGTGAATGAGATTAGCATTGGTCCTGACTATGAATCAAAGAAGATGATGATAAATGAAGCATGTGGAGCCAAGTTGTTATCATCAGCGTCCATTTTGTTCTAGTTTTCATATTTTAAAGTCAGGCTTTCCTTGCGGTCAGTACTTAACATATCTTCTTCATGTGTCTAAAGAAGGTGCTTATTATTAGCTAGATGTAGAATGAAGATTTAAATTAGTTGGTGATTTTACAAGCATTTCAACAATGAAAGGTGTGTCTTACTATACACTTTTTTAGATACTTGTTGAAACTGACTTTTAAGTTACAAAGTACATAATATATTGAGATTTATAATTGGCATAAAGAAACCTGACCATAAGTAGTCCAAACATGCAAACTTGATTGAAAACTTAGAAAGGTTGACTGTGGAAACAACTGATTGTTTTTCTTTTGATGATTAATGAATGAGTTTGAAGTCAGTTGGCCCATCCTGTAGTTTCAAGACAGTACAACTACTAAAGGATTATAGGCAGGCAATTATTGAAATTTTTAAAGCTCTGCCTCCATCAGTGAGATTTTCAGAAGAAGATTTGTAGCCTAGGTTGGCAAGTGATAAGGTGGCAGTGTAGTACTAGCTACGACACATGTTCAGGCTCTGGTATGATTGTGGGGGGTATTTTTTAAAAGTCTGTATATTGGGTATAACATTTCTTCTGTTGAGTTTGCTATTTAAAACTAACTTCATAATACATTATGTATTGAGCTTTATTTTAAAAGAATTATTTTATTGCTCTGAGAATTATTGCCTTCTTCATCTGTCTTATAGTTTTCCTACAGGAAATAGTTCTTCAAGTAGTTGGTCGACAACTTCCTATTTCTTTATAGACTGCTGAATAACTTCCTGAATTAGTATTCTGTAATATCTCTGGTTACAAGGAGTGTTCTTACTTCTTAGGTTTATTTTATTGACTCCAATGCCTTGTAACTATTACAACATACAAAGAACTTCTTGTGTAAAATGTACCACATAGGACCTTATAATTTAAGAACTCTCATCCAGTGATTTTAAAAGTGTGTAGATTTGCATTGTTTTAATGATCTAATTTTTAAAAGGGCATTTTGTTTCATTTCTGTTACCATTTTTGGAATAACTGGTCTCAGTGTTTTTAGTCCTTGAAGATTCAAGGTTTCTTGTGGCTGTGATTTTATTAAAAGTTAGGTTGAGTATCTTGATCCACAGTTTAAAAAGTCATTTTTTTTCAGAGATTTTCAACATTCTACAGCATATAACTTAGTCAGTATTCCAACATTAAGTGAACTTGCCTTGCAGATGTTATTAATTGCTATAAATGATTTGATTCTTTTTTTTTAGGGGGGGGCCACATATCTTGTTTCAGAAGTGAAAGCTCCACTGCCTTAATTAAAGCTTCTTCAGACATGTATCAATTAAAGGAGAGGAATTAAACTGTTTCTTCTTATAATAATTTGATCTTGTTTCTTCTCCCAAACACTTGCCCAGTAAAAGACTCTGAACACATACAGTGTATATTGTTACCATAATAGAGTAGATGTTTTTAAAAGGAATAGTTTCATAGAGAGTAAGGCTATATTCTGTTCTTGGTTTCTTCCTATATCAAGTGTAACCCAAATGATTTCTCTTTAAAAATGAAAAGCTTATGATATTGCCCTTAACTGTGGGTTAACTGCAACCCCCCCAAAAAAAACTGAAAAAAACCCCCAATTTGTAAATTGTTGAAATTGCAATCAGAAAATATTTGCCTAATATAACTTGTCAGTTATACTTAAGTTTTAAAAGTGAATGTTTTTAATTGCAACAAACTCAATTAGCTGAAAGATGGTAGGCAAATTATCTTTAAAAAATATTTCTCCACCAAAGCCTCATGGTTACTATTAAGAAAAAGGCCTGGAGGATATTTGAATAGTTAAAAGTGTAAAACCAAAGTATTTACCTAACAGAGAGTTTCCATTGTGACTCAGTGGTGACGAACCCGACTTAGTGTCCGTGAGGACACAGGTTCTATCCCTGGCCTTGCCCAGTGGCTTAAAGATCCGTGAGCTGTGGTGTAGGCCAGCAGCCACAGCTCCAATTAGATCCCCAGCTTGGGAACATATGTCATGGATGTAGCCCTAAAGACAATAAATAAATAAAATTAAAATTTAAAAAATCCAAAATATTTCCCTAACTGAGGGAAGGGCCATGCCTAAGTTTGTCTTGCTGATTGAGGCTGAGTAGAGAGAGAAGATTAAAGAATGCCCTCAGCTCTCTGAAAAAAATGCTTGCTTGTGCTCAGTGGGTGGGCACTCCACTCTGGGAAGAAGAATGGCCTGCAGTGCCACAGTGATTTAGGCAGAAAAATGCTGGTGAAACTGTTGAATACGGTGGCAGGGAAAAAAGAAAAAGAAAAAGAAACAGTTGGAAGATAGTGGATGTGACAGTAAATAGAAGATAGATTAGTTTATTCCTTGGAAAAACAATGAGTTTTTTAGTGTGAACTCTAGAAAGGCATTTAGTTAACAAACTAAATGCTTAATTGCAACAAACTCAATTAGCTGAAAGGTGGTAGGCATATTATCTTTAAAAAATAGTGTTCAAGAAATAGTTCTCCCCCAAAGCCTCATGGTTTCTATTAAGAAAAAAGCCTAGGTAGTAATTGAATAGTTGAAACTTAAAAAAGTTTTTGAAACCCTGAGATCAGTTCTCATTAGTAATGTAGAGAAATAAGTTTTACTTTAGAGTTGGAGAAATAATGTAAATTAGCATTCTAAAATAGTAATACTAGCATGACCATAAACTGCATTTACCTTAGGCCTTTGGGAAGAGGTAAACTCTAAACCTGACCTTTTAGTTATCAAAATAAGTAGTGAAGTTGAGGCTTAGTGCAAATCAAAGTGAAGTCATTTTAAAAATCAGTTGTAAAGATTTAGGATTATCCAAACTTAATTTGCTCCCTTCAGTAATAGCATAATTTAGCCATTAATTATGGCTTGAGAGTTTAATAGTAGTGGAGTAGCATTCTATAAAGGAGGGTCTTAAAGAGCTGTATGGTTCTTTATGGTTACTAAGTGGTGGCAGTTTTTTACAAAAAACGGCTTCTAAACTCTAGGAACTTCAAGACATGAAGGGGACCTTGTTTTTATCGAAGAGGAATTGCTTCATGGTTCTGGTTGCTCGTGTACTGTAGTACTAAGTTTCCTGGGAATAAGTACTGCCACCATGGAAGCGCTTTTATTTGCGTAGGGCCTGACCCCTCCTAAAAGTAAACACGTTTGGGATAAATCACAGTGTGGTTTTTTTTGTGGTTTTTTTTTTCTTTCCTTTTACTATTTTAGACAAGAAAAAGTGGTCAGTGGTTTAATCCTTATTTCGCTTTTAGTATGAGAAGAATCATAGTCTTCAACACATCAAATGATAAGATGTTCCTCTGAATAATGTTGGAAATTAACAAAATGCAAATAGGGGTATCTATTAAAAATATTGCCGTTTTCTTCCACCAGATGTTTTCAGTGCTTTATTTGTGGTTAGTGCTATTACTTACCTGTTTTCACTTCGGTGTGCTTCTTTTTCTCTTCACCTGCCGGATAATGTTAGTCAATAGACTTATCAAATTTTTTAGCTGGGTCTTGATTGGAGGGCAGTGAAGGTACATTTTGTTAAAAGCGCCTTCCTCTTGAAATTGCTTACTTAATGTTAGTGAGGAAATTTTTGTTTAAAAAGGTTTAAAGTAAGTTTGACCAATAAATATACTTTTAGAGAATGTCCTTTTTGATACATGCATGAAAACTTATTATAGACTAGTTGATCTGGACTTGAGTACAGTGGCTTTCTTCGTTCAGAGTGCTACTTCGTGCTTTTACAAAATGAATGTGGATTTAGGAGTTTGTTTGAAATTTAACTTTTTTTTTTATCATAAAGCGACTGACTGTAATATGAAGCAGGGTTTGGTGAAGCAACTAAACCCTATCATCTAGGAAGTGGGGATAAGAGGTGGATTTTTCTTCTTTTTTGTACAAGCATGAATGTGAGGTTCTTTTGTTTTATGTTTATAAAATTATCCTTCCTTCATTTCTTCCCCCGTGTATCTGATTTTGCAGATTTTTGAATGAGGTGTATGCTTTTTATTATAAAAATAACGCATGTTCATTAGAAAGAATTGGAAAATTCAAAAAAGGAGAAAGTATGGGAGGAGACACCTAGATTCTGCAAAGGAGAGAGATGTTTGAAGATACTTGTTTTTATTATAGTCCCATCTATAAACACCTATTTTGAAATTTAATTTTTAGGGGAATAACATGTGCGTAGATTTAGAAAATCCCTTAGTGCTATAAGGGTTATAAAGAAAAAAAGCAGTTCTGACCCCCTTTTCTTTCTTTCGCTCGTTCGTTCATTCATTCGTTCTTTCATTCTTTTTATGGCTGAACTGGTGCCATATGGAGGTTCCAGGCTGGGGGTCAAATCAGAACTGCAGTTGCGGGCCTCCACCACAGCCACAGCAACGCAGGATCCAAGCTGCGTCTGAGATGTACACCACAGCTCATGGCAATGCTGGATCCTTCACCCACTTATCGAGGCCAGGGATTGAACCTGCGTCCTCGTGGATCCTGATTGGGTTCATTAACTGCTGAGCCATGAAGGGAACTCCCTGACCCCCTTTTCTTTATCTCCAGCTTGCATTCTCCAGAGGTAAAAACACTTCCAGTGCCTTTGAGAGTTCCTCCCTCCCCTTATAAAAATTCCGCTGCGCTACTACTTTAAAAATTTTCTGCATCCCCTAAAATCAAAATTTTAGGATCTTAAATTTACTAAATCCTAAAATTTTAGGATTTAATCCCTAAATTAAAATTTCCTTAATCTTTCCAGGGTAATTACTGTAACTTTTTTGTTAAGTATTCTTACATTGTTAGGACTCTTTAGGGTTTGCCTACAGCTGAGCTGTATAATATGATTTTCTGAACAACTTTGGTATTTTCTTGGAACTGTTAATTACTTTGTTTTTTCATTTGTGATTGTGTTGCTTTTTTGGCCCCTTGGAGACATCCCTGAGTCCTTTGTCTTCCTGCTCTGGGCTAGATTGGTTACTCTCAGCTTGCTTCAGAGTTGTCTGTCACTGGGACTTGCCTTCAGTCTGATCTTGGCAAGTCCTTGCATTACTCTTTTTGGTTGGATACCCTATTTATTGCTTTTCTCCTTCTTGATTTGCGCACTCTCACAGTTGGCTCATCCCTCAGGAGTTTGTTGAGAAAAAGGGTGCATGGTTGGTAACTGCATTGAGATTTTTAGGTCTAAAAATATCTTTATCTGTAGGCATTTGATGGCAGTTCTATTTTAGAATTCAAGATTGAGTTATTTTCCCTTGGAGGTTTTTTGTTTGTGGTTTTTTGTTTTTTGGGTTTTTTTTTTTTTGCTTTTTAGAGCGGCATGCATGGCTTATGGAGGTTCCCAGGCTATGGGTCCAATCAGAGTTGTAGCCTCCAGCCTGTGCCATAGCCACAGCAACTGGGGATCCGAGCTGCATCTGAGACCTAAACCACGCTTCACACATCGCTGGGTCCCCCACCCACTGAGTTAGGCCAGGGTTTGAACCCGAGTCCTCATGGATACTAGTGGGATTTGTTTCCGCTGAGCCAGAACAGGAACTCCTTCCCTTGGAGTTTTGAAGGCAATGCTCCATTTTATTCTAGCCTCTTTTTTTTTTTTTTTTGGCTGCCCTTGTGGCATATGGAAGTTTCCTGGCCAGTAATCCACCTTGTGCCTCAGCAGCAATCTGAGCCACTGCAGAGACAATGCCAGATCCTTAACCCATTGTGCCACAGCAGGAACTCCTATTCTAGCTGCTGCTGCTACCTTTTTTTTTCCTTTTCATGGCTGCACCTGCAGCACATGGAAGTTCCAGGGCTAGGGGCGGAATTGTAGCTGCTTCTGGTCTACATCACAGCCACATCAATGCAAGATCCAAGCCACATCTGTGATCTACTGTGCTAATGCCAGATCCTTAACCCAACTTAGTGAGGTCAGGAATTGAACCCGCATCCTCCCAGATACTATGTTGGGTTCTTAACCCTCTGTGCCACAATGGGAGCTCCTAATTTTTTTTTTTTTTTTGCCGTATTCTAGCTTCTCGATGAACAGTTAAACTTAATTTGCTTACTTTGAGAATTTTAGAATCTTTGGTTGCGGGGGAGGTCTTAAATTTCATGATATGTTTTGGTATGTACCTTTTAAACAATTCATTGTAAAGATTGAATTGTTTGGAAACTCAGCCATCAATGTGAGTGATACCCCTTAAAGTTTTGCAGTGTAGTTGCCCTAACGGTCCTTTGGTCCTGGAAAAGATTATTTTATTAGTCCCTGTGTAATTTCTTTCAGTCTTTTATTTAAAGAAATTTTTTTTTAATATATTTTTTTTGTCTTTTCTTTGCCATTTCTTGGGCCACTCCCACCACATATGGAGGTTCCTGGGCTAGGGGTTTAATCTGAGCTGTGGCTGCCAGCCTACTCCACAGCCACAGCAACACCAGATCTGAGCCGCATCTGCACCTATACCACAGCTCACAGCAATGCCAGATCCTTAACCCACCAAGCAAGGCCAGGGATCAAACCCGAAATGTCATGTCCTAGTTAGATTCATTTCCACTGCACCACGACGGGAACTCCTCTCTAAGGGTATTATAGTGGATGTTTCTTTTAAAATTTTCTTCTGCTTTCACTCTTAAGTGGGCTTCTCTGGAGAGTGATATAACAGGAACCAAGCAGTCCCTGAAAGTTGTTGGGAGGGCCCTAAATATCAGTATCTTAGTTAGGTTCTCTTGTAGCGGCCAGTTTCTCCAGATAAAATTTCCAGTCCTCTCTGCAGAGCATTGATGGTGATAATGGGTATTGAGACTGACAGCCAGTGTTATAGGGCTGAAAGTGTGGGGCTTCATCCCTTCTCTTGTCTGTGCCATGTATCTAAATCTGGATCCTCTGAGTCTACTTCTCTGGAACATAAATTTCCTGTTTTCTGCTTGGGCCAGGGAGGAGGGTGTACAATAGATTTTTTTTAAATGGCGTGTAGGCTGTATTTTTATGTATGCAGTTTTTAGTTATTAGGTTTACTATATAAAGCCCCAAACAGTAATTATTGACAGTTTATATGATTTGATGTAAATATTACAGGATCACTTTTTGTGTGTGTGTGTGTTTGCCATTTCTTGGGCCACTCCTGTGGCATATGGAGGTTCCCAGGCTAGGGGTGGAATCAGAGCTGTTGCCACCGGCCTACACCAGAGCCACAGCAACACGGGATCCGAGCTGCGTCTGTAACCCACACCACAGCTCACTGCAATGCCACATCCTTAACCCACTGAGTAAGGCCAGGGATCAAACCCGCAACCTCATGGTTCCTAGTCAGATTCATTAACCACTGAGCCACGACGGGAACTCCCAGGATTACTTTTAAATCAATACTTAAAGTAAATGCTTTTACCAGGCAAATGATTAATTCATTTGTCTCCTTCAGCATCAGTTTTGCCACATTAAATCTTCATGTTAGATTTTCTTAAAGGAATTACTGTATACTGTTACACCAGGGTGGTTGGCATTGGGCAGCATATGAATCAGTTTAGAGGGTTTAGATTCTGAAATAGTGTAAAGGGGCAGAGAGACTGGAGACTTAATTCCTATATATATATATATGGAGCTGATCCTGTCTGTTTTGTCATTTTCGAGTTCTTCATCCAGTATACATAGCTTTTAAAAGTAAGGCTTTAAAGTAAAATAGCCTTATGAAATCAGTGCATCTGTCTTCCTGCTTTCATTTCCTCCCTTCCACCTGCTTTTCATCAATTTAGATGGTGGTAGGATAAAGAAAATAGTTATGTCTACTTAAATTCATTAAATCGTTTATTGGTATGCTTATGTAGGCTAAACTCCTGAGGTCTGTAACTTGGTTTTATCTTCGTTTTGGTTAGTGCTTTCCCTGGCAGGTGCACTTTTGATAGCTCAGAAGAGTAACCTGTGCTGTCTTCAATAGGCAATTGTAAATGTCCTGGAGGAATATTAATATTTCTGTGTGTAAACTAATCAAGGAGATGTAAGTAGTTAGATTTTTATGGAAACTGGGTTTAGGTTAAGATAGATTCAGCATAGGTAGTAACAGATGTTGTTGATCTCAAGTTCAAATTCTTAAGATCCACTTTTTCTCAGCAATCCTTTCCTTGAATAGTTAAAAAGTAGTTCCATGTGGAAATTTTTTATAAAAAGAGGAAGCAAACCCTTTAAAAATCTGCATAAAATCTTATGTGACCAATGCAAAACCAGACCAGAACACTCTAACATAGAGAAGAGTGTTAAATGATACTGAAAATGTGTATACTTTGGGGTTATAAAGGATATTAAAGTGTGGAAGAGAAATGAAACAGAATCTGAAACAGAATCGACACATCTTAGTTAAACACTTAGAGTAAGGAAGTGTGTTCAAGTAGTCCTGTGCTAAGGTTAGAAATGAGCTAAATAAGATTTCTGAGGCCTTACCTGGAACTAATCCTTACTAGTGATGGGGTCACAGTTAAAATTTACCAAACTCTCCTGGATAACTTTTTTTTTTTTAAAGATGAAAAATAACTCTGAGGAAGAGTTGGCCAAAATACATATGTTTCTGTTTTTCCTCTACACATGTTCAGACTGATATAGGTTATGTTTCTGAAATTGTGTCGTTTGAATGGGCTCCAGATGATGTAATAGGATCACTTTTAACCCCTCCCAGCTGGAGGGTGTTGAGACTTTCCTGTTGAGACTGGTACAAATCTCCTCTTAGGGTGACAGTAATCACTGTTTCTAGACAATGATATATAAAATTAGTATTTCCCTCTGAAGACAAGGATGCCCTTTGTGTACCTGTACCTGCCTTTCGTGAACACTTTTCAGTCAGTACCCATCACACTGCAGATGAGAATTTGCATAGCTCCTTCTACTTCAGACACAGTGATTTTTCTCAAAAAAAAGACCCACTTGGTTCTGAATGGTGTTTGTTGAATCAGTTATATTGATGTGACTCTGGTTTCTTGCTCCCTGCTATTCTTACTGTCTTTGAAATCATTATATGTGCCTAGTGGCCTCTTCATTTCCTAAACACCTACTTCTTGGTTTTATATAGCAGGCATCGTTTGAAAGTTTCACTGGGTTCCCTTCTCTGTGGAGTTGGAACAGAACTAATAATATGTCAGTCTTCATAGACTGCATATGTCTCAAGATACCATCGTCATCTTTGCCTTTTCATTGCTCTCTCACTGGAGAAGCTGTGGCAGCTAATTACAAGCTCAGTAAAGTTAGGTCTTGCCCTCTTTGTTGAATATTAATGTATGTAGCACTTGGTGTATTTATTGGTAGATGGCGTCCCTTAGGCTGCTGATTTATTTCAGTCTATTGGTTGACAGTCACTCTGATTAATGCCTCCTTAATTATTATTGCTATGTAACTCCATGCTGAAAATATGCTAGAGTATTTACTTTTGAATTCTAAAGCTAATTTTATAAGTTTGAGATTATTCTTCAACTCAAAAGTGATACCAGTGAGTAGATTGCTGTGGGGATTCAGGGGAGAAGTAAGGTGGCAATAGGACCTGGAAGAGACAGTATTCATATTTAGCTTGTGGAAATAGCATTTTCAATTCAATGGATGTGGCAGAAGAGGTGAGGAGACAAAGGTGGGGGCCACAGGGTTTCCTGGTAATAGCCAAAGGCCTGCTCTTCCACCTTGAATTACATTTGCATCTTAAGAGACTCCTTCCTTCATCAGAATGAAGCTGTTAATTGTTAAATCTGTGCTCTGACCTTGGGCATTAAAAAAAAAGTTCTAATATCAAAACATTTGAAATACTACTTAATGCTCTGGTTTTATTCACTGCTTGGGGAAAATGTTTTAAACGTGAGACCATCTATTACAGATTATCTGTTACATGAACATTATCAAATTCAGTTATAGCCTGTATTCATTTCTTAAGTTTATTTTGATGTTACAGCCTATTTAAGATTTTTTTTTTTTTTTTGGTACTCTTTAACACTATTATCTGTCAGGAAATGCTAGTTGAAAGGGGATTGTTTTCATTTTTCTGGTACTGTTTAAATTTTACTTAATGTTTATTTGTTTATCAAGTAAATGTTATTTATGCAAAATGAACATAACTCCTTTTCATTCATTGATATTATTGCTGAACAAATTGAATAGTAAAATATGCCGTAAGATTTTACTTTTTAAAGTTGATAGGAAAGCTGCTGATGACTGAAATACTTTCTTTGAGAGATTTAAATAATTTTTAAAATTAAGCTTTAGAATTTTAGACAAGAATCACATAATTTAGTCCACTTTACATTGCTAAAACCAAATAAATATTTGAGTGCATGTTTATTAATCAACTTTATTAAAGTAAATTATAAAACAAACCTAATACTCTGCCTGTCACCAGTTATTGTGGAGACTAAATTTTGTCTTTTAAAAAACTCAGATTTTAAATTTATTAATAAAACTTTTGTGGGACATGGAGCAGTCAGAATTCTTCACCTAAAACTGTTTAATATGGTTCTGGAAGGAGGGAGTTCGAGGAATGCTAATAATTAGTCAGTAGCAACACATTAGACCATCAGGATTTCCACTGATTTTATTATAGTAAGCCACATGGAGTCATTTGCTCTTACTGGTTGAATTAAACTGGGCTCCATCACAAAAAAAGCATAGACTGGTGGCTTAAACTACCACCAAGTATTTCTCATAGTTGTGGAGGCTGTGGAGTCTAATATCAAAGTGCTGACAAGGTGCCTTTCATTCTGAGGCCTTGGCTTGTAGGTGGCTGCCTACATGTTGGTCAGAGCCTTCAAGTGGACCAAAGGTAGAAGCTGCAGAGCCTCCTGAGGCCATTATTGCATGATGTCACTTCTACTGTATTCTGTTAGTTGAAACAAGTGACAAGGTCAGCCCAGATTCAAGGTCTTGGAAAGTAGACTTTGCCTCTCGATTGGAGGAACTGCAAACTATTGTGGCCATGTTTTTCAACCTGCCACACTTGGATTGGAAATTTTTTTAGAAATAATGTTCAGGGTAGGTAAATTATCACCTAAGGCCTGAAAAGTCAGAGTAGAGCGTAATGTCATGGGAAAACAGTTTATATTGTTAAAATGTAAATATCTGATTTTTTTCTGAATAATGTAAAATAACATATATAATACATTGTAAAGTAAAATAAGAATTTCCTCTTGAGATGCCATCAAATTAGTCAGGTTATTTATAAACCATTCAGTAAGTTAGCAGAATATGGGCTTTTTGATTATCATCAGCATTTACATTTTAGCCCATGACTTCTCATTGATGTCTAATTATAGCTATCCTCTAAAACTTGACTCTAGTGTTTTATTTAAAAACAAAAACAGGAGTTCCCATCATGGCGCAACAGAAACAAATCCGACTAGGAATTGTGAGGTTTCTGGTTCAATCCCTGACCTTCCTCAGTGGGTTAAGGATCTGGTGTTGCCGTTAGCTGTGGTGTAGGTCACAGACGTAGCTGGGATTTGGCGTGGCTGTGGTGTAGGCCAGCAGCTGTAGCTCTGATTCGACCCCTAGCCTGAGAACTTCCAGATGCAGCGGGTACTGCCCAAAAAAACAAAAAAAAAAACCTGCCTTATTTTAGATTAATTTAGTCATGAATTCACATGGAAAACTGTATCAGAAATGGTGCCTGGATTTCCTCATACTTGTATTTGATTATGTTGCAGCATTCTTTTTCCCTACCTGAATTCAATTACGAAAAAAATCTTGGAGTTCCCGTCGTGGTGCAGTGGTTAACGAATCCGACTAGGAACCATGAGGTTGCGGGTTTGGTCCCTGCCCTTGCTCAGTGGGTTAACGATCCTGCGTTGCTGTGAGCTGTGGTGTAGGTTGCAGACTCGGCTTGGATCCTGCGTTGCTGTGGCTCTGGCGTAGGCTGGTGGCTACAGCTCCGATTCAACCCCTAGCCTGGGAACCTCCATATGCTGCGGGAGCGGCCCAAGAAATAGCAAAAAAAAAAAAAAAAAAAAAAGACAAAAAAAAGAAAGAAAAAAATCTTCATTGTTTTTGCAAATTTGACATTGTTCATTGGTTTTTGTTAATTTACAAGTCTGAATTATCAAATTACATATGAGTAAATATACATAAACATAAGTAGTGCAGGAGTTGAGTGCTCTCAGTGACTTCAGAATGTTTAATTTAAAATTTTTTTTTACATTTTTGTTTTTTTTGTTGTTTTTTGCTTTTTGTGTTTTTTTGTCTTTTTGCCATTTCTTGGGCCACTCCCGTGGCATATGGAGGTTCCCAGGCTAGGGGTGGGAATTGGAGCTATAGCCGCCAGCCTACACCACAGCCACAGCAATGTGGGATCCCAGCCAAGTCTGCAACCTACACCACAGCTCACGGCAATGCCGGATCCTTAACCCACTGAGCAAGGCCAGGGATCGAACCCGCAACCTCATGGTTCCTAGTTGGATTCGTTAACCACTGAGCCACGACGGACGGGAACTCCCCAGAATGTTTATATTTATGTGGTTCCTGCTTCCCAAAAGCGTTTTCCGTGACCACACCACATGTGTCTAGGTTTCCAGGTTGCTTATGAATGAACACTGGAGGAGCATTGCTTCAGTGGGGGTTAATGAAGACATTCTTAAACATTTAAATTAAAAACTTAGGATACATCCTTTTTTCTAAAGACCTGTAAGAACAGTAGTTCTTTTTCCTCTTCATAGAAACGCTTGATTGTAAAAACTGACTTAATCCCTTGTAATTTTTGTTACTTAAAAGTTGAATTTAAACAGTGGATCAGATTTCAGCACTGTGATTCATACTCCCAAATGAGTAACCTGGTTATTAGCAGGATATCCCTACTTGTTCTCTTGACTTTTTTTTTTTTTTTTTTTAATGGTCCATGGTGACTCCTCCATTTTTGGTAGTGGAGTTCTGTTGGGTCTATGAAGAGGCTTTACAAGAAAAAAAGAGCAGCTATTTATGGAGCATTTCCTCAGGCCTGCAATTTGAAGCCATTACAGCAAAGTTGCTGAGCAAGTCAGTGATTGCACGCCAGCAGTCACTGAGGCCCCCACCCTTCAGTTGTGTAGAGCAAGAGTTCAGGACTGCTGCTGTGCAGTTTGCCCTCTTCAATTATTGTCAATTGCTTACTTTTTAAAGAGAAGGAGGGTTTCAAGCATTCTAAACCTACTTTCTTAACATTAAATGATTATAGAGTAGAAGCTAGTTTTTTAAGTTTTCAGGAAATAGTTCAGCATCCAAGAATTGAGTGATTCCTCCATCCCCCACTCCCTGTTAGTTAAAACCAGGTCACCTTATCAAATGCAGAACTTATCTAGCAATCTTGCTTAAGCTCACAAAAACAGATGACAGGAGTCATCTATTACAGGAATTCCAACTTAATGTATACATCCTTTAGATCTGGAGTCTATGTTTGAGAGGAGTTTGATTTTCAGAGTTTAGTAACTTTGTTGCCTACCTATGAAAACATCATTTCTCTATAGAGTTTTTCTTTTTTCAAATAGTAATAGAAAATAAAATAAAAGGTCTCATTTGCGGGAGGTTTTTTGGGTCATTAAAGGATGAAATTGGGTTATCTGAATGTGGTTGGATTATATTTGATTATTAACAGCAAATGATTAATTGAAAGCCAGTGAACTTCAGGTCACTCAGGATAAAGTAGTAGCTCTCGTAAATCAATGTAATAAAATTTTTTTTTAAATTAGTAGCTCTTTTATCTTAAACAGGACACTTCTAATATGTGAATATAAACTTCCAGTCTTTGTTGTCAAACTTTAAAACTTAGTAGATTGTGTATATTATAGTCTGTCTTAAAAAATTTAGGCATTGTTCCACAGTTTTCTCCGTTCTATTTTTTTTAATCTATTTTTTCTATTGTTCTGGATTCAATTTCAGGGAAATTTTAAATGAAGAAAATTGTTTTTAACAATACTTATAATTTTAGTTTTAAGAAAGCATCAAATGATAAAATCAGGAATTATGTTAAACTGAAATATGCTTTTAATTCAAATTCTTTGAAAGTGTTGACATTTGGAACTCTAATAATCTAGGATATTTGAAGTGGTTTTCTAGTCACTGACATTATCTATAAAAGGTGACATCCTAACTTTATGTCTAATATATCCTAATATTATGTCTCTAATCCCCCCTCCCTACTCACAGCAAACCACCATGATAGTCAACAGCATGGACTAAAAGGAAAAGAGAACAGTATCATTATAGGATGACCCCCAAATTACTAGGCCTTTTTAAAATGGCGCCTCAATCCCTGAATAATCCTTCTGAATTTCACAGATCGAGTGAAATAATGAATTTCTTAATTGTGGCAGTTATAGTTGAGAGAAATTTCCTAGTTCTGTGACCAAAGTCGAGATTTAGTACATTTCACTCTGTGTTTTACTAGGGGGTAGCTTTTGGGAAGCTGCTTTTTGGATTTTCTCACCCTCCAACTCCTACCCCTCTTCCAGGAGCTGTTTAAATGAAAGACTCAGCTCTGGATGTTAAATAATTCTCTAGAGGATCTTCCTGGATTTTTCCTAGCCCCAAGTCTGCCTCAAAGTCCAATTTTCTGGCCTCTTATGAACCTTTCTGCATAAGGAGTATGTTTTCATTTACAGACTTGCTGATGGTATGTCCCTCAGCACCTAGCACTGTGCCAGCACATACTAACTGCTCACCAAAAAATGTTGAGAACTGTGTTTAAGTTTTGTTGACATTCATTTTGGAAGCAATGAGTTATTTTAATCTGTTTTGATACTTTCAGAAAGCATCAGTATCATGCTCAGAGCTATGGACCTACAGATTAAAAACAATGTGCTCCCTGGCTCAGTTAGGAGGCAAGGCATGTGGAAACAAACGGCACTAGAAAAAGCCTAATGACATAAAGTGATGCAGTCAGCCCTAGGCAGTATAGATTAGTAACCCCAGAAAAAGAAGAGATTGTTCTTGGAGAGAAAAGGTTTGTGGAAAAGTTTGGTCTTTGGTTATATTTGAAGGATAAATAGGATTAGGTAGATGAAGATTTTATTCTATACTGAATATTGAGTCCTTTGTTGACTTTGCTTTATTTGTGAATTGTTTTGTAACTTGACAATATGTGATTTTTAGTAAGATCCTATATCTGATAACAAGAAAAACCCTTCTTGAATTTCATTTATCTGGATTGCTTGTCTACACCACTGGATATTGCAAGGCCCATCTGTTTTACTATTATGTCTCAAACACTCAGCATAGGGTCTGGCATATAATAAATGCTTGATAATGTGGCTGGCTGGCTGACTGGCCGATTTACTCACTCAGAAGCCTTGGTTTTCTCATTCGTAAAATTAGTAGATTGGATATATGATTTCTAAGAAATTCCATCTCTAAAATGTGAAAATCAATGAGAAAATTCACAGAAGTAGTTCCCCTTTGTGGCTCAGTGGGTTAAGAACCCAACTAGTATCCATGAGGATGTGGGTTGGATCACTGATCTTGCTCAGTGGATTAAGGATCTAGTGTTGCTGCAAGCTGCGGTATAGGTTGCAGATATGGCTTGGATCCAGCATTGGTGTGACTGTGGTGTAGCCCAGCAGCTTCAGCCACAATTCAACCTGTAGCCTGTAACTTACATAAGCTGCAGGTGCAGCCCTAAAAAAAAAAAGAAAAGAAAAAATTCACATGAATTTCTAGTCTAAATATAAATATGATATTAACTTTCTGATATGTTGTATTTACAGTGATTTCTATTTATCATAAAGTATATTAAATTTAATGTATAAATACTACCATTAAGTGAAAACACTTAGTAATGTTGGCAATAGCAGGGGGTATATTTAAAAGAGGAATTTTTCTTACTGTGATTTAACTGTGAAGGAAAATGAAAAGTAAAAGAGCTCTAAGAGTGATGGTAAGGGATTTAGGTAAAAATTTTAAATGAAATTGATATTTAGGGCTGAAGGAATTCAAAAAGGAATAGGAAAGAGAAGGCTAACATTCCTAGATCAAGAATTGGTGATTAAGAGTTCCTGCTGTGGCACAGTGGTTAACAAATCTGACTAGGAACCATGAGATTATGGGTTCGATCCCTGGCCTTTCTCAGTGGGTTGAGGGTCCAACGTTGCAGTGAGCTGCCATGTAGGTCGCAGATGCGGCTCAGATCTGGCCTTGCTGTGGCTCTGGCGTAGGCCAGCGTCTGTAGCTCCAGTTAGACCCCTAGCCTGAGAACCTCCATATGCGGTGGGAGTGGTCCTAGAAAAGGCAAAAAGACAAAAAAAATATTAAAAATAAAATAAATAAATTAAAAAAATAATTTGTGATTAGTTTGGGGATGTAGTTTTGGTAAAAACGCAAATTGATTTTAAGAAATATTTTGTTTGAGAAAATACCAACATGTGGCTAATTGTTTATCATCTATTAAACTGTAAAATAGATATTAGGAAAAAGAAATTAGAGATTTAATTTTCAGCCTATTCTCATTGGTATCTCCTCTGTTAGCACAAAAACTGAGAGGCAGTCACTGTCTGAAAGTCAAAAAAAAAAAGGCTTTAGTCTTATGAGAGAAGAGCAATTTATTTATTTATTTACTTATTTATTTTTGTCTTTTGCCATTTCTTGGGCCGTTCCCACGGCATATGGAGGTTCCCAGGCTAGGGGTCTAATTGGAGCTGGAGCTGTCCGGCCTATGCCAGAGCCACAGCAACGCAGGATCCAAGCCAAGTCTGCAACCTACATCACATGGCAACGCCGGATCGTCAACCCACTGAGCAAGGGCAGGGACCGAACCTGCAACCTCATGGTTCCTAGTCAGATTCGTTAACCACTGCGCCACGATGGGAACTCCAAGAGCAATTTATTGTTGTCAGTCATAGTGTAGTAGTCCCAGACACTTTACATATTTTCAGAATCTTTTTTTTTATAGTCAGTTTTAATTTTGGACTGTTTTGGTTGTCAAATGCAACTTAAAAACTTTTTAGCCCATTGTCAACAGTAATGCAAATTGTTGATGCTTTATAATGCAAGTTGCTTTATTCAATTCAATGTATGGAAGAATGTTAATATTTTGTGAGTAGGGTAGGGATTTATATTTAATTTCAAAGAAACACATTTAGAGGAGTTCTCTTTGTGGCTCAGTGGTTAACAAACCTGACTACTATCCATGAGGACTTGGGTTTGATCCCTGGCCTCACTCAGTAGGTTAAGGATCCAGCATTGCCATGAGCTGCTATGTAGGTCTCAGAGGCAGCTTGGATCCCGTGCGGCTGTGGCTCTGGCTCTGGCTGTGGCTGGCAGCTGTAGCTCCGATTCTATCCCTCAGCTGGGAACTTCCACATGCTGCAGCAAGTGTGGCCCTAAAAAGCAGAAAAAAAAAAAAAAATCCACGCACACATTTAGAGAAACTCCCTTTTGAACATGTAAAATTTTGTTGTCTGTACCACATTTGATATCACTGCTTTAAAGTTAGAGTAGGGAGTTCCCGTTGTGGCTCAGTGGTTAAGGAATCCAACTAGGAACCGTGAGGTTTTGGGTTCGATCCCTGGCATCGCACAGTGGGTTAAGGATCTGGCATTGCCGTGAGCTGTGGTGTAGGTCACAGACGCACCTCGGATCTGGCCTTGCTGTGGCTCTGGCGTAGGCTGGAGGCTACAGCTCCAGTTAGACCCCTAGCTTGGGAACCTCCATATGCCTCGGCTGCGGCCCTAGAAAAGACAAAAAGACAAACAAAACAATAAAGTTAGAGTAATGATGCCTTGAATACTTGCTGTGTGAATACTTAACAAATGAGTACTTACCAAACTTTATCTCATTTAGTCCTCTCTGTAGTCCTGTAGGTGTTTCCTGTTTTATAGGTTGGGCTTCTGCCTTGAAAAGATGAAGTAACTTAACCGATTCACCTCTTCAGGCTTGTGTCATTCCATCGCAGGAGCTTTTTCTGTTAAATCTCTTTTTGTTTCTATCCTACAACGGACAGAAGTAGGACAGGTAGGCTGAGCTACAATCTATGTATTTGTCATAGAGTTTCATTCAATATTGTGTACTCATTTGGTGAGCAATAAACACTTGTTGAATTAAACTAGGGTATTTTAATTTCTTTACCATGTTCCTTAAAAGAACACCAGTAAGGATGAATTATCTGTTCTTTCAAAAGGTTAGCTTCCAGAGTGATTCTGATAATGATTCCACTTATTATTAAATGGTTGATAAATCATACTATTTACATAGCCTTTACATTCTGTTATGTATTAATAAGTAATCTAGATGTATATGAGAGGATGTATGTAAGTTATATGCAAATACTATACTATTTTATATGAGGGACCTCAGAATCCTCAGATTTTGGTATCTGAGGGGGTTCTGGAACCAGCCTTCTAAGGATACTGAAGGAGACTGTACTCTTTCATATCACTAAAGACATACATTGGTTTGTATTTCCCTAATTGCTATGATAACAGTGACATTGAACATCTTTTCATGTGATTATTGACCATTTACATATTTTTTGGGGAAATGTCTATCCATGCCCTTCTTTATCTTTTAAATTAGTGTTCGTAGTGAACATACTCATTTATTCTGACTTTGTTTTCTTGTTGTTGAGGCCTGCGCTTGTGGTGTAGGGAGGTTCCCAGGCTAGGGGTCCAACTGGGGCTACAGCTGCTGGCCTAGACCACAGCCACAGCAGCG
The DNA here is from genome assembly GCF_016906955.1 of Phacochoerus africanus. Classification (NCBI taxonomy): domain Eukaryota; kingdom Metazoa; phylum Chordata; class Mammalia; order Artiodactyla; family Suidae; genus Phacochoerus; species Phacochoerus africanus. Next base: position 32,497,029 of record NC_062554.1, read on the forward strand.
TGGGATCTGAGCTGCATCTGTGGCCTGCACAGCAGCTCATGGCAACACCGGATCCTTAACCCACTGAGCAAGGCCAGACATCGAACCTGTGTCCTCATGGATGCTAGTCAGATTCATTTCCACTGAGCCATTATGGGAACTCCTATTCTAATTTTCTTAATAGAAATGTCCTAGTTGGGTTTCCCCATTTCTAGGAATGTTAAGCATTAGGAATGATTTGTTTCATTAGAATGATTTGTACCTGATTAAGTGGCCTTCATTATGAAAGTGATTAATGAATAAGCAAACATGCAGGCAGCAGGTGTGTGTAGAGGGCGTTCCAGCATTGGCAGTCCCGCATGAGAAGAGGCAGGATGACCTTATGGATGACTTTTGGCTCCAGATCTGTGATCAAGAGTTAAAACTAAAACTCCTGGAATGCTGAAAATAGTAATACCAGACAAACTCACTTAAAGTGAAAACTGAAAAATTATGGCATTATATCAAAGATTATTTGTACTCACACACATTGAGGATTTTTTTCCCATGTGCAAAATTATTTCAAGTTATATAGTTTTTATCCCAGGGCTGAATTACTTCCTTGGGATTAAGGTATTTGATTGTATAATTTTAAGTAGGAAAAAATAATTCTATTTAAGGAAATTTACCTTGAGCCATTTTAGAACCTTTTGTATTCTTTGAGATACCTGTTGTATGAATTTTAAGTAAGGCTTATCGATTTTACTAGGTTGTTTATTTTCAAGTACAGAATACATTTCTGCTTTCAGGAATACAGCCTAGTGTTTTCAAATGAGAGCTCATGTATTGCAACATTATTTATCTATTTTTGTAAAGGGCTGTTAATCACTTGGTGCCACCCTGTCTGAGTTGTGTGCTTGTGGATTGTCTACATGAAATCACTTGATAGGGCCTCTCATTTCTGCAAATTTTTTAAAAATATTTTTTAGCCCACTGCCCTAATATAAATCTGAATTATTTAATGGAAATATTTACAGACCAGAAGCTTACTTTTAACAAAATCTTTATTGCAGATGTTGCCCTACCCTTTTTGGAACAGGACAGTGTTTAAAAGCAAATGTCAATGTAGTTATGAAATATAATTCATTTACCCTACCTTTGGCCAAAACACATGTACTCACACACACTCACACTCATGACTCTCTCTCCCTTTCTACTATTTCTAAGCTACATAGTCTTTTGCCTAAAAGAAGTATTAGTGTGCTCAATTTATTTCTGGATTTCTAGATTTGAATTTTCATTGGATACTTGGTTTTTGATGGAACTGTCATTTAATCCCTCTTGAATTATTCTGCAGGAGTCTTAGCAAGAGTTGTAAACTAGAGTTCTTAGGTGAAACGTGAGACTGTGACCTCTTGATCCAGAGGCCAGGAGTGTTGCCAACTGAACCAAACCCTGCTGTTTCCTAAGAATAGAAGTACTCTGCTTAATGATTGGAGTTCGACCAGTGCTTATGGTGTTCTCCTATAATTGGTCAGAATCCCAGATACACATGTTGGTTTGAATGTCTTTTGAGTGCAGAAGCAAGTATTTCTTTGTAGGAAGGATGAGAGGGGAAATGTGAATACTTTCTTCAAAGAGTTTGGGAAGGAATTCCAGTGTACTGTGTACCTAAGACCTACCTCTGCCAGAACCCCATAGAAGTTGTCTTTGAAGTGTGGAAAGGAGTGTCTATTTTTATGTTAAATTAAGCAACATTTAAACATGTAATGTATCATCTTAGTCTATCATCCTTGAAAAATTAAGCCCTAGAAACCATAAATATTGATCTGGAAGAAAAGAATTAAGGTAAAGAGAGGTTATTAAGAAGCATGAAGAAATAGGTTTATCTGCATGAAGAAATAGGTTTATCTGTGAGTCATGAAATTTTTTTGTAAAATGTTGACCATATTTTTCCACCTAAGAATTTAACTGTTCAAAATAAAAACACAGCAAGCTTCACAGGTCTTTGTTTGATAGACAAGGTTAATAATAATTCATAAATTGAGAATTCTTGTTCTTTATGCTTTTCAAAATTTGTGGTGTTTCAATATCTGAATCCTTTGGGGTCTTTCAGGACAAAGGTAGTTTTGAAAGCTACTGTCCATTAGAAAGTGATAGAAGAGAAGCCCGTTTACCTGACCAGGTAGTTACGATAGGTTACGTAATCAAAATTTAGTTAGGTTGAGTTAGTTGAGTCATGTATGTCAAAGAATTAGTTCAATTGAATTAGTTATTAAGTCACATATAAACAATGTACAAATTAGTGGAACCACTAGCCTAGAGATTAAGTTTCATAGCCTGGCCCCAAATTTCCCTTCTGTCCTCATCTCTATCTCCCACTTCTTCCTCTCCCAGTCTCCCACTACGCACTGCATATCACCAGTTGGTTCCACTGCAGAGACCCTGCTTTTTCATGTGTTTGTAACTTTGAGCATGGCATGTTCCCACTATTTGGGCTGCTTATCCAAGAAGGATTTCCCAACTTCTCTTAATTTTTATTGTATCATTTAAGGCTCAGCTCCAGCCCAGATGTTAGCACGATTTTTCTTTTTCTTTTTCTTTCTTTCTTTTTTTTTTGTAGCTTGCATTAACAATATTTGAACCTCCTCCCCATCTCAACTTTTGTAGCATTAACTTCACTCATTTTTATTCCTGTAGCTTTTCATTAATTCTAATATGTGTATTTTTCACATTTAAACCTCTGAAATTAGGGTGCTTCCTACAATTCACTAGACCTTACAATTCTTGATTAAATAAGGTATTTTTTTCTGCTGCATATTATAGAGAATTGAGATTCTGTGGTTGCCTTCCTTCTGGAATTTGCACTCTTGTTTGCACCTCTTCTAACAATTTATGCTAAAATATTGTCAAATGAAATTGAAATACTTTATTTGGCTTTTAATGCATTTAGGTAAATTTCAAAGACAAGATATATTCTAAAATAAATCAACAATAGTGCAGTAGTAGTAGTGATGTTTTTGTTGAATGTTTATTATGCGCTAGTCACTGGTTTAAGTCCTTTATATAGAGTAATTAAATGAATTCTTGCAACAACTCTGTTATCCCCATTCTATTGATGAGGAAGCCAAGGCACAGTTCAACCAAGATTATTTAGCTAATGGCTGTGTCAGCATTCTAGTTCTCAGTCTGACACCAGAGTTCATACTCAACCACTATTCTATACCAAAATGTAATTGAATATTTAGGCAGGCACTATGCTGTGTGCTTTAGCTGCATTTCTCATATAATTCTCAACACAGCCCCATGGAGATTTATAATGTAATATCACAGAACACTCCATCTAGTCATCTCTAGATGTAAATTCTTGTTTTGGCATGAAAAAGAGATAAACAAGATTAAGTGATTTCCTACCATTAAGTAGTATGCATAATAGAGTATGGGAGTTACTAAAATGATCTCTCTGGGTCTAAATGATCTCTCTAGGTCTCTTCCATCTTTTTTTTTTTCTTAAGGACCATACCTGCAGCATATGGAAGTTGTCAGGATAGGGTCGAATTGGAGCTACAGCTGCTGGCCTATGTCACAGCCACAGAAACACCAAATTAGAGCCGTGTCTGCAACCCATGCCAGGGCTTGAGGATCCTTTGACCCACTGAACGAGGCCAGGGATCGAACCTGCACCTTCATGGATACTAGTTGGGCTCTTAACCCGCTGAGCCATAACAGGAACTCCCTCTCTCCCATCTTTTGAAATTACTAAAGTCAATTGTGTAATTAAATTCAGACTTAAAAGAAATGAACTAACATTGAGTTTCCACACTTAAGGAAGGTGGGCATCATTCCTGTTTTACAAATGAAGAAGCTGAGGTTCAAAGAGATTAAATAACTAATTGAATAAGAAATATAGGCTGAGTTCAGTTTTAGCATTGGAACTCTGCCTCTGAGAATGGCTTCTAAGCAGGCAGAACTTCTGTGGGGTTTTTTTTTTTCTTCTTCAGGTTTTGGGGAAGTCTTTTTATTCATCTCATCATCCTTTTATTCCACCAAGAAATTATTGTAAAACTCACCAGCTTTTATCCCAAATTTCATAACCTTATTTAATATTAGCCACATGCAGAGTTCCAGTCATGGCACAGCAGAAACAAATCCAACTAGGAACCATGAGGTTGAGGGTTTGATCCCTGGCCTTGCTCAGTGGGTTAAGGATCCGGCGTTGCTGTGAGCTGTGGTGTAGGTTGCAGACATGGCTTCGATCCTGTGTAGTAGTGGCTCTGGTCTAGACCAGCAGCTGTAGCTCTGATTGGACCCCTAGCTTGGGAACCTCCATATGCTGCGAATGCGGCCCTAAAAAAGCAAAAACAAAAACAAAAACAAAACCCAGCCACATGGTATCTATCAGCAATACCATGAACTTTAAAAACTGATATATTAAAAAAAAAAAAGAGCGATTAGAATGATAGTCATGAAGAAGAAGGAAAATGTTTACTCTTTTAAGTTTTAGAAATTATTTGAATATATTGTGAAATTTTGGTAAAGCTGTAGAAAAGTCTTTTAAAAGCTTTTAAAACATTCGTGTGAATTTTCTAGTTCTGTACTAACTTTGGCTACCCTTGATTATTTAGAATAATTAACATAGGGTTCAGTCTGTATTGGAAAAAAGAATTTTGAATGTTTTTAGTCTGTTTTAAACTCCAGCCCATCTGAAAATAATAGAGCATCTTAAACTTGGGAAACTTGGGAAATTTCTTAGTTGACTCTTACGAGAAAGTGCAACTTTGATCTCTAAACTGCAGGTAAATGTCTTACCTGTAAATACCTGGTTTCAGGGAACCTAAGAAGACCGTTGGTTTCAAAGCTGAAATAAGTGTACGTTTATGACAGCCTGTGTTCCTATAAAAGGAGAGTAGGTTTGGGTTTTATCTCTGGAAGATCTTGTATAATATAAAAGAACTGAATAAGCAAGACCTGTAAGATGTAGTTTATCAGAGGTTTATTCAGTTCAGTAAGCCCCATGTGCTCCCTGTGCTACACACCGGCGGTTTCTGGATGGCGTTAGTGTGCCAGGTTTAAGGATCACATAAGAATCAGTGATACCTGCTCCTTGTTGGTGTCAATTTTGGGGTGACTGTACAGCACTAGAACCATTTTAGAGTGTCTACTATTTGATACGCCTTTTTAAATACTGTCTTAGTACTATTCTTGGATAGCACACCAATGTCTGAAATGTCTTCTGCCAGTTCCTGATCATTCCTGCCAGTTCCTGTATCAATCCACTTATAAAAGTAGACACAATTATATTGTACATAATGGAGCTGTTTTGCAGCTGGAATTTGAAGGGGCTTTAGGATAACAGAAAGACTAGGCATGGTTTGTACAGGGAGATGGAATAAGATGAGCATAACTTGTGTGCTGGGTGAGATATGGGGGAATCCAATTAAGTGTTAAGCCAGGGGCAATGAAAGAGGACCCCAGATTTATTGTTGTAAAGAAGGGGAGGAACCAGATAATGAATTGTGTTTAAGGGAAGCTGGCCACGCAGCTTGTATAGAAGGTGGCCTCTGAGGCAGGGAGTCAAGTTTAAGTCTTTTTAATTAAGATGGATTTGAAATGGTTGGTCACATTTGCTATTGCTGAGTATAGGAGGTTAAAAAAAAAAAAGGATATGTAATGTTTAATATTGCTCATGGAAAGATGGGAAGAATTTGGGAAAGTTAAAATGATTGTTTTTGTTTGCAGTTATGTAAAATATTAAATTTGTTTCCTTCGTAATCTGTCTTCTGTCATCTTGGGACTCTGGTTGGGAACTGGATCTCCCTTATTCCATACTCCAGGTCACCCCACATGATGGCTTTGCCATAGTCGGTGCTTAAGAACATTCATTGTATAATTGCACAAATGAACGAATATACTTTACTGGGGTGTATTTTAACACCAAGACAGTCCTGTGGAGGGGCATGAGCCTGTCACTGCGTATAACTTCTCAAAGCTAAATAAACAGGAAAAGCTGTCAGAAATGAAGTGAGAAGATAGCCACAGGGCTAGCTAATCAGTGCCAGAGAGAACTCTTGAATCCACAGAGCGCCTAGACCAGAGGAGAATAGAAACCAACTCCTCTGTTATTATTTGCTAAGAAAGAGATTGAAAGCAGTGTGCGCACTTCTTTCCGCAGAAATTAGAAGTGTCATTTTATGTCTTTTGTCTGTGATATAAGAAGTTTCAGGATGTTTTGATTTTTGGCCAGCTGAAATATTGCCAACCAGTATTTTGGGAACTTTAGAAATGATGGCTTGTGCCCAGTTATCTTGTGTGGCAAATTGTTGAAATATGAAGTCTAATGACAGGTAGCTTTGGTTATCACATTAAGCCTGAGTTAAACCATATATTTGGTTATCTAATAGTTTAATCCAGCTCTCTTTCTCCCTTTAGATGGCATCCTCAAGAGAGTAGGGGGGTTCTGTCTTACAGTATTTATTTTGTAGTTCCTGCAATGTCTGTAGTTGTTCATGGTAGGCAGTAGTTGAAAAATACCTGTGTATTGACCTCATGTATGCTTTAATCCTTGAAAAATTCTTACACATACAAATTTTTTGGTCCACACATCCTTATGAAAATACATGTCTAAACAGTAGTTGTAGTCATAGTGTGAAATTTCATTTTCTTAATTTTGATAAAATTATCAGACCATTTTTCAATCTACATAGAGTCTTTGCCACTTATAATGGCTTTAGGATCCCCTTAATAGGTGCTTACTTGATTTTGTGGGAGAAAAAGAAGCAACAGGTATCTTTCTTTCTTTTTTTTTTTTTAGGGCTGCACCCACGGAATATGTAGGTTCCCAGGCTAGGGGTCTAATCGGAGCTATAAATACTGGCCTTCTCCACAGCCACAGCAACACCAGATCCTTAACCCATTGAGCAAGGCCAGGGGTTGAACCCACAACCTCATGGTTCCTGGTTGGATTCGTTCCCACTGCACCATGATGGGAACTCCAACAGGTAACTTAATGATTAAGTTCTTTACCTTAATTTTTTTTTTCAATTGTCTATAACATATGTATCATAAAATTTACCATTTTAACCATTTTAAAGTGTACGCTTCGGTGGCATTTAAATGCATTCACGGTATTATGGATATTGTTCATCATCCCAAATAGAGATTCTGTCCCTATTATATTAACAGTAGCTCTCCATTCTTCCGTTTCTCCCAGCCCCTGGAGGGAGGTAGCATAGGGGAACCTTTATTCTGCATTCTGTCTCTGTGAATTTGCCTAAGTCCTTCTTTTATAAGTAAAATAGCACAATGTTTGTCCTTTTTTGGTGTATGTTATGGCTGAATGATATTCCATTGTATGCATTTATCACATTTTGTTGATTCATTCATGTATTGGTGGGCACATGGATTATTTCCATCTTTTGGCTGTTGTAAATAATGCTGCTTACACATATCAGCTGGAGTCCCTGCTTTCAGTTCTTTTGGGTATATATCTCGAAGTGGAATTGCTTGATCCTATGGTAATTTTATGTTGAATTTTTTTGAGGGACTGCCAAATGTTTCCACATTGTACATTCACATCAGCAATGCACAGAGTTCCAAATTGCTCCCACATATCTGCCAACACGTGTTTACTGTCAAAAACATCGCAATGGGTGTGAGGTGGTATTTCATTGTGGTTTTGGTTTATGTTTCCCTATTTGCTATGATAAGAACATCTTTTCATGTGATTATTGACCATTTATATATTTTTTTGGAGAAATGTCTATTCATGCCCTTCATCTTTTAAATTAGTGTTTGCAGTGAACATTTTTGGACACTTACTTTTCTCTGTGTGATAGGTGAGGGGTTTAGAGCCTGTGAAGTTTCTTCAGAAAGTACAAACTTTGTGTCTCGAACATCTGAATGGACATGTGCTCAGATGCTAGCAACACTGTTCTGCATTTTGAATTGGCACAGGCTAGGTTATGCTGGGTAACGAATGATCCAAAAAAATGATCCGAAAAAAATCTCGATGTCTTAAGTGCTTTATTTCTCATTCACAAGATACTTTTTGGTGATTTGTTGGCTTTCTGTAGTGCTACCTTCTTAGCAGTGAGTCAGACATCTCATATGTAACTCTCTTGATATATATTGACAAGTTGCCTTCATTATTATCACACGAAGGGAAGAGAAACACGGAAAAATCACAGGTATCGCTCTACGCTTTGGTCTGAAAATGAAGCGCAGAACTTACCATAACCTACTGGTTTGTATGTATGTGTGTGGTACTGGCAATGGTTGTGGTTGTGAAGAGAAAAGTTGATTGGGAGGAGACTTGCCTTTTAGTTCTGCCTTAACTCTAGTGTCATCATCTCAGTCAGGTGATTGAGTGACCACTGGGTCTCAATTTTGTCATTTACAAAATGAAGGAGAATTGGACTTGCTCAACCTATAAGAAGTGTATCATAACCTACGTAACTGGAGGCCAGACAACTCTGTCCAAGACTAAACAGAAGAGGCCTTAGTGTAACTTCTGGAAAATTTCCCCATAATTTAAGGTAGGGGATTATGAGCAGTAGTTAACAATAAATAAACACTAAAAACTGAGAGTCCAAATGAAGAGGACTAATTGCACTTCTTTGTAAAGGAACTTTTAGGGTACACTTTTCTTCTTTATTGGTGACGTGGATAAGCGAAGTGTCGTATTCAGTCTGGTTCACATTCGGTCTTCAGTGAGCACCTGGCTAATGCTGTAAGATGCTGATGAAATGAGCTTGTGAGTTGTTTTTCATCCTCTGAGTCATAGGCATCAAAGCGGTTATAGATGCTTCTTCCTACCAGTGACCCTGATGTTAGCAGTTGTTGGACAGGTAAGGCAGTACGCAGGCCCCCTTCACTCTGACCTCTCTAGGCCAAGCTCTTTAATTTAGGAGATCAGCCTGGGTGTTGCCGAAGGAAGCCATGCTACTCTGTGAATCAGAAGATTTGTGTTACAGTCCCATTGCAAGCATTGAGTTAAATGACTGTCCATTTCCTCATCTATAAAATTAAGTGGTCAGATGGTCCTCAAATTTCCTTTTAGCTCTAATATTGTACTATTCCATCTAAGTATTGATAATTACTAATTTAGTGATTCAGAAGATTCAGGTCATGCCTAGAACATAAATGAATGATACAAATGTAATTTCGGGTTTGCTTCAATTAGTAGAAGTTGTGCTGTCTTTGGGTGATTAAAGGAAATTTTAACAGCCCATCTTGGCATATTCTTTTTTTTTTTTCCTCCCAGTCAGTAACTTGGGTTTGTTGTTCTGTGCGTTGACATAGTATATATACAAGAATGGAAAATAAATGTTTTGTTTATGAACAATAAGCAAATAATTATAAGCATTTTGTTTATAGTTTAGTTGGTGAGTTAAACCATACCAAACATCTTGTAGTAGACGCAGGATCCCTCAAAACCGTGAAACATTTCTATTCATCTTTGTTTCCCCTGCACATAGTACCATGGTTAGTGTTAACAAATCACATGTTCGTATGATTGGATGGTAAGTCACACACACTTGCTACTGTAACAGTTTTGGAAAAGAAAATATCATTAAGTGCTGAGGTAATTAAGAAGGTTTTATGAGACAAAGCAGACCTAAACAGTTTAAGATTTGGAATTTTCCTCCCTGGTTTTATTGAGATATAATTGCATTGCAGCTTTGTGTAAGTTTAAGGTGTAAGCATAATGATTTGGCTTGACTATATTGTGGAATAATAACTTAGAATAAGTTTGCTTAATGTCCTTCATCTTGTAAAATCAAGGAAAAAGAAAAAGGTTTTTTTTCTTCATGAGAACTCTTAGGACTTGCTCTCCTAATGTTTATATGTATCACAGAGCAGTGTCAACTGTAGTCACCGTGTTGTACATTGTATCCCCTGTGCTTATTTACCTCATAACTAGAAGTCTGTACCTTTGACCACCTTCATTCAGTTCCCCCTGCCCACACCCCCCAGCTCTGGTAACCACAAGTCTGATGTCGTCTTCTTTGAGTTTGGTGGGTTTTTGTTCTTCCTTAAGATTCTACATATAAGTGAGATCATACAATATTTGCGTTTCTGCATCTGACTTGTTTCACTTAGCATTATGCTCTTAAGGTTCATCCATGTTGTTGGAAATGGCAGAATTTGGTCTTTTTTATGGCGGAATGATGTTCGTGTATGAGTGTGTGAGAGTGTGTGTGTGTGTGTACACCACAACTGCTTTATCTCTTCACCCACCCATGGACACTTAGGTCATTTCCATGTTTCAGTTACTGTAAATAAAGCTGTTACAAATATGGGAGTACATATATCTTTTTGAGTTAGTGATTTTGTTTTCTTTGGATAAATACCCAGGAGTAGGATTGCTGGATCATATGGTAATTCTGTTTTAATTTTTTGAGGAGCTTCCTTACTGTTTTCCATAGTGGCTGCGCCAATTTACAATCCCACCAACAGTGCACAGGTCTCACTTTTCTTCACATCCTCTCCAGCATTTGTTATCTCTTGTCTTTTGATGCTAACCCTTCTCACAGGCATGAGATGGTATCTCATCATGGTTTTGATTTGCATTTCCCTCATGTAGCAGTTTTTTTGTTTTTTGTTGTTTTTGTTTTTTGCTATTGAGTTGTAGAAGTTCCCTGTATATTTTTGGATAGTAACCCCTTATCAGATAATATGTTTTGCAACTATTTTTTCCCATTCTATAGATATCTTTTTGTTGATTGCTTCTTTTGCTGTATAGATTTGGGATCTATTATGCTGCTTAATGTTGATAGTTTTTGCAAGGCTTTTACATGGTTTTGGAGATTACTTGAACTAGCAGGGTTCTTCTGTTTATTTTAACTGTCCTTCCTCACTTTCCCCAACAATATGTTGCTTATTTGGGCAACTTTATTTTATTTGGGCATCTTTGATTATAGATAAAAAAGTCAGTTTTACCTTTTGTTTGCCATTTTCCTCCTCTGTTACATGAGTGTGTTGGATTAAGTAGTTAAGATCTTAAGGAGCTCTTCTGAACAAATATTAGGTCTTCTACCTGCTGCTGCTTGGCTGATCACATTAAAAACTCTTGATACAAGTGTGTTTCTACTTTAATTTTTGCATCTTTCAGATTCATGAAATAGATTAAGAGTTTGGCCTCATACTAATAAAACTAAACCCTCAGACCCTTAAATGTTTTCTCTGCCTTAATATTTATGGTGATATACTTTTTTTCCCATACTGCCTCACACTCTCATAGAGCTTTATAAATCTATAAGATTCCATGAATATCCTCTTTTGTTCCTTAAAACATTTATGAATGCATATTATAGATATAAAGTCCTAAACCTTAATGAGCTTGTAGTCTAGTGGAGGTTGAAGAACATGTATGCATAATAACCCTCTGATCAGTGTAGTTGTAACTCTAAAGAAGTTCCCTTGAAGACAGGAGGGGGCAGTTAGATCTGTTAAGGGCTTGAATGGAGGTGGACAGGAGTTGACATTTGAGCCAGCTCAAAGCTTTTGACAGGAGAGGAGTGTGCGAGAAAAAGGAATTGAAGGCCAAGGGTATACTGTATGTGCAGAGGAGATGTGAACTAGTAATTGATGTCTGAAATTTTCTTTTAGGTGCGAAGTGTTTTTTGAATTTTGAAAACTTGATATTTTTCTTTTTTTTTTTTTTGTCTTTTTGCCATTTCTAGGGCCGCTCCCGCGGCATATGGAGGTTCCCAGGCTAGGGGTCGAATCAGAGCTGTAGCCTCCGGCTTACGCCAGAGCCACAGCAACGCGGGATCCGAGCCACGTCTGCAACCTACACCAGAGCTCACGGCAACGCCGGATCATTAACCCACTGAGCAAGGGCAGGGACCGAACCCGCAACCTTCATGGTTCCTAGTCGGATTCGTTAACCACTGCGCCATGACGGGAACTCCTTTTTTTTTTTGTCTTTTTGGATATTTTTCATATTTCATGTATTTCTTATTTTGAGAAAGAGTTTTCCTTTCCATTTGTGATTTTAATCATATCTCTACTTGGACTTCATCTTTATTGACTGAAGCTTTCCAAATAGGCCTGGTCTGTTCCATCCCTTAAGCCGTTTTAATAGTTTGTCTTTGTCCAACAACTCCATTTTGTGAGTCTTGAGCAATAGTGACAAAAACTTTCCACAGTTTCACAGATATAAGTGATTCATAATATACTGGCAGATGTTATAACTCACTTTACCATTTGACTGCTGCTCCTTTCCAGAGCTGTAGTGGACAAAATATTTTGTGAAAACTCATATATAGAGGTGGTTTTTGTTTTTAAGAGACAAAGAAATAATCTTCATAATTCAGGTATTTCAGTCTTCTTACCTTAAAGTCCATTAGTATGTTCTGATACTATGTTAAAGAATCAGTTATTTTCTATATGTACATTATATGTGAATTAGAAGTTTTAACAAAATGAGTTCCACAGACAACCAAATTAAATTCCTGCTTTGGGGATCCTTTTTCAGTTACTAATTATTTTAGTTATTAAATAAGAGAATTTTAAAGATAATTTTAGTGAAACTCCCAAAAAGGTTGAGTAGCCCCTTCCTTAATTTTTTAAATTCCTGGAGCTTGGATTTGTTCTCAGTAAGCTAGTGAATATTTAACATCCTAATCAGAGTAGAGCTAAGTGCATAGGAACTCTCAGAAACAAAACAAAAACCTGAAAACTTAAAAACCTATGAAGTTACTCTTCGGGCTATGTCTCGTAAAATTGAGGATCCGACCCAGTAGCATGGTTCAAAGATTGAGGCAGTCCTTAAGTGATCATGTTACTTAGTGTTTACAGTATAACCTTTTTGTTAATTTCCTTTTAATGACCATGACTGTAACATTTTCTACCAATATCCATAAAAATCCTCTTCAAAAAGGTGTTAATATATTTCATAGTATAATTGAATTTCATAGTCATTTAACTTGAAAGGTTCAAAGAAGAAAAGTATTTTCACTGACAGGATCACATTTCAATTGCAGCCTAGAAAAACCTAGTTGAATCATAGTTTTCTGTCTGAACAAATGTTCTGATTGTGGTAAACTAGGCAATTTACGAAGTGATTTTTTTTTTCTTCTTTTTAATGACCATAGCCCAGAGGAGACGGAAAGGAAACTTTTAATCTGTATTTATAATTTAGTGTTGGCACACTACTGAGTATTTTAGGTAAGCCATCTCTACCTAATAAGGTAAACCTGGTTTGGATGACTGTCCAGCATTTGTTTTCTTTAATTTAAAAAAAAAAAAAAAGTTAGCATGGCATGACCATACAAAGAGAACTTAGAGGTTGGAAGAAAAGTGAGTGACTCCTTGGCCATGGATGAAAGAATCCTACTCCTCCTTGCCACATTTAAAATGCACAGGCCTGGGAGTTCCCATGGAGGCTCAGTGGGTTATGAACCTGACTAGTATCTATGGGGGTGTGGGTTCCATCACTGATTGCTCAGTGAGTTAAGGATCCCAAGTTGCCGTGGACTGTGGTGTAGGTCACAGACCTATCTCAGATCCTGTGTTGCTGTGACTGTGGTGTAGGCCAGCAGCTGCAGCTCTGATTCAGCCCTTAGCCTAGGAACTTCCGTATGCCACAAGCGTGGCCCTAAAAAGCAAAACAAAACAAAACAAAAAAACCCCAAAAACAAACAACCAACCACAGGCTTGGCAAACCACGTTATTAATAACTGTAATAGTCCTATGTATAGATTTTATTTATTTATATAAATAAATATTGTTACCAATAACCTTAATTTAGCTAAGTGGTTCTATCACTCCAGTCAAGATAATTTTTTCAAGATAAATCAGATATTAATTTATTTACTTTAAAAATGATTACATGGATAAAATACTTGGTTTTCATACAGTAGGTTTGCAAAAAGTGAAGTATTGGTTATTATTTAATGGAGCCCTATCATGTATCACAGCTACTGAAAGGTCCAGAAAAGATGAGTAACTTGATTGAGGTTGGTACCTTAAGTCTCAAGTTAAGGAAATAAATATAGCACCTTTCCATCAGTGTCCTGCTTCCTCTTCTGAGAAACTCCTTGTGGAACCCCTGATGGCATTACTAAATTTCAAAGTACCTAAGCAACTAGCATCCCTCAAAGTGACATCGAACTATTAAATAATTGAAACATCAAATAAAAAAGGTTTTATATACCATATTTAATGAAATACAGTTAAGATTAAATAAGACTGTTTATTGTGTATTTGTATGAAACCATCTCTAATTGTTCAGTGTGCATTTATCTAGTCATTCTAAAAATGCAGTGTAGAGTTTAACTGTTAAAAAATGTTGGGGTCCCTTCCCCAGTTATTTTGCTAATTTTAGTAAGAATCTTTTTAGATGATTGAAAACCTACATTGTTATCAAACTATTGTTTAAAGTTGTGATTAGGGAGTTCCTGTCATGGCTCAGTGGTTAACAAATCCTACTCTGAACCATGGGGTTGCGGGTTCGATCCCTGGTCTTGCTGAGTGGGTTAAGGATCCCGTGTTGCTTGGCTCTGGCATAGGCTGGCGGCTACAGCTCCGATTAGACCTCCAGCCTGGGAACCTACATATGCCATGGGTGAGGCCCTAGAAAAGGCAAAAAGACAAAAAAACAAAAAACCCTTGTGATTAAAAGGAAAAAATATATATATAAGAATTTAAAAAAATGTAAGACTCTTTAATTGTATTATTTTCATCAAAATGGTAGTGGTAGGTGTGCTGGTGTTTATGTTAAAAGTAGGGGAGTTCCCATTGTGGCGCAGCGGAAATGAATCTGACTAGGAACCATGAGGTTGTGGGTTCGATCCCAGGCCTCACTCAGTAGTTAAGGATCCAGCGTTGTCATGGGCTGTGGGTGTAGGTTGCAGACTTGGCTCGGATCCTGTGTTGCTGTGGCTGGGGCATAGGCTAGCACTTGTAGCTCCCATTTGACCCTTAGCCTGGGAACTTCCATGTGCCACAGGTGTAGCCCTTAAAAAAAAGTAGGGCTATTTGCCTACTTTGTTTAGAAGTGTTTATTACAGATTGTCTTGACTGCCTTCCTGGTGATCTACCATTTAGGAAATATTTTCTAGGCTGTTA
Organism: Phacochoerus africanus; assembly: GCF_016906955.1. NCBI lineage: Eukaryota > Metazoa > Chordata > Mammalia > Artiodactyla > Suidae > Phacochoerus > Phacochoerus africanus. The sequence continues at coordinate 32,512,062 of NC_062554.1, forward strand.
GACTCATGTTAATATTTTGGGTGGCTTAAGCCCTGTTGTGTTGATAATAGTTGAAAACTTGAATGTAGCCATAAATATGCAATGAATATGATTCCAGGTTTGTATCTTAATGTGATTTCCTCACGGTAAACCCATGAGCCAACAGAATGAACAGATCCTTATTTGGAAGCCAACTGGTGTCTGATGAGACACAGAAGGCTGATTATAGCTTTGTTTGACTGCCTAAACCTGTCTCCCCTGGTCCCTGGTTGAGGGCCTCAGGCCTAAGTCATGTCATGGCAGATGAAGTCGGAGTTGGTACTCAACACATTCATTTCCTTACTCTTCACAGTTTTTTTTTTTTTTTTTTTTTTCCTACCCCTAGACTGACAGCTATAAAATGAAAGGGTAATACTGCCAAGGTTTTTAACGTGTATAAGAAAGTTCACTTCTTTTTGTCATTTGACATGTAGTAGTTGCATTTAAAGCAGTATTTGCTGAGGAATATCGCAGTAAGCATAACTGTGGAATGTGAGAAAATCATCAACCATCTTTAGAAGAGATTATATTTCTTATCTAGTGCCTCTGGATAAATAAATGTCTTATTATTGTATATATGGATCTCAATTTATGAAAGACTATGTAAAAATATTAGATAAATTATTCTCCAGTATTACTGTGCTTAAAAGTACTGAGGAGCTAATGACTCTTCCAGGTAATTGTGATGTAAGTGGTTTCAGGACCGCATTTTGAATAATGTTTATAGATTTTCTGTGTCTTAGTATTTCTTAGAGCTTTTTTAAAAAATTTTTTTGGTCTGGAGTTTCTGTCGTGGTGCAGTGGTGAACGAATCCGACTAGGAACCATGAGGTTGCGGCTTAAGGATCTGGCATTGCCGTGAGCTGTGGTGTAGGTCACAGATGCAGCTCGGATCCCTCGTGGCTGTGGCTGTGGTGTAGGCTGGCAGCTACAGCTCCGATTAGACCCCTGGCCTGGGAACCTCCATATGCCGAGGGACGCAGCCCTAGTTCTGCCATTCAACCATTTCCGTTTTCCTTTTCTTTTTTTTTCCCCCAAAAGATAACACTTAGGGAAGAATCTAGGTAGATCTCATAGTTGAGAATCAGGAGACTTGAATTCTGGTCTTGTTCTGTTAACAAGATTTTGAGCCTCAATTCAAATTGTGATGACATCTGTCATTTTTTGTAACCTGAAATAAGGCCAAACACTTATTTTGAACTTTTGCAGAGAATGTTCTCAGACATTATTGAAAGAATGTTGCTGAGCCTAACTAAGATAAAAGCCATCTGGGACCAAGATTGAGAGAACTGTGTGTGTTTCAAGAAGCCTCTACTAGAACTTTGGCTGTTTATTCTCCTAACTGCTTCATCCCATCCCTTCCTTAGGGAAGGATGTTTCTAAGGGGAGATGTATATAAGCATGTCAGTCCTATATGGAACCATGGTTAAGTTGTGTTTAAATTGATTTCATACTTGTGAGCAAATATTAATTTTATTCAACCTAAGGCTATAGGGTCAGATTGCAGTGTAGTTATATAGTTTGTAGTGTGGAATATAATCAGTTGTCACATTTGCTTTTATGTGTTTCTGCCCATACTTGTTTATAACTTTAACCCATTTTTAATAGCCTTTAGTGATTGTCCAGTTGTTTAAATTTCAATATGGGTATTGATTTCCAGTAATAAAAAATATGCTATCACAGAGGAAGTATGTAAGTTTTCTCATCCTTATCAAAAAATTATAGTATGTGCATATCTCTGAACTTTTGAGGGTTCTAAAAATAGTCTATGGTAGACATATACAAATATAAAAAGCATATGGTTGTGGCTTAGGAAATGTAGCTCATAGGAGGATTAGCTTGAACAATGTATCATTGTTTCTAGGGTCAATTAAGCGTGTAGGTTTAGCCAGCTTGGGAACAGTCTCTAGCATGTGACTCTATAAATAACACTTGCACAACAAACACAGGCTTGATAAGTGAGCAATAAATCTGGGCTGACTGCCCACTCTTCTAAATTTTAGAACCAGTTCTGCCATCATAGTATTTTGAGGGCCTGACAGAAGTAACAGAAGTTTTAAAAATTAAAATGTTTTTCACATCTATTTTGTGTTTCTGGCTGTCTAGTTTTTTTCTTATTTTTGTTGTTTCCTAAAAGTCAGCTTTTCTTGATAAAAAGAATTTTTAGTTTGGTCACCTGGCTTCTAGTTCGATACTTAGGGTTTTGTGGTCTTACGTATACTTAGTACAAAGTATAAATTTTCTCACTTTCTTTAGGAGTGGTGGTGATTTGGTTGCCCAAATGTCTATAACCATAAGAGCAGAACATCTTTCTATCATTTCATCTTTGTTTGCCTTTATTAGGAAGAATTAGGAATTTCTAACAATTCTCACAATGTAGTTGAATTACAAGCCCACACAACAAAAGATAAGTTCACAGAGATGCATTTTTATCAAAGGACCTGTCTAAGCAGATCTTTATTGCCCCCCCAAAATTTCTTTAATTTTGGTTTTTCTCTATTGCAGCACAATGAGGACGGTCTAAAGGGTGTGTTAGGAGATTAAGCTTTTGCTAGATGTGATTTTTTTTTTTTTTTTGGTCTTTTTAGGGCTGCACCTATGGCATATGGAGGTTCCCAGGCTAGGGGTCAAATTGGAACTGAAGCCACTGGCCTACACCACAGGCACAGCAACTCAGGATCTGAGCCGCATCTTCAACCTACACCACAGCTCACAGCAATGCCGGATCCTTAACCCACTGAGTGAGGCCAGGGATCGAACCCAAGTCCTCACGGATGCTGTTGCGTTCGTTAACCACCGAGCCACGACGGGAACTCCTTGTTAGATGTGATTTTTAAAAGTTTCTATTTGTTGTTAAATTCTTATGACCAATTCGTGCCATCTGATGCCTCAGAATCTTGGTGGAGTTGAAAAGAACCAGTTAGCTAGCTGTGCACAGGCAAAAACAATTTAGGACTATACTGCTAGGATTTTGTGCAAAGTAAATTTTATGGTTTAGAAGAAAAACATTTTCAGAAGTGGATTATGAAAAGGGAATAAACCACACATATGATATAGTTAGACTTAAGTTTATGACAATTTCATTTTACTAGTACTAGTTCTAGATTTTAACCAAGATTGCAGCATTTAACAAATTGGGAGTCGTTACACTTAACACGTTATGTTGAAATATTGGTGTTTATTTTTCACTACTTTGAGTTTGGGGCAGGATTTTGTCTTTAGTCTCAAGATTTAGCTAATTTATTCATTACTCACAAACGTGCCATGCCCTACATGTCAGTGGACCCCTTTAGGATTTAGGTCACAGTATTATTCCATGGTTAAAAAATAACCCAGTTGATTAAATTTTCAGTTCATCTGACAAGTTACTGAGCCTTATGCAGAGCATTGTGTTAATGTATGAAACATAGAAAGGAGGAGAGAGTGAGATTGTTTACCCTCCAGATATTTCATGACCTGATGTCAAGGACATTTTAGATGTTGTAGACTTCAGCTATAAAAGTGCTCTCTCTCAGAGTTCCCTATGTGGTGTAGTGAGTTAAGGATCCAGCATTGTCACAGCTGCGGCTCAGATTCAGTCCCTGGCCTAGGAACTTCCATGTGACATGCTGGGGTGCTGCCAAAAAAAAGCTCTTTATTTGTAGTTTATGGTCTCTTCATACAGTGTTTCTTACCCATTTCAGTCCCATCAGCCTGTTTTATTAATTTTTTTTAATTTAACTCATTTTATTTTCCCCCAGCTTTTAGAGTTCGTTTTTTGTTTGTTTGTTTTTTGTCTTTTTGCCTTTTCTAGGGCTGCTCCTGCAGCACATGGAGGTTCCCAGGCTAGGGGTCGAATCGGAGCTGAAGCCGCCAGCCTACACCACGGCCACAGCAACCTGGGATCCAAGCTGCATCTGTGACCTACACTACAGGTCACGGCAACGCTGGAGCCTTAACCCACTGAGCAAGGCCAGGGATCGAACCCACAACCTCATGGTTCCTAGTCAGATTCATTAACCACTGAGCCATGACGGGAACTCCCCATCAGCCTGTTTTAGTAAGAAATATTTCAGAAAGAGTTTATCATCCTAAAATGAAATTCATTTGTAACATAATCTAACTATATACATAACTTTAAAAAGTCAACATTGTATTAGAATTATGCAATATGGAGGAGAAATAATTTATCATAAAATAAATGTATCTTAATATGTAAATGCTTGTGCATTCCTACATTAGAAGCTGTAATCAAGTAGTCAGGTGCCTGCATCTATACCTATAATTGCCATGAACATGACAGGTTTTTGTTGTTGTTGTTGTTTTCTTTTTAGGGTTGCACCTTCAGCATATGGAAGTTCCCAGGCTAGGGGTTGAATCAGAGCTTCAGTTGCTGGCCTACACTACAGCCACAGCAAGGCAGGATCTGAGCTGCGTCTGTGACCTACACCACAGCTGTGGCAGCTCGGAAACCTTTGACCCACTGAGCAAGACCAGGGATCGAACCCACATCCTCACGGATATTAGCCAGGTTCTAAACCTGCTGAGCCACAACAGGGACTCTTGACAGCTTTGAATAAATGCCACATGTGTTGGATTGGTAATTAAAATACCAAGGGGGCATTGCTATTGATAATGTGAGTATCCAAAAAGAATAAACTATTAACAGATTTCCAAACGAAACAGTCAGTTGATCGCCTTCCAGAAAAATTTTGTATATAACTAAAATTGTGCAAAACATATTTTGTCTCTAAAGTAGAGTTTTAAATAAAATTTGGCTTTTTGCCCACATGAATGTCTGGCGTGGCATTCAGAAGCTGTGGAAGACTATCTACTGTATTGCATCCAGTGCCCTCTCCCCCATTAAATGTTTGTAGGACTGTGGTAAACAAAAATGCCTCTCTCCTCCCATTCCTAAATTGAGAACTGTTGCTCTAAATAAAAATACTTTAGTATGGATACCAAACCAGGTTTTGAAATGATGCAGCTTTTTGTTTTGTTTGTTTTTAATGAAGAGTAAAGCATAAAGGAGTAAACTACCACCATTGTAGTCAGTGGTACAATACAGTGAGAAAGCTGCTTCCCTGTGATGGAAGTGGTAGTTTACTGTGGTATAATCAGTGGCTGGTGGATTTCAGTGTACCCTTATGCAGTAATGATGCAAATTAAACTTTGAATTTTTACCACAGGATTTTGGTTTTGCTTTCTTTAAGTCTGATATCTAAACCATGTAGTTCTTCATATACACAAAATATTTGCCCATCAGGCATTAGTCATCCTTAAAACGGTGTAGGTGGTTAAGTCCCAAAGTAGTGTCTAAGGCAGTGTTTCTAAAACTTCAGAATGCATACAGATCTATGGATCTTGTTAAACTGTAGATTCTTAATCGATGGGTCACATGGAGCCTGAGAGTCTGCATTTTTAACAAGCTTCCACCTAGGTTTTATCAATGCTGCTGGCTCAAGGCCCACACTCTTAAGGAGCCAGGGGTGTAAGGCATTTGTTAGTTACCCATTCCTTAAGGTGTCTAAACTCTTAGCAGTATAATGTTAATCACTAAAATTATCTTACTAAACTGCATTAGCTTAATTCTCTAATACTTTCACTAATGAGTGGCATAGAGTTAACCCTAAATTCTGAGGATAGAGATAAGGAAATTGTCAGTATTTTTCTATCACTGTAATATCCATTTCCCATTATGTTGCTCATTATCCCTTAAGGGTTATGAATTTAGTATCTGATAGATGAAACATTATAATTAAGAATTTGAAGAGCACCTTAGAATTTGTTGGGATGAGCTTTGCCTGTTTCTTAAGAAATGTTGCTTTCTCTTTGCCTTGGTTTAGATTGATAGAGTTGACCATCTTAAGGCTTAAGTTAAAAAAAAATTATTTTCAACAGTGAATATTTTAAGAAATTTCATTATGTGAATAAGATTGTTCCTTTTTTGCCTTTTGTTTGGCTTTTTAAGGCCACACCTGTGACATATGGAGATTCCCAGGCTAGGGGTCAAATCGGAGCTGTAGCTGCTGGCCTACACCACAGCCACAGCAACACCGGATCCTTAACCCACTGAGCAAGGCCAGGGATCGAACCTGCATCCTCATGGATGCTAGTCAAGATTCGTTAACCGGTGAGCCACAACAGGAACTCCTGAGATTGTTCTTTTACTCCCATATTATTTTGCTTCTCTTCCCCTAGGAGGCAGTATGTCTGTAGTTGTATGGTTTCTTTTCAAGTTCATTCTTACTCTAAGCTGCTAACCCAGTGCAGGTTGACCCAATGGTCCAGAAACATTCTGTTTCTTGCCCTGAAACCTGTATTGTCTACCTGTTGCATCTCTTCATCACCCTATCAGGGGAAACCAACTCTCTTTCAGAGCTCTTAACTGCCCTGATGCTGTCATTCTTACTTAACTGAAGTCATCTCATTCTTTTTTTTTCCTTTTAAAGTTGATTTTATTTATTTATTTATTTATTGTCTTTTTGCTATCTCTTGGGCCGCTCCCGCGGCATATGGAGGTTCCCAGGCTAGGGGTCGAATCGGAGCTGTAGCCGCCAGCCTACGCCAGAGCCACAGCAACGCGGGATCTGAGCCATGTCTGCAACCTACACCACAGCTCACGGCAACGCCGGATCGTTAACCCACTGAGCAAGGGCAGGGACCAAACCCGCAACCTCATGGTTCCTAGTCAGATTCCTTAACCACTGCACCACCACGGGAACTCCCTCATTCTTAAACATTTCTTGACTTAGCCTGTCTACCATGAAGTTTTCCTATTGTAAATACTATTGGAGTAGCACCAGAATGAAGTCAGGAAACATATTAAGGGCCTTTTGTGTACCAGGAGCCATAATACTAGTTGCTTTTGTATATGCTATTGAATGTAACCCTCAAAACCCTGTGAAGTAAGTAAATAAATCAGTCCTATTTTATTGAAGATGATAAAGTGACCTGCCTGTACAACCCAGTTTATCATTGGCAAATTTGAGACTAGGATTCGAATCCATGTCTGCCTTACTCTTCTTACTATTGTACAGAGGAGACCTCTGAAAGGAAGGATCTGGGTCTTGAAAAATTAGGTGGAAATTAAGTGTTTTGTAGGCTTGTTGGGGAAAAGATCACCTGAGGAGAAATAGTAGTCTCAAGAAGTGTGGCAGATATTTCAAAAGGATCAGAAATTTATATTAAGCTTATATAATGGTTGATTATATAGTGTTGATAACATTTGATTTGCATAAAGGATTTTTTTTTTAAGTAACACTAGATAAGCTCTTTTTCCATGACCCCTTCCAAAATGGTTTCACTGCTCTCTTAAAACATTTGTTTATGTGCCATTGTGACACACTCTGTTGAAGTAAATTGTAGGGAGAGTTCCTTACATTAATTAGATTGTCAGGAATGACTTGACAGGAGTCTGAAAACCTACACTTCCTTAGGAGCTTAGATATTACAAATAACAAGAAAACAATCACTAGATAGGGAAGCGCCTTGCAAGTTATTGTATCTGTATCTTAAGTTATACCAGTGCCAGGAATCTTATTTCTAAAGTAAGGAAAAATTTTATTCTGCTAGAGCAGCAAATTATCATATTAGAAAATCCTTTCCTACTTACAGACCTCAGTAAGGTAAAGTGAAAAGAACACTGAGCTGAAAGCTAAAAGACATTTATTTTAATCCTGGCTATGTTGCTTACCAGCAGTGTAACGGAAGGCCAGTTACTCAGTTTTCCTGAGCCTCTGTGTCCTCAGTTACGGGAGGTTTATTCTGAGAAGTGAATGAAAATTACTGTGATAGGTTTACATTCTTAGGTAGCAAAGTCTTGACTCTACCCATCTCTGCTTCTTACCATTCCAACACTAAATTCTCCCATCTCTTTTCATTGTCTGCTGTCATTGGCTCCTTGAAAGAGCCACATCGTCCTAAGAGTAGTCAACGGAAGTTGCCAACTGTTTCCTGGACAGTGAACCTGGGATTTCAGTATGGAGGCAGCACCTGTATCTCATAATGTGAGAAAGTATCTGTAGGCTGTTTCTCTGACCTTTGGTGTCTATGTGTGTATCCATAGATCCCAGGAAATTTTTTTTTTTTTTTATCATTAGTTCTTTCTAAAAGTCCTGAGAACTTCTCTTAGTAATCATACTCCCTTTGTATTTGAGTGGGAAAGATGCGGAGGAGTGTGATCCTGGGTCTTTAGTCTACTGAGTGTTGTTGCAGAGGAGATGTTTGTCTCCTTGTACTTAATTATTGAAAGGATTGGAGGAGGAGAGATGATGACGTAGCGATCAGGCTTAAGAAATCTAAACAACACCCAAAATGCTCTTGCAGCATAAGAGGAAGTCCAATAGAGTAGAAAGAATGCTGATTTTTGCATTAATTATTTATGAGTTTAAATCCCATTTCTGTTGCATACTGGTCAGCTGTCCTTGGGTATGTCACTTAATAAATTGTGGAAAGTGATTATATTGTTCAGGCTTTGTGAAAGAGTCCTGAGGCAATAGCACAGTATCATCTTCCCCATTGAACACTGGTCCCGGGGAGATGAGATCTTTTGGTCTCTCTACGATAGCTGCAGGCAGCATTTTGTGTACTTATGGTTTTCCCAGTAATTTGAAGATGTGACAGTAATATTGTTACAGTTTTTAAGGGTCCAGTCTCTTATGTTCCCTGCCAGTGGTTGAGTTTCATTAAGGTTTACATTTCACAAGAGGATATAAAGCTCTTCAAATATTTCTATATACTGTAGCCTCAATTAACTTTTGTGGGATTATGCAAAAAGTCAGTTTACTGATTCACTTTTGGTTTCTGCCCCTTTTTTGGTTCTCTCTGCATTTTGCTAAGTCATCCATATGTAAGACCAAATTCTTGAGTATAAAATAAATGAGACAAAAGCCAATAGGAGAGGTAGCTCTGTATACACAGGAGGAGCTGCTGTCATGGAGTTTGATCAAAGTACAGCTGCTTATGTTTTGTTTCATCAGTCCAAACTTTGACAAGTTCACTGTTTCCCAGCCTTAGCTGCTCTAGAGTAAGATCATGGGGTTTATCTTGGTGATAAATCCACTTGCCTTTTCTGTTCCAAAGTAATAGCAAAGAATAATTTATTTACATATCTTGAGGGGGCTGGAGAATTTCACACTTAATATTTTCCTGTAGTAAGTTCAGAAGCTAGACTATTCTTAGAAACAAGATAAACTAAATTATTTTCTATGTTATGTATGACCACTCATATTTTTAACGCTGAAAATACTGATTTATGAGTTGTCCTTAATTACCTCTCCTTGGTTTGTATATTTTGATTCTGTTATTTATAATTTGACGTTTTTGAGAATCTGTAGTTCCGAAAGTGAAAATTCTTTTCAACTCTTTCTCATATTAGCATTTATGTGAACTCTTAATCACCTGCATTCTTAAATAATGCACACTGCTTTCATATTCAGTTTATATATTTATTGAGCCCTATCATGTACCAGGCACTCCCAGGTACACCTTCTTTGAGAAGCTTATACTCTTCAAGTAGTAACAAATTGTGTCTTATAATATTCTGGCATCTTTTAGTGAGTCTTCAATACCATGCCTTTTGATTCTGCTCACTCTTTAGTATTTTGTATTTATGCAATATTTTTATAATTCAATGTATACTACAAAATTTACATTTTAATAATATTTTCCTTTTGACATAGATGTCTAGTACAGAAACTGTTTTCAACATTCCCGGATACCAGATGCAGTCCTGTGTGTACTGAATATGTGACTCTATGTCAGTCCCTCAATTTTTTGTTTGCATAGTGGGGGTACCAATACTGCAAGCCTTGTTTAATCTTCTTAACTCTCTCGATTGGAGAGTAGAAATCATCACACCAGGATGTGCTCAGCTTTCACCAACCATTGAAATTAATTGCTTCTGCGCTATCCTTTCCTTCTCATCCTCTAATGGATCCTCAATGATCCCTTAGCACATCTTCAGTGACTCTGTTTCCATTCTTCTTTTTTTTTTTGGTCTTCGTAGGACCACACCCAAGGCATATGGAAGTTCCCAGGCTAGGGGTTGAAATGGAGATGTAGCTGCCAGCTTACACATCAGCCACAGTCGTGGCAACTTGCACAAATATCCGAGTCACGTCTGCCACCTGCAGTGTAGCTCACAGCAGTGCCAGATTCTCAACCCACTGAGTGAGGCCAGGGATCGAACCCACATCCTCATGGGTACTAGTCGGATTCTTAACCTACTGAGCCGTAATGGGAATTCTCCATTCACATTTAAACACTTTTCTTCTATATCCATCCATTTGGTTTTTGTTTTCCTCCCTGTACACAAATAAATTTGTCTACTTTCTTACCTCCTACTTAACTATTCCCTCATCATGCTGCTGAAGCTGCTTTTGCCAGTGTCACCAGTAATCTCCTTATTGCTATTTCTAGTAGGCCCATAATCCTTACCTGCAATTACATTTTTGGAAAAGAAGGTATAATAAAGTCAGTAAGGCTATAAGGACTTTGGGAGAAAATTTGATGTTCTTAGGGCAAAAAGAAAAAAATGATCTTATTAATTAATTTATAAGTATTTATCAAGCAGTCTTTTAATTATTGAAGATACAGTAACTAATAAAATGGTTAAAAGTTCCTTTTCCCCTGGAGCTTGTTAGTTGAAGGAAATAGACAAAACAGGTAAATTACATGTCAGGTAATGATAAAGGGCTATCAAAAATAAAGACAGGAAAGTAGAAGTTTAAATAGGGTGAACTTCTGGAGTTCCCCGTCATGGCACAGCGGAAACAAATCCAACTAGGAACCGTGAGGTTCCCGGGTTCAATCCCCGACCTTGCTCAGTGGGTTAAGGATCGTTGTTGAAGCGAGCTGTGGTGTAGGTCGCAGACGCGGCACAGATCTGGCGTTGTTGTGGCTGTGTTATAGGCCAGTGGCAACAACTCCAGTTAGACCCCTAGCCTGGGAACCTCCATATCCACAGGTGTGGTCCTAAAAAGACAGAAAAGACAAAAAAAAAAAATAATAGGGTGGACTTTAGATGACATGGCTGGGGAAGGCCTCACTAAGAATAAGACAGTTGAGTAAAGACCAGAAGGAGATGAGGGAAGGTACTTATGAGTGGGCCTGGCAAACTGTTTATTTAATCTCAGCAAAAATACTTCTTTGTCACATGGAATATTTTTATAAAGATTCTTATTCTTAGGATAAAAAGGAGAATGCTATTTTGAGGAATACAGCTGCAGATTGACTTTTTAGGATGAAACAGTATTTTTCATTATTTAACTTTATAGAATAAGCAAAGACAAAAATCCAAAAGTTAATCTTACTGCACATTCCCTTTGGCATCTGCATGGTTGCATGCGTTTATAGTTGGGACAATTTCAATAATAATAATAAGGATTTACATTCCTTAAATGTAAATCTTTTTTGAGTAGGTGAAAAACACTAGCTGAGATAACATAGGATAGGTCTCTAAACTAACTTACTGAGGTTCAACAGAACCCTTTTCAAGAGGGGAAATTTTAGCGTTTGCAAACATAGTAGCATTTCAGCAAAATAATTGCTCTTTTGAGAGAAGTAAAACTATGCATTCTCTGCATTATATTCAAAATCATAATTTAAAGAAAAAAGCTTTAAGAACAAATTTACTAATTGGGTCCAATATTTGGACCCCCTAGGTAGTTATAAATGGATTAATATGTTGTATGTAATTGTTTAGTTTTCAAAGAAACCCAACTGTTAGATCTTTAAAAAACCTTCAGCAGAATCCTGAACTTGCTTCCTCCCTCTTCTCTTTTACCAAACAAATATAAGGGATTTTAAGAAGTACTAGTGATAAGGAGTAGGCAGTGGCACACAATTTCATTGAAATTTAAGAGCCAGTAGAAATGAATCACTGGCCATTTTTCTTGGTTTCTTAACACTGTAATAGCTAATGAGAAACAGAAACATTTACATAAATTTTTATTGTCTTATAGATTTCAAGCTTCTTTCCAATAAATATGACTTATTAATTATGTGTATTGCTTGATATTTCTAAGCGTGAGAAGCACTGTGTATCTAGAAAACAATTGTATGGTTTAATTTGTTCAGTGGCTCACATGGAGTCTCGAAAAGGAAAGGGAATAAGCTCTCAATTGGGCTTGATAAGGACTTGATCTTTTGGAATGAGGTGTGTACATATCCAGACTTGAACAAAGTTTTACCTTTATTTTCTGAGCAGTACTAGTGCAGCTGCTAAAAAAAGCGTATATGACTGGTGGAAATTAAGCGCTGATGAGGTAACATTTGAGAGACTATATACTCTATTAAATAAATATTTTCTGTTAGCATTTTTAGTAGTTCTGCAATAGCCATGAATTGGCAGGTACCACTGTCATTCCCAAGTATGCAAATCTTCCACATTTTTATCCCCCTATTTTCATCTTCTTTTTGTTTGCTTAGGAAAAAGAATTCTCCCATCTCTGGTAGATAATATTTAAGGTCCACTCTAGCCAGTCTATGATCCTTTTTTTTTCCTTACTGTGTTATTGATGAGATAGCATTCTAGTTCCATTTCAGAAAGGTTAATGACAGGGTATCATTTTCTTACTCTTTACATGGGATAATTCAAGAAGAGAGAGATTGGAGCAAACAGCCATACAAGGGAGTTCCCATCCTGGCACAGTGGTTAATGAATCCGACTAGGAACCAGGAGGTTGTGGGTTTGATCCCTGGCCTTGTTCAGTGGGTTAAGGATCCGGCGTTGCCGTGAGCTGTGATGTGGGTCGCAGACGCAGCTCGGATCCCGAGTTGCTGTGGCTCTGGCATGGGCTGGCGGCTGCAGCTCCAATTCGACCCCTAGCCTGGGAACCTCCATATGCTGCGGGAATGGCCCAAGAAATGGCAAAAAGACAAAAAAAAAGGCCATACAGAAATGATTTGAGTGTTTTTTTTTTTAATAACTCTTAGTTCTGATGTCCTCCCTCACTCGTTTCAAAGATAATGATTTCATAATTGTCTTTCTAGGTTTTCCTATTATTAAATAGTTCTGTAATTTTGTTTTCTAGAGAAAAACACTGTTAAAACATTTTGATTTGTATCCTTCTCATATGTTTTCAGTACACACACATACATATTTAAACAGCCTCATACTATATATACTATTTTAAAACCTTTAGAAAGCTGTATTATGAATATTTTTCTTGCTGTTCAATATTATTCTAAAACATTTTCAGTAGCTGCAATATAGTACATCAGATGTAACAATATTTATTCCCTATCATTAGATGTTATTAGTTGGCTTTCAAATTTTTGCTTTTATAAATTATACAGAAGAGATCTTTGCATGAATCACTAAGTATTTCTCTGGCTATTTTTATTTCTTCAGGATAATATTTTCAGGTAGTTTCATGGGTATAAATTTTTACTTTTTGTTTCACTGAAACAATTACATTTTGCTAAAAGAAGAAAGCTAATATTTATTGAATGCTTGTGTATTAGATGCTTTATGGTTTTATATTTCATAGAATTTTTAGCTGTTTTCATCCCTAGTTTAGTAAATGAAGATATATATATGCATATAAAATGTTTTGCAGTTAACAGTATGTAGAAATGCTTAAATGTTTTATTTAACAAATAACAAAGGCCTTCAGTAGTCACCAGAGACAATGAAAACTTAGTTTGTAATCTTGTTTTGGCTTTGGAATATGTGTTATAAGACACTGTCATCTTTTTATGTTTTATTTGTTCAGTGTAAAGGGTTTTAGGTCTTAAAATTATATGTTAATTGGTATTTATAGCTTTGGAGAAAAAAAGTGTACGGACTCATGAATTTTGGGTTTTGCTCATATGACTACTGTTATAGACGATTAATTTATAAATCACATTTCATCTTTAAATTAGAAGCAGATGATAATTGTCTATGAGGTGAAAATAGTTTCCCTTCATTTAAAATTCCAGACATAACTTTTTTAAATCTTGCACTTATAAGATCTAAGAAGTAAAAGTTGAGTGGTTGGGAAAAAGAAAAAAAAAAAAAAAAGGTTGCAAAGGTAAGGGTGGGAACAGTGAGGTGACCAGACTCTATACTTTTACAGAGCTAATTTAGAACCCTTTGCATTCATACATCTACCCTATTTTGGTAAGTCAGGTTGTTGTTTTTAGGGCCTCATACTTGTTATCTAAAGCAGTGGTTTGTTTTGTCTCAGTCACATAGATCAGACAACAACATGGCAGGACCCCAGGAAGGCCATGCTCTCTCAGATGAATGTTACGGCCCCAACCAGTCCACCAGTGCAGCAGAATATGATGAATTCGGCCTCAGGTGAGTGAGATGTTAAAATTAGAGCACACCAAGTAATGCTCGTGCGGTGGCAAAACTTTCTGTGGAGAAGAGTACCTTTTCTTTTAAGGAAACTGGGGCATGGGTAACGATTATTTTCTGTCTACTTTCTTATGAGAAACTTACTTTATTTCAAATAACCTGTTGTACTAAAGCCCTGTTTAATCATTAATACATGAGGTGGTTGGTAACTGAAAGCCAACAGTTTTTATAGTTTCAGTTCTGAAGTGAATATCTCAGATTCCTAGTTTGGCTAATTTTGACATGCTTCTGTTTTAATCTACTGCTTTCTTGTGTCTGGGATCTTAGAGTTGACGTTTCCCCCTTCCTTTTTTGCTCTGAATGGGAAGCCAAGCTATGGTGTTCTTAACCCACCTCTTAAAGTAGATGTTTGTTCTACCTTGAGAATAACTGGAAGGTAGCAACTTATAAACACCAAAGCATCTTTCTTGGGTCTGGTATTTAACAAATTGTCACCTTTTTCACTGATGATAAACCTCAGTATAAATCTTTTTTTCTACCCCCTCTTTGGCATTTTACTTAAATCTACTCTTTCTCTCATCTATATAATGGGGAATAAAAATGCCCTTTACAATAAATAGAGAAGATATTATGTATAAATAATAAACATAAGGCTTTTATATTACAGTTCTGGTACAGGGTAGGCACTAAGTAAAGGATTAGTTCTTTTTTCCTTATGTCAGTTAGATACTGTCTGGCTTTTCTTTGTTTCATGGACCCAGGGCCATAGCTACCCATTATGCATCTTTGTGCATATTAGGGAAAGGTGCCCCTTCCTCTGGGAAGAGGCGACCTCATGCCTGGCATCAGAGATCGGAGCATTTGAGTTAGATTTCTGACCATTCCTCTGCCCCCTACACGTTATCCCTTTTGCTGAGTGTCCTCTCTCAGGGCATAGATGATAAGAACAGTTCTTGGCAGCCCTTGTGGCCTTAATGGCTTTCTCCTTCACAGCCCATCCATCTTCCCTACTAAAAAACCTGATCAACGCATGACTATAGGAAGCTGCATTCTAGATTTTCTTGAGCAGCAGCCTTTGGAAAGGGACTGGTGGAGGTGGAGAGGATGGTACAATTCATTATCAAAAAGATTCTTTGACTAGGAAAGCTCACAGAATCTGAAACATCTTTCTGCCTCTAAAGGGTAATGACAGTGTGTTAGAATGTTTTTGCTATTACATAACTCTATGTTCTTGCCTTTGGGGGGTTGAGCCCTTGAAAGAATTCAAGAATATGAAAATCAAGGCAAGATTCATGACTGGGCTTTTCTTGTCATAAGTTTTCTTTATAAAAACTCTTGAAGAGTTTATATAATCTTCCATTTCAGCATTTTTTAATATGAATATATTATACTCAGAATGTTTTATTTTTTGTTTTTTAATTACTCAATGAATTTTATTACATTTACAGTTGTACAAGGACTGTCATAACCCAGAATGTTTTATTTATTTTTTATTTTTATTTTTTTATCTTTTATTTATATTTTTTTTTTGTACTGTACAGCATGGCTACCCAATTACACTTAGATGTATATATTCTTTTTTCTCACATTACATGTTCCATCATAAGTGATAGAGTTCCCAGTGCTACACAGTAGGATCTCATTGCTAATCCATCCCAAAGGCAACACAGAATGTTTTATATGTGACATTTAAATTAAAATTTTTTCAAAGTTAAAAAATTATGCAAGCAGTTATTAGCTAATATTTTTACGTGACAACTACTTTTTAAATTATCAAATTTCCAAGTAAAAATTGTGAAAACTACTTTGTATTTGTAGTCCAAAGAAGATGATACACATTATTCATTTTGTCATAATCCATCTAAAACTGTACCTGGGGAATTAGTAACAAATGACTCATTAAGTTTTATTTTGGAAGATTAGGCGTTTTGCACCTAATGGTTATGATTCTTCAAGAACATTGGTTTGTCTATGTTGTTTGTGTTAAATTTTCTAATAGCAATAGTCTAAGGAAATGGGGAGAATTTATATTACATTTATGTTTAAAACAAAAAATGTGGCTCAGTGGGTTAAGAATTTGACTGTAGCGTCTCAAAAAGACCAAAAAAAAAAAAGAGTTCCCATTGTGGCGCAGTGGTTCACGAATCCGACTAGGAACCATGAGGTTGCGGGTTCGGTCCCTGCCCTTGCTCAGTGGGTTAACGATCCGGCGTTGCCGTGAGCTGTGGTGTAGGTTGCAGACGCGGCTCGGATCCCGCGTTGCTGTGGCTCTGGCATAGGCCGGTGGCTACAGCTCCGATTAGACCCCTAGCCTGGGAACCTCTATATGCCACGGGAGTGGCCCAAGAAATAGCAAAAAGACCAAAAAAAAAAAAAAAGAATTTGACTGTAGCGTCTCAGATTCAATCCCTGGGCAGGGAACTTCCATATGCCATGAGTGTGGCCATTAAAAAATTAAACAAAAATTTAAGTATCTACAAATTTATTTTTATGGATTTTAGGCTATTTGCATATATTTTATTTCAGCTCTGTGTTTTGTAAAATAAGAAATGGGTTTTTATGTACCACACATGAATTAACAGACATGCTTATTGCTGTATTAATTAAAAAGGCAACTTTGGCAACAACAGCTTGAGTTAGAGTGGCAAGAAGCACTGGTTGTAATGGGTTAGTGATGGGGGAAGATGTATGAAGAGGCTTAGAGAGTTGGAGGGAGGACCTGAAATGGGAAAAGCCACTCCCAGAGAGACTTGAGCATGTTGAAATGGTGACAAAAGGTATTTAATAGTAATAAGCCCTGTTAATATGCCAGGCTTTCTGCTGAAGTCATTTTGTACTATCTCATTTAATTCCCATAATGATCATTTAAGTTAGTGCTATTATTAGTCTCACTTCACATCTGAGAAAACTTGAGTGACTCCTGAAATTACACAACTTTTAGGTGGTGGAAGCCAGAATTCAGACTTTGGTAATAAGGCTCCAGAGCCCAGGCTCTTAATCTTCAGGTGAACAAGGTTAAGTGACAGCTGTTCCTCAGAGAAAGCAGAGGGGATAGGACCTCTCAATGCCCTGGAGGAGCTTTTTTCTTTTTTCTTTCTTCTTCTTCTTCTTCTTCTTTTTTTTTTTTTTTTTTTTTGTCGCACCTATAGCAAATGAAGTTCCTAGGCCAGGAGTCAAATCCTACACCACAGCTGTAATAACACTGGATCCTTAACTAACTTCACTGGGCTGAGAATTGAACCCGTGCCACCCAGGGACAGCACTGGATACCTAACCCCCTATGCCACAGCGAGAACCCCCGGAGGCACTATTTTAAAATACTAGTAGCTATAATGGAGAACTACTTCCACAGAAGGTGGTGGGTGTAGGGATGATGTTTGCTTAAGGAGGCTTTGTAGCAAATAAAACACACACTGTACCTTAAAGAGGACACTAGAGGTCATTGTCTTTACTGGGACAGTCAAACAGTATAATGAGTTAAAAGGAAGAGAGGTGTGGTGAAACCAAAAAGCCACCTTCTTTTTTTTTTTTTTGCCTTTGCTAGGGACGCTCCCGTGGCATATGGAGGTTCCCAGGCTGGGGTCTAATTGGAGCTGTAGCCACCGGTCTATGCCAGAGCCACAGCGACGCAGGATCTGAGCCGCGTCTGCAACCTACACCACAGCTCACGGCAACGCCAGATCCTTAACCCACTGAGCAAGGCCAGGGATCAAACCCACAGCCTCATGGTTCCTAGTCAGATTCGTTAACCACTGCGCCACGACAGGAACTCCCACCTTCATTTTTTTTTTTTTTAAACCAAAACCAAAAGCTGATCCTGAGAAAGGAAAGGAGTCAGCAGAAGTTTTTAAAGGTGTTAAGTTGATACGAAAATTCTCAGATTGGGACAGATTTTAAGTTTGGATTATTCTGAATTTTGTCGCAAATATAAATGAGGGCTTAACCGGCAAATCAAGTGTTGAGGCTATTGATAACATTTGTATAGTGCATACCTCTTTTTACTCTGAATTACATGTACTCCACTGTAGTTTTTCATTTCTTCCATTTCAGTGGACATTTAAAAATAAATAGAAGACTTCTACGTGGTGTTAAACTGCTTTGGCGTGAATGTCATGGGAACTGTAATTTTGGTATACCTCATATTCATGTAAAGTTATAGCTATAACGTCATTTTAATAAGGTTTCGACCTAGGAACTTCTTCTACTTCTGAAGCAAACCCATGGTGCTTGGTGGCTGTGCATTCCCCATTGACGTACCCCACATGGTTTCTCAAATAGCTTTAAGAGAAATGATCTTATCTTAGTCGAGGATTTCTCCTTGAGAAAAGCAGCAAAAGTGATGTTCCTCTGTGCAAAATAGTCTTTTGAGTTTTTAGAGCCTGGAGACAGCAAAGATTGTGAGGGTATGTAAATAAATTTTGAGGGTTTACTGTAACAAGCAGCAAATCTGTTTCCAGTTAAGCAGGGTATCTACAGACAGTTTTCACCCTGAAGGGAATGCCTTCTGAACCTCCTAATCTGAAGCCTTTAGATAAAAGAGAAAGCTGCACAACTCTTTTGAAGCACCTTACTGGGTTTAAAAACATTTTTTATCATCAGTTATTTTAACAAGAACTTTTCAGTGTTGATCTTTTTAAAAAAAGACCTCTCCTTATTCAGATATTTGAATTCATGTTTGTGCTGTTCTAATTATTTCTTTTTCTTTTGTCTTTTTAAGCGTGTACCTGAGGCATGTGGAGGTTCCCAGGCTAGGGGTCAAATCAAAACTGTAGCCACCGGCCTACACCACAGCAATGCCAAATACGAGCCACATCTGCAACCTATGCTGCAGCTTGTGGCAATGCTAGACCTTAACCCACTGAGTGAGGCCACGGATACACCTGCATCCTCATGGATGCTAGTTGGTTTCTTGCTGAGCCCACAACAAGAACTCCTGTTCTAATTATTTCTAATCAGGCCAATTTCTTTAAAATAGTGTATGTCCTCTAGACTCCTGAATTTTCTGCATAATTATTTTTGTCTTTTTTTTCTTCTCTTTTGCTTTCTGCATAGTTGAATGATATTTTAAGATTTTCTCCAGTTCTAAGATTTTATGAAATCCTGTTTCTTTCCCTCAGTCTAATTTGGTTTAGCATAAATGATTAGTTTACTTTTGTTTTTTTACAAGTCCTTTTTCAAAGTATGAGGTTGAAATGATGACTTTCATTGCTAGAGACTGGAGATATTTGATTTGTAACTGACCAGCTTTCTAAATATATATAAGTAATTGATAAGCTACTTAAAGTGACACCTAGAAAGAGTTCTAGAGGCAAGGCTTGATTCTGTGAAGTTTAACTTATATTCTTTATCTGTCCATTTAATTGGTAAGATGCAGTGAACTTTGCAAAAGGAATTCGAATTGTGAGGAAAAGGAAATTTGAATAATTCAGTAAGAAAATGGTTCTGTTTTACTTTATGTGGAAATATATACACATAGTAAAAGTATATACAAACCCTATTCTATTAAGTGACTTAATGATTGCCCTTTACAAGTTATGTTAAATTTATTTTGCTTATAGCATTTTAGTAGTGACAAATCAGATCCTTAACCTAGTCACATCAGATTTTGTGCCAAAATCTACCTTTGGTAACAGTCCAAAGTCAGATGTTGTTACAGGTACATTTTATTTATTTATTTATTTATTTTATATTTATTTTTTGTCTTTTTGCTATTTCTTGGGCCGCTCCTGCGGCATATGGAGGTTCCCAGGCTAGGGGTCTAATCGGAGCTGTAGCCACTGGCCTATGCCAGAGCCACAGCAACGCAGGATCCGAGCCACGTCTGCAACCTACACCACAGCCCACGGCAACGCCGGATCCGTTAACCCACTGAGCAAGGGCAGGGATCGAACCCGCAACCTCATGGTTCCTAGTCGGATTCGTTAACCACTACGCCACGACGGGAATCCCTATTTATTTATTTATGTATTTTATAATTTTTATTTTTTCCACTATAGCCGGTTTACAGTGTTCTGTCAATTTTTTACTGTACAGCAAGGTGACCAGTCACACATACATATATACCTTCTTTTTTTCTCTCATTATCATGCTGCATCATACGTGACTAGATATAGTTCCCAGTGCTATGCGGCAGGATCTCAATGCTTATCCATTCCAAAGGCAATAGTTTGCATCTATTAACCCCAAATTCCCAATCTATCCCACTTCCTCCCCCTCCCCCTAGGCAACCACAAGCCTGTCCTCCATGTCCATGACTTTCTTTTCATCACAGGTACATTTTAAGGGATTCATTATTTTCATATTTTAAAGTTAGGTGTTTATTTAACTAATGCCCAGATCTATTGATGCAGCACTTTAAGATTTCCCCATCATGAAAACCTGCATAGAATTCCTAGGAAATATCTCAAGATGGGTGGAGAACATGCCCTCTTGATCGTGAAAGATGATCTATGTTAGAGGAATTTGCTAAACACCTTCACTGCAGTGGGGGAAATGTTCAAAAGCAAGCAAAGTGGGTAATATAGAGCTGCCTTTGATATTTGCCTGCAGTATTACTGCCGCTTTGTGTAATCTCTGCCAGAGGATGAAAGACCAGATGGGAAAGAGAGATTGTTACCAAGAAAAATATGACATAGAACAGATGTGCAATGTAGAAATAACAGGTAAAAAGTTGATAATAAGGTTTTTAAACTTTACGGAGCACAGATAAGGTAAAGATGTGTGAGAAGTTGCAGAGCTGACTACAAGTTTTAGGAGTTGATAATTCCTACTTCTAAGTTCTTTTTGCCTTTGGAGAGAACTAAGAAGGAATTTAGAATAGGAGTTAAGGTCAGGGGCTCTGGGGTCAAGTGGACATGGGTTTGAATCCCAGCTCTTTCACTTACCTGCCGATGAGATCTTGGTTATGTTACTGTATCTACTCTCTTCACTTGGAAATGGGAGTGACAGTAATTACACTAACACTGAATTTATAGGGCTGTCGTGAAGATTAAATGACTCAATCTTTTATTTGTTATTTTAACCAATAGACTAACTTAGAAGATTAAGATAAGATATTGTTAAAGAATATGTAAAGGAAAAAATTTGATACATATCATTGCCACCAGCTTTCTTCATAAAATAAGTTATTAGTGGCATTTAAAATATAAGTGTCTGTGTTCAACTTTTCTCTAGTGATTATTTGTAAATTTTTTCAAACTTTGCTCAGCTTTGGGAAGAAAAGATGAGAAAGAGATTAAATTATTTACATTTAAAAACCAAATAAATGCCTGTTTTATTTCTTCTCTTGATAAGTGTTAGAATATTATTTTTGTCTTTCCACTGATTTCTAAATCCTTCTGGATACTCTGTTGCTGCAATAATTTTATGACTCATAGGAGGAATATTTGTGTGAAAGATTAAGATGCTAATTCTTTAAAAATGATATCCCTAGACTACCATATATAGGCAGCTATCAGTGAAATGAAAAAAAATGCAACAACAACAGACAAGAGTTTTCTAAAATTATTTCTTTAGATGTCAGTAAGGTAAAGAGGTGATAAAACTTTAGGTTAAAAATTTAATTAAAGGTCATTGCTTTATTTGAACATTTCTGAAGTCTAAATGAGCTTATAGAAAGCTCATCTTTTAAAAAACATACTAAAACTCTTAAGCTATTTTTTTTTAAAGGCCTCACCTAAGGCAAATGGAAGTTCCCAGGCTAGTGGTCAAATTGAAGCTGCAGCTGCCAGCCTATGCCATAGCAACGCAGGGATCTGAGGCACATCTGCAGCCTATGCTGCACCTTGTGTCAATGCCATATCCTTAACCCACTGAGTGAGGCCAGGGATCAAACCCATATCCTCACACTGTGTCAGGCTCTTAACCCTCTGAACCATGGTGGGAAGTCCAACTTTTAAGCTAAGTCAATCTAAAAGACAACTTACGGAGTTCCCATCATTGGTCAGTGGTTAATGAACCCAACAAGCATCCATGAGAACGGGGGTTCAAAGTTCAATCCCTGGCTTCACTCAGCAGGTTAAGGATCTGACATTGCTGTGAGCTGTGGTGTAGGTTGCAGATGCAACTTGAATCCCGAGTTGCTGTGGCTGTGGGTGGGCTGGCAGCTGTAGCTCTGATTCGGCCCCTAGCCTGGGAACGTCCATATTCCACAGGTGCAGCCCTAAAAAGACAAAAAAAAAAAAAAAGTGAAAGACTCAAGTTATGGTGAATAAAGTCTGGAGAGTTGTATATTAGAAAGTTCTTTAAAAAAATTTTTTTAAGGGAGTTTCCGTTATGGCTCAGTGGTTAACGAATCCAACTAGGAACCATGAGGTTACGGGTTCGATCCCTGGTCTTGCTCAGTGGGTTAAGGATCCAGCGTTACAGTGAGCTGTGGTGTAGGTTGCAGACATGGCTCGGATCCTGCGTTGCTGTGGCTCTGACGTAGACTAGCGGCTGCAGCTCCGATTCAACCCCTAGCCTGGGAACCTCCATATGCCATGGGAGCAGCCCTAGACAAGGCAAAAAGCCAAAAAAATAAAAATTAAAATTAAATTAAAAAAATAAAACTTCCAGAACTGCAAAAAACAAAACAAAACCTATTTTATCTAAATTCTAAAAAAAAGAAAGAAAGAAAGAAAGTTCTCTGGAAGTTCCCATTGTGGCTGAGCGGGTTAAGAACCTGATATAGTGTCCATGAGGATGCGGGTTGGATACTTTGCCTCTATCAGTGGGTTAAGATCTGGCATCGACACAAGCGCGGCAGAGTAGGTTGCAGATGTGGCTGGATCCCTGTGTTGCTATGGTTTTGGTGTGGGCTGGCAGCTGCAGCTCTGATTTGACCCCTAGCCTGGAAACTTCTATATGCTGCAGGTGCAGCCATTAAAAAAAAAAAAAAAAGAAAACTTCTGAACTTATATTTGGCCTTTTCCTCTAGGACATTCACCTAGCTATAACAGACAATTTTTAACAGTCTTATTATTCTCCTTGAGACAATTATCCCTTTCTAAATCATTCAACAAATATCAAATGCTCTGCTTTGTACTAGACATGGTAATGGTCACTCAGGCTGTGGAGTCAAGGTAAAATAATTTTTTCCCATATGTTTACAACAGTAAGTGTGTACCGAGTGCTGAGAGAGTAGAGGGAGGAATAAGTGAGTCAGTAATCTGGAGGGTAGAACAGACATCTTTAAGGAGCCAGAGTTTCTTTCATTCCCTCAACAAATACCGAATGTTTAGTATGTACAGAACACTATTCTAAATCATGAAAATATAGACTAGAAATAAATAGTATGTCAGTTTAAAATAGAGAAAAATAAACCAGTTAAGGGTCAGAGAGTGATTGGCTGGGGATGGAAGGAAATGATAATTTTAGGTAATTTCTGCAGTGTAGGCCTCTATAATTGATGTTTTCTGAGCAAAGATCTGAATGAACTGAGGGCAATGCAGATATCTAGGGAAAAGGGGAGGAATGTTCACACATAAACAACAGCCAGTTCAAAGAGTGCTGAGGCGCATTGGAGGAATAGCACGAGGACCATTGTAGTGGGAACAGAGTCAGTGAAGAGTGGTATGGAAGCCGTATTATAGAGGGACTTGTAGGTTTTGAATAGAGGGGTGATATGCTCAAGTAAGTTTTTTTTAAAGTAGGGAGGATTAGTTAGGGGGCAATTGCAGTAACTCAGGGGAAATGATGGACCAGGTGGAGGTGAAAATGGTGACAAGTGGTTGGATTCAGGACCTGAATTTTAGTAGATGAACAGGAGTTAAGTTTGTGAAAGAAAAGGGAAGATAAAGGTAGCATTATATGGGAGATGGCTGAGGCTGAAACTCCAGCAGCATAAAATTAGTGATGGAGTAATGGGGAGATAGGACTGAGGACAAGACCTTCGGAGGAGAAGGCCTTCGTGTGATCAGCTAAGAAGTTTGAGCTTGATCCTGAAAAATTGGGAGACTATAGAAATGACTCCTCTCTAAGGTCCTTCCCCTAAGGGAACACCTTCTAAAGGTCTCCTGATTTTTTATCCAGTTATTTCATCTTTGAGACCCATGTTTATTTTTTCATAACCTTGCCTCTTTATTATTTTTGTCGGTAAGTTAAATATATTGTTGGAACAGAGTGGCAGAACTTCCAGGAAAGAGTAAGGGAACATTTTCTAAAGTATCTACTGTACACCCTGCCCTTTGTTAAGCACTTTACCCATTAATCCTTTCAACAATTGATTGAGAAGATGCTTATCTCCATTTTCTGGATAAAGAAAGTGAGCATCAAGCAAATGAAGGAACATGCCTAAGGTTAGAAGGTTAATAATTATAAATATTGGATTCAAGACTTGAACCCGGTTCTGTCTGAATCTAAATCTTTCACAGTTTTCTTTAAACTATGCTATCTATAGAGTTTAATTTCATTTATAGTGCATCACGGATGATTGTTTTTTGTTTTTTAACCAAGTAAAATATCAATTGGTACTTTTTTTTTTAAGTCTTTTTGCCATTTCTTGGGCCACTCCCACAGCACATGGAGGTTCCCAGGCTAGGGGTCGAATCGGAGCTGAAGCCGCCGGCCTACACCAGAGCCACAACAACGCGGGATCCGAGCCGCATCTGCAACCTACACCACAGCTCACGGCAATGCTGGATCCTTAACCCACTGAGCAAGGCCAGGGATCGAACCCGCAACCTCATGGTTCCTAGTCAGATTCGCTAACCACTGAGCCACGATGGGAAC
Organism: Phacochoerus africanus; assembly: GCF_016906955.1. NCBI lineage: Eukaryota > Metazoa > Chordata > Mammalia > Artiodactyla > Suidae > Phacochoerus > Phacochoerus africanus. The sequence goes on from NC_062554.1 coordinate 32,537,062, forward strand.
CCTTCAATTGGTACTTTTGCTATACTGGTAGAGTTTGGGTGGTTGGTTGTTGTATAAAAGAATGTTCGTTTTTTTTTTGAAAGTAGTAAGCCTTAGTTTTCTGTATTCTAGATCAGTGGTTCTCAGTTTGTAATGTGTAGAGGAATCACCTGGGGATTTGTTAAAATGCAGATTCTGACTCAGTTAACTCAGGGGTAGGACTTGAAATTTAGCATTTCCAACAAATTTTCAGGAGGTGCTGTAATCCTGGCTTATGGACCACATAAGTCTGGAGAAGACTCTAGAATGGTAAACTTAAAAGCATAGAAGTGTTACTAAAGATTCACTTTGTTACTCCTGTTTTTATTTTATTCCTGTTTCAGTTGAAAAAAACCCTTTACTTAAGTGCCTACTACATATGGAAGAATGTTATGGACTTATTAAAAGTCTGTGATTTGTAAAAGCACAAACTAAGGATCTGATAAACTGAAGGGACCAAGACCAGTCAATCATTCTTTTCACAAATAGTCTTAATCATTTCAGCTCAATAAACTTTGCTTGCATTTGGTGGCAGGGCTACGCTCTTAGGGTTATTACGAAGACCAAAACAGTCAAGGTGCCTTTAAAACTTAGTTTGATGGGGAAATCTGGGGATATAGGCAGGAGTGAGTAGAGTACAGTGAAGTGTCTTCTAAGGTGACATGAGGACCTTGGTTGGGGACACAGTGAGTAGATACAGGAAAGTAGCAGTGCCAGAATTCCAATCTAGGCCTTCAGTGTTTGGGCCAGAGTTTTATCTTACCCTGTGCACAGTGATTCATAGGAGACTTGGGGTCATTGGCATGATCTAGTAGTTGAGCAGAATTTTCTACACTATTGTAAGGACCATAGGAGAATACCTGAACTCAAGGGGAAACAAAAGAAATGATTGAAATGGTTTGGCTACCACTCTGCATTTTTTTGCCCCTGAAGTAGATTTTTCTCATCAGTTTTATAATCCTTTTTGTTTTCCAGCTTCTAGACCAGTATGCACAAATGAGAAAGCCTAAGCTCATGACTTAGAGCTGCATGGTTTATAAACCAGTTTTCACCTGAAGATAGAACACTTACTATGGAAACCAGAAGGGAAATCTTTTTCTTTACTATAACTTGATTTTATAAACTGCTTTTTTTCCCCAGTAAATTCATTTATACACACTTGTCCCATGTTTGGCTTACTAAAGCCACAAAAAGTTAATAATAATGGTATAATACTTATTATACGTGACAACCTTTTCCATTGAGTCTACCTGAAAATTTTGGTGTTGTGGTCAGAACTTTATTAAGGATTGTTTAGGACTTATAAGGTCAAGCATAAGAGTTTTCAGAGGTTAATGTTTATGGATGATCCTTTTTAAAAATAACTTCATTTTTAATTATCTTTTGATGCATCTGTAGCATGTGGAAGCTCCTGGGCCAAGGGTCAAAGCCATGCCACAGCAGCAACAACACCAAGATCCTTAACCTTCTGCGTCACCAGGGAACTCCAGAGACTCTTTTGGAAACAAAACTGTAGAAGAATCGGGGTGAATATATTTAGTTTCTCACATACTTTAAAAACCACAAATCTGCAGGATCAAAGAATCACAGTCTAACCTGGTGGTCGTTTTCCAGTGAAGGTGGCCATCGTTGTCCTAAGCAGCCTTGTAAAATTGAGCATCCCCTACTCATTTAAACAAACAAGCAAACAAACAGCTTTTTTTTCTTCTATATTCTAGGGCAGAATGGTAAATTCTTCCATACCTGGCCTATAGTTAAACTTAGTGTAAAGGAACAAATACAAGACCAGTTTTCAGTAAGCATCCACGAGATCAAAAACAAGTGTATGTCATTTCATAGGTCCGATAGCAATTGAGAAAAGCTTCTCAAAAATACCACATGAGAATAGAGTAGAATGCAGTGGGTAGCAGTAGTGGAGGCTAGGAGGAGATAGCCTGGGGTGTATGTGGAGGTGAAAAGTGCATAACCCTGCTGAGTACTGGAAAGACAGGACATGCAGCGGGAGGACTAACACCAAATGGATGACTAAATTACTGATATGAGAGGATCATTTTACCCAAGAGAAAGTACCTGGTGCAATGGAGAGGAAACTATATGTAGGCAAAGTCATCTTGAGGAAGGGGCATACCATTAGAGAGGGTGAGTAAGGAGTTAGCTAAGCAAGGAGGGCAGGGAAAAGAGTACCTGCAGGAAGGCTCTGGAGAGGGGAGAAGAAGAGAAGTTTGAAGGATGGTAGTGGTGATGCTTTCAGAACCTGTGCAATGCTGCATAACACATGACGACAGAGGACCTTGAATAACCCGATAAAGATCCGAGAATTTTCCCTGTGGGCAGGGAGCCCTGAGTCATAGAGCTACTTCTTCAGAGGAGGTAGGAGGCAAGATGCTCTGAGTACATATAATGTGTTAATGTTGCAGTGGATTAAAACTAGTTGGGAGGCTATCGCTAAAATTTAGTCATGGAAATATGAAAGTCTACCTTGAAGTTTTATTTAAGGCATTATATTTTAAAGTAAAATCAACTCAAAATATGAGGGCATGTTTTGTGAAGTGTTGGTGTCCAGTTGGTGAAGGAGGTCTAGTGTTGGCTCTGTGAGAGGCATTAAAGATGTAGGAGTCATCTCTATGTCTATGACTGAAGCAATGGGGTTTCATGAAGTTCCAGAAAAGGAAATTTTTGAAAGCACTACTTTGGATTAATGTTTGTCACACTTTCAATGTAGTACTTAAGAGCATGAGTTCCAGAGATTATCTGGGTTTTGTCTCCAAGCTCTGCCACTTACTAATCTGGTCTAAGTGATTTTAGGGCAGGTTTTCTGTGCCTTAGTTTCCTCATCTTTAAAATGGAGGTAATAATAGGACCTATGCCATGGAACTGTTAAATGAATTAATACTCACGTGTAAGAACTTGAAACAATGCCTTGCATGGAGTAAGCAAGTACAGTTTGTAATTCGTCATAAATACAAGAGACCAGAATTTCAAAACTGGTCAGAATTAGAAGTTGGTCAGTATTAGATTCCTTTGAAAGGTGCATGGCATTTCTTTTTCCAGCTACTCCTCTTACATTCTGAAGAAACTGCTTTCTTGATATTCCTGTACTTTGAACCACTCATCAGGGGTGTGCTTAGTAAAACTTCCAGTATTCTGAGTGACTTCTTCCTGAATTGTGGGCCAAGCAAGAGGGAGAGGTTGATCATGAAACTTGTGGCATATCAGACTTTCTTGTTTGATTAGACATTACGGATGGTTTCTTAGTCCATTGCTAATGTAAGAGGGTCCTTAGGCAAGAGCAGGAAGTTGATTTTGAGTCATCTTCAGTATTATGACACAGAGTTTATGTGTCGTTTTAAAAAACTTTATGTTTTTAAAATACTGCAGGAAGTTAGTATTTGCTATCGTAGTTATCATCTAACCAATAGTTGTAAATCCTACATGAAAGTGTTTTTTTCCCAAGGATAAGTAATTCTAATTCATGAATTAATTGTAGCCTACTGCTCTCTCTTGCTTGTCCTAATTCCTAATTTATCTTGTTAAAATGATACCTTTTAGAGTTAGCTCATGACTCAGCAGGCTAAGGATCTGGCATTGCTGCTGTGGGTCTGGTTACAGCTGTGACATGGGTTCGATCCCTGCCCTCAGAGCTTCTGCATGCCACTGATGCAGCCAGAAAAAAAAACCCCAAAACAACAACAACAACAAAAAACCAATGACTCCTTTTTCTTTACCCTCTGGCTCTAGGGCCTGTTTTTTTAATCTCCTTTTCCCCGGAGACTTTGATGTGGTCATCAGGCCTGACAGCCCGACCTTGGAACACTCCTGCATTGTTCCCTTGTCTAACGGCCTACCTCTGGTATATACAAGCATGGTCTGGGCTAAAAATGTTTATTACCCACTCTTACGTGTTTAGATGTTGGCCATGAGTTTGGAGAAATTGAATTACCCTTTCATATTAGTGATCCCCTTTAAGGATCAAGTCTGCATCATAAAAACAAAGTGAACCACAAATCCCTAACTCCTTGCTTGCTCTGCCCCTTCCTGCTGGCCTCCACATTGCCCCCTGACCAAGTCGCCTATGCCCTAGACCATCACATGCTTGGCTTGCACTGGGTTTGAGTCTCAGCTTTAAGGTCACTTTGTCGGTGTGCCCCTTCTTGGTCCACATTTCTAAAAGGCTGTTTTGTTGTTGTTGTTGTTTTCCCCTGGTTTTTTTTGTTTTTTTTTTTTCATTTTGTGCTCAATGCTGTTTTTTGGTTTGGGGGTTGTTGTTAACTTTTTCACTGCACTTATCATTAGCCAACATTAACTATGCATATCCCTTTGTCTTCTTGGCTAGAACATAAATTCCAAGAAGCAGGGACTCTTTTGCTTATTGCTGTATCTCCAGGGCCTAAAATATAGTGCCTGAATATAGTAGGGGCTCAGTAAATACCGAATAAAATAATTCGCTATGTCCCTATGCCTTTAAGTAATACCAAATAATGGAGAAATTGAACTCACATGGAAAGGATAAAACAGGACATTCTATCTCACCAGCACAAAGGATTTCTCTCTCTCTTTTTTTTTTTTTTTTTTTTTTTTGCTTTTTAGGGCTGCTCTTGGGGCACATGCAAGTTCCCAGGGTATGGGGTCCATTTGGAGCTGTAGCCACCAGCCTACACCACGCTCATGGCAGTGCTGTATCCTTAACCCACTAAGCGAGGCTAGGGATTGAACCTGCATGCTCATCCAGATTCATTTCTGCTGAGCCACCACGGGAACTCCAAGGATTTTAATTGAATTTTGCTTGATTATATTAATGTCAGCCAACATTTATTCCCATGCTTTGTGAATAGTTGGCAGTCTGGCTCAACAGTAAAAGAGAAAAAAAATGCATAATAAACACTGTTGTATTCACATATTTCACAGTGTAGCCTGGAAGAAAACCTCCATAACCAAATAGCACTGTGTGGTAAGTATTATAGCATTAGATATAAAGAAAATATTTTGCCAGAACAGAGAAAGGATTCTTCATTTGAATTGAGAAAGTGGAGAGTTCTCAACTAAACGTGGTTTGAAGCCAAGTTACTAGTAATAATTCCCATGGGTCACATCAGTTTACCTGACTCCAGAGTCCTACTCTTCATTTCCATCTGGTCATGAGAGGACAATCAAGAAATGTGTTTTAGTCTACTTATCCATAATAATTGCTTGGGCCATTTCAGGGGTTTTTGTTTTTGTTTTTTTTAAAGAAGCATCACCCTTCTTACGACTGCCTTATTTATCTTGATAGCTATTGAACCGTTTGCCTCATCCTACTCTAGCAGATGTGGCATTTTGCCATTCTCACACACGTAGTGCTTGGTTGTTTGATCTTTGAACTGCCCATGATGCCTAATGATGAATAATTGTAGTTTCATATAAGTTAGATAAATTCAAGAAAAAGTTCTGTACCAGCTAAAGAATTCTAAATAGTTATTTTTAGGTCAGTGTTTCTCAGAGAGTGTTCCTTAGCGTCTTCTGGGAATTTCAGGCCCAACCCCTAACCTCTTGAATTAGAAATGTGAGGGATGGGGCTCAGCCTGTGTTTTATCTTAGTTAAACAAAACATTGCTTTTTTTTTTTTTTTTTGTCTTTTTTGGTCATTGAACCTCCCGAGGCACATGGACGTTCCCAGGCCAGGGATCCAATCGGAGCTGTAGCCGCTGGCCTACACCACAGCCACAGCAACGCCAGATCCTTAATCCAATGAGCAAGGCGAGGGATCGAACCCGCAACTTCATGGTTCCTAGTCAGATTCGTTAACCACTGAGCATGACGGGAACTCCAAAACATTGCTACTTATATTTGCTTCGTTTTATATATTCCATATTGGAGAAGTTATAATATCTATGACACACTGAAATCAGGATATAAATTGAACTCAGCAGTATTCTAAATTTATTTTGGTCCATCCCTGTAGTCTCTTCTTATAAATTTAGTTTTGTGAGAAGCCAGATTTCCCCTTGGACTTGCTGACTGTACTCTAGTCCAAACAGATGCTTGCATCGAACTTTCAGTAGCCTGTGTAACTTGATGATTCAGAAAATATATCACTCTTCCTTTCTTAGCTTCTCATGGTTATTCATCAGTTAGCTTGGTTTAATGTGATGACTTAGAATCCTGCATTATCAAGTCACTGAATTTCTTCTCAAGAGCATTTAACTAAAAAATGTTTTTTTGTGTGAATAAAGCCCATATCTGTTATTGTTTAATTCACATTTAAGATTAAAGATTTGTTTCTATTCTGTTTCCTTTTATTTACTGCCAAGAGTCAATTGTGGTACAAAGCTTTATTTAAAGGTAACCTTTCCTCATCTACTCCTTTGCCTTTGATCAGTAGCTTTATTTTTATATAAAGAAAACATCCTATTTTAGACCATCTCTTTCCACACGTTAAATTTTTACCCAGTGTTAAACGAACAACATAAATGAATATAAAAAGTATTCTTTTCTGTTGAGCATATATATCTGGTATCAATTTGAGGCTTATAAAATTAATTATACAGTATAATTCTATTTCATATGTACATTCTTCTTTAATTAGAAATATGTGAGAAAATAGCTGACAATCACTACATTCTTTATTTGTACCAGGCTTGTCTCTCCTTTATACTAGTGTCTAAAATTGTTTAGAGGTTTGCTTTTGGTTATTTATGGTATATAAGAACAATACCGGTGAAAAGTTTTCTGGATTTAGTTTTTGAAGTCTACTCTTTTTAGCAAAATACTAAATACTTAATGACTTATATGTGAAAAATATGTGATAAATATGCCTAACAATTTAAACTTGTGTATGAATGGATAAAGTCACCATTCCACCTTGTCAGTTTAATGTAGGGAAACACTTGCATAAGTTTTGGGGAATGTGTTTATATCTCTGAGAAGCAGCGTATTTTACGGTTTAAAAACAGAAGCTTTGAAGCCAGAGTGCCTGGGTTCAAATCTTTACCTTGGAAAAGTTTACTGTCTACTTTGCGCAGTGATCTATCTGACTGTCACTGTTTCATCTGCATGGGAGGGCTAAGAACAGAGCAGGTGACAGTAATGAGCTGGTGAGTGGTGGAGAAGCTGATGCCATCACTGCCATCAGGGATTGTGCACTGCACTATTAGAACAGCAAAAAAAAATTTTAAAGTAGCTCTGATAGGTAGCACTGGGAAAAGGGCAAATGAATTTTAACATCTGTGCAGTAGGATCTGTGAAGCCATTAAGAAGAATAAGAATTAGGTGTTACATCAAGAAAAGACGTCCATAATATATATTAAATGAATAAAGTAAGTATGGTATAGGAGTTCCCGTCATGGCTCAGTGGAAATGAATCTGAATGGTATCCATGAGGTTTGATCCCTGGCCTCACTCAGTGGGTTAAAGATCCAGCATTGCTGTAAGTTATGGTGTAGGTCACAGACACGGCTCAAATCTGGCATTGCTGTGGCTGTTGCATAGGCCAGTGGCTTCAGCTCCAATTCAACCCTTAGCCTGGGAACTTCCATAAAGCTGCAGGTGCAGCCCTAAAAAAGGCCAAAAAAAAAAAAGTATAGATAAAGTACTATAAAGCATCAGTGCTTGTGTGTTACAGAATGTGCACAAGAAAAGAATCCAGAACATGTCACAAAACTAAAGTTGTTTAGTTCCTGCTGTTTAGCACTGAGAACTATGTCTAGTCACGTATGACGGAGCGTGATAATGGGAGAAAAAAGAATGTATGCATGTATGTGTAACTGGGTCACTCTGGTGTACAGTAGAAAAAAAATTGTATTGAGAAAATAACAAAAAAAAATTTTTTTAAGTTATTTAGTTTTTCCCCTGAGAGTTGGTTACAGAAAACTTTTGCTTTTCCGTTATGCATTTCTACAAACTTTAAACGTTTTTTAAAGATTTCCAATGAACTGTAAAAATGATACATTTATGATGAATAATAACATGTCATTCACATATTCTGTTTATGCTTATAATTGGAAGTAATGTGTACTACATGATTTTAAGCTCACTTATAGAAAGTTCGGAGTATTGCAAGGCAATATACTCATTCTTCATTAAATATCTAGTGAGCAGTTACTCCAATACTAGCCTGTGAGTTAAAAAGATCAGTCATTGTCAAGAAGACAGACATGTAAACAAGTAAATACAGTTTTATCTACTGTTAATACAGAGTAGAAAAGGAAATTAATAATTTTATCTGAGGTAACCAGGAAAGGCTGAATTGAAGAGGTAACACCTGAACTTTCTCTTTTAAGATGAATAAGGGTTTATAAGAGGTGGAACATTACATACAAGGAGATGGCATGATTTTACGAACTTGGGGGTGGAGTAAGGTTTCAGTGTGTGAAAAAGACTTACTAAGAAATGAGTCCATCTGTCATTTTCCTTTTGATGGTGGGCAGTTATGGAAATGTTTTTAAAGGCAGTGAGTGACATGTAAATGTTAATTAGGTAGTATTTTAAGAAGAAAGCCCTAGTGGCTGTTTGATAGAAGACACTGGAATTAGGGGAGGAGATCAGAAGTCAGGCACCAAGGAAGGATGCTCTATAGTGGTTAGGAAAAAGAGCTGGAAATGGTTGAATTCTTAGAGATAGATTGCAACAGATCAGTCAGAGAGTTGGAGTAGGTGGAGCAGAAAGGGAAAGTTGGATTATATCCAAGACACTGCTCTTGCTCTTGGTTTTAACTCAGACAGCAAAGGGAGAGGGTGGTAGTATTTTTTTTTTTTTTAAAGGTAAGGAATCCATTTATTCAGGTAGGTTTGGAGGCTATAATGAGGTCCGTTGAGGCCATTGGGTTGATACTTCCCAAGGCATGATGAACTCCTGTTGACTTGTTCATCATCATGATATCTCAGGAACTTAGTTTTAGTTACTTTTCAGAAACATTTTACAATTGAGTCATCTTCCCAATTAAAGGTAGTAACAAACCTTAGTATTTAGTTCTAGAGATTCTATCTTCCTAGTGGGAAAATAGAACCCAAAGTGACAGTGAAGTCTACTAAGAAAATTGGTTGAATTTATATATGTTAAAAAAGTTTGCTTTCCATTCACCAGATAGTAAACATGAGATTCTTGTGGCAAACTCCAACTGGACATTGTTAGAATTGAGCTCAGAACTCCACATTCAGGGCTAGAGTAGGGTCTTCCACCTGTGGCCTCTCTAGGAGCACAGAACACTCCCGTTTCACATGCCTGCGTTCCCTAACAGGATTTTGACCCCATCAAAGCAGATCTTTGATAATAGTGTAGTAGCAAATTGGTCTGTTCCTGATACAAGCAGAACTAGCCTAGAATTAGGGCTCTGGGTCCCAAGGGCCTGTTTGAGTGGTCTGTTTAACCAAAGTTACTTATTCAGCACCGCTCGTAATTACGGCTGTCTTGGACTGCCAATATAGAAGGAAGGAACATGTTCCATTTTTGCACAGGAAGCATACTTAGTCTCTAATCTTGGATGTGGGTGATGAATCAAAAGTGTAGTTAGGAGAAAAATGAGGGAAAAGGCTGCTGGCTTTGAATATCATCTTGACACTAGCTTTGTGATGTCCCGCAGACTGAACCACAATATGCCTCAGTTTCTGCATTAGATTGGAGACAGTAGTACTGCTTTTCATCACTGGTCATTGTAAGGATTAATGAATTCATGCCCTTAACATGCTTAGCACAGTGACTGACACATAGTAAGCAGTCAGTTCATGATGGTCCACAAGTGGCAAATTTTAGGCAGTTACTCAAACTCCAGTTTACCCTTGCTTCTCCTGACTCCTGGTGGGAGTGGGAAGTGGAAGGGGGGAGTGGGGGGAAAGAAGAAACATGCTTGAATTCAGTAATTTATTCTGGGCCTCTCTTTTCATTGTTGTTTACCTCTCAAAAGCAACCGTCTAGTCTCCCTACCCTCATAAAGATAGAATAATCTTCTTATCCTTTCTGTATTCTTTAGTCCTATCTTCTAGGAGTTGTTTACTCACTCTAGAGCTTTGAAATTGTACCTTTTCTCTTTTTCTTCCTGAGAAATTTGCCTTCCAGTAGTTGGGTACTTACCCTGCCCCCTTCCCAAGTCTCTGAAAATGTTAAATTTCCAGCCACTAACCCGCACCTCCTAGCAACTTGTGTGCTGCTAAAGAATAAGCAGAATGTTATGTATTAAGTAGAATGTTTATGATACTGTAGGTGCTCTGAGAACACTTGGGTATATTCCTTAATAAAGAACCTTGAGGTCTATAGAAGAAACTCTCACAAAACTGACTAGACTTGGGGATCCCTGAGCTACAGCACGTCATGTCTTAAATTAACAGTGATAATAATTCTTCAGATCATGTCTTAAAGAGGATTTTTCAAAATCTGACCTTTTTTTTACATCTGTGTCTTTGGGGATATGAATTTTGTTATTGTGTAGTTTCTTTTTAGTGGAAAAGAATCAGGTATATATGTTTACCATTCTTCTCTGAACACATGCTTAATTATATTTTAATGAGTAGTTTTATGTCAGGATGTGCTTTCTTTTTAAATTAGCACCCTTTCCACCTTTTTTTAAGGTGCACCAAATAAAAACCAACTGTGATGTTTTTCTGTATTTATAGGTCCTCTTCCTGATGGATGGGAACAAGCCATGACTCAGGATGGAGAAATATACTATATAAACCATAAGAACAAGACCACCTCTTGGCTAGACCCCAGGCTTGACCCTCGTTTTGGTAAAGGTTCATCTCAATCTTTTTAGATACTTTTGATTACTAGGTTTGATATGTGAATTTGGGGAGGTACATTTAAATTAAATTGCATTGCTTTATAGTTTTAAAAAATGACTGCCCAGGAGTTTCTGTTGTAGCTCAGTGGTAACAAATCCGACTAGTACCCATGAGGATGCAAGTTCAATCGCAGGCCTTGCTCAGTGGGTTAAGGATCTAGTGTTGCTGTGAGCTGGGTGTAGGTCGCAGATGTGGCTTGAATCCTGCGTTGCTGTGGCTATGGTGTAGGCTGGCAGCTGCAGCTCCACTTTGACCCCCTAACCTGGGAATTTCCGTAAGCTGCAGATATGGCCCTAAAAAGCAAAAAAAAAAAAAAAAAAAGACTGCCACCTAACTTATCTAATACTATTTTTTATACCTTTCACTTTAAAGTTGAGAAATTCAGGTCTAAATCAGCTTTTTAGCTTAGATTTCTCAGGGTGGAGAAATGTTGTAGTGGTTTACTAACCAGACTTTCACATCTTTGAGACACGGCAATCTTTTTAAAAATGACTTTTCTAGCTGTAATAAAATCACACTGTCTCTTCATCTAAAACCTGGGATATCAGCTTTGGTCTGTGACCTGGTGTCTGCTTATGCCTAACTTCAGAGACCATTGAGTCCCACCCTGTGCCTTGCTAGATGTCATAATGTTTTCTATGCTAAGTGGGTTGGGGGGGGAAGTACCCTGTCATCCTAGAGATAGACCATTGAAGCATTTCTTTTCCTCTTCTCCCCCCACCCCTGTTTTTTTAAGAAAGGGGTTTTTTGCTTTTCATTTAAGAAACAACAAGGCCATATTTTCCTCCAAATCAAATGACAGAAATTACCATTTGCATAAAGGAATGCTCCCCCCAACCCCCAACAAATGTGCATATTTTGATAATAGTATACAAGCTGGTTAGGGCCTTTTTATCCATATTTTTCCACTGTTTTCAGTTTCTTTAGTGGGTTTCTGAGATGTTTTTCCAAAGCCATGGAAAAATGAATCTAAAAAGGAGCAGATCATTGTGGTTTTAAAGCTTTTCGTCTTGGACTGGATGCAGCTAAATGAAAACAATGTGCAGATCACTGAGTAGGTCAGACTGAGGGGACTCGGAACCTTTGAAGCTTTAGAGGGGTTGACCTAACAACAACTGCAGGGCCCTTACGGGAAAGAGGAATTAACTCTGTGAATGCCATCAAAACACAGTCTGGGGGGGAAAAAAGAAAAACTACCCAGAGATAGCTGGGTAGAATAACTTCCCTGCCAGGAATGTTCTGAACAGTTCTCCCAAGTCTGTATGTATGCCTTTTTAAAACTCCAACATTTGGGTTTGCCTCAAACTGACTGATTGAACCCCATTCAAGTAAAGTCAAAGGTGGGATCAGGGCAAAGACTGTCATTTTGATAGATATCCGGTTTGGCTAAAATGCAAGCTAGCCTTTTGAGCTTCAGGACCTTGTTTGGGTGTTAAAAAAGTAATATGGCATGTTAATAATTTGAAACTTCAGATTCTATTTAATACTTGAATAAGCCTTTGTGGTTGAAACAGGAAACCAAGTAAGGTAGAGAATCTAATAAATGTTGCCATTTGTATGGACTACAATAACATCCATGTTTCCTTAAATCATCTTTAATAAAATGAATTCAGCTTGTCCACGTTTTGAAATTTTTTAAAGTGGTACTGTGAGGTTTTTTTTCCCCCCTCTACATGAGGTTACAAAAAATGATGATTAACTCTTAGCTAACTGCAGGAATCAGCACTTAGAACAAAGCTTTTTTCTTTTTCTTTCTTTTTTTTTTTTTAAGAATTTTCAGTTAATAAAAGGGAACTCAAACAACTTGGCTGTGAGCTTAAGTAGATCCATTAATTATACACACATCTTGGTCTTTTGTTTTAAGTGGAAGACCGTACCAACACCCCCAGCCCCCCAGCACATATGTACACACAAGCATACAATTAGGTATGCCAAAAAAAGATTTCATAAAATACTCTTACTGCTTTTAGTTTCCCTTTTTGGGCCCACTGTGTATGTGTACTCCAGACAGGCTTGACAACATGCCAAAGCTTTTTATTTTGTGGCCCGACTTTTAATCTGTTCCAGACCTTTTCAGTCAGAGAGCTCAAGTGTAACTGAAGGGGAACAGGAAAGGAGAAAAAAAAAAGTGTGGGTTTCTCTGATCCAGAGTGACAGCAAATAGAGACAAGCTGTTAGCTGTGAATTTGAAGGAGTTTTCCTTGAAATCTGAAGTTCTATTGTGGATTGTATTTTATCTGCCAAAAAAATATAAACTGTCCCCTTTCTGACCCTTTGAGCCATGCAAACACCAACAAATGATAGGTTATTGCTTTCATGTTGTGAAGTTTGCTTACCTATATTCCCCAAATCTGTATTTAAGAATTTACCGTTTCTCACCCTAAGTCAAATTGACCTATGTCCTTTGACATTTCAGAGTGGGAGATAACACCTCACCTCTGTGTGAGTTTAACTTCAGCACTTGCTTGCCTCCTTCAAACACCAGCCTCTTTCGGATTTCTGTTCTCTATCAAATGCTTTAGATTAATTATATTTAGAATAATTTATCAGTCCTTCACATTCCACATGAAGTTAATAAATTATCTGTATAATTTCAGGAAATAGTAAACTTGTGCATTGTTCCTTTTTAATCTGATTTTTTTGTTCTTTAACATTTAAAAGCCATCTCTTTACAATTTTTAAATTAAAATGTTTGTTATGTTTTACAGTATTAGTGTTAGGAGTACAATGTAGTTATTCAACATTTTTATAGATTATACTCCATTTAAAGTTATTATAAAATAATGACTTACTCTGTGCTGTGCAATATGTGCTTTTGCTTAATTATTGTATTGAGTAGTTTGTATCTCTTAATCCTGTACCCTTATCTTGTCCCTCCCTAAAAACTATATATCTGACCTAAAAACTATATTTCTTTGACATTTGTATTATTTTGGAGCACTGATTAATAATTTGTAACAAAGCATGAAGTAATCTCCCATGGCAATAAGAATTACCTGATAATTACTGACATTGAAAAAAGGAGGGTTTTTGTTTGTTTTTAAAAATTATATTAGTAATGTTTTTTATTCTGTATTAAAGTTGATGCTTGAATATTATGCAGGTCATTAAATTATTTCATAAACACTTTTTTTCCTACAGATTTTGTGCTTGCAAACATGGAAGAGTCTCAAATTTAAACATTTTCTTGTACATTGTAGACTCACTTATTGTTTGACGTAATGTAGTCATATTTTCCAGTAAAAGTCCTAATGAAAACACACCAAAAAATTACAATTCCTGTTCTTCACAATGAAAAATCTACTCCAAAACGCTAATAGTCAATGAACTGATCTTTAATGTAATTTTATTATCCCTATTTATAAGGGACATATTAAATAGTGCTAGAATCTGTTTCTGGAAATAAATGCTGATGGCACCACTGGGATGAAAACACATTTGGTCTAAATAAAATACTAGAACTACAGATTTGGATTAGAAGGTATATCTTTTGAATCTTAAAAGGAGATAATAACCTAGGGTGGCAAAAACAATATGTTTTTACAATTCCTAATGCCAATTCTGTGCATAGAAATTCTGCCCATGGAAATGTTGCAGGTAATTAAAATCTAGATGTTGATTTTGATCCTTGGTTTCAAAGTTTCCCAAAACTTGCTATTAAGTCCCAAGCCAAAAGTTGTTTAGTACATCTTTCTTATCAAAGTTAAGTACTTTGCATCAATAATTAGATGGCTGTTAAATTTTTAACTGTTTAGACATTCATTAACCTTTTCCCTCCAAGACCAAATATTTCTGATGGCTGTTAGAAGTAATATTTTACTTTCGATGAAAATGCACCTAATGACCAACTAAATACCCAAGCCTGGTGATTAGAGGTAGGAAGCACTAAAGGCTGTAGAAACTAAATCTGTAATTCCATTAATGAAGTCTTGGATAGCTAGATACCAACATCTAATCATTTGAATTTTACTGAAGCAAGTTTCTTGATATCCGCACATTAAATACAGGTTTTTTGTTTTCTTTACCCTTTTTAAAAAATCTTTGCTGGTGATCCTAAATGTCAATGTCAGTATTTGGTTGCAAACTGTGTTACAATATTAACTACTTAAGGTAGGGAAGAAAAGATGTTTCTGTGTGTTTTAGGTAAAAAGAGCTGTTTCTAACTAAAACTTCTAAACATAAAATTCGGCCCTGAAAAGGAATTTATAATTGTTCTAATAAACGTTTCTCAAAGGAGAAGGGAGGGTTTAGCAGAGTTAGGAAATACTGCCCCAAATCTGAGTTTCTCTGAGATCCAGGGACATTGTGACTTACTCTGGGTTATATAGTTAAGTGACAGAACTAGAATCTGAACTTGATCTTTTGATAACTAGAATTTTAAAGAAATTTAGAATACATGGAGTTAATCTTTAAGAAACACACCTAAGTCACCAACACTAATACATGGAAAGTTCATCAGAGGGAGGAAGATGACAGTGGTGAATGCGTTTACTTGTATACTGTGCTGTGACTCATCTTGAGGAAATTACCCAAAGATAATGATTTTCCAGTTACAGAGTTGAAATATAAACTCTCTGATTGGAGCAGACTGTGAAGCGTTCTAGATGAATTATAATGCCTCACATCTACCTTACCTTTAAGAGATCTTCCAACCTCTGCTTTGACCTTTCCCTTTCCCACATTGCAAAGCAGCCCATTCTATTTAAGGAAGATTCTAATGACCAGAAAATGTATGTCCCTTTATTACGCAGAAATTTACTTTGTGAATACAGTTCTAATCCCAGAGTGTTCTCTTTTTAATTATGGTTTCACCAGTTTTTTCATGCATTAAGAGTTCTGCATTCTTGAGCAGTTTACTCCCGTCCTCTGGATGTCTTTCATTTTACTAGTGCCTTTTTAAATATGATATTCAGTATAATTTTTAAAAGTGTACATTATCCAGTGATAAAAATAATTACAACATTGCTCTGACCTGAAATTATGTATGCCTTCCAAAAATCTATTAGAGGTTAGCTATCATCCTCTTTTCTATATAGTAGTTATGTAATATACTAAATTCAAATAAGTTAAATAGTGATATAGAAAAATTGACTTCAGTTGGGAATCAAGAGACCCAAGTTTTCGGATATCATAATATAATCAACGCATTCGGAAAAATACCTGACTTCCCTTGACTAAATTGGACCACATACTGAATGCTTTTAAGAATATTTCCAGTCCTTAATTAATATAATATGCTAGATTATGAATTTTTCAGTGACTGCTTTTCACCCTTCCTTAAGGTTGCTTCTCAATAGCTTTATAGATTTGAGTGCACTGAGGTTTCAGAGATACTTTTGAACTATTTATTGCACCATTTAAGTTTAGCTTTTGGCCCTCTGGTCACAGCTGGGGAATTACTTTTGAAGAGGAGACAGGGAAATCTTTCAACCTTTAATCTAAAGATAAGCCTTATCACCTAGTGAGTATGCTCAGGCAAACAAATCTGATGGGGGATGGGCAGTGCTGGATGGAATAGTTAAGTTTGGTCCACACTATCAAATATCAAACTCTTGGAAGCATATAGAAGTTTAAACATGCATTGTTATCAGGGCTCGGCTTTACTGCCTTAAAGATGGTGCATTTTTGGTATGCTTTTTTTCTAAAATTTAGAACTCCCATAAAGTTGCCATGATAGAAAGCCTGATGTAGACTGATTTGAAGTGTAATTCCAGGCCATGTGCTTAGTGAAGCCTGATTTAAAACATACTGTGGAAGATTGTTCCTAATTGTTGCCCTCGCTACATTTTTTTTTTACTTAAGAAAAGTTACTGAAATGAATATTTTATTGTGTAAGTTTATAGAATAGAGAATATCAAAATTAGTTCACTACTTGAGGTTTGCAGTTTTTTTTCTTTTTTTTTTTTTTTTACATTATATTCAGGAGGATAATGTCAAAATAGTTTATCAGTCATAGTGAGCATTCTCTCCTGCTCACCAAAGGTGAGTAGACATACATGAATGAAGTTAAATTGATAAGTAGTTTCTGCTTGATGATGGTTCAGTGATACAAATAATTGTATAGTGAAGGAGTATTTTTCTTCACAACATTTTTCTGTGTTTACATAGTGAGTTTTTCATATAGAATGTTTAAAACTTAAAGCTTAAGATCATGATAATGATTGATAAATTTAATGGTTACTAAAGCCCTTCACATCAAACACAAGAAAACTTAATTCATTTTTAAAAGAAAATTATGTTTCAAGTTATATTTGTGCCAACTGTGCATTAATAGGAAGTATTTTACAAAAGGTGCTGGAGAAGAGAGCATTGTAATGCTACTTTTTGTGCCAATCCAGAGATTCAGATACAAGAAACAGAAAAAGAGATTATAGACTTCCTGAAGAAAAGTAAAATAGATCTCTGTTGAAATAAATCAGAATGACTTCAAAGAGGAGTGGTTCATATTCTTTGTTTTGTTTTATACTCATGTTGTTCTGCTACCCTGGTTGCTGAGATCACTTCAGAACTCATTCTGGACTTGCTTCAACTTGGAGATTCTCCTGTGCATTGCTAATAGCATCCTACTAACTAGGAGTAGAAACCATTTCCATATTTATTTACGCATTCAACAAATATTTGAGTGCCAGTTATATACCAGTCACTATGCTAGCAATCAGGCAGGAGCTTACAAGGCTACTAAATAAATACATTATTACAAAAAACAAGGAAAGATAATAAACAAGGTGCTATGACATTACTGTGAGGTGGTCAGGAAAGGCTTTTTTGAAGAGGAACATTTAAAAATGAGAAGAAGCCAGTCAAGCTCTAGACTATCTAAGAGGACCAGTTTTCGTGCTTATCAGTCAAAACTCAGGTAGTCATCTCTTCTAAATTGCCCTAGTAAAGTAACATTAACAGTAATAAACTACATGTAATTAGGAATAAAGCTATTATTAATGGGACTATTCATTAATCTAACATAAATAGGTAGATTTTAAAATGTAATTGCCCTTCTCTTTAGACCAGTAGTTTAAAATTTTTTTTTCATAGTGGAGGGAAAACAAAACAAAACAAAACCAGTTATATCCTGAGGACAAAGAGAGCTGAAAGCTGGTTAGAATGCTTCCTCCCATCTCCTCACCTCATTTGACAACTCCTGTGCCCTGCCCCAAGCTGCTTTTGAGGTGATGAGAAAATGTTCTATTGGATGTTTTTTAAGCTCCACCCACAACTGTATTGTTTGAAAAATACCGTTATGATGAATTTCCATGCCAGACTTTTGATAAATGATGGCCGAGGGAAGCAGATATCAAATTGGCCTAAATAAAGATGTTTGTTGTTGATATTTTTGAACGATTTAAAAATTCTAATACTTTAGCCCAGTTTTGGGGGCCTGGAGGTTGATACTTGCGAAGGGAGAGACAGAATGTGGGAGGAAGAGATTACTTTGCCTGTGATGAGAATGAGACCTGGATTAGAGTTTTAGAGAAGGTGAACTGTTCCAACATCATACAAAATAAAACCACAGTGAGATACCCTTTTCAGTGAGATGGCTAAAGTGAATGGCATTAATAAGTGTAGACCAGAATGTGGAGCAGTTGGAACCCTCATGCATTGCTCATGGGATTGAAAAATGATGCAGCCACTTTAGAAGACGCTTTGGCAGTTCCTCAAAAAGCTAAAACATGGAAGTATCCTATGACCTAGCAGTTCCATTCCTAGATATGTTTGCCCCCAAAAGGAAACCATGTGTCCACACAAAACTCTGCACATTTGAATGTTTATAGCAACATGATTCATACTAGCCAGAAAGTAAAAAATAACATGAATGTCCCTCAGTTGATGAACAGACTAACAAGATGTAGGACGTCTGTACAATGGAATGTTAGAATACCATTCGCTGATAAAGGGGAATGGAATACTGATATGTACTATAACATGGATGAATCTTGAAAATATGCTAAGTAAAACCAGTCACAAAAGGAATTGCTTGATTCCATTTATATGGCATGTTCAGAATATGCAAATCCTTAGAAACAGAAAATAGATTAATGGTTACCAAGGACCAGAGAAGGGACAATAGGAAAAATAGTGCTAAAGGATACAGGGTTTCCTTTGGGGATGATGAAAGTGTTCTGAAATTGGGTTGTTGTGATGGTTATACAGTTCTAATAAAACTACAATTAAAAGGATGATATATTTCATTATACCCTTTTTAATTTTTTTAATATCATTCCTGGCTGGCATTGTCACTTAGCTATAGCTTAATTGAATGTTAGGAAACATTTTTCATATGTTGATAGTAAAAAGGTCTATTTAGTCATTAGGTTTGGACCTTGGCCTTCTGCTTTTTTTTTTTTTTTTTGTCTTTTTGCCTTTTCTAGGGCTGCTCCCGTGGCATATGGAGGTTCCCAGGCGAGGGGTCTAGTCAGAGCTATAGCCACTGGCCTATGCCAGGGCCACAACAACATGGGATCTGAGCCATGTCTACAACCTACACCACAGCCCACAGCAACGCCAGATCCTTAACCTACTGAATGAGGCCAGGGATCAAACCCGAAACCCCATGGTTCCTAGTCGGATTCATTAACCACTGAGCCATGACGGGAACTCCCTTTTTGCTTCTTTTTTAAGAGACAGGTTTCAGGGTGAGTCAAATAGTTTTCACTGAAAAATCATCATTTTATATTTAAATACATAAATTATTGTGCTGATTAGTAGCAACTTTTTGGAGACAATTCAGTCCCCTAGGTCATAGCAAAATACTTAGCCAGCAGTGGCTATTTTGTATTTTGTTTTGTACATTTTAAGACTGACAAATGGTTTATTGGTTTGTGTTTTTAGAAAAGCATTTATTTTAATAAGCCTACTATTATAGGCTATTATAGTACCCTTGTAGGTATGGGAAAAACCAAAATTTGTTTCTAAATGTTGTGAACAAACTAACTATTCTAATAGGTAAATATATAATATCTGAAACTTGGTAAAATATTAGACAAAGTAAAGAAGTAAGTGCTTTCCTGTGTTATGGGAGACTTGATTAAATTAATGTTTTAAAAGTTTTATTTAGGATTTCCCGTTGTGGCTCAGCTATAGTGAACCCAGCCAGTATCCATGAGGATGCAGGTTTGATCCCTGGCTCCATTCGGTGGGTTGAGGATCCTGTGTTGCCTTGAGTTGTGGGCCTAGTTCACAGATGAGGCTCAGATCTAGTGTTGCTGTGGCTGTGGTATAGGCAGGCAGCTGCAGCTCAGATTTGACCCCTGGTCTGGGAACTTCATATGCCTCTGGTGCAGCCCTAATACATTTTGTGTGTGTGTGTGTGTATATATATGCAAATGTTTCTAAATTTAAATTTATAATTAATAAATTTATTACTAGGATTGATTACTAGATCTGTAATACTTTATAATATTCTAAGGTTGAAGACATAAATTAAGCAAATCTAAAAATTGTCTGAAGTTTAAAAATTCAGATGTTTAGAAAGAACCCATGGTGATGACCTCCTTTGTTTTTGAGAAAGTGTTCTCTTATTTTTCAGTAATTGCTGAGTGAATAGTTTGCTCCCATAAAACTGTCAGGACTGATTTGTTAAGAGAAACCTGAAATAGTTACTATTTTATAGTCCAGGCAGCAGACTCAATTTAAAAATATAGCATGTTTTTTTTTTTTAATTCTGTCGTATTTTAGGAATTTATTTCTCTTTTACCTTTTAGAAATTTTGTAACTGGAAACTGGGATTTTGGTAGTTGATCACAGAGGGGAAGAAGTTGGTAATGCAATTCTTTTCTTTTCTAGCTGCCCTGCCCCCTTTCCCCAGGAAACAAAGCCTGTTTTGTTTCTTGCCTGCCTGTGAGGTCTCTGCTGCACCCCATGTGGGTGCAGTACTCTGTGCTTTGTTGAAATGCTTGAGATACTCAGAAGGTAAAGAACGGGATGCTTCTGAAGAGAATAAATCCCAGCTTCAGTAGATAAACAAGGTTGTTTGAATTGGTCATTTAAGTGAGCTCTTTAATGGAAACTTGTAGCACTGCTTGTATCCATAGGTAACAGCGTTTAGGTAAACACAACCAAGTGTTCACCATTATTAGCCAGAGAGACTATTCCTACTGCATGTTTTGTGCAAATTTAGGTTTAATTCTGTGGAGTTCTTGCTCCACCTTTTGATACCCTGTTTTCCCCTTTCTATGGTTTTTAATAGGCAAGTTTAGATTTGAAAAAGAACTTACCAGCCAGTTCAGTATGCCATCAGCAGTGATAACTGTCATTAATGATTACTGCTAATGGTCTCTAATTCTGGGAAACTGGTAGGAAGCAGAGGATGTTTACTCGTTTATTTTCATGCAGTATTGTTATTGTCCAATTAGTTTTCACAAAGACTATATATTAACTTATTAAATACTGTATTACTTAATAAAAATCCAGGGTGGAAGGAAAGCTCTAAAGCTTTTTCTAATGTTTCTTAATAGATGAAACATTTAACAGTATATAGCTCTAGAATCTGTTTTGAAATCAGTCATGTTTTATAATTTCAACACTTCACAACTTAGTAATGGGTTATTTCCTAGAAGTTTTTAACAATTTTGATTTTTTTAATTGCTTAGAATGGAAAACATTTTTCCCCAGTAGTGTGTTTGCTCTAGGCTCAATTTGTGAGATGTTGAGTGTATGTGATAGATATATAGACCAGTCCCCTAATTCGTATTTAACTCATATTATCGAACCTGACATAGCACAATGTATAAAAAAATTTCTGTGGGGCAGTAAATATGTTGAATGCCCTACAGGAATGCCAGCAACCTGTTTACCAAAAGAGAAGGAGCTCAAGGGAAGTTGAACTAAGGCTTAAATTCTGCCACCTATTTTTTTTTTTCCATTTAGATCTTACAGGAAAAATAAGTATGCATATCTTTGTGCATCATAGAATATTTCGAAACAGTGAGTGGTATGGTGGGGTAGAAGGGCAAGGAGGGAAGGAATGGGAATTTAAGCTAAGATGATTACCTGTGGTAATCTAGAAATTTAGGAAGAGCTATTTGGAAAAGGGAAGAGACGAACATTTTTCAAGCATCTGTTGTATTCCAGGACTACAATAGATGCTTTACATGTATTGCATATTATCCCCACAGTGATCCAAAAGGGCCGTGTTAATGTCCCCAGGGATAATCAAGGAAACTGAGGATTAGATGAATTGCTGAACTGGTGCACCCAACTCTAATCATGGTTTGTTTGACTCTTAAAGACCGAGTTTTTGTGTCATACTATGACAACTATCAGTTATGGATCTAGTAGAGTCGGTGACAGGTAGACATAAGCAATTGTATTAAATGAGGTTATTGATTGCCAACTCTTAGATGTTAAACTGTTTTTGCTTTTTTCCTTTCTATTCCCCTGTTAGATTCTGACTATAAACCATTATTATTAAGGTTCTAGCCACTTATACTTTGTAAAGACATTTCATAAATAAGTGTGATTTGGGTGGGGGCATGCAATAGAGAATAAGGCTTTAAACAATATAGAGCAGCAAGTCACATTTTTTTGAGATCCCTTCTCGGTTTTGTCAGACAAAACATTAAAAGAGATAACCAAAAAGATGTAACAGCATCATAAATTAAAAAAAAATAAATCTCTGTGAGTTAAAAGATAAAAACCACACAAAGCTGTGATCAAGGGCAGGGCTAGCAGCCAGTCAGCCAGTCAAGATATCAAGAACTCAGAGTTGTTAAGAACAAAGAAAGATACATGAAACAGGCTCAATGGTGAAAGCCAGGCCTGCAGCCGAATGCGGCCTGGCCTGGTACAAAAGCAAGGATTGACCACATGTCAAGTCACAAATTTCAAGAATCGATATACAGACTAAATTATTTTAACCACACTGCAATGAGATTAGATCCCAGTAATAAAAAAGTTAGCTTCAGGGAATTCCCTTGTGGTGGAGCAGGTTAAGGATTTGATGTTTTCACTGCAGCAGCTGGGTCACTGCTGTGGTCTGGGTTCGATCCCTGGCCTAGAAACTTACACATGCCACAGGCACAGGCAAAAAAAAAAAAAAGTTAGCAGTCAAAAAATATGGCTTGCCCTACCAGCTATTAAAACATACTATAGGAGTTTCTGTCGTGGCTCAGTGGTTAATGAATCCGACTGGGAACCATGAGATTTCGGGTTCAATCCCTGGCCTTGCTCAATGGGTTAAGGATCCAGCATTGCCATGAGCTGTGGTGTAGGTTGCAGAGGTGGCTCGGATCCCACGTTGCTGTGGCTCTGGAGTAGGCCAGCAGCTGTAGCTCTGATTGGACCCCTAGCCTGAGAATCTCCATTTGCCACGGGTGCGGCCATAGAAAAGACCCAAAAAAATAATAATAATAAAACATATAGGTTGCAATTAAAACTGTGGTAACTAATGTAAGAGAAGTTAATGAACAGAGTAGAAAATCTAGAAACAAAATAGCAAGTATGGAAATTTAGTCTATGATGATGGTGACTGGGCAAAGGATACACTTTACATGAGTGGTGTTTGTACTAAAGGTTAGCCATGAAGAAAGATAAAATCAAATCCATTACATACACCAGGGTACATTCCAAATGGCTGAGGTTGAATTGCCAAATGGGTATGTAAAGTGGAACCATGTAATTTTTGAATTAGAAAACTGATGAATTCGTCTATCATCTTGGAGTGGGGAAGATGGCTCAAATTTTGAAAAAGATTGATACACTTGACTATTTAAAATATACACTTTAATGTGGGAGAAAAAAATAAGCAAACTGAAAATACAGAGGATGGACTAAGGGAAATTATTTGTAACTTAGATATTGACAAAGGTTTTCTATCTCTGGTATATAAAGATTGTGTAAAATAGAGGAAGTAAGGACAAATAACACTGTAAGAAATTATATGAATGCATTTCATGTAAAAATGTGAATGGCCCCTTTAAAATAATTATTGATTGAACTCTTGTAGTAAGGCCTAGAGAAATAAAATCATACTGAGAAACCATTTTTCATCTTTCAGATTAGCAAAAAATCCAAAAGTTTGGCAGCAAAGTACAGCCCCAATGTGTGGGAAGAAGAGGAAGATTTGGTGATATTACTTAAATTTTCAGCCGTTAACTTAGCAGTCTCTCCCATATAGGATTCTACCCCAAAGATGGTGGTAGAAATGTGAAATTATGTATGAGCATATTCTATATGGTACTTTGTAGTAATAATGAAAATCTAATAGGAAATTGGCTGAATGAAATACTAATCAGCTTTTTTTTTTTTTAAGAAAATGGGGGGGCCTCTGCTGCTTTGGAGTAGTCTCAAGGATGTCATTAGAAAAAAAGCAAAAGTGAAGTTAACTATTCAGAGTATGCTACCTGATATCTAAGAAGTATGCTACCACATCCATGTCTTTGCGTAGATTTTTAAAAGAGAATAAACTAGCAACGGTCACCCGTTACCAGTTGGGGGCAGAAGGGTGGTAGATGGTAAGTAAACAAAGTGTCTAAAATTCAAAAGCACAGTGTCACAAGCGAACCTGTGTAGTGAGTTGGCAGTCGAATCACACAGAGAATTATTATTTCAGGTGACTTTTAACCACAGTGATTTGGCTGGATAAACTTAATGAAATAGCTTAAGGACAAATAAATCAAACCTTTAATAGTCATTTGTTGATCATAACTTCACTAACTTCATGTTATTTTGAAATAATTGCATCTTATAGAAGGATAATACATATTAATGTCATTGGAACCAAGTCTTTTAGCGTAAGACAGAAAATCAAGATCAAGGAATCTAAGTAAAAACCCTGAGTGATACATACTGAGATTATTTATGGGTAAAATGCTGTATTATTTGCTAAAAAATAATTGAGGGAAAAGCCAATGAGAATAAATAAAAAACAAAACTAGCTATGTATTTTGTTTTTTGTCTTTTTGCCTTTTCTTGAGCCGCTCCCGCAGCATGTGGAGGTTCCCAGGCTAGGGGTTGAATCGGAGCTATAGCCGCTGGCCTACACCAGAGCCACAGCAACTCAGGATCCGAGCCATGTCTGTGACCTACACCACAGCTCACGGCAATGCCAGATCCTTAACCCACTGAACGAGGCCAGGGATCGAACTGGCAACCTCATGGTTCCTAGTCGGATTTGTTAACCACTGAGCCACGACGGGAAGTCCCCAGCTGTGTATGTGTTGGCAGTTAAGAAGCTAGGTGATAACTACATGAGTATTCATAATCTGTTTTTTGTACTTCTCTGTATGTTTATGGAAATTAATTTTTAAAATTTTGAAAGTATGTTTGAGAGCATAAAATGTACTGCTAAATAACTTATGAGTTAAGTGGAAGTCACTAGAAATTACAAATATTTGGAATAGAGCAATCACAAATTATAAGTACTATTTCAAATGTAATGCATGTGGGAAAAACAGTAGTTGAAGGTAAATTTATTGGCTTAACTGCTCCAAGAAAAGATTTCAACTAAATATTAAGTTCAACTCAAGAAGTTAGGGGAAAAAAAACTAGAGGGGAAAAGAAAAGAAGGAACAAAAATGCCATCACCTTATGTTAGTAGCTCAGTAGGTCAAGTTGAACTAAGGCCTTCTGAGAAGGGGTTGGTCTGTAATTTCCTTTCTTATAATATCCTTGGTTCTATATCGAGGTTATGCTGTCTCATGAAAGAAGTGGTCAGTCTCTGGGGAAATTGTTAAGATTTCTGTAGAGTCATTTCTTAAATAGTTAAATGTCTGCTTCATGAATACTCAATCAAGAAACGTTTCAGTGGTTTTTCAACACGAATTTGGTCCCAAGACGCTGTCCCATGTTCTAATATGTACGTTATTAGGATACTGCTCTGGCCCTGAAGTCAAATTTGTTAATACCGAATTACAGTCAGGTGAGAAATGTCAACAGACAAAATGGAAAGTGCCCTGAAGGAAGATGATTTTTAATGTGCATGGTGGATTCAGAAAGGCTGGGGAGGTCTGCTGCAGTTGCCTCCAAGAAGAGTTATCATTTACCAGGCAACTTCTGTGATACAACAGAGGGCATGTGAAAAACCACCACAAGGAGTTTGCTGCGTGGCCAGGAGCCAATAAGTCAGGAGCTGTCAGCGAATGTCATTTCAGATTTTGAAAATGTCGTTTTCAGTAAGGTTCATAAGAGAGATTGGTCTATAATTTTTCTTTCTTTTAATGTATAAGGTACAGGAGTTATGCTGGTCTCAAAAGTGTAGTGAAGTTTACTTTGCTATTCTTCTTCCTTAAATGTTTGTGAAGTCCTTTAGTCCAGATACTTTCTTTGGTCAGTATGTATTAAACATTTAATAGAAATAGTAACCCGAAATTTCACCTTCAACAGTTGAATATTTGTCTGAAAAGATTACATATCATTCTTACTGATATTTTTACATAATAACGCTTCTATCTACTCACTGAAGGTTACCACAATCCTGTCCGATCAGTGTTGCGTCAGTGACAGAAATTCACTAGTATGAGAATCCAGTCCGTTCCTAATTATCATATGGTGTGTTACAGATTCAACTGAAAAATACAGCCCAGCATGACTACCTGGGCAGTATTGGGGGTACAGTGTTGTTGAATAAGACCAGTCTCTGCTATCCAGATCTTGCAGGCTTGTTTTATCATGAGTATGCATCGAATCAGTTTAATGTACTTGATTTATTAGAGGTATATTTAAAGATTAATAATCTTGAACTTTATTGCTTAGGATACTTTGTCTCAGTTGCTTTGAGAGATTTATTTTTAATGTATTATATTTTATAATTAGCAATGCATTCACATTATTCAAACTTGAGAAGTTATTTTTAAAAATGTCTTTCTTTAGTCACCCAGTTCCCCACCTCCAGAGCCAACAAATGTTAATTGTTTCTTGGCTGTCCTTCAGTTCATATTTCCAGATATGCATGTAACATATATCCCCCCCCCCTTTTTTAATGCTTTCTGTTCTGTATTCTGCTTTTAGCATAATATGTCTTAAGACTGTTCCATGTTATTGCCTATTAAAACTACTTCTTTCTCTTCTCTTATGGATGCCTTGCATCTTATGGTAACAACAAGGATGACTTAAATGATAATAAATTAACGTAACCATTGTACTATAGGTACATTTTTAGGTTATTTCTGGTCTACAGAAAAGGCATGTTGAATATCCCTGGTTGGTTTTGAATAACTAAATATCCTTTTCCTTTGCTAGTTTTTTAGGATAGATCTTCTATTTCATTTCAGCCATGAACCAGAGAATCAGTCAAAGCGCTCCAGTGAAACAGCCCCCACCACTGGCTCCCCAGAGCCCTCAGGGAGGAGTCATGGGTGGTGGCAGCTCCAACCAGCAGCAACAGATGCGGCTGCAACAGTTGCAGATGGAGAAGGAGAGACTGCGACTGAAGCAGCAAGAACTGCTTCGGCAGGTGAGGCCACAGGTTAGAGACCAGCCTTCCACTTTGGGGGTTTTGTTTTCCTACATGAAATGGGCATGTTTCATTTTGGCACTTATTAGTTACTGAGGAATGTTGTTTCTCTAAAACCAGAGTGGCACAGAAACATTCTGCCCATCTCTGTCCTTGTCTTAGTTTCTTGACTGGCCTTTGGACAAGGGGGCTGTAATTTGTATCACAAAGAAAGAGATAATTTGGCCTTTAGTCATTGGAGTCAAGCAGAAATTGAAGGAAGCAAGGGTAGTACTTTTTCTCAAATATCCAGGCATACCTCAGAGATATCGCAGGTTAGTTCCAGACACAACAATAAAGCATTACAGTAAAGCAAATCACACAAATTTTTTGGTTTCCCAGTGCATATGAAAGTTAATGTATATACTATATTAAATATACTTCTAGATCACCACAATAAAGCAAATATTACAACAAAGCAAATCAGATTTTTTGGTTTCCCGGTGCATATGAAAATTAATGTATACACTACACTAAGTATGCACTAGTGTATACTTAGTATATACCGAATGTTTACACTGTGCTATAGTTTAAGTGCAATAGCATTTGTCTTAAAAAAAAAAAAAAAAACAGTGTACATACCTCAGTTTGAAAATACTCAACTGCTAAAAAATGCTAACCATCATCTGAGCCTTCAATGAGTCATAATCTTTTTGCAATGGTAACATCAAAGACACAGATCACCATAACAAAAATAATAATGAAAAGGTTTGAAATATTGTGAGAATTACCAAAAATGTGACATAGAGGCATGAAGTGGGCAAATGCTGTTGGAAAAATGGCACAGATAGACTTGCTTGATGCATGATTGCCACAAACCTTAAAAATGTGTTTAAAAAAGAAGTGCATTGTTTGCAAAGTGCAGTAAAATGAGGTATGTCTATACATAGAATTGTAAATTGCTATATATCTGAGGATTTCACTAAAGGGAAACCTTTGAGACATCACTTGGATAAACCTCTGTTACTTTAAATGAATTATTTGTCCAAGGGAATACACCAGTATGATATTTCTCAAATATGTTTTAGTATTGCTTAATATAAGATGTTTTATTTAAACATAATACCGGCTATCCCAAGTTTAAAAGATTCCAAAGTACCTTAAAATTACCTGCTTATGGATGTTATTTCATGTCGGGAACAGTAGGTGCTACCATTAGAGAGTCAGAAACCCTTTATGACCATTTCTATCAGTTTTCTTTCATAAATACTGTTGGTCATTAAGTTCCATGAGAATATATAATCCCTCATCTCAAAATGAGTGTTTATCTTATTTCAGAATAATAAAATCTAAGTTCAGATATTGGGGGTGTGATCTTAACAGAGCAGTGTATTAAATGTTATATATATGTAAATATTTTGGATAATAAAGGCATAGTGTGATTTTGAAAGTGTGCAAAAGGAGGAAGGTACAGTGAAAATAATATCTCCTTTTCCAGTTCTCTAGTTCTCTTTTCTGGATATAAATAGCTATCAATTTCTTGTATTTTTTTTTCCAGAAAAATTCTCTCTGTTAGAAATCATGAAATTCATGTTATCTATACTATTTGTCCCTAGCTAAATCATAGGATACTAAGGGTAGGCATTAAAAATACCATTATACTCTACATTTCTGTTGCCAGGATGTAGATATTTGAACAGGTACTTTTTTAACACAAGGGTTATTTTTTAATATTGTTTCTTGAGTGTTAACGGAAATACAAGAACTTGATAACAGTCATTGAATTCTGATTTGGGATTTGAAGAACTGGTCCCTAAGAATTAAACTAAGCCGCACCTCTTAATTGTTTGTGCTATCAGTAACCTGTCAGTGTAATTCTAGTGTGATAGGCACCGAAAGTGAGTGCGAGAAATGATGCCAGCATAACATGTCAAGAAATGGTCTTGAAAGAAATATTTTTTTCATCTGCCTTTAAGAAGGTAGAGACAGGAAACAACATTAACACCGTTTGCTGTATCTCTAACTTTTTAATAAATGACTGTAAAGGAAATATATTTTTCATTTAAATAAAACTTTATCATTGAAGCAGGGTAGCACCATCAAGAATATAATTACATAGCTATTAGAAGAAATAAAGCAGTTAAAGGGTATGTTTTACACAGCCTGTTTTTCTTGCTTGCTTTTCATTTTGTTGTTACTGAGTACTCGATGGTGTAAGTAAATGTAATTTGACATATGAATTGAAGACTTTCAAAACCAAAAAACCTTATTAAGAAACATTAAGTCTAGGAATGGCCATCTGTCATTTTGTTGTTGCCATTGCTCAGCCTCTCCCAACCCAGTGGGCAAAATGCTGCTACTTATAAAACTCTTCATTCCAAAGAATTTTTCTAAGTCTTATTCTCACTCTTACTCTGGGTGATGGGTCCTGAACAGAATAGCTTCCTTTAAGGTTAACTTCTTTGTTTCTTCCTTACTACCTATTGTGTTGCCTTTTCCTTTGTTGAAGTGACAGACCTGCTTTATTCTTATACTAATGGTCTATTTTTTAGGATTTTTGTTTTTGTTTTTGTTCTTTAGCAATCAGTATACATTCTTAGTCTTTTGGCTTCCTGTGAACTTCTTCCATTGACAGTTTCTCTTATCACTGAAACATCCAATTATATTTTTCCTGCCTCATCTCATACCCAGAAGTAAAGAACCTACCTGACTAGTACCAGGTTTTATTTGAATCCTGATACCTAAAGTCTTACTGTCCTATCCTCAGTGCTGTGCAAAACTTCTCAGGTCTCCGTTTGTTGTGTGGTGACTGTTGGCGCTTGTCTTCCTCAGTCTGCTTCTTGGGCTAGCTTGGGAATTCTGTGCTATGGTGATATGTCTGGATACAATTTGTAACTCGGCCTACACAGCCAAACTATGTGGCTTAAAATAATTTTTATCCATCTTATTTTTCACTCTTAGGCAATGCGGAATATCAATCCCAGCACAGCAAATTCTCCAAAATGTCAGGTAGGCTCTTGTCTGATGTTTTAGCATTGAAAACAGATATTAAATTAGGAAAGAGAAAAACTTGTGCTCCAGTGGCCTGTCCTCACTGAAGATTAGGCCAGAGTGACTTTGAGCCATCTTTCTGCCAAGCTACTTAGGTTAACATTTCTGTTCCTGGAAAGTTTACCCTATCTGCTGCCTCCCCTGCTTCTCCCAGAGAGCTTCCGGTATTCACTTTGAATCTGTGGAGGTCCTTTTTTATTCCACATTTGAGATTATTGTGTACATCCTGTCAGCTTTGAAGTGTGCCTGATTTTTATTTGCATAGCCTAAAATAGTCCTTACAGTGATTTCTGGGAATTTATAATTCAAACAATAGCAAAGGTAGCATAGATTATTTACTTGAGTAGGCTACTTTAGGAAATCTTATTAAGAGTTAGAATGATAACTACTAGGAAAAGAAAAGTTCTTTCTGGTGAACATTCCAAAGAAAGAATATCAAAATTATCAGAAGAGAGAAGGATCTATCTGAATACTGTCCCAGGTTTCTTTGTTGGCTTTTATCAGTATTTCTCCCTGATGAATCCAGGGAACACTGATTGCGAAGGTATCGTATTTAGATGGGAAGATTGTGGCCATTTTTTCCTTCTATAACACAGGCAGTTTCTTCTAACTCGTGGCAAGAATCTCATCCTTGAAACCAAAGAGATTCTCTGTGTTCAAGGTTCACAGATTTGAAGGAATTCAAAGCTAGGGGATTATTGCACCCTTCTCAGGTGGACAGAGCAGCCATGAAACACATAGTACTCTATGTAGGTCTCTGCAGTAGGCCAGCAAGTGCATTCTCTTAGAATCAGCCGTGGAAGTGGGAATTGGCAGAACTCCTCTCATTTTGGATGCTGTTAACTTGTCCATTGGAGCACCAGATAGAATCCTCATAGAGACCAGTTAATTTTGTGAGAGGAAAAGCTCTCTTTATCTGTCTCATAAATAATCTCCCTAATCAAGAAATCAAGTACGGGAGTAACTCATGAAAGTCATCTTGCTGAAGCAGAGCACAGACGTTCTTTTTTGTCTTTTTGGACCTGTACTCACGGCATAGGGGGTCAAATTGGAGCTGTAGCCGCTGGCCTACGCCACAGCCACAGCAGTGCCTGATCCTTAACCCACTGAGTGAGACCAGGAATCAAACCTACATCCTCATGGATACTAGTCATGTTCATTGACCACTGAGCCACGATGGAGAACTTCAGACATTCTTATGGTGAGGGCCACAAATACCACACTTGACTGGGAAGAACACTGTAGTATTGGATCTTTACAAAATGAAGATGTTTTCCCTTGCCTTTTTCTCTAAAGTGTTCCTTTTATTTGTGATAAATAAAGTGGAAACTAACATAAGAACAGAAATTAACTCAAATGAGTTTCGGGATCAAGCAAAAAGTTCTCCATGCTCAAAGTGTTTTGAAATTGTTTCCTTTTTACCCTGAGATCTTAAACTTTAAATCTGAAAAATAAATACCCCCAGGTCTATATTTCATACATCAGTGTAAGTGCAAATAGTTTTTCTCATTAGTATTATCATCAGGAATTTTTAGATAATTTTTTTTTTGCCTTTTTCTAAGGCTATACCCGCAGCATATGGAGGTTCCCAGGCTCGGGGTCTAATGGGAGTTGTAGCCACCGGCCTATGCCAGAGCCCCAGCAACGCCAAGTCAGAGTCGAGTCTGCGATCTGCAGCACAGCTCACGGCAACGCTGGATCCTTAACCCGCTGAGTGAGGCAAGGGATCGAACCTGTAACCTCATGCTTCCTAGGCAGATTCGTTAACCACTAAGCCATGATGGGAACTCCCTAGATACTTCTTTTAATAGTAAAGCTTTAGAAAAAGTAAGGCTTAATAAATTAAATTTTATTATATTTGTATGGTATTAGAGTTAATTCCTTAATTCCTTAGATTTGTCTAAGCCATAGCAGGAAACCAGAAATAGATTTTATAAAGGGTTTTATAAAGTCAACTTTGTATATGTGGACAATAAAATACTGACTTGTTATATGAGTTTTGATTGCCACTGTATTGACCTGACGCAATTGTGAAAATGTATGAAATTCTAGTATAGGTCTAAGTTTGGAGTTGCTCAAATCCATGAAATCTGGTGGTGTCTGTATTGAGCACACATTTGTTTTTCTCATCTTATATATTTTCTAGGTGATCTTGAGGTAGATGTCAGGAAAAATTTCACAAAGAAGGGGTCATATCTTAAGCGAAAATGGCTTTAAATAAGGTTACTAAGATATTCAAGAAAGCCAGAAAGTGCTTTCCAGTCTCAAAGAACAGTTTGAAGAGAAAGGAGTGGATCCATTCAGTATTTGAGTGCCAGGCAGTCTTGTTCAAAGTTGTGCAAGTTTGGGGGGTTTAGTTTGTTTGTTTTCTACTTTTCCAATAGAAATTAGTACAGATGAGTTAATAAGCCATATGAAATCTGTGACATTATTTTTATAATTATATATTCCCATTTGCTGTGAGCTATTGGAAGGTACCAAACTTGTAAATGTTTACAGGTTTCTTGTTTCAAAAGCTGTCTTTAAGTACTTCTTATTAGGATTAACAAAACATATCTACATTATAGAATTCTCTGGCGTGTAAACCAGTGTCAGTACGGGTGACGTTAATGCAAAATTCTGAAAAATTAAGGCAGCTTTGAAGGTATAAGCATACTCTTAGTTAAAAATGGGAAATTATTACCTTTATTTGTTAGGATTTATTTGCAGAATTTTGGGAAAAAACTTACAGAGCTTTTAATTTTGAAATTTCACTTGATTATTCACTGTTTTATACTTCTAAAGCATCAATTGCTATTCTTAGAGGGGGGAAAAAAGCTTTTTAAACTATAAACACCATCCTTGCTCCATGAGATTGAACATTGCATGTATTGCTCAATTTTCTAAGTGTATCTCTTTCAACACATGGATTTCTCCTTTGTGACTGTAGAGAGAATGGGTTAGGAGTGCATCCCAGCTTCTGTTTCAGAGTCTTTTGAAACTAACACTTTGAGGAAAGATAGTTCCCCCTGAGTATGAATGTTTTTACCTTCTTATATGCTTAAGATTGTGGTTCCCAATGCCTGTGGTTTCCTGATACCTGTGAGATCAGCCTAAACTCTGCAGCCTAGCTCATTCATGGTCTGTGGTCAGTAGCTTTCTTCCTCTCCCCATTCTGGTCAAGTCAGTTACCTTTCTTCAGCCAAGTGTACTCCTCTGTCTCATTGCTATGATTCCTTTCTTGAGCTTTGCTCCATAATGAGTACCTGACTTTTCCCCTTTCCACTTAGTGATTAAGATTCTCCATTCCCTTCATAAGGCCTAGGTCCAAACTCATCCCCAAGTGCCCTCATCAGAATTCTTGAAACTACCCAAAAATTGAAACAAGACTGCTATGTATAGATATCTTTATTTCTGAGCAAATGATTGCTATAATCATCATAGAAATTATGGCTATAAATATTTTGCAAGTAGTAAATCTTGTGTAGTTGCCATTCCTTCTGGGTAGTAATAAATACACACCAGGGTTAGTTGCTGGTTCAATGAGGGATAAAAAAATACACAGTGTTCATGTTGAGGGTATTGTACTACACTGTTAGCCCAAAATGATGAAGAGATTCAGATGTGTCCATAGTTTTAGTCAAATAGAGCAAAATAATACCCCTATTCAGAGCCATGTGAAAATAATTGCCACAAATTTTGTTTCTGTATTTAGTAATAACAAAGGTTTGGCTTTATTCCCTCCAGACTGTCTTTTATGTTACCAGATGCTACAAAAGCTATTTTAGAATCCATTTAACACCTTTTCCAAGATTCTCTCTCTTCTTTTTGAAGTCCTAGTATTGAATAAATCATAGATTCAGTTACATGTTTTCCCATGAATATTTTGTTTTATTTTTTTATTTTAGTTTAAATTTGTTGAAATATAGTTTTATTTTTAATGGACATTTTGAAAACTTTGTATGAAAGGGGAGGAGTTTTGACTTCACACCCTGCATGCTCTAATAGATTATCTCATTTGTTTTATTCATTAAGGTCATGATAATTTGAACAGTGCTATATATATTATATATATTTGACACCGTAATTACATAACACAAATTACAACAGAACAATGTAAATCAACTGCAATAGAAAAAATAAAAACCTTAAGGAAAAAAGAAGAATAGAAGAGAAGAAAAATGGGGGGGGAAATTACAAAAGACCTAACTCTAGAGATCTGTCAGAGGTGTTGAATCTCAGGATAATGCTGGGAACACCAAATTGCATATCCATTTTGGATATCACTTTTCAGAGTTTAGGACTGTCATATAGTTTGGGATATCATAGCTACCCATGGACACACATTTTTTAGTCAAGAAAAGTTCTAAAGTTAAATACTTTGGCGAATAGCACAAATAATTAAAAAACAAAAAGGAGTTCCCATTGTGGCTCGGTGGGTTAGGAACCTGACTAGTATCCATGAGGATGCAGGTTTGATCCCTGGCCTTGCTCAGTTTGTTAAGGATCTGATTTGCCACAAACAGTGGTGTAGGTCGCAGACGCAGCTTGGATCCAGCATGGCTGGTGCTGTGGCATAGGCCAGCAGCTGCAGCTCTGATTCTACCCTTAGCCTGGGAATTTCCGTATGCTGCAGGTGCCACCATTAAAAAAAAAAAAAAAAATTAAAAATTAAGAAAAATATTAAAAAAATCATTCTAAACACTGGCTAAATGTTTTAATAACTTCCAACGTAATGAAATATTCTGTGACCATTTACAGCTATCTTAGGTCTTGCCATAGCCTATTTTCTATCTAGAACAGTTGGGGAGAAATAGCTCCCCCCCCCCATTTTTAGAATTATTGACATAAAGTGCTATCACTGAGAGAAACTGTTTAAAAGATGCATATTTTTAGAGTTGTTCTCCATTTCTAAGCTTGGATTTCTAGTTCACTAAACTACCTACTGTAAGGGAATTGATTGGGTTGAGGAGGGTAGACCTTCACTTGTGTGCTATATATTCAGAAATGCTGCACTCTTCCATAATATTTGCTAAAGATAAAATTGTTTTAAAAAAGTAAACATTAATTTTATGGACTTCTCTATCGGTAGAATCATACTTAGTCACCTGGCGTGATTATTTTGAGATTCATTCACGTTGTACATAGTTCATTCTTTTTATTGCCAACTAGTATTCTATCATACAAGTAAATATACTACAATTATTAAATCTGTTCACCTGTTGATAGACATTTTGGCTTGTGTCTAAATTTTGACTTTGTGGGGACATATGCTTCCATTTCTCTTGGATACGCTTAAGAATTTAATAACCTAAAAACATTCCAAATGTTTCCAGACTACTAACTTCTAGTGCCTTACTCCTTATATTTCTCAATGATAAGAACCAAAGCATTGATTTTATATGAGGCCAAAATACTTTACTACCAGATACGTATTATCTTAAATTATCTTTTTTTACCCTATGGGAAATGATACTGCTATTTAAATAAGAAGAGGGAAATATAAAAAGGATCAATGGCTCATGGCTGGTTCCTGAGTCCATAAAAGTCCCCTGTGTGAAACAGGCAAATCATGGTTTCCTTTCTAAACTGTCCTGGAAAGTTCCCTCCAGACCAAGCTGGGACCATCAGTTTTACTTATAGTGGAGATAGCTCTGACTGCATATGTGTCCCAGATTAGCTAAGATTTACAAGCTCAATGGGAAAAGCCACCACATTTTTGTATTATTACAGAAGAAAATGAGCTAAAAATACTTGCTTCCTTCAGAAAAAGTTAAATTCTCTTAAAGAACTATTTGACCTTTGAAATACAGCAGCATGATTAAATTTTGGCTGAATTTCCTATAACTTGCTTACTTCTCCATTTTTGAAAGTCTGTCAGACTATTCATTCTGACTACCTTTGGGAAAAGAGAAGCTTAACGAATTTGTATTTTTAGCTCAGTATTCTAATTTTAGGCATTTGTTCAGGGTAAAAAAACTCCTTGGAAATAGACATAACTTTCAACATGAAATATTTCAACTGAAATCCGTCTTTGTAGACAGTCCAATTATGTCCCAAGGCTAATTTTTGAAACAACTCTGCCAGATTTATAAAGTTACAAAATGTTCGCGTTCATCCAAAATGTGTTTTGATAAAATTACTTTATTACAATAGAATGGGTTTATTCTACATAGGTATGTATAGCTATATATAGGCATTATTTTTAAATATATATGAGAAAGTTTATGTGCTATTTTTATTTAAAAATTCAGATTATGTAATTTCCATATTTATCCATTATTAAAATAATTATTTTTCGCTAAAGTCACTGGCAAAAGGTATGTACATTTCTGAAACAAATTTTCAATATTTCACTTCTGAAATTACTAATTTTATGCAGTATATTCACTTTCACATTTACAATCCTTGGCTCAAAATACAAGGAATTATAAAACTTACATTGAAAATCCATGATTTAACTATTCCTCTCTGGCAGCAGGACAGCTTAGGAAGGAACTCTCTCAGTTAGTTCTGACTCCAAAAAATAAAAAAATAATGATTTGGGGAGAGGGATGCCAATTCAACTTCAATTACTTAAAGCAATGTTGTCTTTAGAAAATCCTTAACTATGTAAGAATGTGCCCATTTTTAGATAATATGTGTAAGTTGTTGCATATCACTTATATATCAGTAAAACTTCAAAAATTACATAAGGCATCTAATTAACATTGGATGGTTGGTTTTCGGATTTTTGTTTTTCTTCCAACTAGAAGTTTCAGAACTGAGCTAAATATTCATACCTGGTATGTGGGTTCTGTAATGTATGTGTATATCATTTGTATCATTGGCCTTATCACATTACATATGTTTTCATACCTGACTCTTCACTATTTGATTGATAATGCTAATACCATCCTGCCACCACCAGCAGTAAATAAAGTGGCTTTTTTTCCCCCTTGATCCTTTCAGTTTCAGTTAAGCAAATCCCTCGGTTAGTTACTCTTTACTTGTGGCTCAAATGTGGATTTTATGAGAAGTATATTTCCATAGCCCGTCGGGGGGTTGGCTGTCTTCTTAAACAACTTGGAATGATTTGCTGCCCTTTTTTTTTTCTCTTCCTTTTTTGGTGCTGTACTCATATCATGTAGAAGTTCCCAGGCCAGGGATGGAACCTGAGCCACAGCAGTAGCAATGCCTGGATTCTTAACCTACTGAGCCACCAGGGAACTCCTGGTTTGCCTTCTTATTCACATCCCTAAATTACCTTTGTTCATAAATATGGATAGTTGGTTCAATAAATAATAAGAAAGAAAAGTGTTCTAGTCAAGAGAAGTGTATGGAAAGACGTGGTGCCAAGAGAGAACATGTCAGATTACAGACCTGCAGTGAATGCACCGTCACTGTTTGAAAGTCACTTCTCGCTTTGTAAGATGAAAGTGCAGGGCATCAAAGACAGAAGATACAGAGAAAACAAGCAAAATGGATCCCCAGAAGCTACTAGGAGTGTGGGTTGGCCTAGAATAGGAGGAGGAGGGAGGAAATCCATTTTCTGAGATTGGAAAGAAAAGTAAAGGTGAGTATGAATGAAGATGGCTTTGGGGGAACTGAAAGGGATGGTAGGAGGATCCAGAAAACTACAGATTGTGTTTGAATGAGAGCGAGATGGAAGAGGGCTTGAGTGATGGGGGCTTGAGAGAATGCCAGATCTGTAGTAGTAACCATGAGAATGTGACCAAGAACACATGTGACCCTGCCCCCCCCCAAAAAAAAACCCCAAAATAAAAAAATGAAAACAATGAGTGGTACTGAGGGCCCAGCCAAGGCCAAAGACTATAATTTTGTAAGTCTGGATAGTTGTATGATTTTTCTGTAGCATTTCTTAGCAGTCTCAGTATAGAAATGAAGCAAGCATATTTTTAGTATTGATTCATGGTTGGAATTTTCTGTGTTGAAATAAAATTATGTGAGTTTTCTGCTGGCTGAGTGGTTAAGGATTCAAATGTTGTCACTGCTGTGGCTGGGATTCAATCCCTGGCCAGGAACTTTTGCAGGCCATGGGCATGGCCAAAAAAAGAAAGAAAATTGTGCATATCAGCAATCTGAAAGGTACTCATGTATGTTTAAAATGATCAGCCCTGAATTCAAGCTTGTAGGGACGGAGAGCCAATAGGCTAGAATAGTAGGAGGTAGAAGGAACTGAGAGAAAAGAAAAAAATACAGTCCCAGAAAGTAGAATTGAGTACCTGTGAGATTTCTGGGGATCGCATTTCTAAACCAACTCCAGGGTATGAACGAAGGAGTGACTGATTGCAATGCAATGGTGAAGTGGTCCGTATCCTTGCAGTTTAGAAATCTGGAATTTCAGTGGTAGATTCCTGTACAGATTTTTGTGCATGGGTTTTGACCATTCCCGAGTAGTGGATGAAGTTGCCACGAAGTAAAACACTGATCATTGTCCCAAATGTGAGTGAAGATTGAAGAGGTTGGTTTGGTTTTGAACAGCAGGGTCTTGGCTATAAAAGTGGGTAATTGAGGCGGGGGGGTGGGGGTGGGGGTGTGATTGGAATCCGGAAGGTCAAGAAGCTGTCATGTTGAGCGAATCGTCTACCTAATGTATAAATACTAAGATACATTAGCGTGTCTTAAAACGCATATAATATTGAAATAGTAATGAGCATAAATGGTATTTTAAGATATTTGTAACAACTACAGCATGAAAAATCAAAGGTACAGTAAATACTAGTTTGTCGTCTATGTTCATAACTGAAGAAAATGCTAAATTTCAGTTAGAGGTTAGTGAAATAAAGATGTAATGTTTTTCTCCATCCAAGTTCACAGACCCTCTCCATTCTGTCATGATCGTCTGGTTAAGAAATCCACTTAAATAGATCCAGAAGGGTAAAGCTGAGTAAAAAGAAGTGCTTGGTGCATAGTCTAGAGGTGGTGGTGCAGAGCGCAGAGAATACTTCCTCTGCCTCTGGGCGCAGGGGTGACCATGGGAGAGAGGGTCCTAGAGGTGGTGGCTGTGTGCCGCAGTGAATAGGCTTGGCTCAGGAAGGCTGCAGGGCATGGGGCAGTGTCCTCTGTGATCCTCAGGGAAGGTAACAGTGAATGGATGAAAAGGTGAGAAAAAGAACAGGGTAGTAATGAAAGGTGTAGGGGTTGGCCAGAGTGAGGTGAACTAGCCTTGAAGCCCCAGGCGGATAGAAAGTCAAGGCCTGGAGCATTGGGAAGCATGTTGAGACAGGCCTTCTGGAACCATCAGAGTAGTTAGTAATGGCCCATAGCTTTTGCTTAGTTTCCAGGGAGAATCCTGCTGAGAAGTTGCTGGATACCCCTGAAGATAGCTCAAGATAGAAAAACCTGAAGGCAAAATGAGTCACTCAATAGTGAAGTGTAAAGCAATGCAGGGGGGCAGGAGGGGATATTGCTGTCTTGGTAAATCATCAAGTTTTGTTCTTCTGACTTTATTTTTATTACTGGTGCCAAACACACAAAACCATATAAGGGTTGGTGAGTAAAAATAAACTTTAAGAAAAATTATTTTTTTAAAGACCAGACTTGTCATCCTGTCCCAAAGAAGGGACTTAGGAGTGTGTGCCAGAATAAGGAAAATTACAAAAGGGAACTAAGCAGTTAAGTAAATATGTTTTGGGGTTAATAAAACTAGATAAACTTTCAGTTTATAAATGTTCAGTCACTTGAAGTGAGTAGAAGAACTCGGTCTTTCTGCCTGGAAAACTCATTAATTTTTAGATGTTAAT
Organism: Phacochoerus africanus; assembly: GCF_016906955.1. Classification (NCBI taxonomy): domain Eukaryota; kingdom Metazoa; phylum Chordata; class Mammalia; order Artiodactyla; family Suidae; genus Phacochoerus; species Phacochoerus africanus. The sequence continues at coordinate 32,576,970 of NC_062554.1, forward strand.
GCTTCAGCTTTCTATGTACATGGTTATTACTTTAAACCTAACAATAAGTTTGTTAACTTGTAGATTGATTCTATTTGTTTGTTTCGATTTCTTCTAGGAATTAGCTCTCCGTAGCCAATTACCAACACTGGAGCAGGATGGCGGGACTCAAAATCCAGTTTCTTCTCCTGGGATGTCTCAGGAATTAAGAACAATGACGACCAATAGCTCAGATCCCTTTCTTAACAGGTTAGTGAGAGTTGCTACTGGCCAACATCTGAAAAAGATCATAGCTTTAAAATGATTCTCCTTAGTACTTGTAATGAGCTGGTTGAACATTTGTGTGGGCCAAGAACCATAGCTGTAAATGAATCTCTCCATAAATGGCTAGTACAATAAAACTCAAGGATGAAAAGACGGCTCCTGTGAGAGGAAATGAGCTGTTCAGACTTGTAGAGGGGATACTTATTCAAAGTCACGTGTTTGCTTGTGCCTATACTGTTGACTAACAGTTACGTACAGAATCATGAAGGAACATGTGAATGCCTTTCTATGAAAGCAAATGAACTGCATCTTAAACCTACTTAGGTTTAGCCTTGTAAGGATCATTGGAAGGACTTTTCCACACAGAACTGTTAAACCTGAGAGGCAGAACTGTAAGGCCTCATGTTCTGAAAAGGGCTGTAGTTCAAGGAGACAGAAGTAAGGTTGTGTCTCTTTCAAAAATGCATTACTATTAAAGAGTATTTGAAAATAACAGTTTATTTTAACAGATGCCTTTTAGTGAGTTACCACAAATCTTGGGTTTCAGGCACATTGCAAAGATGTTATTATGTGAGTGCTATGTTAAAAGCTGCATGCTGAGACAGATCATAGTCTTTGCCTAGAAAGCCATTTAAAATTAAGATTTGACTACAGTTCTTTTCTTCTAGGCTATAATATATTTATTGAGTTTCAGTTTTTGAAAATATGGAAAGAATGCTTTCTCATTTTTGTGCTTTTGATTTTTTAACCAACTTTAAACAGTGTACTTTTTAAAATGTTTAAAGGTAATTTTGGTATAGAAAGGATATTTGCTGCTCTTTTATTAATTCTCACCAATTAAATTGAAAGTGCCCTGATCCTTTAAAAAAAAAAAAAAAAAATCTTGTTGTACCAAAATATTTAGTACAATAAAATTTCTCATTGTTTGCCCGGTCTTAAGACCTAGTGCTTGTGTCCTAATTGATAGCTTTGGTTTTGAAGGCCATCTAAAATGTGTTTTAAGTTTGTATTTATTCTTCTGGTACATGCAGTTTAAAGTTCTGCCAAAAATTGAGTGTATCAGAGTTCCCATCATGACTTAGTGGAAAACAAATCCGACTAGGAACCATGAGGTTGCGGGTTCGATCCCTGGCCTCGCTCAGTGGGTTAAGGATCCGGTGTTGCAGTGAGCAGTGGTGTAGGTCACAGATATGGCTCGGATCTGGTGTGGCTGTGGCTGTGGCGTAGACTGGCAGCTGTAGCTCTGATTAGACCCCTAGCCTGGGAACCTCCATAGGCTGTGAGGGTGGCCTTAAAAAGCAAAAAAAAAAAAAAAATCAAGTATATTTATACAAGATTTTAGTTCTGAGTTTCAACTGAAGTTAATTAGGAAAGGGCACAGCCACAGAACTTTTGTTTTTTTCACAGGGGAAATTTCAGATCAATGCAATTCCAGTACTCAACTCATTTAAGGCCTGCATTGATCCAGGGATAAAATAAGACCATTTAAAAAATGGATAGGTTGTATATCCTCCTGATAGTTATTTGTGCAGATTCTTTTTTTTTTTTTTTTTTTTTTTTGGTAAGGGAGTTCCTATTGTGGCACAGCAGAAATGAATCCTACTAGTATCCATGAGGATGCAGGTTTGATCCCTGGCCTCGCTCAGGGGGTCAGGGATTGGTGTTGCTGTGAGCTGTAGTATAGGCCTACAGCTGCAGCACCAGTTCCACCCTTAGCCTGGGAACTTCCATATGCCACCAATGTGGCCCTAAAAAGCAAAAAAAAAAAAAAAAAACAACAAAAAAACAAAAAACTTTTGGTAATTGCTGAGCTGCAGTTTAAGATTCTCTTTTCTGGTAAAGATTACAGAGTGAAACATCACTACTGTTCTCAGTCTCAGGGCAAAATCCTATGTCCACTCTCTGTTGTACCCTAGTTTCTAAAACACGCATCTGACTATAGCATTCCCCTTTTCAGAAACTCTTGCTGGGTTCCCATTGCCCATTATTGAATTCGTCCATACTCCTTAAGCTCTAAACACTTGTCCTCCTGACTTGCCACGGAGTTGACTTTTGGTGATAGTGGAACATCCTCTCCTTTTCCTTTGACTCTGAGACCTCAAAGCCAGCTCTGACGTTCCCCACTGTGAAACCTTCCCCCGTATGTTTCAGGCTTTCTCCTCTTTGTTCTGAAAGCACTTTGCTCACATAGCCCTTGTATATGATTCATAAATGTATTTGTTCACCTTCACCCCAGGGAAGTTATGAACCTCTCAGAGGGGAGCATCATTTGTAGGTGTTTGTTGTTGTTAACCTCTGTATCCTTACAGCCTGGTCTAATGCCTGTCACATAGTAGCAGATGCTCAGTGAATGTTTATTGAGGAGGGGGATGCACTGCAGGCTGTAGGGTCCTGCAGGGAGCAGTTCCTAATCAGGGAAATGGCCCTCTGAACTCTGTCCTCAGGAATGCCCATGTGCTTCCCCTGAGGCTTGGAAAGAACTGAGGACTTTGTAAATTCAGCTATTCTGTAACAGAGTCTTGGGTATCTTGATGCTTACCGGTGCTTAGCAGTGGAAATAGAGTGATGACTAGGACCAGGCCCTTGTCCCAGATCAGGACAAGCAAAATAAAAACAAACCACATCCTGAGACCTTCTCCGAAGTAGCTGCATTGTATACAAATGGTCTCAGAGGCAAATTTGTGTTTTCTTGGAACTGTGTGAGGCTTTTGAATCTTGCCAAAATCTGACACAGAAGCATTAGAGTCAACTCGTGGTTGCAATATACAGAGTGAAGGAAAGGGAGAACAAGGCAAGTACATTGAGTAATTTAGGAAAGAAATTTGGGAGACTGAGCCTTCAACCTTTAGCAACTGTTAAAGCTGTTTTTAAAGCTTAGTTATTTTTTTGTTTAACTTTGTGTAAGCTAAACACAAAATGTCTGTTTTAATGTCTAAGCTTTGGGGAAAGTTAAAGCTCACGTTGTGGTCGGAGACCATTAAGAATAATAATTGCCTTTATTTAAACACTTTGCCATAAGATTTTCCAGAATTAGTAGAACCCCCAATTTTACATTTGATGCCACCTGGTATATATGTGCTACTAGCTTAGAAAAGTGTTCTATTCATGAGTGTCCTGAGGATATTTACCATAGTTGTGTGTATAACTTTTTATTTAGCCTGAAGTAAAAAATCCATCTTGGCTCTTACCTGTTTTTCTCAAGGTATATGCCTTGGGTTTTTTTTGTTTGTTTGTTTGTTTGTTTTATCTTTGTTTTTAATCTTTCCTTCAGCTGGAACTCTCAGGACTCGTGTCTTAAGTTACGAGGTTTGTTTGGGGGTCCCGACTTCAGCAGAAGCCAGGATATCAAGATCAGGAGTTCTTATCTGCAGCAACTCATCTATTGTGGCCCAATTCAAAACTGAATTCTGGGTCTTTATTTTGGGTTGATTTTTTTTCCAGCTTAAACTCTGCATGAGAGCTAGGAATTTAGCATGAGTCTAGTGCAGACCTGTCTCACCACCCACCTGGAGGTTGTGTTTTGACCTATGCCTGTGACTTCCAGCACTGAGGAGTAGAGATCTTGAAACAGATGAGCTATATGGAGCCCCCAGATTCAGGTGCTATTAGAGAGAAAATGCTTACATCGAGATTTTTCTGTCGGGTAGGAAAAAAACTGACCATATGTTTCTTTTCCCTTATTGTCACCAAGCCTAGAACCTCAGGGGAAGTCTTGACCCTTAAAGTTGCCAGCCTCGATGAGAATTAACTTGTCTATTTCCCTTCATAGCACAAGGGCTTTGTATGAATCCTAAAGGAGGGTGCTTGTTTCAGACGCTGCAGGGCAAGAATCTTCACTGATCCTCTCTGAGAATCATGTTGGGACTCAGCAGGTGTTTATTTTTAGTTTGAAGTAATTTTTTAAGTTTCTTGTGTTGGTCTTTAACTCTCATTCTTTGTAGTGGCACCTACCATTCTCGAGATGAGAGCACAGACAGCGGACTAAGCATGAGCAGCTACAGTGTCCCTCGAACCCCAGATGACTTCTTGAACAGTGTTGATGAAATGGATACAGGTAAGTGTTTTTATTCCTCTTGGTAATCTAGCCTAAGTCAGGTATCATCATTTTATCGCCAGGTCTAATAAACTATTGTGAGCAAAGATTATTTAAAAAACAAATTAGGAGTTCCTTTGTGGTGCAGCTGGTTAAAGATCTGGCATTGTCGTTGTTGTGGCACAAGCGTGATCCAAAAAAAGGAAAACCAACTAAGGTCCTATAAACTTTAATTCAAACTGAGCCTGCTTTGTTTTATGGCAATTTATAATTTATCTTTTCCCAGTCCTGAGTTTGGTGTTAGTAGATGCAAACTATTATATTTAGAATGGATAATCAATGAGTCCCACTGTATATAGCACAGGGAACTATATATATATATATATATATATATATATATATCCAGTCTCTTTTGATAGGACATAATGAAATACTGAGTTAATTTTAAAACTGAGTTAGCAAGGTAGTTGAGGATTTGTTTCTCCTTTTTTCTTTTTTTTTTTTTTTTTTGTCTTTTAGGGTCGCACCTGCAACACATGGAGGTTCCCAGGCTAGGGCTCTAATCTGAGCTACAGCTGCTGGCCTACACCACAGCCACAGCAATGCTGGATCCGAGTGGAGTCTGCGACCTACACCACAGCTCACTGCAATGCAGGATCCTTAACCCTCTGAGCGAGGCCAGGGATCAAACCTGCATCCTCATGGACGCTAATAAGATTTGTTTCTGCTGAGCCAGGACAGGAACTCTGAGGATTTGTTTCCTTAATTTTAGAGAGAGATCTCTGTGTGATTCATATGTCTCTTTCTATATGTGATTCATTATTTGTGTTCCTCTTTTTTGTAAGGGTCTTTGGTCCAGCTTAGGAATTAGGGGCCCAGGAAGCTAGGGAAGGCTAGGTGGTGGGGCTCATCTACTTTATTGTTAGAATAGTTGCAGGGGTCTTTTAGGATCCTCACGGGGTTATTACTCAAGTAACCCTTTCTCCTGTGGCTTAGCTGGTGACCCTGGACTTGGTAGCTATCAGAGGGCATGAATTGGCAGTGAAATGAAGCAGTTAATCAGCTAACTAGTTCCTTAGCTGACAGCTTCTGAAAAAAGTGTTTGGCAAGTCTTTTGTGCCTTGTGCTCATCCAGCTCTTTGCTCTGATGAATCCACACCACCCTCTCTTCATCTAAATATTATATCATCCTTAGGAGTCAAACCCAGTTCATTCGTAACACCTTTCCTTACTCCTCAGTCCTCCATTAACCTGTCTCTCTAATCCTTTGAACACTTAATGGTTTGTATTTGTTTTTCTGAAAGCACATTTCATCGAAATGCTTAGGAATGTTTTAACATTGTCATGGCCAGGTAAGTATGACCTAGAAGCAAAGCTAGGAAGATTGATTTATCCAAGGACTGCTGGGAGGCCTGTTTTTACTATTACAGATGTGAGTCTCCCAAGAGTAGAGTAAGAGTTTTATCCAGCCCTTTAATTGTATTCTGTTCCCTGGTGTGTACTTAAGAGAAAGATGAGTCTGTACCATTCATTTTCATATTTTCTCTTATTATGGCGGTGCATATCTGGAAGAGGGCCAAGTACTGATGCTGTTGTCTCATACTTATTCTTCCTTTCTTGCTGTATGTAATTTATCAAGGGATTTTTTTTTCATGACCCCCTTCAGTGCTCAGCACATTGTAGTAAGTAATCAAGCTGTTGGTTCAATGTCTGAAGCTGAAACAAAAGCAAATGTGCATTGTTATACTCAGCTGATACAGCTCTGATGTTAGCTTTTCAGAAAGGACCTATTCTCTCTTTCTCTGTGTTCCAATTAGGTGACACTATCAACCAAAGCACCCTACCTTCACAGCAGAACCGTTTCCCAGACTATCTTGAAGCCATTCCTGGGACAAATGTGGACCTTGGAACACTGGAGGGAGATGGAATGAACATAGAAGGAGAGGAGTTGATGCCAAGTCTGCAAGAAGCTTTGAGTTCTGACATCCTTAATGACATGGAGTCTGTTTTGGCTGCCACCAAGCTAGATAAAGAAAGCTTTCTTACATGGTTATAGAGCCCTCAGGTAGACTGCATTCTAAATCTGTGAAGGAGCTAAGGCGATTCAGACATACACCTGAAATTTCCAAATAAGCCAGTTGCGACCTTCTGGCCAATACAGAAAAAGATGAACAAACGTCCAGCAAGATTCTTTCATCCACTATTTTGCTCTTCCTTGTCCATTGCTGCTGTTAATATGTTGCTGACCTCTTCCATAGTTGGCTCTAAAGAATCAAAAAAACTTTTTTTGTTTCTTTTGCTATTATAACTACTGTTTGTTTTGGGGGCTGGGGGAAGTGAGCCTGTTTGGATGATGGATGCCATTCCTTTTGCCCATTTAGACGTTCACCGATCATTTTAACTCGATACTCAGACTTGGAAGTCAAATGCTTCATGTCACAGCATTTAGTTTGTTCAAGCAATTGTTTTCTTCAGCTGCCTTTAGCCAGTGGAAAAACATGACTTACTGGTCTGACAAGCCAAAAATGTTGTATCTGATATTAAGTACTTATGCTGATTTGGAGAGATTGCTGAAACCAAGGCTGAAGACTGTTTTACTTTCAGTGGTTTTTTTCCCTCCTAGTGCTATCATTAGTCACATAGTGACCTTGATTTTATTTTAGGAGCTTTTAAGGCTTGAGACAATTTCCATAGAAATATATTAATTATTGCCACATACTCTAGTGTAGGTTTGATGAGTTTTACTGTGGGTATTTTTTTGTTTAGGTTGATTGGGGGGTTGGGGGTTTTGTTCATTTGTTTTTGTTTTTCCAGAACATAGGCAAATTACCATAGTAGTAAATCTGTTTATAGTTGTAGTTTGGGGAGTTACTGTAGTACTTTGGTAAATCTACATTTCCGGTTATTTCTGGTTTTTTGGGGTTTTTTTTGTTTTTTGTTTTTTTACCATCTTATTTAAATCTTGATTATCTGCTCTCTCTATATGTATAACCACACACACTTATAATGTTTATGGTAGTGTGATAGCAGAATGTATTTTTTTTTAAGTTTTCCCATCTTTCCAATTTATTTTAAAATGGTAGCTTTGTGAATGTATGCATTTAGAATACATGACCTAGTAGTTTATATTTCACAGATAGTTTAAATCTGGTTGGGGCAGTCTGCAGATGTTTGTAGTAGTTTAGTGTTCTAGAAAGGGCTGTAGTTATTAGTAGTGCCCAGAGGAAGGAGATCTGTATGTCCTCTGGGCACAGAGTGGATATTTGATGAATTTGAAAGAAGCAAACAAGAAATGGCTTTATTATCCCCTGGTTACTCTCTCAGACTAATACTAAGTCTTGATGGGAAATCACTGAGTTAGGTTCATAATGTACATGACAGAAGTAAGCTTTATATAGTGGTTTACCTTCCTTTAGCTTTAAAAGTTTACCTTCACCTTAGTTTTGGACATAAATTCTAGTCTTTAGTTCTCATTTGTAATGAACACATTAAAGACTACATTGAAATATTGCCTACAAGACTGTTCCTACTTAAAAGACTTGCTCCTACTTCTATATGCTGAGAATTTTTGACCCTGAATAGTATGTAGTATACCGTAAGGTCATGAGTTAGCTGGTAAAGTGCTCAGATTAATGTATATTGGTAGTTGAATTTAGCAAAGAAATAGATAATCATGATTATACTTTTATTTTTACTGGAAGAGATATTAACTAGAGTATGTGTCTACAGGAGTAATAATGGTTTCCAAAGAGTATTTTAAAGGAACAAAATGAGCATGAATCAACTCTTCAGTATAAGCTACGAAGTAATATTTGATTGTGAATTATAGTGGCATCCACTAGCACCTCTATGATTAAGGGTCTTTCAATGTTTCTAGAATAATCCCTTATTTTCAAGGGTTTATAAGACATAAAATCTCTTGGTGGCCAAAACTGATATGAAAAGCCTCAGCTTGGAAGATAGGTGGATTTTTTATTTTTTTCCTTTCTAATTAAAAATCTAAGTATTTTGACCCTTCAATTTAGAGGAGTGCTAAAGTTGGATAAGAAGGTTTAAAAGTTGGGTAAGAGGGTTTATATTAAATACTTTCAGTGCTCAAAATGCAATCACTGTGTTGTATATAATGATTCATTGGTTGATCTTTCATAATAATTGACTCTAAGGCTATAAGAAAGCAGCAGAAAGATTAAATCTTGAATGAGGTCTGAGGGAAAACGGCCACTGCAGATGTATTGATTTTTTAGAGGAATAATGAAATTTTGCCTAGAATGCACACTTGATTTTATGGACGATATAGCATGTTGGGTTTTTTTATGTGCAGAAGATCAAAGCTACTTGAAAGGATGGCCTACAATTTGCCATTAAGCCACAAATGAAGATCGCATCTCATATCTCAGCAGAGTAGCTGTAGATTAGGGAAGAGGGTGGGAAGATAGGAGGGGGGTTGTGACGATTTAGTGAGACCTTGATAGAGAACTTTATAAGCTTCTTTTTCTTCAATAAAGTCTGGCATCTTGTTGTCATTAAAGGCAGTTGTTCCTAGAGTTTCAATCTCTTAAGTACACCCACAAAACAAAAATACGGAATTCTTAATTTCCCTTCGACTTTAATTTGCCTGGTTATACCTCAGTGTTGTAGCAGCACCGTGGTACTGACAGACATGGTGCTTTGATCTTATCGTAGCTTCTGTACTGACCTGAAGGAGACCTGAGTCCTTTCTGAGTTTGAATCACAGCCCTGATGTGGTCTTTCTTGTTTTATGTCCTTGTTCCTAATGTAAAAGTACTTAACTGCTTCTTGGTTGTATTGGGTGGCACTGGGATAAGATTTTAACTGGGGATTCTTGAATTGCTTTACAATAAACCAATTTATAATCTTTAAATTATCAGCTTATCACATTTGTGTTCTTTTTAGTTAGGGCTTCTTAGATCTCCTTATGGTTGATGGAGCACATTGATTTGATGTTTCAGATTTTCTAGAGCACTGTTTGTTGTAATAACTTTTTCTAAATATAGTGCCTTTTTTAGAAAAGAAAAAAGGAACATAAGGAAGTGACTTTCATACAAATAATGTTGCTGTTTGAAGTATTCATACTAAATAAAATTCTGTATGGAACTTTGGCAGAAACACTATAAAAAAAAAACTAATTGTGTAATTGATAATTCATACCAGTCAGTGTTGAAACTCAGTGCAGAAGTGGGAGGCAATATTCAGTGATTACCAGTTTCACAGCTACACATCTGAGAAATGAGCACTCAGATGAATTTTATCTTCCCATGAGCACGTTTTTGTAAGAATTGTGGGTGTGCCTATCTTGACAGTTGTTTTCTGTATCTGGAAAGAGTATTCTCCACATTTTAAATGTTTTATATTAGAGAATTCCTTAATGCACACTTGTCAAATATATATATATAGTACCAATGTTACCTTTTTACTTTTTTGTTTTAGATGTAAGAGCATGCTCATATGTTAGGTACTTACATAAATTGTTACATTATTTTTTCTTATGTAATACCTTTTTGTTTGTTTATATGGTTCAAATATATTCTTTCTTTAAACTCTTCTTTGTTGTTTTTAACAGTTAATATATTTAAAACTCTTTTGCTTCTTACTGGTCTTCCAATAGAACAAGTACTAGTAGTAAATCGTGATTACAGTGGTAACCGGTAGGTTAAACTTAAGGTTGATTTGGCTTTTGGAACTTTTGTAGTAGGGATATAATTTTTTGAACTTTATGTTCTGTACTCTTCCTGTAGGCCATCCCATTAGTAATAGTGTGTAAGCAGATTGTATCTCCTTCACTCTTAAATGATTTTACTATACTTGAGAGCACAGAAGAAACTGCTGTTCATTTCAAAATAGCCTTAGGTTTTATTTTTCCAAAATATTCTCTCATGATCTCCAGAATATAAGACTTATGAGTATCCAGTGTGGTGCAGTGGGTTAGTAATCTGACTGCAGCAGCTCAGGTAGCTAGCTACAGGGGTGCAGGTTCAATCTCTAGGCCTGGCACAGTAGGTTAAGGGATCTAATATTGCCTTTAGGTTGGTGTAGGTTGCAGCTGCAACTCAGATTCAATCCCTGGCCTGGGAACTTCCATGTGCCATGGTTGCGGCCATGAAAAATATGTGGTGTGTGTGTATAATGTTTAGTGAAAATTATTAGTTACTGTTTTATAATTTAAAAACACAGATTTAAGTTGTAGGTTATGAACTTTGAATAAGGACAGTTGGGAGTTCCTATTGTGGCTCAGTGGAAATGAACCCAGCTAGTATCCATGAGGAGGCAGGTTCGATCCCTGGCCCTGCTCAGTGGGTACCTAAGGATCTGCAGTTGCTGCAAACTGTGGTGTAGGTTGCAGACACAGCTCAATCTGTATTGCTGCGGCTGTGGTGCAGGCCAGCAGCTATGATTCCAACTGACCCCCTAGCCTGGGAATTTCCACATGCCATGGGTATGGCCCTAAAAAGCAAAAAAAAAAAAAAAAAAAAAAATTAAAAAAGGAGGGATTTGACTATCTTTGAAAAATGGCTAATTTCTATGTTTGTGTATGTAATATCTTCAGTTATTCACCAAAACATTTTTGGTGAGGCAATTCTGAAAATAGTATTTTATTATGTGTAATTTCTTTATGATAGTAGCACACTAATTTTGTGGAGACCAGAATTTATCATCTTCCTTGTGCAAAATATAGTGATTGTACATTTTAGCTCAAAACTATACTTGATGGCTATAGACATTGCACCTCTTCCTAGGGAGTTGCTCTTTTGAGGTGGTGTGCTTTATGTTGGATGGTTTGAAATCATTTTGGATCCTGTAAACTAGAATTGTACAACCTTTAGATAACTGATTTAGTCCAATTGAGTAGAATATGCAGAAGAAGATATTAACTTATATTTGGGAAAAAATATCCTCTAGAGAGCAAGGACTAGTAATAAAAGGAAACAGTGATGATAACTACAGAAAGATGGTCAGCAGATCTGTGAGTTATGTTTAATCTCTCTTGGTTTATCTTATGAGCTGAAGTTCCAAAAGAGGAACAGCCCCAAGGACCCCCATCACATTTTTTTTACCTTCTATAAAGGCAACCAGACTGTCCCTGATCCTGGCAACCATCTCTCATACTGAGAATCTGGCTTGGAGTTCTCCTATGGCTCAGCAGTTTAAGAACCCTACAGAGTGTCCGTGAGAATGCAGGTTCAATCCCTGGCCTCACTCAGTGGGTTAAGGATCCAGTGCTGCTGTGGCTGTGGTGTAGGCTCTAGCAGCAGCTCCAGTTCTACTGCTAGCCTGGAAACTTCCATATGCCACAGGTGTGGCCATAAAAAGAAAAAAATCTGGCTTTATTATTTGGTTTGTATGGATACATTCATGTTCTGCTTTTCTTGGGCTTCAGGGTTCCGTGTACACTGGTGCTTCTGGAACCAACCGTGTCTCTGGCAGAGTATCTCCTTGGTATACCTACCCCACCTTGAACCGTTGGCATTTAATTGCTTTATTTAAAGAATCATGCAGATACTTGATAAATATCTTCTTCAGTTAGAATTTTACTGAATTAGAGATGAGAATTCTGTGGCCTTGAGTACTACAGTTTTTCTCTTTCAAACATGGAATATTTTTTGCCATAGTATATGGATACAAAAAGCTCTAGAATTGTACAACCTCTAGATAACTGATTTAGTCCAATTGAGTAGAATATGCAGAAGAGGGTATTAACTTAGATTTCCCCTCATGGCTCAGCAGTTAACGAACCAGACTAGGATCCATGAAGATGCAGGTTTGATCCCTGACCTCACTCAGTGGGCTGAGGATCTGGTGTTGCCATGAGCTGTGGTGTGGGCCACAGACTTGGCTCGGATCCAGTGTTGCTGTGGCTCTGGCATAGGCTGGCAGCTACAGCTCCAATTGGACCCCTAGCCTGGGAACCTCCATATGCCATGGGTACGGCCCTAAAAAAAAAAAAAAAAAAAAAGCTCTGATGTAAGTGTGATTGATAATTTTCTAACCATACACATATCCTTAAACTGGGAAACTTAATACTCCCACAGATGAAACAGTTGCAGAATCAAGACACTAGCAAAACAAGATGGCATTGGAAAGGTACTCTAAATTCTAAAATCTGTCATATCTTAACTAAAAACAAAACTCTTCGACTATGGTGACCTGTCATCTAAGCTGCGAGGATCTTGTTAGAAGTTCAGAACTCTTCAAAGCAATGTTTAGAAATATCCAAGTGACAAGTCTACTTCTGCAAAATTCCTAAATAGCTAACCTGGCGCTTCAAAAAAAAATTTTTAAGTGAAACTATTAAATACTAGAGTTACCATAAGTTTGTGAAATTGATACTTGTTCATATGCAAAGTAAATGAATGGACACTGCTTGATTCTTAACCAAAGGAAACCTCTCTAAGAAATAACAAAGGAAAAAATAGCTCCTAAATCAGGAGAATACCCTTTAGTATGACTTTTAAGACTGTCAGCTTATGTTTTAGGATTAGCACTCAACTTACCCACATTTCCTCATATCTCAAATATATTTTATATTGAGACTACTTGCTGTACCTTTATAGAATCTGTATAAATGAGTTAAACATTGCCATCTGGGTACAATTTTCATTGTAGGCTATTAGAAATCACATCTCAAATCTAATTAGGGATATTTGTTAGTTACAGATCAAGTTCTTGATTTACACAGGATTAAAGTGATACTCTAGCCAATTAGAGAAATTTAGGACTTCCCTGATGGCTCTGCAGGTTAAGGAGCCAGCGTTATCACTGCTGTGGCTCTGGTTACAGCTGTGGTGTGGGTTTAATTGCTGACCCAGGAAGTTCTGCATGCTGCAGGAGCAGCCAAAAATAAATCATTTTCTCAAAGCTGTAGATTAAGTGGCAGGATCCAAGGAAAAAACACTGTTGCATTTCAGTACTATCTCTGACCTACTGAAGCCAACATAGTGATAAATGCATTAGGAAACCAGGCTAAAGATCATTTCCTTTAAGCTTTGTAGCAGCTTGTATTTAAGCACTGCTTTCTGTCAGTTAAGAGGTAAGCCATACCTACAGCTGAGTTTCAACAGAGGCATCTCATTGGCTCAATGGTGAGGATTGGAATGGCGGTCAGAGTATCACATCTGTCTCATTCTTCAATCACTGGAGTGACCATGAATCAGGATCTTAGTTTTTTTTTTTGTTTTTTTGGTTTTTTTGTCTTTTGTCTTTTGTCTTTCCTAGGGCTGTACCCACGGTATATGGAGGTTCCCAGGCTAGGGGACGAGTTGGAGCTGTAGCCACCGGCCTACGCCAGAGCCACAGCAACGCCAGATCCAAGCCAAGTCTGCAATCTGCAACCTACACCACAGCTCACTGCAATGCCAGGTCCTTAACCCACTGAGCAAGGCCAGGGATCAAACCCGTAACCTCATGGTTCCTAGTCGGATTCGTTAACCACTGCGCCACAACAGGAACTCCAGGACCTTAGATTTTATGAGAGATACAAATAATCCTATTCACGAGCTGCCAGACCACTGAGTAGTGTGAAGTCACACTGCAAAGCCACATGTACAGTATCTTCTAAAGGAGGCCATTTGCTGAAGTGTTTTATCTGGACACCAGGAAGTCTCTTGAACTCTATAAAATAACCTCAACAAGATTGGCCATAGGAGAATATGGACTTGAGATTTAGTTGTTTTTTACATTACAAAGCTTAAACAGCATGAGCCAATACATGGTCCAGTCAAAAAACAGCTACTGCCTCTGGGGACATGTGTGTCAGATGGCTCAGAACTCCCCTTGGAGGGCATATCTTTGATGTGGAATGGAGTGGGATGCCCTGGCCACATCTGGAATATTGTATAGGAAATTTCACACTGATCTGAACTAAAAATGAACTGTTGGCCAAATCCCTCTGTCTTCCAAAATTATTAAAGCAAACTTCTCAAGGCCTCTGCATTTCCAACAGTTTCATGGTTTACCCTGCTGTTAAATATGGCAAATTTCAAAAGCAAGTTCTTCCCAATCACGTTGATGTCCCACTGCCATCACTTCCTGTGGGACTTGAGCACTCTGAGAGTTTTTCCATCAAGGGTATAGTGAAAATACTATAACTTACACAATCTCTGACACTGGTTATGACAATTTTTGATACTGGTTGTGGAGACCAAGACAAAATGTTATAGCAGGAGTTCCCTTGTGGTGCAGCAGGTTAAGGATCCAGTGTTGTCACTGCTGTGGCACAGGTTCGATCTATGGCCATGGGCATGGCCAAAAAAAAAAAAAAGTTAAAAGAATCACTGGTAAGCTATTGACATTCTTTAAAAGCAATGTTGTTTTTCAGAACGAATGTGATCTTTCTCCAGTAAGATATACTATTATTGAGTAATTTAAAATGGTCCTTAAAACTTAGAGTAGGTCTGCTCAGTACATTTGTGTAGGTACATGAGCCACTGCCTACCCTCATTGGTAGGAACCTACCCCTTCCCGTTTTTAGGTCACGGTATGATTTTCAACAACAATGAATGTTTTAATAGTCTATAATTATCAAAACACTTCTTCATGTTACCTTATTTGATCATGCCAAATCATATCATATGTATGTATTATTATTGCTATTCCTAACTTAAGTGCCTCAAACCTAGGTCCAAGGCCCACCCTATGGTCATGAAGTGACTAGTAGAAGTTGAGGGCATAGCCCATAACTGGGAAACATGTATCCCTGGGGCTTCCTCCCTATTGCTCACCCCACCCAGAGGCAGTCCTAGAAAGGCAGCCACAACAATGACAGAGCTCTAATAGATTATTAAGTCTAATGTCCATTTTTAAGAATCGTGCACATTGATTCAACAAAGTATCAGCTATTAGTCTAGTCTTGAGAAATAAATGGTGTGCTAACTTCAAGTTTCTTACTAAATAGAAGAGAGAAGGCTGCTAAACGCTGAAGAACACTTCACCCAGTGTACCATGCGAGTGTAGTCTAGGGAAAGATTCCTTCCTCCCGGAATGATTAGGAAAGGCCTCATGCTGCTATTTAAGCTGGGCATTGAGTGGTTATGACCAACCACTAGAAATGGTGTTACAAGCAAAGGAAAGAGCACAAAGCAGGAAATCTAAAATAGGTGGGAATGGGAAGCATTTCATTTGGCTGGTCTGTAATAATGGATTAGCCCACTTAACATATTTGATGAATATGTTCTAGGTACTATTCCAGTAATAAAGCAAACACAAATCCCTGTCCTCGTGGAGTTTACTGCACTCTATCCAGGCCAGGATCAGATGATAATATGTTCTCAGAGCGCACTATAGGCCAAGTACTGTCCATGTATTAACTCAATCCTGAACAACTCAATGAAGTAGATCCCAGACTAATTTTGCAGGTAAGAAAGCTAGAGGTCACATACCTTTCAGTAGTGGATTTAGGCAGTCTAGCTCCAAGAACTAGGCTTGAATTCCTGGGTGAAAAAAAAAAAAGTCAATATCCAACAAGCAGTGGAGGCCTTTGAAGGTCTTTTAAACAAGAGGACAGTACTATCAGAAATGACTTAAAGTACAGGCTATCCATGGAGTTCCCATTGTGGCTCAGTGGTTAACAAATCCGACTAGGAACCATGAGGTTGCAGGTTCTATGGCCTTCCTCAGTGGGTTAAGGATCCCCCGTTGCTGTGAGCTGTGGTGTAGGTCACAGACTCGGCTCGGATCTGGCGTTGCTGTGGCTCTAGTTTAGGCTGGTGGCTACAGCTCCAATTCATCCCCTAGCCTGGGAACCTCCATATGCCATGGGTACAGCCCTAGAAAAGACAAAAGACAAAAAAAATTTAAAAAGTACAGGCTATCCATCGAGATTTAAGGGAAATTATGATTGAACTTAAACCAAATAGTAACAAAATGGGCTGGACACTCAAGTTGAGAGAGAAAAAAACAGAGGTATCTTCCATGCACATTCCCAGAAATTAACAGTGAACTCAGGAAGTTCCCGTCGTGGCTCAATGGGTTAAGGATCCGACGTTGCTGGGAGCTGTGTTGTAGATCACAGACGTGGCTCAGATCCCAATTTGCTATGGCTCTGGAGTAGGCTGGCGGCTACAGCTCCGATTAGACCCTTAGTCTGGGAACCTCCATATGCTGTGGTCATTTTCTGAAGAAAACTGAAGTCACAGACCAACTCTTAACAAGAGGCAGGGTACCTCCATATGTGCTAAAGCAAAAACTCAGTCTAAACTTACTTGTGCACTGCTCGAATCAAGATGTGATCCTGGCACTTGAGTGCCAGCGCCAGCATCTCAGCAGGTGTGCAGTAATCACAAGCCAGTATGCGCAGAGGTGACACTTGAAAAGTATCTTAGGAGTATTACCTCAGCTTAACCTTGCTCCTCTGTGGCTCACTGAAGACCAGTGGCAACAAACCAGTGCAACTATCCGCCAGAGTCGGGTGTGTGGTAGTAAGAGAGGTGGTTCTAGATGATCTCAAAGATGGCTCCCCATAAGAATTGTCACAATGGGAATAAGACCTCAGTGGCTCTGTGTTGACAAGTTCCCAAAACCCTTCCCAGTTCACTCCTCCGGAGAGGGATAAGTCCTGAAGGAATTTTCTCAGGCCTCTCCATCCAAGAGAACACTGAATCAAGTCTGGGAAGAAGATAAAGGAATTTGTAGAGGTAAAACAAATACCACAGGGTAAGTCACCCACACAAGAGAAAACATTCATTCATTCAACAGAGAGAGTACCCACTAGGTGGATGGTATTCTGCCAGGTGTGGAGTTACAACAATGAGCAGGACAACAATCCCTACCCCCATGGAGCTGACTGTCTCAAGGGAGAGGGCAACCTGAAATATTTCAGTTGTGTAACTATGATTGTGATCATTAGTAACCCATAAAGAGTTCGAGAGCCATGAGAGACGTGTTGGCTAAATGAGGATCAAAAAGAAAAGTTGCTCATTGCTAATTATTAGAGAAATGCAAATCAAAGCTACAATGACTCACTGGTCAGAATGGCCATCATTAAAAAGTCTACACGTAACAAATGGTGGAGAAGGTATGGAGAAAAGGGAACCCTCCTGCACTGTTGGTGGGAATGTAAGCTGATCAAACCACTATGGAAAACAGTATGGAGGGTCCTCAAAAATCTAAAAATAGAGTGGCCGTATGATCCAGCAATCCCACTGCTGGGCATAAACCCCAGACAAAACTATAATTCAAAAAGATACTTGCACCCCTATGTTCATAGCAGCACTAATCACAATAGCTAAGATACAGAACAACCTAAGCGTCCATTGACAGATAAATGGAATTGTGGTACATATATACAATGGAATACTACTCAGCCATAAAAAAAACAAAACAATGCCATTTTGCAGCAACATGGATGGAACTAGAAATTATACTAAATTATACCCGTCATGGCTCAGTAGTTAACGAATCCGACTAGGGACCATGAGGTCATGGGCTCGATCCCTGGCCTTGTTCAGTGGGTTAAGGATCTGGCATTGCCAAGAGCTGTGTGGTAGTTTGCATACACAGCTTGGATCCCATGTTGCTGTGGCTGTGGTGTAGGCTGGTGGCTACAGCACCAATTGGAACCCTAGCCTGGGAACCTCCTTATGCCGAGGGAGCGGCCCTAGAAAAGGAAAAAAAAAAATTATACTAAGTGAAGTAAGTCAGAAAAAGAAAAATATGATATCATTTACATATAGAAGCTAAAATATGTCACAAATGGACCTATCTACAAATCAGAAACAGGCTCACAGAGAACAGACTTGTAGTTGCCAAGGGGGAGTGGGGCAGGGGGGGAAGGGATAAGGAAGGATTTGGAGTTTGGGATTAGCAGAAGCAAATTATTATATACAGGATGGACAAACAACAAGGTCCTACTTACAGCACAGGGAACTGTATTAAATATCCTGTGATAAACCATAATGGAAAAGAATATGAAACTGTGTGTGTATGTATGTATAACTGAATCATTTTGCTGTACAACAGAATTTAACTCAACATTGTAAATCAACTATATTTCAATAAAAAAAAAAAATTGCTGCCTGGCCCAAAGAGAGGTTGCTGCTCTGTTAATCCTGTCTTGTCATGAAGAGCAACTGATTTAGATGATGGGCTTAATGGGCAACACTAGATTGTGTTTGATCTCATTAAACTCTAATGTGGGACACTCAGGCAACTCCACAAATAAGATCAGTCCACAACCCCTTTAAAATCCAGAGTAAAGCCAAAGGAAACCCAAAGGAAACCCAAACTGGAGTTCCTGTCATGGCACAGCAGAAATGAATCGACTAGGAACCATGAGATTGCGGGTTAGCCATGGCCTCACTCAGTGGGTTAAGGATCCGGCGTTGCCATGAGCTGTGGTGTAGGTCACAGACATGGCTCGGATCGGGAGTGGCTGTGGCTGTGGCTGTGGCCAGCAACTGTAGCTCTGATTAGACCCCTGGCCTGGGAACCTCCATATGCCGAAGGTGTAGCCCTAAAAAAAGGGGGGGGAAAGAAAAAACCCAAACTAACATACACCAGTCCCAATGCACAACATGCATTGAAAAGATTTGTCACTTCGAAATTTCTAAATGCAGGTCAAATCCCATTAGAACATATCTATATATGGTTAAAATAAAAATCCCTGGTCCCATCCAAAGATTCTCAGTTAAAATAATGTAAGTACAACAAGAGAATATTGTGTTTTAAAATTGACCAGAATGCCATGTGTGTTTGATTAGCACTTTACACCTTGTTTACAATGTACAGGGGTTGGGGGCAAACTTGTTGGCATCTGTCCATCCGTTCCTGATGAGCCACCAGGCTGAGAAACCTCCCTTGATTGGGATAAATAGGGCAAAAGCCAAGGTGACTTTGTGAAACATCAGATGGTCCTTTTAAAAGAGAAAAAGAAATGTCCCAAAACCTGAGCTGGACTCCTAGAGCTCTCCTGACTCCCCAGAACCAGCATCTAGGAAAGAGACTCATTTATGGTGCTACCCCTCCCCCTGGGCCACAGCAGAGTGTTTTCCCTTTGGGCTAAAGTTATAAATCACAGCTGGTTTCCAAGACTACTTAGTCAACCCCCATGGCTGCTGACCTATTCAGAACTGTTACTAAGAATATCTGCTGCACCACCCCAGGCCTGGGGAGGCCTCATGAGCCATGGGGTGGGGAGAGAGCCTTGACCAGCAGCTGCACAGAGTAGCCAGGAGTGAGGTCAGCACAGTCATGACTGGGGACCCTGATCTCTCAGGCTCACAGAGCAGACAAGGATGGACTAAGACAGGGTTCATCCAGGTTTCAAAATCAGAAAATAGAGGAACTCTGGAGAAAAGAATGAGGCCCAGAAGTTTGGAAAAACTTGCTCAAAGCACACAGACGTGTTAGCCGGCACTGACAGTACCGCAGTCTGGGGCCTCCCTGAAAGCTAAGGGAGCTGGGACGTCTGATCCAGGTACTGAGAGTCAGAGATTGATTCCCAGAGGAAGTTCAGTGTGAGGTCACTCCAGGCCTGCCTCACGAAGGTGTGTTCAAAGGGAGTCTTGTGCCCATCATGTGCTTTGACTCAGCTACCAAGTTGGTCCTGTCACAAATGGAAACTGTCAGTTTTAAAGAGCCTGAGCTAGGGAGCTCCCATTGTGGCTCAGTGGGTTAAGGACACAAGGTTGTCTCTGTGAGGATGCAGGCCGATCCCTGGCCTTGCTCAGTGGGTTAAGGAGCTGGCACTGCTGCAGGGTAGCTCAAAGATGCGGCTGGGATCTGGTATCGTGCTGACTGTGGAGTCAGCCTCCGCTGCAGCTCCAATTCGACCCCTGACTAGGGAACTTCCGTATGTCACAGGCGCAGCCATAAAAAGAAAAAAATTTAAAAATAAATAAATAAATAAAGAGCCTGAGCCAGTTAAGGGCAAGCAAGCACTCGTGAGGGTAAGAGGTCCCGCTGTGAAACCAGGCACTGGTTTTCACACCCAGCAGGAGGTACCTGTTTTCTGCCTGGCTTTGCAGTTCAGCAGCAGAGTCACTGTCCCCAAGATGGACTGAATAGGACTGGTTATCAGGGAGAAGGGTGCTGGCTTGTTTGAGAAACTTCCTTTCTTGGTGTAACTCTCCAAAATCCAATATAATCTTCAGAGTAGGAGTTGAGGTTTTGACTCCTGGTTAATATTGCCGATGCACTATAAATCAGATGGATTATATGTGCTAATTTAGGGACTGAGAACTATTCATAACACTGCTTTTGATGGGTAAATTCATTCTGGTTCCAATCAACTGGCAAAGAATGCTTAGAATATGTTCCAGCTATGGAAATTGAGTCTGTATGATATACATTATAATCCAAGATATTAATCAGAACTGATAAAGTAGGTATAAAATGGAAAATATTTTATTTTAAAATCCATATTTGGCCTGACTACATCCATGTTCCTACCCTAAATGGTTTAACATATGGAACAAAATGGGAGGGGGTTGCTGGTAAAAGGCAGGTTTCTCACTGTTGGAGGAGTTGCAGATAAGAAAGGGGAGGAGACTAAAATGACCCCCGTGGAAATGGAGACATCAGTACAAATTCATGTTTAGTTAAATATAGACACAATTGATTTTGTATTAAAATACTTATAGATATGTATATGTACATGGTTAGTAAACACACATATATTTTCCTTATTCTGTCAGCTCAGACCTATAAGCAACAGTAACAAATATTCTTACTCCTGTCATTTTTACACAGAGTAGCATAATACACACCATTCTGCATCTTGCTTTTTCACTTACTATATCCTACATATCTTCTATATCATCACATAGGCTCACAATTTTTTTTTAACGGCTACACAGAATTGTGTGTATATAACAATGTAACAGCTTCCTATTAGTGAACATGTATTATTTCCTACCTTTTGCCTTTTCAAATAATGCAGCAATAAATCCCCTGGTACATACATCATTTTGTACACACACACATATATCTATAGCATGGGGTTCTAGAAGTGACAATACTGAATTAAAGGGGACGTGCATTTGTAATTTAACGAGTACAGATTTTAGAGCATAGAGGTCGTTCCATTTTTATACTCCTGCCAGTAATTTACGAGACTGCCAGTTTTCTCACAGCCTTAGAGTTTGATGTCCTGGTTCTGGCATTTTGCCAATTTGGTAAGAAATGATACATCTGGAAGTTCTTGTCATGGCTCAGTGGAAACGAATCTGACTAGCATCCATGAGGACGCAAGTTCGATCCCTGGCCTTGCTCATTGGGTTAAGGATCCAGCGTAGTGTTGCTGTGAGCTGTGGTGTAGGTCACAGACACGTCTGGGATCCTGAGTGCTGTTGCTGTGGTGTAGGCCAGCAGCTGTGGTGCCAATTCAACCCCGAGCCTGGGAACTTCCATATGCCGCAGGTGCAGCCCTAACAAGCAAAAAAGAAAAGGAAAAAAAAAAGAAAGAAATGATACCTCTGTAGTTTTAATATGCATATCACTTATTATAAGTCAGACTGAGCATCTTTTATAAATTTAAGGCTCATTCGCATTTCTTTTAATTTTTCACTCAGGTCATTTCCCATTTACTGTTTCCTATTACTGTTCAGTTGCTGGATTTTTTTTTTTTTCTCATGAATACAAAAGGGTTCTTTTTTTTCTTCTTTTTAGGGCCGCACCTGTGGCATATGGAAGTTCCCAGGTTAGGAGTTTAATCAGAACTGCAGCTGCCAGCCTACACTACAGCCACAGCCACGGCCACAGCAACGTGGAATCTGAGCTGTATCTGGGACCTACGCCACAGCTTGTGGCAACACCAGATCTTTAACCCACTGAGCGAGGCCAGGGATTGAACCCACATTCTCAAGGAAACTATGGTGGGTTCTTAACCCACTGAGCCACAATGGGAATGCCACAAAAGAGTTCTCTATAGGAGATTAGCCCTCTGTGACATAAGACATAGAAACATTTCCCAGTTTGTCACTGGTCTTTTGACTTTGCTTAAGATATTATGTTGATACAGGAATATCTTTTTTTTTTTTTGTCTTTTCTAGGGCCATACCCTCAGCATATGGAGGTTCCCAGGCTAGGGGTCCGATTGGAGCTGTAAGCCACCGGCCTACGCCAAAGCCACAGTGACATGGGATCCAAGCTGCCTCTGCGACCTACACCATAGCTCACACAATGCTGGATCCTTAACCCTCTGAGCGAGGCCAAGGATTGAACCCGCAACCTCATGGTTCTTGGATTTGTTAACCACTGAGCCATGACAGGAACTCTGGGAATATATTTTTTATAGTATTTAACAATCATGTTAACAGTTACTTAGGTAAAGCTGCTGCAGAGCACTAGACCCTTAGAAACATCATATGATGTCAGGCCCCAGTGTTTTTGTGGGGTTCACCTACCCTTCCGGGATGTGAAAGTGTCTTGCTAAGGCATCTAGGTCATCAGCCATTTCCTGCTTACCAGGTCCCATCACTTGTGAATCTAACAGTGATTCAAGACAAACTCATTCACCAAACCTAGAGATGTGGGTGTTCTCTTTTGTTTGTTATTATTATTATTATTATTATTATTATATAGATCAGGCAGGACCTGCATGGGCTGCCCTATAATTTGGCCATGGGGAACTCGTAATTACCAGCTTCTGCCAGCTCCAGCAGTCCAAATTCTTCTGAAAATGATTCTGACCTTGCTGCCTATTCTTGTCATGACGCTCACTTTGCATCTGTCCATTAATGGCCTCTCCTGAGCCTCTGCCATATGCCTTGTGTCATGTTTTTGTCCCACAGAAATCAGGATGCTCATGTCAGTTAGGTATTTCCTGACAGCCACTCTAGCAATATTCAGATATGCTGGTGCACCTCTTTCCAATATTTCCTAAGGTCTGGGTGGTTTCTCATAGATGTCTTGGTGAACAAAGTGTCTTCTAGCCCTTTGAAGGATATAGCTAGGAGATGAGTGAGAATTTCACCATTAATAATTTACTCTAAGAGTTCCCATCATGGCTCAGTGGTTAACAAATCTGACTAGAATCCATTAGGAGGCAGGTTCGATCCCTTGCCTCGCTCGGTGGGTTGAGGATCCAGTGATGCTGTGAGCTGTGGTGTAGGTTGGAGATGTGGCTGGGATCCTGTGTTGCTGTGGATCTAGCTCTGATTTGACCCTAGCCTGGGAACTTCCATATGCCTCGAGTGCAGCCCTAAAAACAACAAAAATAATAATAATACTTTACTCCAGAGTTCCCAACATGGCTCAGAGGAAACAAATCTGACTAGCATCCATGAGGACGCAGGTAAGGCCCTAAAAAGACACACACACACACAAAGTTTACTCCAACATTCCTATCTCCCTAAGTCTTTGAATTATTCTTTTCACGTTACACCAAGGAATTTCCAGCTTCTCAACTTCAATTAGCATGGGTAAGCTAGGGCAGACCACAAAAGTGAGCCCGTGTGTGTGTACCGATGAGAATGACAACAGACTTGGCTAAGACTTCCCCAGCTTAGGTTTGCAGTTGCTGCAAAATACACACAAATGATTGTGGTTACACATTGGTGTGAGCAGTCAAAACCTAAGGATCCCCATTGTTCATGACAGAGATACATCAGGCCTCACAGAATAATGAATTCCTCAGGTCAATAGAGTTTAGAACATGGCTGGCTGTCTTTCATATCAATTTAAGCTGGAAATGGGAGTTTCCCATCATGGCTCAGTAGTTAATTAACCTGACTAGTCTCCATGAGGACTCGGGTTTGATCCCTGGCCCCATTCAGTGTGTTAAGGATCTGGTGTTGCTGTGAGCTGTGGTGTAGGCCAGCAGCTACAACTCCAATTCCACCCCTAGCCTGGGAACCTCCATATCTGCCATGGATGCAGCCCTAAAAAGACAAAAAACATAACAAAAAATTTAGGCTGAAAGAAGGAAAGCCCTTACCATCGTTTAGGGGTCCCTTTATTTCCATAAAAGGAATTTCTTAGTCAACCACAAATATATAATCTGGTTCCTGCTGCTTTTACAGCTTTCTGCATCATCAAGCCTGTTTGAAAGTTTGTCATAGCAGGTCTGGGCAACGATTGCTTCCATTGGCTTCAGTGAGCCAGATTTTAATATAAAAATGGGCCATGCAATTAAATCTCCCCTAGCTGTTTGATCTAGCCCAGTGTTTTCAGAATCTGTGGTAATTTCCTCCACATTGATAATTTCAGTCTAATCTAAAATTTTTACCTTCTGTATTGGACCCAGCACCATCAGAAAACCACTTAGGTATTCCATCTTTTTTTTTAATAATATAAATTAGCAAAACCATCTCCCTTCAATTTGACTTTGTAATTGGCCAGTCAGGGCATGATGGGCTCTGATAATAGTTATATTTTGGCAAGCAATGCAGGGCAGAGGGCAAGTGAAGAAGTGACTTACTCTTCCAAGCAGGTTAAGCTGTAGGGTCTTCAAAGAATGCAAGATAGAGTCGTAAGAATGGAAGCAGGGCAACTTCCTCCAGCAAAGGAGGCTCAGAATATGCTAGAGATTCCAGACATGATATATTTCAATTGTGGGGAGCGGGGGGGGGGGGGGGGGGCCAACACTCTTTCCCAATAGAGTTCTAACTTTTCACTTTTTTAGAACTGAGGAATCTGTGAATTCTCCTAATAGAGTTTGTCAATCGAAAGATCCAGCTTTGAGTTTGGTTTTATCTACCTTAGCCCAGTGGCTGCAAAAGACAAGACTTTTCTTTTTTTTTTTTAAGTACCACCATAGAAAGTTTTTTGTTTCCAGCTGGTCCTTAGCCAGGAATTTAGGACTCTGAGCTGGACGTTCTCTTTCTTGAGGCTGTCCAGCAGCAACTACCCACTTGTACAGATCTTTAGTCCCTCATTGCTTTCATATTGATCTCTGTCAGCCGCCACTTGTTTCTCAGGGAATTGCCTTTAATGAGCACTTCAGATGCTCTTCTGGTTGACAGTCTTGCCAGTGTGTGGCATGGGCTCCCAGAGATCTGTCCTTGAATACTAAATGAATTTTTTTTTTGCTGTCACTGCCGAGTGTTCAAATGATGAATCACAGATTCTGATTGTTTCCTGAGAGGCTGTTGCCTGCAGTTGCTCCTGTCATTGGTTTCTATATGAATCAAAGTCTTGTTATAAGCAATAGAAACCAACTCAAACTATTTCAAGCGGAGAGCAGATTTATTTTTTAAAAAAATACATGGAGTAGATAATAGACTCTGCAGAAGCCAGAAAAGCGGGTTTAGAGATTGCAGATGAGCTGGAAACCATGCCTAAACTCATGCCATAGAAGGAGCCCGCTGGCCACACACACTGCCACTTGCACCACTAACTTCAGTCTTGGACAAGGACAGAAAAAAGTCTGTTCTTGCTGCCTCTGGGACATGGTTGCAGGAACCACCACTGTGGTCTCTTGTACCAGAATAGAGGCAGTGTGGTCTCTACTTTTTTGTATCACTATGCCAACTTGGCTAGGCTATGGTGCCCAGTTGTTCAGTCAAATGCTTGTCTGGATGTCACTGTGAAGGTATTTTTTAGAGGTAATTGACATTTTAATCAGTAGATTCACACCACTCTCCATATTGTAAGTGAACTTCATCAATTTCTTGAAAGTCCTGAAGAGAGGCATCTACTTGGGAGGACTTTGGTCACATGTCTCCTCTCTAGATGGAAGACTTACTGGCAAATAGTACATTCAGCTTCCATATTGGAAGTGGAGGTTTGCAAATATAGGAACTGGTGCTTGAATGCTGAGGAGCCAAAAGGAATGACAAATGACCGGTTCAGCTTCTAAGATCAATTGACATTTACAAAAAGAAGAAATTTCTCTTTCAAACTCAACAGTAAAAAGGGCCTTCAAGTTCTCCATTTTATTTACTGGTTTACAGTATATTTTTGCTCATCTTTCCTTATTTGCACTCAGTAGGACAGCTTTTTATTTTTTATTTTTTTACTTTTTATTTTTTAGT
The DNA here is from genome assembly GCF_016906955.1 of Phacochoerus africanus. Classification (NCBI taxonomy): domain Eukaryota; kingdom Metazoa; phylum Chordata; class Mammalia; order Artiodactyla; family Suidae; genus Phacochoerus; species Phacochoerus africanus. The sequence goes on from NC_062554.1 coordinate 32,603,172, forward strand.
AGGACAGTTTTTTGTTTTTTTTTTAATCAAATGGCTATATTTTGCTGTGAGCCACAAGGGAAGTCCAAATAGCTGTATTTTGTTTTGTCTCTGTACTTTATTGATATACTGCACCTATGCCATCTTTGAGTATTAGATTTTATACAGATTAATTCCAATTTTTATTTCTTACATGTTAACATGTTTGAAAAATAGTGGAGTCATAAAATAAAATAGAAGCGCAGTCTTTTTTTTTTTTTTTTCCGGCCACACCTGCAGTGTGTGGAAGTTCCCAGGCCAGGTATCAAATCTGAGCCACAGTGGTGACAATGCAGGATCCTTAACCTGCTGCACCACACAGGAACTCCAGAAACACGCTCTTTAAAAAAAAAAAAAAATTTTTTTTTTTTTATATTTGTTGGTACAGTATCCTAAGCCTTCCCGAGTTTGCTTTATTGTAAGTAGAACTGATGATGGTCCCACCCCTACACAGGAAATTGGATTTAGTGAGTGGCAGCCACAGCCACACAGTGAGTCCTTAAGCGGCGATCCATTTCTAACCCTGAGCCTCTAGACAGCACACTAATCCTGGCAATATGAGAGAGCACGCAGATCAAAGCCCATTTGGAGAGAGAAAGAAAATAATCCTAAACTGCTCCTTTGTTGTCACATTAGACCGTTAATATACATCATGTCTGTTTAATTTAAAACTTCTGCCTAGTGCCAGTACGACTTAATTGCACACCTCCTGAAGACCCGGCATTAAGTTACTGTGTACTTGGATGGGAAACATGATTTGTGCCATAGTTAATGATGAGGTTTGGAGTCAAGTCCATGGTCATGCATCCTCTGTACTCTCTTCTGGCCTGACTACATGTCCCTCATAAATAACATCTTCAGTGGATGAGAGGACCATAAATCTGTCCAAAGAGGAGTCTCTCCACTCTGTCCTGCTTTCTTCCTGGACACTGCCTTTTGATTCTCTAAAGTATAATGAGAAGTCTGTTAAGTAAGTATTTTTCTTTTCTCTCCCAGTGGGCTGCTCATTTCCTTCCTATCCTTCTTCTGTATTATGTTGGGGAGAGTGGGATCAGTTGTTAGGTTTTGAACAGTATCTTTAGAATATATCCATCATTCAGACTATCATCTCTATTCCTATTCTAAGTAATTTTACAGCATGGTCCTATTTTTTTTTTTATTATAGAAAGTTTCTCTTAGTCTTATCAAGCTTTGTACAAAAACTGGAGGAGTAGTTGAAATAATTGAAAAAGATTAAAGAAAATACAAGGGCTTAAAAATTATATTAAATGGCATCATGAACTATATTAACCTCTAGCCAACTCGGGAAATGCAGAAATGGCATATCAAATTTTAGCAGAAAAAAACCTCATGCTTTCACCTCTTGTCCTTATAGAACAGCAGAAGAAGCAGCTGGAAGTTCATAGAAAGAAGCTGGGAGGAGAAACCAGAGGTGCTGTAGAGAGATTAGAGTTATGTGAACAGCTCTGAGTCAGGGGTAAGGATGCTGAATAAGAGAAGCTAGTGTGCATATGTGGGAATTGGTGCCCTCAGGAAAGGGACATCCAATACGAGATAACCAGCCTGGTCTGAAACCATGAGCCTCATGCACAATACTTAGGCATTTACAGACAGTTGGAAAAAAGAAAAAAGAAAGAAAGAGAAAAAGAAAAAGAGACGAAAGAAAAGAGAGAAGGAGAGAGAAAGAAAGGAAGGAGAGTTCATAATAGTTTGGCACTACTCTCTTAGTCCTCAAAGTCCTACGAGCTTTAGATGAGCTCCTTTTGTTGTTAGCATACCTAGGAGATGGAGAAAGGGAGAATGATAAAGACCAAAACACAGCCAATATCAAGGCTGGCTAGCTTTTCTTGAGGTCATTTAGTGAGCTCTGGCCGAGATCAACATATTAGGTTAGAGCATCTTAAATTCTCCCAATCTCAAGGAAAAGGAAAGTGAACACATATCCTCAGGCAATTGGAGAGATGATGCCAGCACTGCGAGCAAAATTTTCTTTAAAATGTCCTGTTTTATCTTAAAACAAACAAACAAAACCTGTACAAATATTACATTCTCTTCATAATGTAGTTTGTTTAATGTAAGACATTTTAGGTTAAAGGGCACTTAGCAAAATGAACATTCCTGGAAATGGTGCCCCATTAGTCTGTGATTTGCAAAGTCCATAGCCCATTGCCAAGGGTATCTGAGAGGGCTGTGCTAGCCATTTGGGAAGCCAAAGAAGAACAATTAGTTCAATTCCAAATGTTGTATCTGAAAATATTGTGACTTTCAGTTAAGTGTATTCAGCCATTTAGCCAAATATTTTAATAACCTGTAGAAACCCAGGGAATATAATTTTAAACTTTGGCCCGCTCTGCTCTCAGTTGAGCAAACTGAGCTTTGCATGACTCCTTTCCGGCAGGAGATGCTTAGTTTAGTCAGAGACATTGCTCACTCTCAAAATGTGATCCAAATCTGGACTTAGTATTAAATGGCACCATGTGTTTCCTCTGGTTAAATAAGGTCAATAAATCATGTTCCTTTTGTTTTAGAAAACTGAGAACTTTTAGTTCGCTCACATTGAAATTTGAAGTTTGCTTCAAATTTAAGAAATCTGAAGGAGAAGTGGGGACTCTAATGCTGTGTTTGGCATGCCCACTCCTCTTGCCTTCAGAATTCCAGGGTATTTGAGGTGTTACTATCAAGAAGCAAGTCTGCTTTCCTTATGGCCTAAAACACGTCTGAAAATGTGTTGAGAAATGCCAGATGGCATTGTTAAATAGGCATCAACCTTGCAGGAAAGGGGAACACACATTTGACTATCGAAATGAAAATTTAAAAGCACCTATAACTGAACAACTGTCAGAGATGAGGTTGAGCAGAAAGTCCTTCCTTTGAAAAATAAAAACTCATACTTAGGCAGCTATGATCACTAAAACTCTACCCCCAATATTAATATCTCTGTGGTACCCATTATTGATTCTGCATGGAAATAAGTGGAGAAAGGGGCGGGTTGCTAAAGATGACAAACACTTAATTGAATATAAATAAATTCTAAATAATTTAACAGTTCCAGAATTCCCAGGGTAATTTATATCTACATAAGCGTGGGTTAGAGGTGAGGAAGAAAGGCTGAGAGATGTGACAAGCAGTAATTTTCAGTTATTTGGCTCAAAACCTAGCCTGAGTGACTTCAGTGTATAAAAGATCTAATTAAGAAAATGCTAGCCACTTATTTCTGACGCCTCACACTTTATCTGGGTTTATCTTCCTGTCTGACCTGTTCTCTGGGGTCCACCACAGACCAAGGATCCTCACCATTGGAAAGCTTTCCTTCCTATTAAAGGGACTTATTCATTCCACAACCATCTTCTAAGTGCCAGGACAGTGCCCACAGAGAAACAACAGAAGGTCAGTGGTCTAAGGAGCTCCTAGCCTGGTGGGGGAGACATCAATAAATAGGTACATTTAAAATGGGAGTTCTCTTGGAGGTAGAATGTATGGTGCTGTGGGGCACAGAAGGCACCAAACCTAACAGCAGGTGCCCCAAAAAGGCAAATGCAGGGCAGACGCAGAAACAGAGCCACCTTCCGAAATGTCCCAGCGGAAGTCCTGGTGAGGCATCGAGTTGTAATCAGAAGAGAGGATATGTGTGACTTTGGCTACCGCCCCATGGTGGGCCTGCAACACACAGGGTGGGCTCTGTGGGACACAGACAAGGCCAGTGTCAACTAATGGGAACAAACAAAGAGGGGTAGAGCATGGAGAGCTGTTTCCAGTTCAGGGAGAGGAAAACATTCTCCAAGGAAGCACCAGATTCCTGAAACGTGTCCAGCCTTTGTGGAAAAGATACGGTTCGGGCTGCAATTCAAGTCAACTTCTGAGGAGCTTCAAAAGCTCGGACTTGGCAATGCAACTCAAATGGCTCTTGCAAAGGCGTCCTATTCAACCGCCGCTTCTAAGACAAAGTCATTGTTTACAGCCTGGCAGAGCTGGAATATTGTCGAAAAAACAAACTTGTCCTGACAGTTGGGTTTTATAACCACCCTTGGACTTAAGCTACAGGCGAATTTGAGGAGCTTCCAGCACGGCGGCCTGATGGCTTCTGCAGGCCCGACGGATGTCTCTGTGTGAGGCTGAGGCCGATTTGCGAGGGACTCCTCGTCAGTGAACACCCTTCCCGTCTGCTACGCCCCTAGCCCACCTGGAACTGCAGTGTCGCTATTTTCCACCGCATTTCCGCTGAGGAAGCGCTACAGGTGCCGCAGCCCAGCCGCCCAGCCACTGTTCCACCGCCCGGCGCGGGTTGGGCGGGGCACCTTGCGGGGGCGGGACCCCGGGCGGGGTGGGCGGGGCATCCTGGTGGGAGGGGCGGGATCTGGATTCGCAGCCGCGCGGGCGGGGAAGGCGCCACCCTTCCGCAGGCAGTCTTGCTGCTGCCCTACTCTGCTTCGGAAGCGGGCGTCTTAGCCCGACAGGACCTCTTTTAAGTGACTGAACTCTCGAGACTCAATTTCCTCCTCCGCAAAATGAGGTTAATGACCCTTACATTTCAGAGCTGTTTGAGGATTAAAAGAAAGACGTGTCTAAATTACCTACGTGCCTAGGACTGGTAGATACTCTTCAGCCTTAGTTACTTTACACATTCAATCTAATTGAACGCATAGCTACCGAAGGTCTAGGAGTTTTCAGATCCTGGGGAGGTAATACTTAATAACCCTCAAGGAACTCGTTGGCCAGTGAGAACACGGACAAGTAAACGGGCCGTGCTGAGTTCTGTAATGGCCGGATTGCTGGGTGCTCGCGGAGCAACCGAAGGCCAATAAGCCAGTTTCAAGATGTCAGGGGAGCCTTGGGACGGGAAAAACAAACAAGTCAGGAGGCGCTGGCAGGGCAGGAAGGGCTGTGGAGGGAGAAGAGGCTGCAGTTGGAGATCAGAGATGGGATGAAAGCAAAGACAGAGGGAAGCCGACTGGAAAGGTGAAATTGCAGGGCCGGCTCATGAAAGAGCTCCTAAATTATAAAACTTTAGTGGCTATAGATTTTTATCTTAAAACAAAGGGAAACCATTGAAGTATTTTAAGCAAGAGAGTTACATGATCTAATTTGGATTGTAGAAAAATTCCTCTGAGTAGAGATCACATAGATGCAAGGTTCAATTTAACTTCCCAGTTCCCCACCGTTAGCAACCTCTTGTGGGGGGGTCAAACGAAGAATTCTTGTAGAGTCTAAAAAAAACATTTGGAATTTTTCAGGTCAGGTGATCCTGAGTTCTCAGTAACAACCAGAAAGATTTGTTAATTCTTTCTCTTCAAGTGGGATTGTGTTGGGTTTCAGTATCCCCTCTATGAATCAGGCTTGGTTCCAAGGCAAATTTTATTACTCAGTTGGGGGGAGGGTAGCAAACTTTTATACCTGCATTAATCAACTGCCTCTTGGTAAACCTACTTTCTCCCTCACCTCCATGTGCTTGGCTGCCGGGATCAAGAAGCTAGGAGGCAGTGAAAAGTGTTATCAGACTTGTGTTAAGACCAGCCCCTCCCTAAAGATGTTCTGGAGACCAAGCCAAACAAGGTGGAGTTAGGCAGGGCAGGAGGCTTCAGGCTCAGGCTTGCAGGCTGGCTTGGGGGATTAGAAGCCTAAACAAGTTAGAGGGGTTATTCTGCTCCCTTTGTTTCCTGTTAGGTGATATGTGAGTTGGTTATGTTTTTATTTCAATGATTGGCCCCTGAACATTTCTTTTGAAACAGCAGTTTGCAGGATTAGCTAATAACCATGCTGCCATCCTTGTTTAAACCCACTGAACAGTGGTTTAATGTCAGATTGCTCTGTGCAAGCTTCAGGTGCTCTCAGCCTACCCCTAGCCTTGCACTGGGAGGGTGACTGAGTGGGTCTGGGGAGAGGTTATTTGGCTTCTCCTGAGAGATCCTCCAAGTGGGGGAGTTGTGAGAGAGTGAGTCTTGTCAACATCAACTCCTGTTTTTTTTTTGTTTTTTCCAGTTGATTATATGGGACATGGTGCAGATCTGGAATTTAGCCTTGAGCTGCTCCTAATTTGTTCTGCAGTCTGGGATTATTCCTTCCATTCTCTGAGGCTTAGTTATAAAATGAGAGTTTACTAAATGCTAGAAGCTTCCTTCTGGCTGGCTCTAGGAGGGTCTCAGTCATCAAAACAGTCAGTTTCAAATCCCTGTGTTTAAAGGCATAGCTTGAAATTATAATCTAATGAACTTTCTTCAAACACCCCCTGGGTCTACGTCTTTGCCTGTCAACCAGTCTCTGTCATTGCAAACTGATTTCTGAGTGAACCGCAAATCTTGTCATATACAAGATTACATAAAGTTGATGAAGGTAACATCGGAGATGGCAAAGCCTTTGACAAAGTTTAGTCAGGTCAGAGTACCTAAAAACTGAAGAAAATAATCGACAAAGATGGTGACAAGGTAAGGGTTTCAAAAAGAGAATGATTTAATTAGCAACAGATTCAATACAGATCTCTGGGAAAAATGGGTAAGCCCATTCACATTTTTATAAAAATGATCATTCTGTAAAAGTCAAACATGTTGATGAAGAATGTAAGAAAGTGATGCCAATAAAACAGCAAATAATTCTTTTGTTGTTGCTGTTAAGGTAGTTCTCTTTTTTAAAAAAATTTTTGGAGTTCCTGTTGTGGTGCAGCGGAAACGAATCCAACTAGTAACCATGAGGTTGTGGGTTCCATCCCTGGCCTCACGCAGTGGATTAAGGATCCGGAGTTGCCGTGAGCTGTGATGTAGGTCGCAGACGCGGCTCAGATCCGGCGTTGCTGTGGCTGTGGCGTAGGCCGGTGGCTATAGCTCTGATTAGACCCCTAGCCTGGGAACCTCCATATGCTGTGAGGGCAGCCCTAGAAAAGATGAAAAGACAAAAAAAAATTTAAAAATAAAAATAAAAAATAAACTAAGAATACTTATTTTTATAATTTCATTATGTTTTTCAAAATAAAATGGCAATCAAACTTTTTTCTATGACATTTTTGTTCCCTATTAGAGTCTACTCTAATTTATTTTTTATTTTTTTATTTTTTTATTTTTTTTTGTCTTTTTGCCTTTTCTAGGGCTGCTCCTGCGGCATATGGAGGTTCCCAGGCTAGGGGTCTAATCGGAGCTGTAGCTGCCGGCCTATGCCAGAGCCACAGCAACGGGGGATCCGAGCCGTGTCTGCGACCTACACCACAGCTCACTGCAACTCCAGATCCTTAATCCACTGAGGAAGGCCAGGGATCAAACCCGCATCCTCATGGATCTTAGTCGGGTTGTTAACTGCTGAGCCATGAAAGGAACTCCCCTAACTGGCATTTTTAAAGTAGTGATTTTTCCCGTACTAGATAAAGTTTTGTATACGTGCCTCTGATTAGCACCGCAGAGAATGGCTATAATCATAGCTAAAAGATGAGATGTCCCTCTGGCCCCCAGTCACCCTCAGTGTTGGACCACCATGGGGTTGAGGGAGACAGAGGGCTTCCGGGATAGATGGGCATCCAGCCCTTGGTCAGGACACAGGATCAAAGCTGTGGAGAAGGGGGCAGGATAAGAAGAAACTCAGATGATAAGGTGGTCACTCAGTTGTGATTGGCCTCTCAGGGTCTAAATCTTTCCAAGTCCGAGGAGTAGAAGAGAGTGGAGGACTCTTAATTCATGCGCAGCCTGCATCAGAACTGGCATGGTTTAGTCTGAGTGCCAGTGAGATGACTAGGGAACATGAGGGAGGAAAGTGAGAAAAATATCATGTTTGAGTGGATGGGGAATTTCAGTTGAGGACTAATAGCAAATGTTTATCTTTTTTTGTCTTCCCTAGCATACTCAGGGGAAGCTGAAATTATGAATTTATGCCAGGCAGGTTTTTTACTTTCATCTTTCTTTTCTGTCTAGATCTGCCTTCTCTTTTCCTGTATCAGTACTTGGGGAGGTATCCTGCATGGTAGTGATGACACCAGCTTTGTTAGTCAAGTGTAAAATAGTGACTATAGCTTTAAAATGTTTAAAAGTATGTATAATTAGGAGTTCCTGTTGTGGCTCAGAGGGTTAAGAACCTGATTAGGATCCATGAGGATGTGGCTTTGATCCTTGGCCTCGCTCAGTGGGTTAAGGATCTGGCATTGCCATGAGCTGTGGTGTAGACAGGCAGCTGCAGCTCCACTTCGACCCCTAGCCTGGGAACTTCCATATGCTGCAGGTGCAGCCCTAAAAAGAAAAAAATATATATAATTAGTAAAAAATTAGTAATATTGACAAATATTAAATGTTGACACATTTAAGAACACATAGAGAATAGATAAAAAAGAAGAAAAATACCAACTAATAAATTCACCTCCTTAAACCACGAACAATATTATCATTCTGGTGTGTTTTTTTTTTTTTATTTCTATGGTTTTTGCTTTTTTACGTATTTTTGTACAATTTTTCTTTCAATTACTGTTATATCAAAAATATGTTCCCAGAGTTCCCGTCGTAGCACAGTGGTTAACGAATCCGACTAGGAACCATGAGGTTGCAGGTTCGATCCCTGGCCTCGCTCAGTGGGTTAAGGATCTGGCGTTGCCATGGGCTGTGGTGTAAGGTCGAAGACGCAGCTCAGATCCTGCGTTGCTGTGGCTGTGGTGTAGGCTGGTGGCTACAGCTCCGATTAGACCCCTAGCCTGGGAACCTCCATATGCCACAGGAAAGGCCCTAGAAAAGGCAAAAAGACAAATATATATATTCCATGTTGTGATATGGTCTTGATAACCATCTGTTTCAGAGGGCTTAGAGTTTTCTTTATTATTGGACATTCAGGTGGCTTTAAACTTTTTGGTGTTTTCTTTTTAAGATATTGCTTTTATGGGAGAACCCTTGTGGCAATGTTAAGGATCCAGCATTGTTACTGCAGCAGCTTGTGTTGCTGCTGTGATTCAGGTTCTATGCCTGGCCTGGGAACTTCTGCATGCTGTGGGCATAGCCCCTCTCACCCAAAAAGATATTGTTTTGTGGGATTTTAGAGGACTTAAAACCAGTGGGAGAAAAAAATAACTTCATTAATTCATTCACTCAGCAAATGCTAATTGTAAGATACTCTCTTAGGTTCTGAGAATAAAAGGCTTCAAGGAAAAGTCCAGTTGTTCTTTGGTCATAGTACAAGTTTTAAACTTACCCTGACTAAACAATGACTACATCAAGTATCCACACTTCTGAAGGCCAGCAGTCAGCTTTAGGCTCCCTCTGGCAATCACACTTTCACAGCTAAAGCTCAGCACACCTTAAATATATACAATTGGTATTTGTCAATCAGACCTCCAAAAAGAAAAAACAGATTAACTTTCTGCTTTAGAGAGACACTGCACAGCCATAAATTCAGCTTTTTCTTTTGGTGGCTTCTTCCTTCAATAGTGATATCAATGATAAAACTAAAATTAAAACTATTTCTTGCCCTGAAAGACATTATGACTTAGCGATAGCTCTCCTACACCCAAAAATCCATTATAGCTGGGTATGCCACAGGAAAAATACTAACTAAGAACCACAGGAGTTGATAGGAGAATGCTTCCTACTAGGAAATTCAGAGAAAGCCTCACAGAATGGGCCTAGAAGAAGGTGCAACTAGCATTGCTCATACCTAGGAATAAAAATATCGCAGGAACAGTCACAAACTAGATTGGTTCTATTTTCACAGCATATTAATCTGCTCAGGTCGCCAGAACACAATGCCATGACGTAGGTGACTTAAACAGAAATGTATTTTCTCACAGTTCTGGAGTCTGGAAGTCCAAGATCAAGATGCAAACATGGTCAGTTTCTGGTGAGAGATCTGATCCTGGCTTGCGGAGAGCTGTCTTTCGGTTGTGCTCTCATATGGTAGAAGGAGCAAGCTCTTTGGTGCCTCTTATATGGTTACTAATTGTATTGGATGAGGACTCTGCCCTTATGAATTACTCCCTTGCAGTTCCTATCTCCAGCTATAGTCCGAATAGGGAACAGAGCTTCAACATATGAATTATGTGTCCATAGCACATAGGAACTTTAAATGTCACTCAAATCACAAGTCACATATAAATTATAGACTTGACAAAGCTTAGCATGTGATTTGAAATAGATTTAGGAGAGAAGCAGAGAGAGAATTCTGAGGGGAAGATGGTTTAAAGGTTCCTGATTTGGTGACTGGAAGCAGATTAGTGAACACAGAAGAAACACTTTGCAAAACAAGTGTGAACCTGTGGATGCTCTACCTGTGGAAATTCAAATAGGCACTGACCTAGAAACAACATGTGGCCAGCCTCCTTGATGGCCCCCAATGAGTCTCACCTCCAGTATCCATGCCCTTATGTAGCTCCCTTCCACCCAGACTTAAGTAACCAACAGGACATGGTGAAAATAATGGTGTGTGTCTTCTTCCAAGGCCAGGTGTTAAAAGATTTTGGAGCTTTTGCTTTGCTTCTTCTTGGATCACTCAATTTGGGAAACGTCAGCTGCCGTGCAGTGAGGACACACAATTTTATGGAGAGTTCTAAGGGGCAAGAAACTGAGGCCACCTGCCCCCAACTAGCACTAGCCTGGCAGCATGTGAGTGAGCCACTTTCAAAGCTAATCCTCCAGCCCCAGTCAAGCCTTTAGGTGACTGTAGCCCCTTATACCATCTAGATCTTGAGGCAGGACCATCCAGCTAATAAGTTACAGTCTGATTCTTCCTCCACAGAAACTGTATGAGATAACAAATACTTATTATTTGAGGCCGCCTTTTCCGGGGGAGGGTAATTTGTTAAGAAAAGATAATACATCTACTTTAGAGGTTTCAGAGTCGTTAAGCAGCAAGCTATAGAGATAATATGTATTGGATTTAGATTAAGAGTGTATATTCCTGAACCTGTCTAGGCTTATGTCATGTCTCTGCCATTCAGCCTCTGGCCCTCTATTTTCTCATTTGCAAAGTAAGAAAATAAAAATGAGGGGTTCTCACTGTGGCGCAGTGGGTTAAGAATCCACTGCAGTGTCTCGGGCAGCTGCAGAGGTGCAGGTTCTAGCCCTGGCTCAGCGTACTGGTTAAAGGATCCAGCGATGCCATAGCTATGGCTTGGATTCTGTCCCTTCCCTGGGAACTTCCATAGGCCACAGGTGTGGCCATAAAATAAAAAATAAGAAAAGGAAAATTATACATATCTCATTTTTAAAAAGATTAAATGAGACAATGCACAAATTAATTAGAATAGTTCCTAGGACATAGTTAGCATTCTTCTTCAGCCATTCTCATTAGATGATGCTACTTAGTATTATCATCTAAGTGGTACTGTAGTTATTGGCAAGCAAGACAATTGAAAGTTCTTTGAGTGAGCATGTAGTGTAAAAAGAGAACCTGGCTGTATATATCAAAGTTGCAGGGCTTCAGGTTGCTCCAAGTTCAGTTCCCGCTACTTTCAAGGTCGAATGGACTTCCAGAATTTGTCAAAATATTTCTACACCACCATTTCGCCAGTGAACCAAACCAGAACTCTGAACTTATCCTGAACCCTTTCCTGTACCTTGTCCCTCCTTCTACATATGTTTATTAAGACTCCAGTAGTGCCAGGCACTGTTTCCAGGGCCCAGAACAGGGAATAAGACAAAGTCTCTGCCCTAACACAACTCACATTCTATGTCATTCTAGTGAGGGACACAGCCAACCTACAAACAGGAACAGATTGTACTGTCATCTAACAGTAAGTGCTGTACGAAAAGTAAGTGAGGATAAGGTAGTAGTGGAGGAGGGAGCTCTTTCAGGAAACATATCCACATCTGTTCACTTTATCTCCAAAGTTCCCACACCACATCCTTTTCTTCCCACTGCCTGAATCAAGACACTCCACCAGCCTTTCCACCTGTCTCACCGCCTTCACTTCCTGGATCAAATTATATCCCAGCTCAAAGTATTTCATCATTTCCCTGTCCCCACAGAGGATAACACAAAGCATCTATAAACTCTCAGTGGATAACCTTTCTTATTTCGTTGAACGCATCAAAGCAATCAGAAGATAATGTTTATTCTCCCGTTTGAGCTACATGCACGCCTGTGTTTGTGCCCATATGCTCTGCCTGGCCCTGCATTTTTGTGGGTGAACTGCCCTCACTGCTGTCTAAGTCCACCATTTCCCCTTGAACAGGAGATCCCATCCTCTCAACCACTCAAGGGCATTGCTGTATCAGTCTTCCCCTTCCTTCTCTACATCATCAACTTCCCCCTCTTTTCAGGAGCATTCTCACCATAAACATACTATTTCTGACCATTAAAAACTACTCTGTTGAGGAGTTCGCATTGCGGCACAGCAGAAACAAATCCGACTAGAAACCATGAGGTTGTGGGCTTGATCTCTGGCCTCGCTCAGTGGGTTAAGGATCCAGTGTTGCCATGAGCTGTGGTGTAGGTCACAGATGCAGCTCAGATCTGGCATTGCTGTGGCTCTGGTGTAGGCCGGTGGCTATAGCTCTGATTCGACCCCTAGCCTGGGACCCTCCATATGCTGCGGGAGCCGCCCCAAAAAGACAAAAAAAAAAAAAAACTACTCTGTTGACCTACTTCTCCCCTCGTTACAGCCCCATTTCTCTTTAAAGAAGAACTACTTAGGAGTTCTCTTGTGGTGCAGCAGATGAAGGATCCAGCATTGTCACTGGGTTGCTGCTGCGGTGTGGGTTCGCTCCCTAGCCTGGGAACTTCCACATGCAGGATGCACGGCCAAAAAAACAAAAACCAAACCAAACAAAAAAAAAAACCTATTAAAGAGTTATCTGTGCTCATTGGCACTAAATCTGCCCTTTCTATTCTTTCTTGAATCCATTCCAATCATTTTTTACCTCAAAACTGCTTTTGTGAAGGTTACCGATAACCTTCTCATTGCTAAATTCTGATGACATTTCTCAGTCCGCATCTTTGTTGATTCACAATCATAGTTTGGCACAATTAATCAGACTCAACGCCTTGAAAGACTTTCTCAACTTTATTTCTAGACATTGCAAGTCTTCTGATTTTCCTCCTCCCTCATTAGCTTCTCTTTCTCAGTTTCCTTGCTTTTATCCCAAAGAAAAGGGAGGGACTGATACTCTCAATCTCTTATTGATAATATTGATAATATTTAGTCTCATGGTTTTTAAACTCATATGCCAGGATTTGCTTACATCTCCTAACTTCCTATCCCCAGCCCAGAACTTCTTAGATTTCTACTTCTTCTTTTTCGGGTTTTTTTGTCTTTTTTTTTTTTCTTTTTAGGGCAGCACCCACGGCATATAGAGGTTCCCAGGCTAGGGGTCGAATCAGAGCTGTTGCCACTGGCCTATGTCACAGCCACAGGAACACTGGATCCGAGCTGCACGTGCGACCTACACCACAGCTTACAGCAACGCTGGGATCCTTAACCCACTGAGCGAGGCCAGGGATCGAACCAGAAACCTCATGGTTCCTAGTCAGATTCATTAACCACTGAGCCATGACGGGAACTCCTTGGACTTCTACTTCTAACTGCTCTTCAAAACCCCATCCTCTTTCCTCTTCATCTCAGTAAACGACAGTGCCATCCTTCCAGATGCTCAAACCCAAAGCATTGGAGTCAATTTCTTTCTTTACACCAACCCTCATAGTCTCCAAGTCTTTGCTCAAATGTCATCTTTTCTTTGAGTTCTTCCTGGACAACCATGTTTTAAATTGCAGCCTCCTTCTCTGATTTATTCTCTGTAGCACTCACTGCAATTTGACATGGAATGTTCACTAATTTATGCCACTTTCCTATGAATGAGATACTGTTTTTGACTTAGAATCTTGGCTAGGAGTGAAGAGAGGGCAGTTGTAAGGGCTTCTACTAGGCTTTCCCCTCTAGGGTAGTTTTTATCTCCTAGGCCAAGGACCCAGTTTGGGTTTTTGCCAGGTATGTCTCTGGCAGTGGTAGATGTGGGGCTAGGGAAATGGACATTGGGTGGGGACCCACTGTGAGTTGAACTCCACTTCTTACTTCACCTCTGTATGCCTCCCTCTGTGAAGGGATCCATGCTATCACTCAGGTCCCTAAGAATCATTTTCAAGTCACGTCCAACATCCAGTGGTTCTTAAAATATCTGATTATTCCCTTTCCCTGGTGTGCAGTGACTCAGGTACCTACTGATTGGTTTCTTGGGCTGGGGGAATATTTTCATGCTCCATAGTATTTCAGGGGTCTTCTTCTTGGGTATGTGCCTTCTTTTTTAGTTAGTAGGTTCCAACCTGGAAAACCGGTTCAGGTTCAGAACCTTGGCAAAAGATTGTGACTTTTTATGGAGCTAACTATCTTCAGCCTCCTGTATATCCTGAATTTTTCTTTTCTTTACAGTAGCTTTATTGAGATAGAATCCACATACCACACAACTCACTTGTTTAAAATGTACAACTTGGAGTTCCCTGGTGGATCAGGGGGTTAAGGATCCAGCATTCTTGGAGTTCCTGTCGTGGGTCAGTGGTTAACGGATCCGACTAGGAACCATGAGGTTGCAGGTTGGATCCCTGGCCTTGCTCAGTGGGTTAAGGATCCAGCGTTGCCATGAGCTGTGGTGTAGGTCACAGATGCGGCTCGGATCTGGCGTTGCTGTGGCTCTGGCGTAGGCCAGAGGCTACAGCTCTGATTCGACCCCTAGCCTGGGAACCTCCATATGCCGAGGGTTCGGGAGGGTGCAGCCCTAGAAAAGAAAAGAAAAGTAAAAAAAAAAAAGGATCCAGCATTCTCTCACTGCTGTGGCTCTAGTTAGTGTTGTGGCACAGGTTTGATTCCTGGCCTGGGAACTTCTGCATGCCGCAGGCACAGCCAAAAGAAAGAAAGAAAGAAAAGAAAATGTACAAGTCAGTGGTTTTTAGTGTATTCAGATATGTGCAACCATCTCCACAGTTAACTTTAGAGCATTTTTGTGACCTCAAAAATAAACACTGTGTCCTTTAGGGATCACCACCTTACCTCTCCAACCCCTCACTGTAGCCCTGAGCAATCACTGAATTTGCTTTCTGTATTTATGTTTGCCTATTCTGGACATTTCATGTAAACTAAATCATGTAATGTGCTTCATCCCCCTTTTTTTTAGGGCCACACCCACAGCTTATGGAGATTCCCAGGCTAGGGGTCCAATCGAAGCTACAGCTGCTGGCCTACACCACAACCACAGCAACATCAGATCTGAGCCACATCTGCAACCTACACCACAGTTCATGGCAACGTCAACGCCAGATCCATTGATCGAGGCCAGAGATCAAATCTGCAACCTCATGGTTCCTAGTCAGATTCATTTCCACTGCACCACGACGGGAACTCCTGCTTCATCCCTTTTTATGGCCAAATGCTATTCCATTATTTGGACATTCCACATTTGTTTATCCATTCTCCGGTTGATGAACCTTTGAATGGTATTGCTATAAAGATTCATGTGCAAGTTTTTTATGTGGACACGTGTTTTCATTTCCATCCTTGATTTCTTTGGTTTATACAGATTAAGTAGTACCCATGTTGGCCACTCATCTATTTTGCCCCAGGGAGGTGGTGTTCTATGAACTATCTCCACAATTCTCTGTGAATCAGGCTTTCCTGGCTGCCCCTCCAGTCTTACCAGTCATGACAATAATTACATCCACCGCCTTTTAATAGCTAAGTGCTTCCACCTGGCCTCTATTGTCTTTCAGGATCCTAACATTTCCATGGCTGTTAGTGACTCCTGCTGTTTAATGACATCTCTCACCATCAGCCCTGGCCTTGAGAGAAGAGCCACATTTGACCCTTTTAGTGACGCTGGAGCCCCTCCTCCCAGTGCATTCCTCAGTGCCTTGGTAAATGATGTATCCTTTGGCTCTTCCATGGAACATAGTGCTCTGATGGATTATTCATGGTGTCTCCTCACCAGCATACCCATGTCTCTGGGCCTTTTAATCCCTTCTACTTCTTGGCATGTTTACCTCACTCAATGTGGGCTTCTCTTTTTCCTGCATCTAGCCACCATCCTAGTAGCATATCTGCAACACTTCCTGGCGAGGTGTTAAATCCTATATTATGATTCAAGCTGATAAACTCTAAACTCTATTATCCAGCCTATGCTTGGCTTTCTTTAAATCCAATCTCAAGCCTAGTCTCCTGGCCGTGGCAAGTACATGCTGGCCAGGACCTGCAGCTTCTTTGTAACAGTCCCTTGCCTTCCTCATCAGCATGGCCCCATTTTAACCTGTGACTTAACCTAGTTATTATTCTTGAGGCCAGAGGTTAGATGGGTCCAGATCTTGGGGAGGGGCTAAGGGAGAAAGGGAGGAGCACAGGTTGTCTTCAGGGGAGGGACCTTTGCATAATCCTTAGCTCCTAATCGGACCAGGTAGGGTGGGGGGGTGGTATTTTCTGCAGGCTCAGTTTTGAGGACTGGCGATTTGGGGGTCATCAATTCACATGAATCCTGTCCCATAGGAGGGTTCTATCCTTTCCCAAACAAGATTCTGATCTTGGCATAGAAGACGTGCCTCAGTTCTTTTTATGATGAAGCCCTGGGTCTGGGCCTTGGCTTTCTCTGCATCCCCACTTCAGTTGATGAGAGCCTCTTCATGTGCTACCAAGGGGGCCAGATGGTTTTCAGTCCCCCTTTCAGTGACTCTTGGTCTTTTGAGTTCTTTTTCCAAAGCATCACTCCTGCCTAACAAGAGCTGCCTATAAGGTACTGTTTCCCTCCGTGTTTCTCAAATACCTGATACATCACACCTAGTGCTAGCGTCTATCCATGTACAGAAATACCATTTTACTTTATTATTTTATGCAATATATTTTATTTACTTTTAATTAAAATATATTTGATTTACAATGTTGTGTCAATTTCTGCTGTATGGCATAGTGACCCAGTCATACATATATAAACATTCCTTTTCTCATATTATCTTCTACCACGTTCTATCACAAGAGATTGGATATAGTTCCCTGTGCTGTACAGCAGGACCCCATTGCTTATCTGTTCTAAGTGTAATAGTTTGCATTTACTAACCCCAAACTCCCCGTCCATCCCATTCCCTCCCCCTCGACCACCACAAGTCTGTTCTCTATGTCTGCATTTCACTTTATTATTGGCACCAGTTTTAATAACAGCACTGCAGTCTGTGCTGGGGCTACCTGTGCTCCCTCAGCTACCATGGATGAGATCCTCATTGCCAAGTGGGTGGTGGGTGATCCAGCTCCCAAAGCCCATCCCGGGGTTGGTACTTTTGATAACTGCTGTTGCGGGTTGGATTCGCCAGGATGCAGACTCTGAGATGGAAATTGGTGTGTAGTAGGCTGCCAGGGAATGCTCCTGGCATCAATTCCCAGAGAAGAGAAGGGAAGGGAAGGACAGGAAGAAGGTTTGAGCAGAGGGAGAAGTTGAACAGCAATGCAGTTTCAAGGAAGTCCTCAGTCATACTTCTCGGCAGCCCCGAAGTTAGAACGACTCTTCTGGATTGTCCCAAGTTGGGGTGAGGGTCCTGCGCCCCACTTGGATCAGCTGTGCTGTGTGGGCTTCTCTGGGAATGAGGTGCAGCCTTCATTACACAGGCAGTCCCTGTAAGGTCCTGAAAGCTGATGGCTTTCTGCCAAGGGCCCTTCTGGCAGTTGGGGAATAAGTCCTTCATCATCAGCAGAGAACAGGGTAGCACACTGTAGCATCCACATATGGATTCCTATTTGCATCACCGAGATTTTGTCTGGTGACTAGAGTACAATGTGTACTCAAAAAGCTTTTTCTAAATTCATCAGTGTTGCCCTGTGGGCTGAATTCTGCCGTGCTTTGTGTTTGCCTCTAATTATGGCTTCTAGGACTTAGGGCCCAAGGTCTGCCAACTCTGTGTCTTCAGGCTGCTGACGGGTTGCTCCGATGGTCAGTTACTAGCTGCAGATGCCTTCCCCACCCAGCACCCATCATAAGGCAACTTCTTGTCTAGATACGTACATTGCAACACAACAATGGGAGGAAAAATATGTGTACGTGTATGTGTAACTTGGTCCCCATGCTGTACAGTGGGAAAAAAAAAATAATAAGGCAACTTCTTTCTCCTGGACTTTCTTCACTTGCTGCTTCCTCCAAGCCCTGGTCTACCGTGGGGCCATTGCAGCATCTGTATCTGAATTTGCCCAGCGCTCTGGACTCAAAGCCCAGTAAGAATGAGCCTGACTTGACTCCCAGTATTCCAGGATCTGCTTCTGCCACTCATTCATGGCTTTCTCAATTTTAGCCTTTTGGTTAAAACTTCATTTGGACTCTACTTAATTCTTTTTTTTTTTTTTTTTGGTCTTTTATCCTTTTTAGGGCCGCACCTGCAGCATACGGAAGTTCCCCGGCCAGGGGTCCAATCGGAGCTGCAGCCGCCGGCCTACACCAGAGCCACAGCAACGCAGGATCCGAGCCGCGTCTGCGACCCACACCGTAGCTCACGGCAACGCTGGATCCTCAACCCACTGAGCAAGGCCCAGGATCGAACCCGCAACCCCATGGTTCCTAGTCAGATTCATTTCCGCTGCGCCACAATGGGAACTCCTTACTTAACTCTGAAGCTTCACTCTGGATGGTGCCTTTCTGGTATTTCCTGGCTTTAAGCTCTGGAGCTCATAAGCAAAAACAAGCAGCCCCACACTCACTCCAGCCCCTGCTTGCCTTCAAATACACTTTGACAACAAGGGGCTGAAAGACTTAAGAGCAACTCTGGATTCAAGCAATGTACTTTTGGAACCCAATCCTCATTTTTTCCATCCAGAGCAGTGCCTATTTCCAGCGCTCCTGAGGGCGGACAAATGTGAAGGAACCTGTTTTGCACTCTGTAAAACCCCCCAAGTAGAAATTACCATACAACTAAGCCAAGATCTAACTTCCAGAGAACACTGAGGGGTGTAACTATAAACATTGTATATAATTAGGGTTCTTTCTTCTGATGCTAGTTTGTTATTTTTTTTCACTTCAAGGCAGTGGAAGGCATTTCCTTTATGTTGTTACTCCTGTTTTCCTGTTTTTTAACCTGTTTACACCTGATTTTCATTTTCCACATCATCTATTTGTTTTCACAGCATAAATGCTGTGACTTCCCATCATTGTATACTTTTCATTATTTACCAAAAATGGATAACTTCTAGACTTATTGGCAGGCAAAGAAAGCACTGTGAAAGTTGATCTCTGTTCCTACTACCTAGCAAATTGGTAGTAATCACTTAATAGAAGTGGAAAAGTACAAATTTTATTTGATGCAGCAAAGTGGTAATTTCTCCAGATACACAGCAGTGCTCGTTCATCCTTATTGTAAAGTTAACTCAGACTGGCACTCGAGTGGCTTCACTCCCTGGCTCCCCCTACCATATCCCTCAGAACAGCCAGTCCCGAGCTACATATGGGCTGTGTTCCAAAAATGTGTTTGAAAGTCAGTTTAGGACTCAGATCACTTTTCCCATGGAAGCAATGTAATAAGTGAAAGTTGACTCCAGGGGCCAGTCCCCCAAAGTCAACCGAACACACAATGTAGCTGAGATTGGGAGGGCAGGAGTTCTATTCCCAATGGCCTCCCCCCTGCTGCCTATACCCCTAATCCCATCTGCCCTTCACACAGCTGTGGCCAGTGATCTCCCTTACGATACGACTCAGTGCTTAAAACCCTACCTCTCCCCCAGAGCCCCACGTCAAATCAAGTTTCAATTCTATCCCCTAAATATGTCTCTAACCTTAATGGTTTTTTCCATCCTCAGTGCTAAGATCTTAATCTAGGCCGTGACCTGTTCTTACCCAGACTGTGAGAAGGGTCTCCCAGCAGGTGCCCCTCTCCCCTTCCCACGTGCCCACGACACTGCTGCCACCCTCTGGAGGATGGCCCAGAAAATCTTTCAGTCTTGTCACAACCCCCTGTAAAAGCCCTCATCTGCTGCCACAGCAAGTCACATGCTTCTGCACATGATATTTGCTTAACTAGGAATTCCTGAGAAATGTCTGCTTAAAGCCAAGTGTCAGCTCCTCTGGGAAGTCTTCCCCAACAACCCGAGAGAGAAAACCACTCACTCCTCATGCTGCCAACGCACTTTTATTACAGCCGCCGCACAGGACTCGTGACGGATCATCAATAGGAGTGTGAGGAGGACAGATTCCCTCTCCTCATTCCCCAGAATCTCATTATAGATAGAAGCAGAAATCAGTAACCACAGAACATTCACTTTACTTATGTAAGTGTGTTTACAGTGCTGTGGATTCAAGGACAAAGGAGTAACTAACTTTTCCTTAACTGAGGGCCTGGAAATAATTAAAGAGGAAGTGATATTTGAGTTGATACTTGAAGGGTGACTAGAACTTCATGAAGTGCTTCAAGGGGAAAAGGGCATTACAGGTAGAGAGATTAGTTTTTGCAGAGGCACAAAACCATGAGAAAGTTTAGACTGTTTGGGAAAGTGTAAATAGTTTCATATGGTTCCAGGGCAAGGCAGGTAAGAGAGAGCAATGGAAACCAGGCAAAATCAGATCATGAAAAGCTTTAGCAGCCAAAGTAGAAAGTTTCGATTTTATTCTATTTGGATGCCTATGAGAGTTACGTCTGCTGGGTTACTCTTCTTTGTTATCACTTCTGGCAGCTGGCACCAGGTGGGCACATAGTAAGCTAGTTATTTATATTTTTGTCATGATTTTAATAATGCTTTTTGTTATCTCTTTGTGATAAGGTCTGGGGAAATATAGGCAAAATTAATAGTTAAAGATAATAAAATTTGTAAAGCAACCTATTATTATTATTATTTTTTTCTCTGGAGGGTTTTTTCTCCCAGTTTTATTGAGGTCTAATCAACATATAATAACATCATATTAAAGCATATAGCATAATGATTTGAGAGATACATATTTTTCCAAAAAGTTTACCGCAGTAAGTTTAGCTAACATTCATCACCTCACATAGTGTATCTTAAGACTAAAAATCCTATCAAAGGGTTAAGATATATGCGATTTTATTTGCTATTGCCAGCTCTTCCTCCACTGGGTTGTATTTTTTTTTTTAAAGCAACCTATTATTTCTAGACATTTACTTCCATTATTTTATTTTATTTTAGTCTTTTTGCCATTTCTTGGGCCGCTCCTGCAGCATATGATGGTTCCCAGGCTAGGGGTCGAATCAGAGCCATAGCTGCCAGCCTACGCCAGAGCCACAGCAACACGGTATCCGAGCCGCGTCTGCAACCTACACCACAGCTCACAGCAATGCCAGATCGTTAATCCACTGAGCAAGGGAAGGGATTGAACCTGCAACCTCATGGTTGCTAGTCGGATTGTTAACCACTGCGCCACGACGGGAACTCCTGCTTCCATTATTTTAATACTAAAATAAATCAAGAGACACAAGAAAATGGGTATTACTTTTTCCCTTTAGTTGTATGTTTCTGTACAGTTTAAACATTTAGAAAATCACGTTCATACGCTTTTCTAATTTCCAAAAGAGTTTATATTTTGTTAATTTAAAAAAGCAAATGGAGGCCTAAATATTGAAGTTTGAAAAATGATTCCCTCATTAACTTACATTCCCTTTGAGATTTATTGCACAGTAAATTAGTTAATTGCAAACCTTCCAGCAATGTTTTACTCCATTATAGATTACTTTGGAAAAACAAATTTGAGTTTTCCCTCTTGAACAATGAGTGGTTTATTTTAAAGTAGGTGAAAGGTTATGTGAAGGAAAAAAAACCCCAGCTTCACAGATGTATGGCTTAAAGTTTGCCAAGTACTTAGAGAAGGGTTACACTAACTTCAAACGGTTGGAAAATATAAGGTAATGTGAGAACATGAAGGCCTTGTTTCTTTTTCAGCTCTTGCTCTCCCCTCAGTTCCCTGCAAACCATCAACATAAAGAGCAGGGAGTGCTAGAAATCGCATCCACTGGTGGAGAGGAAATGAACACAATGGGACCGAGAAACGCAATGCAATGCATGTCCTCTATTATATTTGCAATTGGGTTATGCTGTCCTTGGATACGAATTTTACATTCCCTAGTGAGCCTGAGAGTCTGTCTGTGCTCCAATTACTGTGTTGCTCAATTCAAGCAATGATCCACAGCCAGTGACAGTGTACAGAGCTGTCATTTCTTGGTAGGTTGAGCACTTGTTTGTATATTTTATGTACCTTAAAAAAGGCACAGTAAATCTTGGTGCTATAAAAGTTGATATTCCACATGAGTTGTCAATTGCTAGTCAAGTGTCTCAAGCCTTTCTCTTTAGGTGATGGAGCTTAAAATCTCAGCAGGGAGAGGTTCTTGAATTTGAATTCTCTCCCATAAGCACTCCAGTAAGACACTGTTTTTTTCTAAGATAGACCTCAGGGTGCTAGTGTGGAAGAGAGCAGAAGATGCCATCCCAAGATAAATTCTTAGGCAGAAGGATTATTTTGAACTGATTATTTGAGAAACAGCAGATACAGGAGAAGCTCTTAAAACAGTGATATTTTCCTTTGGAAAGGGGCATTTACATTGATAAAGGAAATTTCCATTTGTAAGTGGAGTCAGGAAGAGAAGGGTGATTAAATCACAAAAGAATCTTGTCAGTGGAAAAGGCACCAACTTAAATCTATACCACAAATGGCACTCTTTTCCTGGTAGCCTCCCCATAACCAACTCTCCATCCCACACCCCTTTCTTTCCAGTATTATGTTGTTTTTAAAAATTATTACTATTATTTTAATTGAAGTATAGTTGATGTACAATATTAGGTAAGTTGGAGGTATATGATGTAGTGATTAACAATTTTTAAAGTTTATACTCCATTTATAGTTATTATAAAACATTGGCTACATCTTTCTTTTTTTGCCTTTAGCTGAAGATGGCATTTAAGATGGTGTCTTGGGCCACCTTGGGAAGTTACTTAGAGAGAAATGGGTGTGGGTTGGAGAGTTGGTTATGGGCAAGCTACCAGGAAAAGGGTGCTATTTGTTGTACAGATTTAAGTTGATGCCTTTTCCACTGACAGGATTCTTTTGTGATTTAATCACCCTTTTCTTCCTGACTGGGCATCTCCCCTGTGTACAGGAGATCTACATGTTGATAAACTTCTGCA
Organism: Phacochoerus africanus; assembly: GCF_016906955.1. Classification (NCBI taxonomy): domain Eukaryota; kingdom Metazoa; phylum Chordata; class Mammalia; order Artiodactyla; family Suidae; genus Phacochoerus; species Phacochoerus africanus. The sequence goes on from NC_062554.1 coordinate 32,626,204, forward strand.
TTGCTTTCCTCTTGTGAATCTGTCTTTTGTGACAGAAGGTCTGGGTCAAGAATCCTGATGAATAGAGGGAAAATTCTTTGTCCTCCCCTTCAGGTGTTCCCCAGAAACAATCCAAAGGACAGTCACTGTCCTATTTGTGACTCCTCTTGGAGGATACTGTTTGCCCCAATCTGCCCCAGATCTGGGTAGAAACTAACCTTGACGGGAGCCTTTGCCTGGGACCATGCATGATTCCACTACAGGCAAGCTGTTTTTACCCAGTAACAAGCCTTTCCTTATAGATGAAGGAAGTGACTTCCTGTGGGATGTGATTTTAGGAGTGGAAGTTCACCTGAGGTTCCTGGAAGAAATGCTTTTCCTAGCTGCTCCCTCCCTGATACACAGCTTCATTCCTTCTGTCAAAAAGCAAATGTACCCTAGAGAATAGTTAAAGATGTTTGTTGTTATAAGTCATTTACATTACAGTGAGAATGAGGCTCTTATTTAACCTGAGCACAGGCTTTAATAAAAAGTGGAAGAGGAGTTCCTGTCGTGGCGCAGTGGATAACGAATCTGACTAGGAACCATGAGGTTGCAAGTTTGATCCCTGGCCTTGCTCAGTGGGTTAAGGATCTGGCGTTGCCATGAACTGTGGTGTAGGTTGCAGACGCGGCTCGGATCCCGAGCTGCCGTGGCTCTGGCTTAGGCCATTGGCTACAGCTCTGGTTCAACCCCCAGCCTGGGAATCTCCATATGCCATGGGAAGTGGCCCTAGAAAAGGCAAAGACACACACACACACACACACACACACACACAAAGTGGAAGAAAAAAAAACATGAAGGTATCGAGATCTTGGCAAGAAAAGGAAAGGGAGAAGGTTGGTTTTAAAACAATAATAATGCCAGAGGGAAAAAGGTGGAGGGATAAATTAGGAGGATGGGATTAACATATATACACTACTACATATACCATACATAACCAACGAGGACCTACTGTATAGCACAGGGCCCTCTACTCAATCTCTTGTGATAACCTATAAGGGGAAAGAATCTGAAAGAGTATATATAACACATACATATATAATTTATATATTGATCTGAATTGCTTTGCTGTACATCTGAAACTAACACAATATTGTAAATCAACTATGCTTTAACATGAGAAAATAAACTTTCCATTTTTTTTTTTTTTTTAGAGCCGCAGCTGCTGCAAATGGAAGTTCCCAGGCTGGGGTTGAATTGAAGCTGCAGCTGCTGGCCTACCTCACAGCTACAGCCATTTGGGATCTGAGCTGCATCAGCTTGAAGCAACGCTGGATCCTTAACCCACTGAGTGAGGTCTGGGATCAAGCCGCATCCTCATGGATACTCGTTGGGTTCTTAACTTGCTAAGCCACAATGGGAGCTCCCTTATTTTCTTTATCACTTAAAAAAAAAAAACCCAATAATAATGGTCAATAGACATAGCATGTAAAGACAAAAAAGGCCGGCTGAAGATGTTCAAGATAACTTCACTACAGTTTTGCCTAAGGTGAGGCTGAATACAACATTACTCTTTTCATTTTATTTTTTTTTTCTCTGTAATGTTTCCCTTTAAACTGAAGGGATAATACATTCACTCAACAAGAGAAACAATTCTAGAGAAAGAATGATAATTCAATTTTTAGAAATTTTACAGAGGAAAATAAAAACCAATACTGAAAAAAAGCCAAATTTTTTCCCCCAGTGGTTCTATTATCAAAGTATAATTAGAATTATGAGTGCAGAGTTAAATTCTGTTTTTCTATCAAGAGGTAATTTTAAGGGGCTATGTCTTAAAATGTGGTTTTTCTTCTGAATACTCTTTGTTCTGCCTCAAAGACATTTTCTCAATATGATTTGTAACCCCTTTTTTTGGTCAAGACACCAGCACCGTGACTTTACACAGTGTGTCATTAGCATACATTTTAAAAATGTACCACTTAAGGAAAAAATGGGATAATAGTACATCTCTCTAAAGCAAAGGTTGGCAAAGTATAGCCCGTAGTTTGTGTCAACTGAAAAAAAAATGCACAACCTAAAAGTTGAGAATTACCTTTTATTCGGTGGACTTACTAAGGACTTAGGCCAGGAAGACAGGCTCTCAGATCGCTCTAAGGGATAGCTCTGAAGAGTTAGGGGAGGAGCCAGGATGTACAGGAGTTTTTACAACAAAGACCAGATAGTTGGAACTTGAGATTATTGTTAACTAAAGAAAACCAGAGAGTTCCCATTGCGGCTCAGCAGAAACGCATCTGACTAGTATTCATGAGGACACAGGTTTGATCCCTGGCCTCCCTCAGTGGGTTAAGGATCTGGCATTGCCATGAGCTGTGGTGTAGATCACAGATGCAGCTCGGATCTGGTGTTGCCATGACTGTGGATAGACCAGCTCCGATTCCACCCCTAACCTGGGAACCTCCATGTGCTGCAGGTGCTACCATAAAAAGACAAAAAAGAAAAAGAAAAAGAAAACCAGACATCTCAAGTTAATGAACGTAGCACTTTTCTATATATGGGATGCAAGAGTCCAGGCTCTCTGAAATCATTCCCTTGATATGCACCTTAGCTACTTCCTGCTTTTCTCTGTCTTGAAGCCCCTCAGGGTGCACAGTTGGGCTGGCTGCAGAGGCTGATGGCTTGATGGCTGCAACATCCTTTGTTTATTGATATGGCAAGCAATATTATTCATTCATACTTAAATCCAGTTTCTTAGCTGTTTTCGTGTGGCCAGTAAGTTAAGAATATTTTCATACTTTAAAGTAGTTTTTTTTTTAAGGTCAAAAGAAGAATAACATGTCATGATATGTAACAATTGCATTAAATCCAAGTTCCAGTATCTATAAACCAAGTTTTATTAGAACACAGCCACACCCATCCATTTACGTGTTGTTTGTAGCTGCTTTCAAACCAAAATGGCACAATCAAATAATTGCAACAGACCATTTGGCCCCCAGAGCCTATAATATTTACTATTTGGTTCTTTGTAGAAAAAGTTTGCCAGCTGCCAGTTTGTTCCCAACGTGTGTTCTAAGGAATAGTCTCAACAGTTGCTCTGCATAAAAAAGGCTTCCATGGTCGATTATGTTGCACAGAGTCTGCAAACTACAACTCACTTTCAGATAATCATGTCTCCATTGGCATAGTAAAGGATCTGAGAAGTCCTAAAGTAAATAAACCCTTTTTAACTATTGTAAGAGAGCTTCCAAAACTTCTTGGACCCCAGAACAATTTCTCTCCTTCTCTTGTACATTATACTTAGAAACTTTCCATGGGACCAAGAGAAATTCTAGCCTAAAAGTTTTATGTTGGGACCTCCTTACATGTGGGAAGTATTTTCAAGCAAGATCCCTGCTGGTCGTTCCACTGAACCTGCTCCCACATACACATTACATTCCTAAGGAAAGTTTAAAGTCGTTTCGTCTGATCATCTCACTTTATAGATGGGAAGATGCAGGTGCATCATGGGCCCGTGCTTTGTTATTCCTTTTGCCTGGAAAGCTCTTCACCCTAGTCATCCATGTAGACTCACCCTCTGCCTCTTCCAGGTGTTGGCTCAGGTGTCACCTTCCTGCTGGGGCTTCCCTGACTTTCCTGATGAAAAGTGAAACCTGCTTCCTAGCACTCCCTACCCACCTTTACTGCATTCTTTTATTTCACAGTATTTGTCACTATCACACCCCTGACATTGACATTTTTTTATTATTACTCAATGAATTTATTACATTTATAGTTGTACAATGATCATCATGATCAAAATTTTTTAAAAGTTATGTGTTATGTCTCATGAGCCTATCAACTCCCAGGGCTTTCTGTCTGGTTGTACCCCAGGGCCTAGAATAGCTTGTGACTCACATGCATTCTATTCAGTATGTACGTGTTGTTGTGCAGTAGCGGCAAAACCAGGGGCTTGTTCCCAGACCTCCTGTATCTTCCGGTAGGAAAGCAAGTGGGCTCGGAGAACAAATGTGCGATTTTACCTTCATGTATGTTCAGATTTATATCTTAATTCTTTTTTGGGGGGGGTGCCCCTGTAGTGTACGGAAGTTCCCAGACTAGGTGTTGAATCGGAGTTGCAGCTGTTGGCCTACACCACAGCCACAGCAACTCGGAATCCAAGCCTGTGATCTACACCACAGTCATAGCAAGGCCAGATCCTTAACCCACTGAGCAGGATGGAACCCACATCCTCATGGATACTAGTCAGGCTCTAAACCACTGAGCCCCAACAGGAACTCCCTCATATCTTAATTCTGACACTGTAGTGGTGGCAATTGGGACTAGGTTTCACCCAGAAAGCAGTGATACAATGAGGCGTAATTTTAATTTTTATTATTCTCCTGTGATAAAGAGGTCAGGGCAGACATGGCAACGCTACAGCCATCAAGGACCCAAGTTCCTTCCACCTATTTGCTTTACCCTCCTTAGACTCTGGTCTCCTTCCCCAGGTCCATTTCCCCCCCCCCCCCCCCCACGCCTTGGGGGCTCCAGGCACAACATGTGCTACTGGCAGGAGGAAGAATTCCATTTCCTCTTTGGAGTCTTCCCAGTGACTTCTGCTTCTTTCTCATGGACCATCCCTGGGCTGGGAAATGGGGATGTTTTTAATCCCAACAAAGCTTTGCTCTGCTGGTGAGGAACAAGGAGAGGTTAGCTATTGGGTGGGTAACTAGTAGTCACTTGTAGCTCTGGAACATTGGTCCTGCGCCTTAATGATATCTACCTTGTAGAGGGTTTTCATTTGCTAGGGCTTCCAAAACAAAATACCACAAACTGGGTGCCTTTAAACAACAGAATTCATGTTCTCACCCTTCAGGAGACCTGAAGTCTGGAGTCAAGGTTTCCAGAGGAATAGCAGTAGAGCTGATTGCTTGCTTGAGGCTCTGACAGCGAAACCACACAGATGAGGGGAGAGCTTTCTTCCACCCTCATAATGTTCCTGGCTACGTCTGAAAATTAAACAGACAAAGACATACGCAGGCAGAAAGCATACAAATATATTTAGAATCTAATTTTATGTGACCCAGGAGCCTTCACAGGGAAATGAAGGCCTGAAGAATTGCTTACGCATATATTTGTATGGCACGTTTGCTGAAGGGTGGAAGGTATAACAGGACAAGGGGAAGGAGGTGTGAGCAGAAAGCTGGGGGAAACTTGGCAAAGCCTGCTCGTTTGGATTCTTGGCAGCCCTGGTCTTTGGAGATAAGGATGTTCCTTCCCTTTGAGTATAGGGAAGGCATCTCTTACTGAGAGTTTTATGATCTGCCTCAGGGGAGAAGGGCAGGGTGATGCTGGTGGTGAGGTCAGCGTGACTTTTTGTGTCTGCTGTTTCTGCAAACTCCTTCAGCCTATGCCTAGGTGCCTTATTTTGTTTTTGTGTTTGTTTTCTTTTTAATGGCCACACCCACGGCATATGGAAGTTTCTGGGCTAGGGATTGAATCTGAGTTGCAGCAGCAATGCCAGCTCCTTTAACCCACTGCCCTGGGCTGGGGATCAAACCTGCACCTCTTTAACGACCTGACTCGCTGCAGTTGGATTCTTTTTTTTTCTTTTTAGGGTTGTACCTGTGGTATACGGTAGTTTCCAGGCTAGGGGTCCAATCAGAGCTGCAGCTGCCAGCCTACACCACAGCCACAGCCATGCCACAGCCAAGCCACACCTGCAACCTGCGCTGCAGCTTGTGGCAACACCTGATTCTTAACCCGCTGAGCAAGGCCAGGGATCAAACCCACACCCTCATGGATACTACTCGGGTTCTTAACTCTCTGAGACACAATGGGAACTCCCTGTAGTCAGATTCTTCACCCACTGCTCCACAGTGCCAACTGCCAGGTGTCATATTTTGGAACAGTGTGTCCTGGACCTAGCCATAGGCAATCCTTAGCCTTTCTTGGCTTGCAGGTTCATTTCTCCAATCTTGGCCTCATTTTTTTCTTCTTCTGTGTCTTCAGTGTGTCTTTTTCTGTACCTTGTCTAGACACTCTCTTTGGATTTAGGGCCCATCCTTCTCCAGCATAATCTCATCTTGATCCTTATATCGGCAAAGACCCTACTGCCAAATAAGGTCATATTCTGAGGTTCCAGGTGGGAACCTGACTTTTGGTGGGAAACACTCTTCAATACATGACATCGAGTTATGGTGATGCTTATAGATTGTGGATATAAAGTGCTAGCACAGACTGTCCTATCAGGAAAATAAATCTTTTTACAGAGATGTGACTATGAATCTACATACACGGTCACAAAACTCTTTTTGCAAGTTATATGAGAAAAGATGAACTTTCCTGCCTTTCTTAGGCTTATGTATATTTTCATGCATTTCAAGCATATATCACAGGCATTTGGTTCTATAATATAGCATTTAGTTCTGTGATCCTGAGGATTAAACCCGGGGAAAATTAGGTGTTGGACTTGAGAAATATCATTCATCTGTATCATGTGAAGAAATTTAGGGAAATTAATAGAAGTGCCCATGGCCACAAGTGCCTCTTGGGTGGATGCCCTGCTCAGAATCATTCCTCCCTTTGTAGGAAATGCCAACAGCTCAGCCAGTGGTATCGGACTGCCCTGGAGGCCAGAGATTGGTTTAAGGATGAACCCTGATCGACTTATCAGATCCTCTTTTTAAAGTATCTGGGGAGTTCCCGTTGTGGCGCATCAGAAGCGATTCCGATTAGGAACCATGAGGTTGCAGTTCGATCCCTGGCCTTACTCAGTGGGTTAAGGATCTGGCGTGGCTTGATCTGGTGTTGCTGTGGCTGTGGCATAAGCTGGAGGCTATAGCTCTGATTAGACCCCTAGCCTGGGAACCTCCATATGCTGCAGGTGTGGCCCTAAAAAAACAAAAAGACCCCCCAAAAATAAAATAAAAAATAAAGTATCTGGATTTTTTTTTCCTTTGTCTTTTTAAGGCGGCATTGGAGCACAGGAAGGTTCCCAGGCTGGGCATCAAATCAGAGCAGTAGCTGCCGGCCTATGCCACAACCTTGTGGAATCTGAGCCTTGACTGTGACCTATATCACAGCGCATGGCAACACCAGATCCTTAACCCACTGAGCAAGGCCAGGGATCAAACCCACATCCTGATAGATACTAGTTGGGTTCTTTAACCACTGGGCCACGATGGGAACTCAGATTTTTTGTGGGGGCAGGGGAGCTGCACTGTGGCATGAGAAAGTTTCCAGACCAGGGATTGAACCCTTGCCACAGCTGTAACCAGAGCCACAGCAATGACCCTGCTGAATCCTTAACCCACTGAGCCACGAAGGAATGCCAAAGTGACTTTCTTTAGTAGTTCTCAACAGTGTCTTGTCTTTAAACTACAGATATAAATAGTGAGTGAGTGGAGCTGAGCCCTGTTGCTACAGCCTTCTGGTCCTGCTTCCTGCTTGCTCCAAGGGCAAACCCAGATCTTTGCAATTCATTTGTGCTTTGGGGTTCATTGAAGCTGGTACAAGTCATTTTCTGCAACCCAAAGAACCTTACCTAATAAAATACTGAATTCTCGGGTTACTAAACCCAATATGCAAAGGATGGTACACAAATTACATATTTTAAAAAAATTTTATTCAAGTATAGTTGACTTACAATGTTGTGTTAATTTTTGCTGCATAGCAAAGTGATTCAGTTATACATACATATATGTATTCTTTTTTTTTCTTTTTTTGATTTCTCTCTCTCTCTCACACACACACACACATACACGCGCGCGCACTCCTGCATATTTATTTATTTATTTTGTCTTTTTGCTATTTCTTTGTGCCGCTCCCGCGGCATATGGAGGTTCCCAGGCTAGGGGTCGAATCGGAGCTGTAGCCACCGGCCTACACCAGAGCCACAGCAATGCGGGATCCGAGCCGCGTCTGCAACCTACACTACAGCTCACGGCAACGCAGGATGGGTAACCCACTGGGCAAGGGCAGGGACCGAACCCGCAAGCTCATGGTTCCTAGTCGGATTCATTAACCACTGCGCCACGATGGGAACTCCCATATATGTATTCTTTTTCATATTCTTTTCCATTATAGCTTATCACAGGATATTGAATATAATTCTCTATGCTATACAATAGGACCTTGTTGTTTTTCCATCCTATACATAATACTTTGCCTCTGCTAGTCCCAAACTCCCAATCCTTCCCTCCTCTACCCCTTTTCCCCCTTGTCAATGACAAGTCTGTTCTCTATATCTGAGAGTCTGTTTTCGTCTCATAGATATGTTGATTTGTCATATTTTAGATTCCACAGGTAAGTGATATTATATGGTATTTGTCTTTCCCTTTCTAGGTTTATCCATGTTGCTGCAATTGGCTTTTTTTTTTTTCATTCTTTTTAATAGCTGAGTAATATTACATTGTATGTATGTATCACATCTTCTTTATCCATTCATCTGTCAATGGACATTTAGACTGTTTCCATGTCTTGGCTATTGTGAATAGTGCTGCTATGAACATAGGGGTGCATGTATCTTCTCAAGTTATAGTCTTATCTGAGTATATACCCAGGAGCAGAAATGCTGTCTTATCTGGCAACCCTAATTTTAGTTTTTTGAGGAAGCTCCATACTGTGCTTCATACTGGCTGCACCAATTTACATTGCCAACAATGTAGGAGGGTTCTCTTTTCTCCACACCTTCTCCAGCCTGTGTTATGTGCAGTCTTGTTAATGATGACCCTTCTGATTGGTGTGAGGTGGTATCTCATTGTAGTTTTGGTTTGCAATAAAATGAAAGACTATATCTACTTTCATAAGTTTTTTATTTAAATAACCGTATCTATTTACTTTTATGATAAAGAATGCAAACCTGATTTTAAAGCAATCTTCACTGTCTGGATAAACATCAGCACATTGAAACCCTTAAGCATGTCACTGGACCTTCAAGTGTCAAGACTTCCATTTTTCTGAACCCTGGGAGGGTGGAGCTAAAAGAGCTGGGGCAGGTGCAGATAGAATTGGCACCAATGCTGTATTTATCCAACATGTAATGTGTCCATCTTTTCTCCATTAAAAGAAAACTTTCACTTAAAATAGAAGTTCCCTGGTGGCCTACTGGTTAAGGATTGGGCATTATTATTGCTGTGGCTTGGGTCACTGCTGTGGTGTGAGTTTGAGCCCTGCCTGGGAATTTGCTCCTGCTGCAGACGTGGCCAAAAAAACAATTTTTTTTGTTTTTGTTTTTGTTTTTTTTTGTTTGTTTGTTTTTAGGGCTGTACCCGCTGCATATGGAAGTTCCCAGGCTAGGGGTTGAATCGGAGCTACAGCTGTTGGCCCTGCACCACAGCCACAGCAACACTGCATCTGAGTGTCATGTGCGACCTACACCACAGCTCATGGCAATGCCAGACCCTCAACCCACTGAGCGAGGCCAGGGATCAAATCCTCGACCTCCTGGTTCCTAGTAGGATTCGTTTCCACCGCACCACAACGGGATCTCCAAGATTTTCTTTTTTCTTTTCTTTTCTTTTTTTTTGCTTTTTAGGGCCACACACTGCGGCATATGGAGGCTCCCAGGCTAGGGGTCAAATTGGAGCTACAACTGCCGGCCTACACCACAGCCACAGCGATGCTAGATCCTTAACCCACTGAACAAGTTAAACCTGCAACCTCGTGGTTCCTAGTTGGATTCCTTTTCGCTTTGCCTTGACGGGAACCACCCCCCCCCAATTTTTTTTTAAAATAAATTTAAAAAAAGGAGAAAACTTTCACTTTAAACAAAAAAGTAAGCAAGTAGTGTTTTTTCTTTCTAGGGCCACACCTGTGGCATATGGAAGTTCCCAGGCTAGGGGTCAAACCAGAGCTGTAGTTGCTGGTCTACACCACAACTACGCTTGAACGGAAACACGTCTGCGGCCTGCACCACAGCTTATGGCAACACCGGCTTCTTAATCCACTGAGCATAGGCCAGGGATCAAACCTGCATCCTCATGGATGCTAATCTGATTCCTTTCTTCTGAGCCGTGCCGGGAACTCCCAGCAAGTAGTGTTTTGTCTTTACTGGGCTTCCAATTTTGTGACATCTGAACTAAATCAGTTGCTGAGGACTACACTTCCACGGTGCGGCTTGGGACTAGGCTGTCCCCTGTTAGAATGTAAGTCTCACTAAGGCTGAGATTCTAGTCTCTCCTGTTCACGGTTTCCTGTTACACAGTACCTAGCTTGTAGTAGACACGCAAAAAACATTGGATGGATGAATGGTAAGTTGAAGGGAGTTGCCACTAGGTGGCGATGTTTTCTTGGATCTGTACTACAACTCTTCACAGCATCAACAGTCCAAGGATAGGTGGTGGCTTGAGGCGGAGTGGGCAGAGGGATGATCTCATCAGTCACACGCGTTGGAACCTCCGCCAGCCAGCCCCCTCGTGGCTGAAACTTCATCCCCCACCGGCTCCCCCCAGCCCTCTAAGATGCTAGGGGTTGGAGAATCACACATTTTTCTTCTTAAGTAATCTCAGATATAACTTGCTCTATTCCAACCTGTTGTATTCCGACTCCCAGATTTTGCAAACCAACAAAATGGGGAACGGCCAAGCTGTAAGCTCCACAGTGGTAGCTTAGCCTTCAGCAATTGATTTAGTTCAGTTATAACAAACTCCGGAGCCCAAAATAAAGCTAATACACCAAACTACTGTATATATAGTGTGTGTGTATAACTATGAGTTTCCTGAAAACTCTTCTAAGATTGTGACATTGGAAACTGGAAGAATGAATGGGAATTTGGAGGCACAGAAGTAAGAGAAAGTTCCAAAGGAAGAGAAAGGCAGAGGACAGAGCAAAGAGAAGCACATCAGTGGGTTCTCTGGGCAACAGCTGCAGGGTTACGAGTGCACTGCCCAAGGGCTCTTTACCTGCTGTCCCTTGGCCCAGCCCCCTTCCCTCCCATCATGCCTCACTCTGTTACTTCACATCCTCCGGCAGGCTTCCCTGGCTGCTTCCCTAGAATAATCACTGAGACCTACCTCCCATCTTGTTCTCTTTTCTTTCAGAGCACGTCCACTAATCATCTATTTGTGCAAGATCTGTCTCTCCAACTACAGTATAAGCTCACTGAAGGCAGGACTTTGCCTGTCTTTTCATGGGGCATCACCAGTCCCTAAATTAGAGACTTTAGTGAACACAGAGAAAGGCACACAATACCAGTAATAAAAGTGAGCCACCTCTGCACAGCAACGACTGTCCTTTCTATCAAATGCTGCCTTCCAGAAAGGAAGGGGAGGATTGTGCAATCCCCTCCCCTACATATAGAGCTACCATATTATCTGCTGTGAAGATCAGGTTATGAACCAACTATAGATGAGCTTTGCATGTGTCCTCTCACTGCCAGCCTGTGGTGTCACGAAGAGTAAGAGAAGTTGTTTAAGCTTCAGATGGGGAGGAATATACTGGAAACAGAAAGGACACAACTAGAGGCAGTTAAAAATTTATCTCATACTCAAATCCATTCGTTGTCATGGTCCTGCTATAGTCTCAGACCCAGTTCTCAGAACAATTAAATCCTCTTATGACATTTTATTTAGTTTTAGTTTTAGTTTTTTATCTTTTTGTCTTTTAGGGCCGCAGCCGCAGCACATGAAAGTTCCCGGGATAGGGGTGGAGTCAGACCTGTAGCTCCAGCCTACACCACAGCCACAGCTATGTGGGATCCGAGCCGTGTCTGCGACCTACACCACAGCTCACTGCAACACCAGATCCTTAACCCATTGAGCAACACCAAGGATTGAACCTGCATCCTTATGGATCCTAGTCAGGTTCATTAACCACTGAGCCATGATGGGAACTCCCTCTTATGACATTTTACATTTCCTAAGCAAGTAAGAAAAACTTAGAAAGCTTCCCACACAAGAGAAATGTCAGATTAATTATGTGCAGAGGTCTGAACCACGGCAAAATGAAAATCTTCATAATGACATTTAAACTGTCTCCCCATAATGCACGGACAGACTTGGGGTGCCCTCCAGTGCAGGGAATGCTATTGGGAGAAGCTTGAAGAAGATTCTCCTTTAGTACTTTCCAGTCTTAATAAGGCCAGATTTTCTTTCTTTTGTTGCTAAATGTGCAATGCCACATCTTCTATTCTTGCCGCCAGATGGATGTGATTTAGCATAGTACTACCCCATCAGCATTTCTCTTCAAACATGTCAGTATAATGCTGAGCTGGAGCCTGTATAAAAGGTAATTAACCACAAAGACAATTATAGTTTAAGCAGCTGTTTAAAAATCTGAGATATTATGAAAAGTTACCATTTTAAAAAAACACGTAAAATTTTCTGGAATATCTTGACCTTTTATAACTAACCTACAATACATGACTGTGTATTTATGATGATGAAATTATGCTCTGAATTGACTTCACGCTAGGTTTTTTTTTTTTTTTTGAGTTTCACAGTCTTTGAAGCTATACTCAGAAAAGGAAAGAAAAGTAAAACTACCATGAAGCTATAAATTATGTTTTCTTTTTTTTAAACTGAACCATGTGGGTCAGGCTTTTGCTTTTTTACCGCTAGAAGGTGCTAATATCACTATTAAACAGAAGTTCACTGTTTAATGTTTCAAGTGTGACAAGCATGTGAAGAAGCCTGTGAAGAAGCCTGGTGACACAAATTATTGTGTTTCATTTTGAAAAATTAACCAATATTAGTTTTGTGTGGAAAGACAACATACAAAGTTCTGGTTTTTTGCTCTAATGGGAGAACACAATCATAAATGCTCTCAGTTTTCAGTCCAAAAAAGTAATATAAAGAAGGAATACATACAAAAAATAAAATAATCTTTTAGTCTCTCAAATATATTAAAGTACACTGAGATTTACTCTTTGTATGTTGAGATGACTCAATGATATTAAGGTGGAATATCTGACAAGTGAACAGAAAATGAATGAGTAAGGTGTTCACCTTAACATTCTTTAAAATACTGTATGATGGCTATATCTTCACATAGCGGAACACTGAGTAATCATAAAAATTGTGTAAATCTGGATTTATTATCGTAGAAGGCTACCATGCAATATTTTTAAGTTAAGAATGCAGGTTACAGGAGTTTCTGCTGTAGTGTAAGGGGATCAGTGCCATCTCTGCAGAGCCGGGGAGGCAGGTTTGATCCCTGGCCCTGCAAAGTGGGTTAAAAGGATCCAGTGTTGCTGCAGTTGCAGCATAAGTCACATCTGTGGCTGGATCTGATCCCTAGCCCGGGATCTCCATATGCTATGGGACAGCCAAAAAAGAAAAAAATTCAGATTACAAAATAGTAATTCAATGTATAATTTGAAGAATTTAATGATAGAAAAAGCATGGCATATGTTCACCAAAATGATGACATGATTCTTTGCAGTTATCTTCTGGTTGTGTGATCTTGAGACAGGTGTGACCACTATGTACCTTCAGTTTCATCAGTAACAAATGGAGGCAATGATACTTCATAATAATACATGCAAAGCACTAAGCAGAGTGTTGAATACATAAGTACTCAAAATATATTAGCCATCATAATCATTATCCCGTCTGTATTTTATGATTTTATGAGCATGTATATGTTAATGTTATAATCAGAAAAGATAATGAACTTTTTAAAAAAGATAATGCACACTGGGGAGGAGGGAACAGAATGTATTCCCCTCTGTAAGAACAGTAAGTCGGTTCCCATTTACCCAGAATGTTACATAGTCCCATCTTTTTTTTCTTTTTTTTTTTTTGGTCTTTTTGCTACCTCTTGGGCTGCTCCCTCGGCATGTGGAGGTTCCCAGGCTAGGGGAGCTATAGCTGCCAGCCTAGCCCAGAGCCACAGCAATGCTGGATTGGAGCCGCGTCTGCAGCTTACACCACAGCTCATGGCAATGCCAGATCCTTAATCCACTGAGCAAGGCCAGGGATCGAACCTGCAACCTCATGGTTCCTAGTCGGATTCGTTAACCACTGAGCCATGACGGGATCTCCCATAGTCACATCTTTTTAATGTCTGCTTTTCTGGCTATCCTAAACAAGAATTCATTTACCATTTATGGATTAACTCCAGCATTAGGTTTTTTAGTGTCGATTTATCCTAAAGGGTAAAACTTAAATGTTACTAAGTCTAGCATAGAGTAAGGAGTTCAAACTATATTGCAGGTGCAACAAAAGCAATTTAAAAATCTTGATCCTAGCGACACTTTGCATCACAGCTCTTGGTAGATAAGGAATCACTTTCATTTGGAACAAAGACACTTAGGTAAATGTTTGGGTAAGTGGTAGGTACCACAGCTTGGAGCTGGGTGTTGATTGGGTGAGGGCTTTACAGGGAAAAGGAAGTGTGTGCTCTTCAGTGTGAGGGGAAAGATGGGAAAAGGGGAAAGCTGAGGGCAGAAGAAGAGAGGAGGGAAAGAGAGGGGAGAGTGGGTTAGGTGAAGAGAAGGGAGGGGAGGGAAGAGGCTGGTTGGAGGACTGAAGGAAGGACTTCTCAGAAATGTCTCAGTTGTTATGGGCAGTTGGTAATGGGATGGACCCCAGTGATTCTGTAAAGTCTGTGTGCTTCGGTTGGTGGGAAACGATGAGACTGATAGATTTCATATCTTTGTGGTTGCTGGTTGGACAGAGAGAGCTTGTGCAGATGCAGAATTCCAGGAGCATAGGGGATCATGAGACCACATGTATTTCCAGAAATTCACAGAAAACTTGGACACCCCTAGGCCATGAAACTTGGGCTCAAGGCCATCTAAATCTCAAGGGACAAGGGAGGGAGGGCTCCAGGTAGCAGCATTCAGATTACATAAAGGGGTGTGTGTGTGTGTGTGTGTGTGTGTGTGTGTGTGTGTGCGCTTGTGCATGCAAGTGAGAGCAAGAGAGGGAGGGAAATTCACAAATGGGAGGAGAATTGGGGAATGGAGAGAGAAATCAGTTGTGCTTATGAAAAATCTAACTACAACTATATCTAAAGTCCTATAATGGTCACATTTCATGCAAATATAGACTCTTCTGGTTTCCTCCCTGCTTCAAATTAGTAGTTGAATGTATTACCCAATATCCCTGACAAGTGGATATCTCAAGTCATAGGAAACTCAGTGCTTTGGGGGATAGAAAGTCCTTCTTTTGAAAAATGTCTGTGGTTAGGAAGGTTTTTGTTTTGCTTATTTGTTTCTTTTGTCTTTTTAGGGCCACACCCGCAGCATATGGAGGTTGCCAGGCTAGGAGTCCAATTGGAGCTACAGCTGCCACAGTAACATGGGATCTGAGCTGAGTCTGTGACCTACACCACAGCTCATGGCAGCACAGGATCCTTAACCCACTGAGCGAGGCCAGGGAATGAACCTATGTCATCATGGTTGCTAGTCAGATTCGTTTCCACTGCACTGCAACAGGAACTCCTGTTTTGTTTTGGTTTTTTGGGGTTTTTTTAGCATACTTGCAGCATACGGAGGTTCCCAGGCTAGGGGCAAAATGGGAGCCGTAGTTGCCAGGCCTACACCACAGCCACAGCAATGTGGGATCTGAGCCGGGTCTGTGACCTACACCACAGCTCATGGCACACCAGATCCTTAACCCAGTGAGCAAGGCCAGGGATCGAACCTGTGTCCTTATGGATACTAGTCAGATTCGCTTCCTCTGAGCCACTTCAGGAACTCCAGGAAGTTTTTCATATTAAATTAACAGTTCATTCATGCATTCATTCATCTAATAAATACTTATTAAGTATGTACTATGTGCCAGGCACTGTTCTATGCATGAGGATTCACAGGAGCTGCCGGGACAGTACCCTGGCAGGAGTGGCAGTGGCAGCAGCGACCTGCACCCACCAGCAAGGCTGAGGCCACAAGGCCGCAATGCCAGATCAGTGCCAGTGACTGCGGAGACCTTTACTGACCACCGGGAGAAAGACAAGCCACCCAGAAGCTGCCCAGGGGAAGGGATTTGCATGGGCCAAGAGTTCCAGTAATTATAGAAACTGGAGGCTGCTGTCATCATGTCCCACTTTCCAAAACCTATTCACACTCTTCATATCCCAATCCCATGCTAGAATGGCCAGGTTAACACAGGTTACATTACAGATCACATCTCTGCAATATTTTTTTTTTTTGAGCTATTTTATGCAGGGGGTGGGGGTTGGCTATAGCACAGATCTCACCTATTGAGATCTTAAGTTCTAAGACTATTATCCATTTTACTGGCTATCAATCCTAGATTTTACTGCAGTATGAAGTGATGAGCAGTCTCTTCATGATGAGAAGTATCTTCATGCAATCTATTCATTATAGTCGCTAAAATATTGCAAAGGACAAAGTTGAGATCAGATCCTAAGACATCATCAAAATCTTCAGGGAGAAAAAAAAAATCGTTTGGCAATAATCAGGTTGGATTGTACATTAGATACAAACTAACACCACTTATGCCATCATCCAGCCAGTTCCTGTTCATTTTGCTGCAAAGATATGGTGAGAGGCGTTGCCAAGGGCTTTGATGAAATTCAGACATCTGCAGTATTACCACCAGTCTCCTAAGCTTATCAAAACAGGAAGTGGGTGTGTCGGACCCAGATCTTTCCTTGTGATTGCAAACTCTCATGGTGATCACTTCTTCATTTTGTAAAAGCTTACACACTACTGTTTGACTAATTCATAGTAGAATCTTGCTTAAGACGATTTTTGCATTTATTTTCCCCAAATTTTCTGCAGAAGTTCCTTTCTTCCATTTTATGAAAATTAGAACGTTAGCTCATTTCCAGTTCCTACACTATTTTGTGTTATTTTCAAAAATTATTATGTAAGTAATGGTTAAGAAATATGTTCTGCACATTTTTTTGAAGTCATTTGTCCAAGACAGGAAACAAGAATAATTTAGAGTTGCTACTGCTTTTTATAACTCCCTCCCTATATTTTTTAATTTTTAATTTTTATTTTATGTTGGAGTATAATTAATTTACAATGTTGTGTTATTTAAGGATTTCAGGTATACAGCAAAGTGATTAAGTTATACATACACCTCTATCAATTCTTTTTCTGATTTTTTCCACATGTAGGTTATCACAGAATATTGAGTAGTGTTCCCTGTATACAGTAGGTCCTTGTTGATCGTTTTACATATAGTAGTGTGTATATATTAATTCCAAACTCCTAATTTATCCCTCTCTCCACCTCTCCCCTCATTATCTTTTTTTTTTTTTTTTTTTTTGTCTTTTGTCCTTTTAGGACTGCACTGGTGGCTTATGGAGGTTAGGGGTCTAATTGGAGCTACAGCTGCCAGTCTACACCACAGCCCCAGCAATGCTGGATTCAAGCCACGTCTTCAACCTACACCACAGTTCAGCGCAACACCAGATCCTTAACCCACTGAGCGAGTGCAGGGATTGAACCCGCAACCTCATGGTTCCTAGTCAGATTCATTTCTGCTGTGTCACAACGGGAACTCTGGTCCTGGCTTTCTTTTGAAACCCAATTTTGACCTTCTATTTGCTATGCATTAGATTCTATCTTTCTTGACCGACGTAAGTTTGGTCTCATCTCATTATCCCTCATTGCTTTCAACTAAATCAGACTATCAAGATTTCACTTCAGTTTTTGGTCCCATCCTCTGGCAACGGCTACCTGGTTAGTGTTTCTCCCAGTCAAGCCTGAATCCCCTGCAGGGGGGTGGGAATAAGATGGGGTAAACATTAGTAAGAAAATAACAGAGGTCAAGATAATGAGGATTTCCCATCATGGAGCAGTGGAAACAAAGCCAACTATGGACTGTGAGGAACAGCCTGCATGTACTGGCTGTGGTGTAGGCCGGCGGCTGTAGCTCCCATTCGACCCCTAGACTGGGAACCTCTATACGCCACGAATGCAGCCCTAAAAAGCAAATAAATAAATAAATGAAAGAAAAAAAATTTAAAAAAAGAAGAAAGCAAGCCAGGACCAAGTAAGTACGTGTAAGGCTATTGGATCAAATTCAGTAGCTGCTAACAACGTGGTCTCCTGAAAATTCGAAATGTGGCTAGCACCACTGAGGAACAGAATTGTTACTTTCAGTTTAATTTAAACTAATTGATTTGGAAATTTAAAAATTGAATCAATGTCATTTTTTTTTCTTCATTAAATACAACCCCAATGTCCTGAGAGAACTATGTTTCACTTTAACCATTGAATCACTTAAGGTGTGATGTAGGTAGCATGCATCCTTGGCCTGTGTCTTTTCTAGTGTTACACATAAGCGCAGGGCCAATCTAGTTGTTGTCAACAAAGTGATTTTCCTATACATTGATGTAACATTGTAACTCAATTATTTAGATGTTTATGCAGGCAGCCCAAGTTACTATGATACCTACATAAATTGTAACTGGTATTCGAATGGAAATACTTACTAGTTTAATTAAAACATAAAAATTATATTATTGTTTTAATTCAAAAATTAAATTAGACAAATTTTAAAAGAAAAATTGGGAGTTCCTGTCGTGGCGCAGTGGTTAACGAATCCGACTAGGAACCATGAGGTTGCAGGTTCTATCTCTAGCCTTGCTCAGTGGGTTAAGGATCCAGCGTTGCCATGAGCTGTGGTGTAGGTCGCAGACGCGGCTCGGATCCTGCGCTGCTGTGGCTCTGGCGTAGGCCGGTGGCTACAGCTCCAATTAGACCCCAGCCTGGGAACCTCCATATGCCGCGGGAGCGGCCCAAAGAAATAGCAAAAAGACAATAAATAAATAAATAAATAAATAAATAAAGGAAAGAAAAAACTAGGAGAAACCACACCTCAAATTTCACAGTGTTTGGCAATTGCAGTTTGTTGAGACCAAGCAAAACAAAAAAATCTGTCTGCTTGAGGTATGTGTATATTTTCTAAGATAATAAAAAAAACAGTATTAGAGAATTATCAGAAAATACATGGTGTATTTGATATGTTTCCTCTCAACAGTCAAAAAGGTTGTTTTTTGTTTTTAAAAAAAGACTAAATTAGTTGCCTGAAATCAGAAATGAATATCCAGCAAAATTTTAAAAATTATGTCTAACAGGATGTGAGCTTCTAACTGTAGCTTGCTATTAAATGACTTGGATTCTTGCACAGAAAAGAAAATTATTTTTAGATGGCAATATGGTAAAAAATTTATTATCTCAGTTATGGAAATATTATAAAAATTTATTATATCAGTTATAGAAAAAAGTAAAAAGTCATATTTTACAAAAAATAAAGTATATTCAATGAAGTCACCAAACAACTGCACATAGAATACAAGCCCTTTTTAAAAATATCGAAGATGAATTGATTCAGAATTGGAAAGATTTTAAGTAGTTTTCTTTCACACATTTCAGTGCTCTCAGTGAGTCATGCCCATGTAATACTTTGGTTATGTTTAGTCTCAGAGGGCTTCCAAATTTATGAAGAAGTGTGGTCAACTTTTAGTCTAAAGAGTCAGACTCATGCCATAGATATATTTGAAGTTTTTATGACTGTCAAAGAAGAATTTCAGCTAAATATAAGAAAAATTAGTTTCTATTGTGATGAAGGTGATTGAGCTAACACATCAAAAATCTGGATTTTTAGTCATTTAAAGATAAGAGACATGTTTCCTTTATTGCCCTCTTCCGCAAAATGATACCTATTGAAAATATTTATGCTCGGTTTTCTGAATCAGACTCATAGAAGGTGTCACAGATAGAGTTATTAAAATTGGTCAATGTGTAAACACCAGTGCTGTGACTCAGCACCAGTTCATGGCACTGTTGAAAGAAGTAGAAGACACTGAATTTAATGATCTTGTATTACTGACCAATGCTCACTGGTTGAATTGTAAAAGAATTTTACTAAGATTTACTTTGTTGATGGGAATTTCCTGGTGGCCTAGTGGTTAAGAACTTGTTGTTACTGCTGTGGCATGGGTTCGATCCCTGGCATGCTGTGGGCAGGGCCAAAAAAAGTTTACTTTGTTGTTGACTCCAGTTCAAGATTTTCTTGAAACAAAAGAATGTTTGCCAAATCATCAATAATGGAAGAAAAAACCATGATTATGATCCATCTTTTCTTTTCTTTTTTTTTTTTTTGTCTTTTATCTTTTATCTTTTAGGGTCGAACCCGTGGCATATGGAGGTTCCCAGGGTAGGGGTCAAATCGGAGCTGTAGCTGCCGGCCTACGCCACAGCCACAGCCACATGGGATCCTTAACCCACTGAGCGAGGCTAGGGATTGAACCCTCAACTTCATGGTTCCTAGTCAGATTGTTTCCACTGTGCCGCAATGGGAACTCACTGATCCATGTTTTCTCAGTCATATCACCTGCATGTGAACAAGCAAAACTTGAAGCTCCAAGGAATAGAACAGCTTATTTGTAACTTGGTTCTATAGATATGAGAAGTAATGTTGAAGTTAAAATTTTCCATAATACGGAGTTCCTGTCGTGGTACAGTGGTTAACGAATCCGACTAGGAACCATGAGGTTGCGGGTTCGGTCCCTGCCCTTGCTCAGTGGGTTAACGATCCGGCGTTGCCGTGAGCTGTGGTGTAGGTTGCAGACGCGGCTCGGATCCCGCGTTGCTGTGGCTCTGGCGTAGGCCGGTGGCTGCAGCTCCGATTAGACCCCTAGCCTGGGAACCTCCATATGCTGCGGGAGCGGCCCAAGAAATAGCAAAAAGACAAAAAAAAAAAAATTTCCATAATACTTGTCAATAATGATTTTACACATTTTTCTAACAAATTAACTTACAGAATATTTAAATTATGTAAATTGGCTGAAAATTTTTAAATCGAAGAATATTTTGTTGCGGATGATAAATTTAGAGTTTCTTGACAAACAGATGTATAGTAGGCATGTGAAAATATACTCAACATCACTAATTATTAGAGAAATTCAAATCAAACTACAATGAGGTATCACCTCATGCTAATCTGAATGGCCATCATTGAAAATTCTACAAATAACGGGAGTTCCTGTTGTGGCTCAGAAGGTTAAGAAGCCAACTAGTATCCATGAGGATGTGGGTTCGATCTCTGGCCCTACTCAGTAGGTTAAGGATCTGGCATTGCTGAAAGCTGTGGTGTGGGTAGCATATGTGGCTTGCATCTAGCATTGCTGTGGCTGCGGTGTAGGCCAGCAGCTGCAGCTCTGATTTGACCTCTAGCCTAGGAACTTGCATTTGCCCCAGTTTTGGCCCTAAAAAAAAAAAGAAAAAGAAAAATTCTAGAGAGGGTACAGAGAAAAGGGAACTGCCCTACACTGTTGGTAGGAAAGTAAATGGAAAAAAATATGAAGGTTCCTCAGAAAACTAAAAACAGAATTACCATATAATCCAGCAGTTCCACTTCTGGGATTATACATGGACAAAACTATAATTCAAAAAGACATATGCACCCCTATGTTCATAGCAGCATTATTCATAATAGCCAAGACATGGAAATAATCTAAATGTCCATTGACAGATGAATGGATACAGAAGATGTGGTACATATACACAATGGAATTCTACTCAGCCATAAAAAAGAATGAAATAATGCCATTTGCAGCAACGTGGATACAAGTAGATATTCTTATACTAAGTGAAGTCAGAAAGAGAAGGACAAATACCATATGATATCATTTATATATGGAATCTAAAATATGGCACAAATGAACCTATCTACAAAACAGAAACAGATCCATGGACACAGAGAACAGACTTGTGGTTTTTAAGGGGCAGGGAGGAGAAGGAAGGATGGATTGGGAGTTTGGGGTGAGTAGATGCAAGCTATTACATTTTGAATGGATAAACAAAAAGTCCTGCTGTATAGCACAGGGAATTTTATCCAATCTCCTGAAATAATTGTTACAACAGTGTAAATCAACTCTCCTTTTTTTTTTTTTTTTTTTTGGCTTTTTAAGGGCTACACCTGCCGCATATGGAGGTTCCCAGGCTAGGGGTCGAATGGGAGCTACAACTGCTGGCCACAGCCACAGCCACAGCAATGTCAGATCTGAGCCTCATCTGTGACCTATACCACAGCTCACTGCAGAGCCAGATCATCAACCCACTGAGCCAGGCCAGGGATCAGACCTGCAACCTCATGGTTCCTAGTCAGATTTGTTTCTGCTGTGCCACAACAGGAACTCCTAAATCACATCTAGTTTAATAGAAAAATTCTTTAAATTTTTAAATTAAAAAAAATTTTTTTTGTTGTTTTTTTAAGGTTGCACCCATGCACATGGAATTTCCCAGGCTAGGTATCCGAATCAGAACTGCAGCTGCCGGCCTATACTACAGCCACAGCCACACCAGATCCTTTAACCCACTGAGCGAGGTCAAGGATCGAACTTGCATCCTCATGGATATTAGTAGGACTCGATACCGCTGAGCCACAATGGGAACTTCCTCTTCTTTAAATTTAGAGTTTCTTTGCTTCCTCCTCCCCAGCTTTATTGAGGTATAAGTGAATATAACATTATGCAAGTTTAAGATGTACAATGTACGACTATGCAATGATTACCCTAATAAGGTTACACATACATCCTTGACATAATTGCCTTTTTTCTTTTTTGAGGGACTGGTGTTGAGAATATCTAAGATCTAATTTCCTAGCAACTTTCAAGTATACAATATAGTATTGCTAATGATAGTCACCACACTACAACAGATCCTCGGAACTTACTCATTTTGTAACTGTAAGTTCTTAACACCTTGACCCACACAGCATTGCTTTCAATTTATGCAATACCCCTTTGGATTTGAAGTTAACAATGAATTAAGTTGGTGAATTGACTAAACTTTGACAGAGTTTGAAATTGATACGCATTTTTGAAGGATACCAAACAGAGTTTGTCATATTGCGTGATGTTTCATCAGAAAAATGACTGAAAACTGTAAGACATACAATCATCCACCAGCTAATTATTAGCTGTACACTTATGCTAGGTGGACATATAATCTAAAATTTAAAAACTAGTTTCAGGAGCTCCTGCTGTGGCGCAGTGGGTTGGGAACCTGACTGCAGTGGCTTGGGTTGTTCAATCTCCAGCCCCGGCCAGTGGCTTAGGGGATCCAGCATTGCCACAGCTACAGCAGAGGTTGCAGCTGTGGCTCAGATTCGACCCCTGGCCTCAGGAACTTCCATGTACCAGGGGTGTGGCCATAAAACCTGAAAAACAAAACATGATTTCAAAAAAGTAGACCAAAAAATTTAACATGATGAGCTTTTATATATGACATATTTGTAGTTTCATATTCTTAAAAAGTGCTTCAAATGTACTGCTGGAAAGTTGCTCTTTATACTGTAAATATTGTTGGGGGTAATATCAGCTTATAAACTGTAAAAACTAATTTTTATGGAATTATAGAGCTAACGTGGTAATCATTTTTCAATTCTCACTCAAGTTAATATAATATTAATAACCTAAATAATCTGTTTTATAACCAATAGAAGTCAGTTGAATTCACGTTATGCATGTTAAATGATCAGGCCTCTGAACAGGCCTGAATAGCGAGGTCTTGGAGCCGACTGAGGTTGGTGTTAATGACTTGGGCTGTGCAGCCTTCTCTATCACCTTGTCTTTTGAGCTCACTGCACATGGAAACTTTGAGTTGCCATTCAGCTCTTTCAGAGACATGTTGCCCTTTCTTGTCTGATCATATAAACCAAACGCCTCTTTGTAACCTCTCTTCACTGATAGCTTCAGGTCTGTTGATCTTATTCCTAAGAATCAGTATAGATACATACACTAGCAATGTTTCAACTGTCATTAGTGAAATGTTCTCCTTTTGATTCTAACAGTCTTTCACAATCCGTCCTACAATCCACCAGAAGTACAATGACACTGAAAGCAAGCAGGTAGTTTTCCACACTCTGAGCTTGAACATCTTCACCCAGATCAAAAGTTGTAAAAGGTGGAGTTCCCATTGTGGCTCAGTGGTTAACGAACCTGACTATGAGGATATGGGTTCAATCCCTGGGCTTGCTCAGTGGGTTGAGGGTCCGGCATTGCTGTGAGCTGTGGTGTAGGTTGCAGATGTGGCTTGGATCCCGCATTGCTGTGGCTGTGGCTTAGGCCGGCAGCGGTAGCTCCAATTCAACCTCTAGCCTGAGAACCTCCATATGCTGAGGGTTCGGCCCTAAAAAGACAAAAAGACAAAAAAAAAAAAAAGCTGTCAATCGTGCCAGCAAAATGGTTAGTTCAGGAGTTCCCACTGTGGTGCAGCGGGATCAGCGGCTCCTCTGGAGCTCTGGGACACACGTTCAAACCCCGGCCCAGCATAGTGAGTTAAGGATCTGGTGTTGCTGTAGCTTCGGCTTGGATCTGATCCTTAGCCCAAGAACTGTATATGTGGTGGGGTGGCCAAAAAGAAAAAAAGAAAAAAAAGTTAGTTCTTCTGAAGGGTATGTAACATTGGGACATGTGTCAAAGTCCGTCATCTTTTAACATGAGATTATGTTGTTTTTTCCCATGTTATTCAGTCGAAGCAATACCAATTTGCCAGTGTTCTTTTCTTTCCTTTTCTGGCTGCACCCTCAGCATGTGGAAGTTCCTGGGCCAGGGATCCAGCCTGTGCCACAGCTGTCACCAGAGCCACAGCAGTAACAACCCGGATCCTTAACCTGCGGGGTCATAAGGGAACTCCAGAAATTTTAAATGGCATATGGCTCACATTTATTTCCATTGGAAAGCTCTTGACATGAACAGTGTAGGAGTGTCAAGAACTCACCTTTTCATGCTTACATGGGGATATGCAACTACTTCAAAGGACCAGCATAGGCAATTTTACACCTTTCTGGTTCTGCTGGATTGTTAGGTTAAAAATGGAGTGCAGTGTTTTGCTGGCACATGCTTAACAATTTGTTCTCTGGCATTTTACACCCTGTTTTGTACCATTATCTGATTTCCATGGTATATATACTCTCACCACGGCCCATTTCAAGCTATCAACTGGACATTGCTGGGAGTTTTTTTGGAAGAAATACCGATAATTTGCTCTCACTTGCAGGTAGCAGCCAGCTTCAGTCATCACAACTGGGGATTATCTTTTATTCTTCATTGTTCCTGCAATATCTTGTATAGAGATCAACAATGAGTAAGTCCATTCTAAGTATTTGTTGAATGAAAGAATGCTCCAGCTAGCTACAGATCTGTTATTTCCATTTTTCCTGATCCTTTAACCTTTCTGAAAAGAGAATTTTTTTTTATTTTTTTTTAGGGCCACACCTGTGGCATATGGAAGTTTCCAGGCTAGGGGTCCAATCAGAACCTCAGCTGCTGGTCTATACCACAGCCACAGCAACAGCAACTCAAGATCCAAGCCATGTCTGCCACCTACACCACAGGTGACGGCAACACCGGATCCTTAACCCTCATAGTGAGGCCAGGGAATGAATCTGCAACCTCATGGTTACTAGTTGGATTCATACCACTAGTGACTGAGCCACTGCAGAAGCTCCCTGAAAAGGAGATTCTTTAAGTTGAGGGTAGATGTATAACTACACAAGCATTCTCTTCCTTGGCCATTTTAAAGAATGTGTTGAGCTGCTAGAGCTCCTCTTAGCTCTGAGTCATTCATTATCCCAGCTGTTGGGAGTGTTTTCTTTCTCTTTAAAAATTTTTTAAAAATTAAAATATAGTTGATTTACAATGTTGTGTCAATTTCTGCTGTACAGCAAACTGACCCAGTCATACATATGTACACATTCTTTTTCTCATATTATCGCCATCATGGTCTATCCCAAGAGACTGGATATAGTTCCTTGTGCTGTACAGCAGGACCTCATTGCTTATCCATTCTAAATGTGATAGTTTGCATCTACTAACTCCAAACTCCCCATCCACCCCTCTCCCTCCCCGCTCCCGCTCTCCCTTGGCAACCACAAGTCTGTTCTCTATGTCTGTGAGTCTGTTTCTATTCTGTAGATAGGCTCATTTGTGCTACATTTTAGATTTCATATAAGGGATATCATATGACATTTGTCTTTCTCTTTTTGACTTAACTCATTTAGTATGAGAATCTCTAGTTGCATCCATGTAGCTACAAATGGCATTGTTTTGTTCTTTTTTATGGCTGAGTATATGTACCACATCTTCTTAATCCATTCATCTGTTGATGGACATTTAGGTTCATTCCATGTTTTTTGCTATTGTAAACTGCGCTATTATGAACATATAGGTGCATGCATCTTTTTGAATTGTAGTTTTGTCCAGATATTTGCCCAGGAGTGGGATTGCTGGATCATATGGTAGTTCCTTTTATTTATTTATTTATTGTCTTTTTCTAGGGCCGCACCCATGGCATATGGAGGATCCCAGGCTAGGGGTCTCATCAGAGCTGTAGCCGCCAGTCTACGCCAAAGCCACACCAACTCAGCATCCGAGCCATGACTGCCACCTATATACGGTAGTTTCCATATCGAGTTTTCTGAGGAACCTCCATACCGTTTTCCATAATGGTTGTACCAGTTTACATTCCCATCAAGAGTAGAGGAGTGTTCCCTTTTCTTCACACCCTCTCTAGAATTTGTTATTTTAAAATTATTAATGATAGTCATTCTGACTGGTGTGAGTGTTTTTCTTTTTTTTTCAGTTGCACCCATGGCATATGGAAGTTTCCGAGCCTGGGATTGAATCCAAGCCACAGCTTTGACACAAGCAACCACAGAGACAATGCCTGATTCCTTAACCCACTGTGCCACAGCGGGGACTCCTACTGGGAGTGTTTATCTGCTGAAGATGCTCAGCTGAGACTCACCAAAGGCTTGGATATGAACGGAGCTGCCTCCCCTGGCTCCCCAGGGGGCTAGCTGTATCTAATGATTGGTTAATACGGGAGTCAAGGTATGGCCCCTTCAGTTTTAGACTTTTGAAGTGCTATCCCAGTTTCAGAGTTTCCTGTGAGGTCTGCCTCGACCTCTGTTGCTGCTGCATTATGATTCAATTTACAGCTCTGCTCAGCATTGCTTCTTTCATTCCTTTATGGGCGTGGTCTCTTGAAAGCGTCACTCCATAACCCACCCGCACACCATCTGGATCTCAGAGTCTGCCAGACTGTGCAGTCTACAATAGTCATAACAAAAACCATCAAAGACTACTTTGCTCCTTTCTCTCAAGGTCTGTGTTATTTTTCACTTCATCAACCAGTTCTTCCATGTTGGTTACAATGAGGGCCAGAACTTACCATTTCCTCTACCTTTTAAGAGGTGAAATTTATTAGCAAGGTAAGTCAAGAAGTTATATTTGAGAATATTCCTAAGAATTTTCATTGTGGATGCATTCAAAAGCATGAGTTTGCTATCTGAATAGTTAGACTCCCCATGACTCTTATGTCTTAATACTTTTGATTTGCTGCTTGGAATGCTGTGATTTTTACTTTATTGTTGTAAATTCCTGCTTATTGCTATGACTGACCTTAGCCACATTCAGCATTTTTCACACATCAGAACAACAGGAATAATTTCCCAAAGTTGAAGCACTTTTCATTGTATCAGAGGAGGGCTATTTCCAGAACTCCTTTACTGATAAAACCTGACTTCTCAAGTATTCTGCTTCTGAGCCAATATATTGTACATTTAATTTAGCACTTTCCAATTTATGAGAAAATGTTTCTCAATCTACCCCAAAAGCAAATTTATTTACTTTATCATTCCAAAGTTCCTGTTCTTTCAAGTATAATAATAGGGTAACATAAAGTCAGGTAGTTCTATTCAACTGATGCATAAAATTCTATAGACAATTTTGGAGCAGTCCCTTGCATGAATCAGAATTTTTTTTAACAAGGCCTTTTGCCACTGATTAAAGTGTGTTTTTTTCCTAATTTGAGCTGCAGACTAAAACAAAAAGTATATGAAATGAAATATAAGAATTTGCTTTATTCTAACTTGAGAACTTTATTCAACATAAGTGAATCTTAGCTTTGAACACTTAAAAATAATTTTGCCAACATATTTGCCAAACATCTAGAGGTATAGTCTCTTATTTATTATAAAGTTTTTTTTTCCCATAGTAACTGATATGAGAATACAGTTGAGCATATATGTCAAAATGTTCTCCATAAACTCACTTTATCAACAGAATAACTCCAAAGCTGACATTTACTCTCATTCTCATGATATACTTCTAGAGAAAACAGCGTTGTTTTTCTTTTTAGGGCTGCACCTGAGGCATATGGAAGTTCCCAGGCTGGGGGTCAAATCGGAGCTTCAGCTGCCGGCCTACGCCCCCAGCCCCAGCCACAGTAACAAAGGACCTGAGCCATGTCTGTGATCTACACTGCAGTCTGCAGCAACACCAGGTCCTTTAACCCATGGAACAAGGCCAGGGATTGAACCCACATCCTCATGGATACAGGTTGGGTCTTAACCTGCTGAGCCACAGTGGGAACTCCAGAGAAAACAAAGTTTTTATTGCTAGTTGTAAATGACTATTCCCATACGTTAGAGATACAATCTATTGTTGAATAGTCATTGGTGATTCCTATTTGGTTATGGCTTAATAAAGCAATTGCCACCTTATATGACTGAATCTGAGGCTAGGTGACTTTCAGTATTTCTGGAAAGGTCTCAACTACTCCCTCCTTACATTGTATTTTCCTGTCTCTTTATTGTCTCTTTCTGGATTTTGAATTAGACCAATAGAGGGCCTGTCCTCCATGTCCAACAACCTTTTCCTTTTTCCGTTTCTTCATCTCTCCATGCTGCAATCTGCTAGTTTCTACAGGCTGCTTCTCAAGTTCACTAGTTTTTCCTCATTAGCAGTTTGATTATTTTGTGAATGTTTTGACTTCGATGATTATTTTTTGGCTTCTAGAAGTTCTATTTTGTTCTTTGACCAATCTTCCTGTTTATTTTTTGCAAGCTCTTTCTCCTTACCCATGTTTTTAATTTCCTCTTTTAATTCTTTGAACATATTTGATGCCCTTTAATATTTGATGATTCTACTATATCTTGTGACTTTTATGTGTAAGCTCATATTCATTGGGGCTCTATCCACAGATTTTTGGGACTCAGTTTGAGGATGCATTTCTCCAAGGAGAACTTAAATTCGCTTCTGTTATACAACTCATTACTTTTTAAATAGCTGTATAATGTTCCATGGCCTAGACATGTAACTTATTCATTTATTTCTCTGCTGGTAGAGATCATGGGGTGGGACATAAAAGTACTGTGTATTTCTTCCTCTTACATTTTGAGGGTATTTTTTCCTCTGTTGAGATAGATTTCTGTGAAATACTGATAGAACTTAGCATGTTCCTTGTGACTAATGGTTTAAGTAAGACACTAACTTGGCCTGAGAGGCATCAGTCCCAAAACAACTGTACTAATTACCCATTCTGAAAATGTAAAGAACTCTCCTATCTTTCTATCAGATGGCATCAACCTCTCATAATAAGAACTAAACTTACTGACTACGTGTCAGAAACGTTTCGAAGTCCCTCATGAGTATCAAATTGTTTAATCTTCACAACACTCTTAAAAGGTATGTACTAATGTTATCCCAGTTTTATAGCTGAGGTACAGATTGGTGCATAATGGGTAACTTGCTCTAGACAGACAGCACTGTGTTAGGCTTTCTGGAAGGAGAAGCTAGCACAGGGACTCAGGGACACACAGTCTCCTGAGAGGGTACGGCTCTTCAGGAAAGCCTGTGGCGTCTGAGATGGGCTGAGCCTTAGCCTGATCCAAGGGGGAAGGGCAGGGGATGGCAATGGTAACAGTATGGTAAGTGGTCTCAGAGTCACATCAACCAAGGGTGATGCTCTAAAGCAGGTCACAGGTGCAAGCTGTTAGCAGCTCTGAGCCATCTGTGGTTTAGATGTATAGGGAAGTAAAGGGGATCTGATCTGAGCAGTCACATAGGTGGGAAGGGGCTCCAGAATTGCACTACTGCCACTACAGGGCCTCCTGCAGACTCTGCTTCTGCTGCCTTCCAACACCTCAGCCCTGTCCACCAAGAAGCCCCTCACTTGCCAAGTCAAACACTGCCTCCAATTTTCTAGAAAGATAAAAGCTCTTTGTTTGGAGGAAATTGTACGCCCATTTCATTCACAGGTTGCAAGACTAATTCAACTGGAACTCTGTTTCCATTGCTCCCAATTCAGAAAGTCCTATTCAATGCACCTTTTGCACAGGCCAGGGCCTAGGGCCAGGACTAGGATACACAAACCTGAGAGGAGTGCTCCTTAAATTTTGTGCCCATGTATCTCTCTTGCCCTGCCCCAGGGCCACTGAGAGAGGGGCTACGATCCTACCCTTTTTCTTCAGACAGCAGAGAGTCTACTCGGCCTGAAAAATCCTGCTATTTCCCCATGTTCCTCTTCCTATACCTTGTAAGTGGGGAAATGGTAGAATGAGGGAGGTAGGCATCTGGAATTGATCCCTGCAGTTTTTAAAGCTTCTGGGACTTAGGAATGTACTCAAAACCTACACAGGCATGGAGTCAACAATGGAAGGCTGGAAAGAATTGAGAATGGGAAGACAAGTCAACACTAGTGTCCTATATACATTCAGCCCTTTGGATATTCTCTCTCTCCTTGCAAAGTCTTCTAGTCTTCTTAGCCTAGTTCTTTTGCACTCAATGAACTCCCCCAGATCTGAGAGTGCTGTGTCCTGTCTACCATGCAGACTGTCAGTCCCCACATCTTTACCCTCCGAGGGATCATGCATTCAGCTGGCTTGACTCCTGTAATAATTGATGAGGTCCTCAGGCCGACACTTAGTATTTTTTAGCCTTCAGTCATGAATTGGCCTGCTTTATCCTGCCATGCACCAAATCCCAAATGCTGCGGGAACCACTACCTACTTTTACCTATGACCTACTCTAGAGCCTTACCCTTGGCTGATGTGATTCTGGGACCACCACCCAGCTGCCATGGCTCCAAAATTCTGCTGATAAATAATATTTACTTCATGGGATCAAATGTAATAAGTATACATTAGTATGTGTTCCTCTTCATTCAACTACACAGTAATAGCACTTAAAATAAATCGTTGACTTTTAATTAGTTCTTATCTTCTCTACCAAATTTAAGTATTTTATTCTAGTATTATCCTATGTTCTCTTGGTATCTCAGTTGTCTTATTTCCATTTTTTTCCCTTTATTGCTCTTCTTTTCCACCCTCAACTAAAAAATCCTAAACAAAATACTAGGTAACAAAATCCAAGAATATATAATAAGATACTATATCATGATTAGGCAGAGTTTGTCTTATAAATAAACTTATAAGTATATCTTATAAATACAAAGTTGATGTAATACTTGTAAATTAACTTAATTCTCCATATTGATAGAAAAAAAGGACAAAAACTATGTGGTCATCTCTATAGATATAGCTTCCATTCATGATTTAAAAGGACTTTTAGTAAACGAAGAATAGAAGGAAACTTCCTCAGTCAGATAAAGAATATCTATGAGAAATCTATGGTTGACGTTGTTTTTTCCCTAAGGTTGGGATTAAGGCAAGGAGGTTGATGCTAACTGAGCCTATTCACCATTGTACTAGAGGTCCTGACTTGTACAATAAAGCCAGAAAAAAATAAAAGGAATAAAAATAGGAAAGAGAGAACCATGATTGTTTTTATCAACAGATGACATGGTAGTTTACTAAAGAAAATATAGAAGAATCTAAGAAATGACTACCATAAGTGAATTTAGCAAGGTATATCCTGATATTAAACTCAATTTCATTTCTACATACTGACCAAAAATACGTGAACATGGAATTTTAAAATACTATTAACAACCAAAATCTAAATTTTAAAAATAGTATTTAAGGAGTTCTCAGGTGACGCATCGGGTTAAGATTACAGCATTACGGCAGCTTGGGGCACTGCAGTGGTGAGGGTTTTGTCCCAAAAAGATTTTTAAAAAGAGTGTTTGAAATAGCACCAGGAGTTCCTGCTGTGGCACAGTGGGTTAAGGATCTGGCACTGTCTCTGTGTCAGCTCAGGTTGCTGCTGAGTCGCAAGTTCAATCCCCAGCCAGCACATTTGGTTAAGGATCCAGCAGGTGATGTGGCTGTAGCGTAAGTCACAGCTATGGCTTAGATTCAGTCCCTGTTGTGGGTGAGGGACCTCCCCCCCAAAAGGCATCAAAAATATGAAACACTTAAGAATAAACTTAGCAAAAGATGAGAAGGGAGTTCCCGTCATGGCACAGTGGCTAATGAATCCGACTAGGAACCATGAGGTTGCGGGTTCGATCCCTGCCCTTGCTCAGTGGGTTAAGGATCCGACATTGCCGTGAGCTGTGGTGTAGGTTGCAGACGTGGCTCGGATCCTGCGTTGATGTGGCTCTGGCGTAGGCTGGCGGCTACAGCTCCGATTCGACCCCTAGCCTGGGAACCTCCATATACCATGGGAGCGGCCCAAGAAATAGCAAAAAGACAAAAAAAAAAGAAAAAAAATTAATTGGAGATGTCATACTCCTAAGAGTTCCCCGGTGGCTTGGTTCCCTGGATCTGATGTTGTCACTGCTGTGGCTTGGGTTGCTGCTGTGCACAGGTTCCATCCCTGGCCCAGGAACTTTCACATGCGACAGGTACAGCCAAAAAAAAATTTTTTTTAAATCATACTCCCAAGTGTAAAAGCTATAATCACAAAGCTTCTAAAAAGAATACAGAAGAAAATTCTTGTGATCTTGGGATAGGTAAGGATTTATTAAATAGGATATGAAATGCACTATACACGGAAGAAAAAAATGTTAAATTAGACTTCACTGGAAGTAATCTACTCATTAAAAAAAAGGTAATAAAGACAAATGGCAAGCCACCAGCATGAAGAAAATATGCACAACGCACATATGAAGGGACTCATATCCAGAATTTATAAAGAATTTCCCTAAATCAATAATAGTCAATTGATTCCATTGAAAAATGGACAGAAGATTTGAATAGGCACTTCACAAAAGATGATGTCTATATCATCAAAAGGCATATACAAATATATTCAACAACACTAATCACCAGGGAAATGAAAACTAAAAGTATAATGAGATACCACGACATACTCAAAAGAAGAGGTCACATTTAACAGGTTGACAATTATAAGTCCTAGAAAGGATTTTCAGTAGCTAGAACTCTTATCTATTGCTTGTTGAAGTGTAAAATGGTACAAACACCTTGTTAACTGTTCTGGTAGTTTCTAATAAAATAAATATACACCTCCCCAATGATAATTACATATCCAGACATTTATGCAACAGAAATGAATCTATAGCTTCACAAAAAGTTTTGAACTGAAATGTTCATTGCTTCACTCTTCATAAAATATCAAACCAGGAAATAACCCAAATATTTATCAGCAGGAGGAGGGGTAAATATTGTATATTCAGTCAGTGGAATAGTACTTGGCGATAAAAAGGACAAACTACAGATACATGCTACCATGTGGGCGAAACTAAAAATATGTTGAGTGAAAGAAGTTTTCATACGAGTACAATTCCATTTATATGAAATTCAAGAACAGACAAAATCTATGGTGATAGAAATCAAAATAGTTGGTTAAGTCAGGAGGATGGGGGTTACAGGTAGGTACTGACTGGAAAAAGGTATGAAGGAATTTTCTGGAGTGATGGAAAATGATCTTGATCTGGGTGATGGTCACCCAAGTATAATTTAAACCTTTTTAAAGTTCATGAGCTGAACACTTAAGATGGGTGCCCTTTAGACTGTGTAAATTGCCTGTCATTAAAGTACTGTCAGGACAAGGAAATCAGAAGTAAGCCACCATTTATAAGGGCAAAATCATCACACTGAGAACAAGTTTGTCTATATTACAAGATATTTCTTTCTAAATATCTTCAGCAGCACTTGTTCAAAGCTGATCTAATTGTATTTTATTTGCAAGATAGGAAGTTGTCAATGGTCCAAGAAATTTCCAGAAGTACAATGACTCTCATATTTACTTTGGAATTAGAATGGCATGTTCCCTTTGTTAGATTTCACTTTTACTTTCACTTCTAGATTCCTGGATAGAATCTTTGTGTATTTCTTTAATTAAAAATGTAAAAACTTACAGTGAGATACCTTTAGGCTGGAACTGAATTTGTTCCAGGAACATTATTATGTGAAATTCCTTCTAGAGAAAGAATACTTTTTATCATGGTTACCCTCAAGGAAAAAATACTTTAGAGTTGATTATTTAATAACAGGATATTGAGAACACACCACTGTTAAGGGTTACCAAAGTTCCAGACCAGGACAGGGGTGGAAAACCCTCTCTCACACTTACTTACACACTGCGTATAGGAGAAAACTGGCAAACTAGAGAGAGTAATGGCCACATGTGCCTACCTTGTTATTTTGCTCAAATATTTCCTTGTTTATTTCTATCTCTAAAGAGTATTTGGAAAGAAAATATATTTAGGAAAGTTGGATACTGGGCGGAAAAAGGGAGTTATTACATGAAATATTTGGGATCGTTAGAGGGCTAGAGGGGAAAAATGTAAGGTATATTAGGCTATTAAAAATTGGGGTGTGGAGTTCCTGCTGTGGTACAGTGGGTTAAGGATCCCGTTGCAGAGGCTCCAATGGTTGCCAACTTGGCGTGGGTTCAACTTCCAGCCCAGTGCAGTAGGTTAGGGATCTGGTGTTGCCGCAACTGTCGCTTGGGTCGTAGGAACTTCTTTGTCCCAGGGATGCGGCCAAAACAAAAAACTGGGGGTACAGGTTTAGAATCAAGAAGAACCAAGGGAGTTCCCGTCGTGGCGCAGTGGTTAACGTATCCGACTAGGAACCATGAGGTTGCGGGTTCGGTCCCTGCCCTTGCTCAGTGGGTTAACGATCCGGCGTTGCCGTGAGCTGTGGTGTAGACTGCAGTCGCGGCTCGGATCCCGCGTTGCTGTGGCTCTGGCGTAGGCCGGCGGCTGCAGCTCTGATTGGACCCTAGCCTGGGAACCTCCATATGCCGCGGGAGTGGCCCAAGAAATAGCAAAAAGACAAAAAAAAAAAAAAAAAAAAAGAAGAACCAAGGGCACAGATTGACTCCATTTTTGTAAGTCAGTCAACAAAGATTTATCAAGCACCTTCTGTTTGCAGGTACCTCACTAGTGCTAGAATAATGTGGTGAATGAAATATACAGGGTCCTTGATCTTGTGAAACTTAAAATTGTTACAGGAAAACAATTACTTTAAAAAAAAGATCAATAACTATAGTTGTGCAAAATTTTGCAAAGGAGACATCCCCTCCAGACCCTGACAGGTCCGATCCCAACTTTTATTACTAGTGTGAAGAATGTAGGAATCCTAGTTAGTTCAGGATTTCTTAGGCCACAGTCTTTTTTTTATTTTTAAATTTTTTTGGTCTTTTTGCCTTTTCTAGGGCTGCTCACTGCGGCATATGGAGGTTCCCAGGCTAGGGGTCAAATCGGAGCTGTAGCTGCCAGCCTACGCCAGAGCCAACCTATACCACAGCTCTCGGCAACGCCGGATCCTTAACCCACTGAGCAAGGCCAGGGATCAAACCTGCAACCTCATGATTCCTAGTTGGATTCGTTAACCACTGCGCCACGTAGGCCACGGTCTTTAAATTGAGGTAAGTGTCACCTTTGGCAAACTTACCAAGTATTTACAAAGATTTAGCAACGGGTAAGTGAAAACTCAAATAGTTTTAAGGGAATTAGCAACCTGATCCTCAATTTCTATATATAGTTTTTCCTAAAACTGATCTGCCTGAAAACAAGAGCTGTTACCATTGCCAGGCCTGTCCTGTCTTCTCACCAACCTTTTTACAATGGTTCTCTCTTCTTAAATGAGACAGACCCACCTCTCACCCATCTTGATTTCGGAAGTGGTATAGTATTGGCCCTGGGTATAAAATCTTCCTGGACAACTAGAAATAACTGGTGTTAGTGCTGAAAAAAATGAATGACTCTAATATCTGGGTATAGTTATCAGGTATAATATAAGTCGCTCAGTTAAATCTGAATTCTAGCTAATCAATGATTAATGTATCCAATGAAGAATATATTGCATGGAACATACTTATATTAAAAAATATTCGTTATTTATCTCAAATTTAAATTTAAGTAGATGACCTGTACTTAAATTGCTAGCTATGGCAACCCTAACTGAGCAAAATTCCTGTGGTTTCCAAGTTACTGATTTCAATAAAATTGAGTTGTCTACTGATAACTAATCACATTTGAAGATTAAAGATTACTAAATAATTTTGGAGCTATAAAACAGATGTAAAATTCTGAAAAAATGATGTAATAACACTTATTCTGGGTCCATACTTATTTATGCGAAAAAGATTTTTCAACACATAAGCTTTAGAAATGAAAAAAGGAACAGAATCTATGCTGAACCCTGAAATATTCTAGTAATAGGTAACAAAAAAATAGTTCAAATATAAGCTGCTACTCCCGTTAAGATTGCACTTACAAAAGAATTTTACTTTTTATCTTGAGTAATTATCAGTATTTATAGTTATATTGTCTTGACCAATAAGTACTGAAAGTAATATAAATGCTAATGCAATCAAGGAGAATTTTTTTTCTTTAACATAGCTTTATGATCACAGGAAAAGGTTAAATTTCAATTTATAAATGTTTGAGTCATAAATGTGTGCCAGAGTGGTCATAAATGTTTTCATTATAAACATATATTAAAATTTGGTGGGGAACTAAAATGTCCAAGGACCAAAAGCAGTAATGCATTATTTCCAATTGTTAAAGATGAGCTGATACATTAATGACAGAGGGTATCAAATGGCTGTCATATTTATAGCCCACTGAATACATTTAAAAGTGTTCATCAATTTTATCCTAAAACATCTATGTCTACATTTTGTAGTCCCTTGGCAATTACAACAACTTTTATGTTTTAACATTAATTTAAAAATGTGAAAAGAATATATTCCTCTTTTTTTCAAAATCATTTTGTTGGTTATATGATTATTGGTATATAAGGACCACAGTATTTTTTCCATCATCTCAAAGATGAGTTGAAAACGGCTTATAAAGTTTTGAACTAAGCAGGCTCAAAAATGGATTGAAATTCATGTGGATTGAAATTTCCACATGATGGGTAAGCAATCTTTCTGATATAATTCCAACTGGAGCTCTAACTGCTATGAGCAGCAAAATCCACCTAATACGGAAGATACCCCAGCTTATCCTGACTGTACTGCATTCTTGTTTCCACAGGATGATGACGTTCTGAGTAATATGGGTTCTGCCTTTAATGCTTCATATCTTTGATTTACTGGAAGACAGGAAAATCAGGTGAGTTCTCTCAATCTGTTACCCTGTGTTGCAGTGTCTTTAGATAAATGTGCTTAATTATAGCTTAGGCAGAGAATGTAGAGGAAAATATGGCAGTCTAGTTAAGACTCTGAGATCAGGTTTCCATGAGACTATGGTGGTAATTTAGACATCTCTTGTGAGATAGAAGACCAAAAGGAGGAATTTGTTTTATAGCCACTCCACCCTAATTATAAAAACCAACCAAACCAAACTAAACCAAACAAAAAAGCAAACCCCACTAAAAATAAACTGAAAGGGAGAATCTTGTGCTTTTTTTTAAACATACCCCTATATTTCCATTTATGCTTTACTTTCTCAATTAGAACAAAAAGCACAAATTATCAGGAAAATTTCACAAAGTTTCGGATTTTTCCCCCCTGTAGGAGATGGACCTTTTCCAAACAGGCTGACCAATGATCGATCACCTTCCGCCTTCCTCGTCTGACCCATGAACAATGAAGCAAAGGTCTTTCAGTAAATGCCACGCGGATACGCCCCTGTTAAGAAACAGTCACGCTTTTAGGGTCATGGAAATCCCCGAGTGGGTTTGCCAGGCCACTGATTAAGGGGAAGTGTGTGTGGTTATTACCGCTGGAGTTCCCCTAACTCTTAAGAGGAAAGCACCAGCACTCAAGCAAACCGCCAGGAAGAGTGCGGGACACTGTGATCCGGCTGGGGGTGGGAAGGGGTGGGAAGGGGCGGGGCGGGGGGGGAGACGTTTAAAAGGCTACGTGAGACTCCAGCCCGCAAGGAACAGCCGGGTGTGACGCGTGTCACCCGCGAAGACTCGGCCGGCACATCCTCGTTGCGTGGACCGGCCAGAGCAGCACATCTGCGACAAGAGCTGGGGTGAGTGAACGCGCGCGCGCGCGCGGGCGCGCGCGGGGGGTGGGGTGGGGTGGGGGCGGTGCTGTCTGTGCGCCTGCGCGCGTCTGTGCCCGCGACCCCTACCCCCTCGCCCCCGCCTCCCAATCCGGAAGGAGCCGAGTCAGCATCTGTCTGGGGGGCGCACGGAGCCAGCCGCAGAGGACCGGGGGAGGCGGTAATCAAACTCGCTGCAGGGCCTAGAGGGGCTCCAGAGGGCCTCTCGAGCCCCCAGGCACCGGATGAGAGTAGGAGCCCGGCCGCCCCTTCCCTGCGCGCCTGCGCTCTTCCGGCCTTTCCCCGCCGCCGCCGCCGCCGCCCATACTTGCTCCTCCGCCGGTGGGACCGGTGGGGCGGTTGGGACCCGCGCCTCCCTCAACGACACTCACTTTCCGTACGCCTTCCTGCTCGGTGTGCAGTTCCTATTTTCCTTTGGGGTGAGCCAGTGGAATGGGGAAGTTTTAATTGGTTTAATTCGATTGTCAAGCTGGTGCCAGATGAGTTACAGCTCAGAGCCTAAAGCAGGGCATAGTCAGGACTCGGTAGAAAATCTTTACTTAATGAATAGATGGAGGAGTGTTCCTAAGTGGTGGCAGAAAGAGCAGATTTTTGGTGGTTTTCCTGGTGATCAGCGTGGCAAACGCTGTAGTGCCACCAATCCAGTTAGTAAAAGTGCTAGGGGTGTTTACCAGATGCAAAACCGGCAGTAGTGTTAACTTTGCCATTCTCTATCGCCAACATTAGGTATTTCTAATACCTGCTACGTTCTAGGACCACCTCAGAAGACTGTACATGGGTTCTTCAGGTTTAATTCTCACAGTTCTAAGAAGTAGTTACTATATTTATCTCCACTGACAGTGAGCAAACAGGTGACACCCTTGCTATGGGGAGAGTGGTACTGGGACCCTAGATATCAGCCAGACTCCACAGCCTGGTATTAAACAGTCACTGAGTAGACTTTGTAGTCATTAATGTAAAATTGATGTCCTTGGTGCCATCCACATGAGGGTGCTTGGGGGCCCAGTCAAGTTTGCTAACACGCACTTCTCAGCAGAGAGTCTTAGTGTCGTATTTCCCTGGTGGCTCAGCAGGCTGAGGATCCCACGTTGTCCCTGCTTTGGTGTGGGTTCTTTCCCTGGCTCGGGAACTTTTGCGTGCCACAAGCACGCATGGATGTTGGGGGTGCGAGGGCTGATACAGAACTGAAACTCAGTTTTGTGAAGGAGGCAGACAGAAAAGGCACGCTCAACCTCCGGTATCAGAGACATGGATGTACTAAGTGCCTGAGAGGATAGAGACACCCAACATGCCGGAAGTCAGGGAGGCTGCCCACTAGAAATGATGAAGTAAGAAGAGATGAGGTTGGAGAAGGAACTGCTAGAAAGAGGAATTCCAGGAGAGTGGTATCAGAAGCCAACATTTCTTGAGAGGAAGTGGACCTCAGTGTCAGGTGCAAAAAATTCCACTGGTTTTGGGAACGTCATTGGTGTTACTCATATCGAGAGTTGTTTTGAGTGGTGCTGGCTAAAGCCAGAAGGGAGACCTCCGTAGACACTTGTGCACTTCACCTGGCAGTGAAGTGAAGATGAGGTACAGGTAGTTGCTCAAGTGAAAAGTGGGGTTGAAAGAAGGTTTTTTTTTTGGTGGTTTTGTGTGTGTGTGTGTGTGTGTGTGTGTGTGTGTGTGTGTCATTCGAAAGCCTAGACAGACCAAAGCATGCTTGTTATATTGAAGGGAAAGAACCAGTAAAGAGTGGGAGTTGAAATGAGGGAAATGGAGTTAGGGGCAAGGTTTCTGAGGTCTGTGGGAGAGGATGGGATTCTTTCAACTGAGGCTGTGAGTTGTGAGCAAGAAAGGCATAGATTTGAGAATGTAAAAGGGTTACTGCTCAATGATTTGTCTTCTTTGAGAAATAGAAGGCAAACAATCTACTGAAAGTGAGATAGGGAGTGGAGAGTAGCAGAAGGTACATCTGAGGAAGGTGTTGAAGGTTTGGAAGAGCTGTGTAGGGCAGTGGGCTAGGGATGAGTGTAATTGCTGAGGGATGGCGAAGGGCCAGCCAAGGTGGAGTCTGATGTCATGCTGGTCCCTTGTCTGCAAGGCTGTAGATCTTCCCCAGCAGTGTTTAGAATTCTAGTATTGGAAATAGTTAAGACAGTTTGAATTGATCCAGGGTTGGCATCTTGGCATATTTTTGTATATTTATAGTATAACTGTTGCCTAAATTCTCATAGACATATGCCTTGTTCCCACATCAGAACTTCTTTAGGATAAGATCTTTTGAAGGCTTTGCAATTTCAAATGCCTAGGACCTAGGCTAACATAAATGAATGAAACTAGGAGTGGTCTCTTTTAAAGCACACTTTGCTCACATATTTAACAGGAAAATTCCTAACAGGTAGGAATCGTCTTCCTTTCCATGAAGAAGTATGGTACCACATGTCTGCCTTTCATTGTTATTATTTTTGATGGACACAGATATTAGAACAATTTCACTTTGTAATTCTACTATTTGAAAAACAGTAGTGCTGGCCCAGTGACAAATAGCAGCTGACAGTCAGTTTCTGTATCAGAGCGCCAAACGGCAGAGCGTGTGCCCCTCTAAAGGGTACAGCCGCTGCTCGGCACTAGCTGATTGTGCCATGCAGGAATATAGGCCCAGTGTAGCCAGATCTTGTGATTTTTCAAGAGAAGGTTGGAATCTAGAATGTCATGGGAAGTGTCTTAACTTCTTAAAAATGTTGGTCATTAGCTATAACATTTAAAAATACCACAGTCCAAGAAAAATCTTATTTTGAAAACTGGTGAAATTCAAATAAGGCATGTAAATTAATTTATAGCATTGTATCAATGTTAGTTTCCTGGTTTCTATAGTTGTAGATGTTAATTTGGGGGAGGTTGAGTGAAGTATGTAGAAACTCTTTATTTTTGTGAATTTTATGTTTAAATTTCAAAGTAAAAAGTTAAAAAATTAGTGAAATGTTGGAGTCCAAACATAATACCTCTGCTGGCCACCTGTTTGAGCACTCTGGTTTTTGTGTGGGATTTCTTGGCTTCTGCAGTGCCTGGCATAGAACCTTGTACATGGTAGACATTCAGCAAGTATAAGCGCTCTGCTTTGGAAAACTTTAAAAAGAGATCATTGTGTTACATCTATGAGTGATTTGACTTTCAAAACTGTCTTTTTTTTTTTTTTAACAGGTTTTACAAAAGAGACAAACTTTTCTACTTCTAGATTTTTCCAGTTTTTTTCTAATAAATCAAAACATCTCAAAATGGAGGCCTAAAACTCTCAAAAGGGACTTAGTCTAATCTCCGGGAGGTAGTTTTGTGCATGAATAAACAAAGTAGTTCACTGTAATTTTTGGTATCCAAAGAATGTTAATTTAAAAAATATGATCTAGTTGTAAGAGCTATTAACTATAAAGCAATACTTAGTTTGATTCTGAATTTGACTTGTGGATGTAAAGAAGTGATTGTAGCTGGCACATACTGTTCAAGTACTCTTTTCAAAGTTGGCCAGGTAGTCTCCCACTGGCTGCTGTATGGAACAGAAAGAAGTACCTGTGTTTGGTAAAGATTTAAAAATGAGTGACAGTTATCTAGAACAAAGAGCTAATATTCAGCCCTCTGCTAAATTAGAGAAATACGCGTATAAAACCTTTGCTATGTTAAAAGTTTCTGCAATGACAAAGAAATGTCAAGAACAAAACTTTTTGATAGATGCAACAAATTTAGAGAAAGTTTGAAAGATGAATGTGATGGTTGGTAAAGAAATTAACCGCTTATAAGACTATTGATACTTTAAAAGTTAAAAATTTACCTTGTTCAGATGGGCTATTATCTCTGAGGATAATAGAATGAGAATGATGGCTGGGTGGTTACATTTTGGTAAATGAACAAACTTACTCAGAAAGAAAATTCACACAGAGACAGTAATAAACACCAAGAATGTTTTTCTAACAATGTGTAAAATTTTTGACTAATGAAGGGAAAACTGAAGTTAGTTAGACACAATAACTCACCTCTGAGGGAAATAATCACTGGTATTGAGGTACGTTTCTCTTGCCACCTGGAAATAAAGCATTCACATCTGCAGTAGAGAGCCCCGCCATGTGTGGTACCCAGGAAACATGCTTGCAAATCACTTGCAGAAAAACCATGATGACTTGTTTATTGGTCATTGCTGATATTGATGTAGCACCTACTTACCAAGAGCTAGTCAGTAGTTGAGAAACTCTGAATTTTGCAGTCTCTGCTGTTCAGAAGTAGTGGATTGTGACAAAGTGAAATTATTATTGTGTTTTGTCATGATGAATTCTGGCTCAAGATATGCTATCTGTGAAATAATTTCTGACCAAGGCCAATTTTTTTTATCCGTTTTTTTTTTTTTGATTACCTGTCTTAGCTTGCAGACTCAGCATTGTGACATTTGACTGTTTTTAAAAATAAATCCACTATCAGGAGATTTGATGTTAGTTCTCAACGGGATGAAGCTGAACCTAAAAGACCAAGTGAGCAAATATATTCATCTCTGATTATTTATTTGAAGTGTAATGTTTAATTTGCTAAAATCTAATGGTATCACTGTGACTAAGCAGTCAGGTACCTGACTATCTATGTGAAGTAATTATTATTTCTAAATCTTGAAACTAGGTCTTGAGATAGATTAGCCAATTCTGATACTAATTAAGATCATTATTTGGAAGAAAATTTTACCTTGTTTTGTTCTTCCTATTAAAGTGATTGTAGGAAGGAAAATTACTTAATTTGAGCAAGATTTAGGATATACTATATTTCATTGAATCTAAGATGTCATCATTTGTAAAAAATCATATTTTATGTACCCATAAAAAATAAAAATGCTGTTAATTAAAGTATGACATGCCATTAACTGTAAGATAACCTCTCCATAACAGAGATAC
The DNA here is from genome assembly GCF_016906955.1 of Phacochoerus africanus. NCBI lineage: Eukaryota > Metazoa > Chordata > Mammalia > Artiodactyla > Suidae > Phacochoerus > Phacochoerus africanus. The sequence continues at coordinate 32,669,104 of NC_062554.1, forward strand.
TAAAACATGCACCTTAAAATCAGTGAAATATAGTAATCCATTCTTTTCCTCTTTTGAGGTAGGTCTAATTTTTTTTATGGCTCCCAAATTTCATAATTTTTTAAAAAGCAAACATGGTTTGAATAGTTTTGTGTGCATAGAACACTTACACAGTATAGCTTTCTGCCAAAACAAACTAGCTGCCTGAGACATTTTATCTTCAGGCTGACTGAATGTCACTGAAGCATACCAGTGGAGAGAGTGGCCCGCCTGTGGAAATGCAAGACACCAAACAGCATCTTGATCACCTAAAGCACTCTACACTTTTATGAAGGGTTTTTATTTTTATCACTAGGTACTGTGAGGCATCTTGTTTACATTGTACAGTAGAAAAAGTATAAAGTGTATACAAAGGTGCAGGTTGTACATAATTGTCCCTTAAAATGTATCAGTATATAGAAATTAGAATCTTGCCATGCCCAAGCCCTAAATGCAAAGAAGAAAACAGAATGAAAGATTTCCCGTTCTAAGTGTTCAACCTAGTACTAAAATTAGTAAAAATCAAAAGCCATGCACAAAACTACCTCCCCAGAGAAAGGCTAGTCCCTTTTCCCCTGCATCCACTTTATTATGAACATAGAGAAAAATAGTGTATTCTTATCAGATTTAATGAAAAGTACCAACATGTTTGAACTGAAGTATGACTTTTCATGTGAACTCTACCGAATGTCTACATATTCAGCTTTCCCTGCTGGAGTTCCTGTCTCAGAAAGGAGTCTTGCTCGTGCTGGTTTTTATTACACTGGTGTGAATGACAAGGTCAAATGCTTCTGTTGTGGCCTGATGCTGGATAACTGGAAACAAGGAGACAATCCTATGGAAAAGCATAAAAAGTTATATCCTAGCTGTAGCTTTGTTCAGAATCTAAGTTCAGTTAACATTTCCGGAGCCACTTCTCAGCCTACTTTTCCTTCAGGAACAAATTCCACACATTCACTACATCCAAGTTTGGAAAACAGTGGCTATTTCAGTGGCTCTTATTCAAGCTTTCCATCAAATCTTGTAAACTCCGGACCAAGTCAAGATTTTTCTGCCTTGAGGATAAGTCCCTACCATTGTGCAATGAATACCGAAAAAGACAGATTACTTACTTTCCAGATGTGGCCATTGACCTTTCTGTCGCCAGCAGATCTGGCAAAAGCAGGCTTTTACTACATAGGACCTGGAGACAGAGTGGCTTGCTTTGCCTGTGGTGGAAAATTGAGCAATTGGGAACCAAAGGATGATGCAATGACAGAACACTTACGACATTTCCCCAACTGCCCATTTTTGGGAAATCAGCTTCAAGACTCTTCAAGATACACTGTTTCTAACCTGAGCATGCAGACATATGCAGCCCGCTTTAAAACATTCTGTAACTGGCCCTCTAGTATTCCAGTTCATCCTGAACAGCTTGCAAGTGCAGGTTTTTATTATATGGGTAAGAAACTTAATCTGATGATTAAAAAAAACAAACGTGTTTTATCTAATGTTTTATCAAACAACATGTATTCATAAGTTTGGGTCCAAAATTGATTTTAGGTCACAGTGATGATGTGAAGTGCTTCTGCTGTGATGGTGGGCTGAGGTGTTGGGAATCTGGAGATGATCCATGGGTGGAACATGCCAAGTGGTTTCCGAGGTAACTTTTAAAATTTTCTTTGCAAATGGGTGTGATTATTGTGAGATGAGTTATATGTGTTTATCTTATAATAAAGTCTCTTTGTTTTAAAAACACATTTCTGAATAAATTTAGGATGGATTACTTAGAAAAACAATTGCTTAAAAGGTTCTGATGGAAATTTAAGATGAAATATCTTGGGTTTTCTTTGTAAATACAGACACACACACACACACACACACACACATACATATATATAAATAACATACGCTCATTGTGAAACCCAAATCACAAATTCCCGTTGTGGCTCAGCAGAAGCGAATCTGACTAGTATCCATGAGGATGCAGGTTTGATCCCAGGCCTCACTCAATGGGTTAAGGATCCGGTGTTGCTGTGAGCTGTGGTGTAGGTCTCAGACCCACCTCAGATCCTGCATTGCTTTGTCTGTGCTGTAGGCCGGCAGCTACAGCTCTGATTTGTTCCCCTAGCCTGGGCGTCTCCATGTACCATAGGTGCAACCCTAAAAAGACCAAAAAAAAAAAAAATTGTTGAAAAGTACAGAGACAAAAAATTTAAATGTCCCGAAAGCTCATTACCTAAGGATGACCACAGTTAGCCATTTTAGTGAACACCCCTCCAGAGATAGCTCTATGCAAATGTACATATAGATAAATGTATATAATTTTACATGAATTAGATATTATATGTACTGTTTTGAAACTTGTTTTTCAGTCAACATTGGGTATTTCCATTCCTTCAACACTCAATAATGTTGATTGGTTACCTGTCACCAGGTATTGTCTGTCATAGGTACTTAAAATAGTTGAACAATACCAAGACTCTAGTCTCAATGTTAAACTTTTAGAAGGAGAGGACAGACAATAAAAATAATAAGTTATGTAGCATGTTGGAAGATAATAAGTGCTATGGATAAAAAGAAAAAAAGAGGAGTTCCTGTCTAATGAATCCGACTAGGAACCATGAGGTTGTGGGTTCGATCCCTGGCCTTGCTCAGAGGGTTAAGGATCTGGTGTTGCCGTGAGCTGTGGTATTGGCTGGCAGCTACAGCTCCAATTCTTCCCCTAGCCTGGGAACCTCCGTATGCTGTGGGTGCAGTGCTAAAAAGCAAAAAAAAAAAAAAAAAAAAGAAGAAAGAGCTGAGTAAGGGAGATTGAAGGACCAGGTTGGTTGCACTATTAAGTAGGGTGATCAGGGTAAATATAGACCCATCTCATCTATTTTGATCACCACATAGCATTTTATTGTTAAGTCTTACAGTTTTGATTATTTCATACTTCTCCATTTTTAATCAAAATCAGTTAGCCTATAATTATGTTTTTCATGGTCAACACTTTTAGCTTTTTTTTTTGGTCTTTTTAGGGCTGCACTGGTGAAATATGGAAGTTCCCAGACTAGGGGTCGAATCAGAGCTGTAGCTGCCACCCTACACCACAGTCACAGCAATGCAGGAACCAAGCTGCATCTGTGACCTACACCACAGTTCACGGCAGCACTGAATCCGTAACTCACTGAGCGGGGACAGGGGTCGAAGCTGCGTCTTCATGGATCCTAGTCGGTTCAGGTTCGTTACTGCTGAGCCATTATGGGAACTCCACTTTTAGCATTTTTAATGTTGATTACTAAACTTAGTATCCTAACTCATTTGCATTATTTAGGTTTTTAAACATAATACCGTATTTTCATTTATAGCAACTTTGTACTCCCCAAATATTTCAAATTTCAAAAATTATGAAGATGATAGAAAACACCTTGCATAGGCATTTTTCAAAAGTGCCCCTGGCTTTCCACTGTGGTAATTTTGTGAATATAGAGAAAGGGTAAATTTGCTTTGGTTGTATCATGAATTCATTTTATACTTAAATTTCACAGTAAATATACATTATCTAGGAACTGCCAAACTTGTGAATATCTGACTTATTAGAAAATGTGTTCAGGAGTTCATGTCATGGCTCAGCGGTTAACAAATCTGACTAGCATCCATAAGGACACAGGTTCGATCCCTGGCCTTGCTCAGTGGGTTAAGGATATGGTGTTGCTGTGAACTGTGGTGTAGGTCACAGACCTGGCTTGGATCCTGCGTTGCTGTGGCTGTGGTATAGGCTGGTAGTTACAGCTCAGATTGGACCCCTAGCCTGGGAACCTCCATGCCTCGGGTGCAGGCCTAAAAAAGCAAAAAGAAAAAAAAAGAGAAAAAAGAAAATGTGTTCATCTTCCTCATTCTTTTTCCCTTTGTATATTTTCAGTTTTTAAACATAACAAAGCTTATATATGAACAGTATGATTTATTAGGGAACTTTCTACCTGTCTCCTTGGCTCATTATTAATGTTGAGAGTGTTTTTAGGAATCTTAGAATAGTTGAAGAGGGCAGCTAAGGACTCAGAGTGGAGACAGCCTCACTTATCTACAGTGGACTGACAGCCTCCTGACCCTTATCCACTTCAGCCTTGGCAGATTCCAGCTATAGCCTTCCTCTTTCTTATGTCATCTTGCTTTGACTGCAGTATCTCCTACCACTTCCTGTATGCTAAATGAATAGTTGGGGGTTATAGTTATATTTATGCATATTTGAAATACTTATCAATCTACAAATGACTGAATTAAAATAAAGACGCAAACTTAATTTTGCTTACATTTTAGGTGTGAGTACTTGATACGAATTAAAGGACAGGAGTTCATCAGTCGCGTTCAAGCCAGTTACCCTCATCTACTTGAACAGGTAGGGACAGGTTTTCCTTTGCTTTTTTAAAATTGTTGGTTGAATTGATTTTCTGATAATTGTAGAGAATATAGTATTTTAGTGAAAAGAGTTACTTTAAAAATACATTTTCTTTTTTTAATACACAACATGTTTCAGCACTGTTCTTTGGATAACAACAGCTCCAGAATTAGAAACCACCTGAAAAGGAACACTTAAATTATATTTCTGAGTATTTCTCCGATAAAGTTGCAATAAATATAATTATTTGAAGAAAAAACTCAATAGTAGCATTTAATAGTTTTATTATATAAATTTTTCTCAAAAGGACTCAAAAAAGATAATTGTTGAGTTCCTGTCATGGCTCAGCATAATGAACCCAACTGGTATCCATGAGGATGTAGGTTTGATCCCTGGCCTCGATCTGGTGTTGCTGTGAGCTGTGGTGTAAGTCACTGACGCGGCTTGGATCTGGTGTTGCTGTGGCTGTGGCATAGGCTAGCAGCTATAGCTCCGATTCGACTCCTAGCCTGGGAACTTTCATATGCCTAGGGTGCAGCCCTAAAGAAGAAAAAAAAAGAAAAAAAAGATAATTGTATTGCCCTTTCCGCTTTTACCAGAAAAGCAAATAAGAACCTGTAGAATAGTTTGAAGGTCAAACACTTTCTTCCCAGAGGCAAGGGTCTAGCTTATCCCAAAGGATCTTCCAGAAAACAAAAGATTTTCAGGATGATAGGCAACCAATGATTGTCTGATAGATCACTGAAAAGGTGTAGCCCTTTTCTTGCCTTAATGAAAGTGGGTTTTATTTCTTAATATACATAGACATACTCTCTCAGTTTGTGACCTATAGAGTCGCTGTTGAATGTAAATGAAGTTCTGCTTTTGACCAAAAAAATTATGTTGCCAATAAGCAAGTTAGTTTGCAATGAATTAAAGTTTCTTGATTAATTTTTATTGCAATGTATAGGATAAGATTTACATTTTAATCGGTACACATTTTTTTCTATAGCTATTGTCTACTTCAGACAATCCAGAAGATGAAAATGCAGAGCCACCAAGTATGTATAATGAGGATAATTACTATACTTAAATATTAGAACTATTTGATACTGTTAAGATTGAAAATTGCTAATTATAATAATATACATTTGTATTATGATTTGTAATTTCAATGTATTTTCAAACACACTGGTATTTTTCAAGCTTTAGTGCATATCACACTTGCCTCAGGAACTCTTAAAAAATACTGTAGATTTCTAGTCTCTACTTTAGCCGTACTGAATTGAATCAGAGGATCTAAGGAGGGGCCTTGAGCATCTGTAGTTTTAACAAACTGCATACATATTATATCCAACCTAATCCTTATTTTCAGACTAGTGTGAGAATGGGTACACTGTGACATTAGATTGCTCACATATTCCTATGAAATGGAGAGAGCAGAAAACAATATCCCCATTTTTCAAAGGGACCCTGAGGCTCAGGGAGGTGAAGTGACTTATTGATCACCTTAAACCTTAAAGGTTTATAGAGCCAATATTTGAACATGCTCTTTTCCATTATGCAGTGTTCAATTCAATAAATATTTATTGTGCTTTTGCTATTCTGAGGAAAGAATAGAGAAGAGGATAAACATAACACCTGCTCTCTTGAGCTAGTGATCTAAGAGACACAAGCAAATACACAGATAGGAGAACAGTATGGAACGTAAAGTGTGCTCTCAAGAGTACATGCGGGACAATTAGCCCAGACTTGGAAGGTCAGAGAAGCCTTTCTAGAAGTATTTGTCTTAGCATAGAATCAAAGGGAAGAATAGGAGTTAACCAAATAAAGGGAGAAAAAGAATATTCTAGGCAGAGAGGCCAGCACATGAAAGGCTAAAATGACAAAAGAGAACAGGTGCATTTGATGAACTGAATAAAATTCTGTGTGGCTAGACGTAGGATTTGCAAATAGATAAGTGAATGAGGAAGGCTAGCTGTAGGAGTGGTCAGCACTACAAGGCAGAATTTGACTGAAGAGCTGTCAGTTTGTGACTTCTGGGCTAGAGTTTAGAGGGGGAATGAGTAAGTAGAAGGAATGAGGCTGAAGGGGTAAACAGGATGCAGACTATAAGATCTTGTAAGCCGCAACTCACTTATCCTCAAAGCATAAGAATTGTTGATGAAATTTAAGAAGGAATGTGACACATTCAGATTTGTGTTTTTAAAAACTCATTCTGGTTACAATGTTGAAAATGAATTTGGAGCAATATTGTAGGAGGCCATTGTACTAATAGAGGTGAGTGATGACAGTTGGCCTCTTTCAAAATCATGTGAAACAGGAGTTCCCGTTGTGGCTCAGCAGATTTAGAACCCAACGTAGTCTCCATGAGGATGTGGGTTTGATCCCGGGCCTTACTCAGTGGGTTAAGGATCTTGCATTGCCACAAGCTGTGGTGTAAGTGGCAGATGTGACTTGGATCCAGCATTGCTGTGGCTGTGGCGTAGGCCGGCAGCTATAGCTCTGATTCAACCCCTGGCCTGGGAACTTGCATATGCCGCAGGTGAGGCCCTAGAAAAAAGAGAACTGTGAAACATATTTGATTTAGATAGCTCATTTGTTCACTGAGCATGGGAAAAAGGAATCTCAGTGCTGGTGGGAATGATCCCCAACCTTCTGTTTATTTCTCCCACTCATAGTTATGCCAGATAATGCATATTTTGAATCTGAATACAATATTCCACATTCTTATTTTAGTGACTCAAGATGTATATTGTTATTTTAAATTTAAGAAGGGTAATACAATATAGTACTTATACATTTTCTGGGCCTTACATTTTTGATATTGTAATATCTTACAGTTTAGAAAATATGTAGACTATCCCAATATGTGTTAAATTCTTTATTCCACATAGTTGTTCATTTTGGACCTGGAGAAAACCATTCAGAAGATGCAGTCATGATGAATACACCTGTGGTTAAAGCAGCTTTGGAAATGGGCTTTAGTAGAAGGCTTGTAAAGCAGACAGTTCAGAGTAAAATCCTAACAACTGGAGAGAATTATAAAACCATCAGTGATCTTGTATTAGATTTACTTAATGCAGAAGATGAAATAAGGGAAGAGGAGAAAGAAAGAGCAACTGAAGAAAAAGAATCAGGTACACATATTTATTAACAGTCTTTATTTCCATAAGGATGTCACTGGTATAGTTATTGAAAATATACTTATAGTTATTTAATCCAATCAGATTTTAAGTCTAATATTCTGCATTTGAATTCTGAAAATTTTCTTCACATTAAAATATATTTGAATTGCTTATAAGTAAATGGATATGTATATATTGAGTGAAAGCATTGTTTCCTACTTTTTCTTAATTTCTATTTTTCCTCTGGATAATTGACTGCATATGTAATTATTCATGGCACATTTTTGATCCCAGACTAGTTCCTCACTCCTCTTTGCTGTAGATTGGGGTGGGATCAGGAACAATCATTAATTTTAATACTGGCATAACAGTGTGCCTAAGCCTGTGACTATAATTTAATGTATAAATTATAATAATAGAAATTATTGTATATAATTTATTATATACAAATTAAATAATACAAATTACAATAATTTAATGTACAAATTATAAATTTGTGACTTGTCCACACAAGGATTGAGTTCCATTTTAGAGTATCCTTCTGTTATTTAGGGGAATGCTGGGATGCTATTTCACATTCTCTCAAAACAAATTACACATGACCTTCCACGCCAGCCTGTCTGCTCCCTGTTGCCTCTACTTTACTGCCCTTTACAAAACACTCCCTTCTCTGCAGGTTCCTTTTCATCTGGTTGCTCTGACTGCCATGAGCACTCTGGCCTAGACAAAGAGAAATGTTGATCTCTCCTTTGCCACTCTTTCCCAAGCATGGACCAGATCCAAGAGTTCTTTCAACACAGCTGAAAACAGGCTACAACTTAAAATAAGCTCTTACTGGAGATTTAGGGATAACAGAAGAGCATTATATCACAGATGCAGTTGACAACTAAATGTGGGCTCTCTTGGTGCCCGTGCCCCTAAGCACATCCTCATGAATCTCTCTGCCTAACTCCTGATTCATCTCTGTGTAGCTCTGGTCAGTTTACCTAATGACTGTGACAGTCCCAAGCAAAGCTCAGGGCCCTAAATATCCACAAAGTCCAGAAAGAGAAAGGTTTGCCCCATATCCTTGTCCAAGGTCATGTGGCACCTCTTTCTTCTCAGGATGGTTGATGGTGAGATGTTACTCCATTCCTGGAGGAACCTTCCCCTGGCCAACCCAGACAAACATACCAGACTGTAGTAATAAAGCATCCTCTATTTGCCAAAGTGTGAAATATTCAGTTCTGCACGTCACCAGTACAGCAGCAACATTGACCAAGTTCATCTTCGTGCAGCTTCGTCAAGTTCTTTTCCATCGTCAGGTGAAGAGAAGGCTACAGGTCCTTCCTGTAGTCCTCTCAGTCTTCACTGTCATTAGTGAACAGCTCCTCTCCACAGTGGTTTATGGACTCTATAAAGTCTAAAGCCATCCAGCTATAAAATATTTCTTTTTCTTCCAAAAAAAAAAAAAATCAACAAAGTTTCCAGAGATGACTTCATGTCAGCAGTATACAGTAATTTTCATTGTCAAAAAGATCCATTAGCTTCTCAGCTCCCCATTATATCCATACTCCCAAACACAGTGTCTGCACATAGTCTGTACTCAATAAATATTTTTTGAATGACTGAATGAAAATACTTATGTTTTCATGGCATATTTATAGTTTCTCAGAACAGTAGGTGACTAATTCCTTGATGGGTGTAAATAAAGAGGCAACTTAGGATATTTTTTTCAGAATAAAAGAATAATACACTTTAAAGTTATATTCAAGTCTTTACCACTTATAATCCATAATACAGTTAATGACTTTGAAAGGAGACTATTTTCGTCAGCTACTAGCAATCTAGTTTTATAAATCAGAGAACTTACTACATTAGGTGAAGTAAAATGTAATTAGAAAAATAAAAAAATTGAAAAATTAATATATTCAACATCAAGTATAAATTATATTTTAATTTTCTGATATAATCACTACTTCTGACATAGATTATTTAACAGTATATTAAGCGCTAATTCTTTTGCCCTTTTGGCTGTTACTTCTTTGTGCTACTGCTCTTTCAATGCTGGAAGTTGGCGGTTCATTTGTTCAACAGGTATTTCTGGAGCATAGACTTTGTGCCACTCGCTGTTCTAGGTCCTCGTCTCTTTCTCATTTATTCCCAGAACTTCAATTCTCTTCAGAATGTCTATCTCAGGCCTTGACTTCCTGACTAAGCACAGTTTTTTATTCCTTATTAAACAATATTTGACAAAGTCATAGTTTCTAAAACCTAACAGTCATCTCCCCCCCCCAAATATTTTTTCATTAAACAGCCCAATTTCTCATTATTTTGTATAAAGGCTTTATGGATCATGGTAAAACTATGATAATTGATTAATAAACCTAGATTCATAAGTCATATTCAAAAGAGATGATAAAATTGCAGAGTACCCAAGTATAAAATATTTTACCAATAGGTACAAAAATCTAGATCTGGAAGGAGAATACAGTGATGACTAGTAGGATTTATTTTTCAAAATGCTGTTACTGCCTTTCTCCCCTTATTGTAAAATATTTAGGCAATGGCAATATTATGTCCAATCTGGGGAAATAATCATTAATCAGCAATTTCATCTTAAAATGGAATTTTAAATTTAATGACTGAATAATTTAAGAAAAAAAATAGTCTGTCACTTTAAATCTCTTGATTTTTGCCTTTCCCCACTTTGACAGGATTGGATTGGAATTTTTTTTTTTTTTTTTTTTTTGTCGTTTTGCCATTTCTTGGGCTGCTCCCGCGGCATACAGAGGTTCCCAGGCTAGGGGTCTCATCGGAGCTGTAGCCACTGGCCTATACCAGAGCCACAGCAACTCGGGATCCGAGCCGTGTCTGTGACCTACACCACTGCTCACGGCAACGCCAGATCCTTAACCCACTGAGCAAGGGCAGGGATCGAACCCGCAACCTCACGGTTCCTAGTTGGGTTCGTTAACCACTGCGCCACGACGGGAACTCCTGGATTGAAATTTTTTAAGTTGTAAGTTTTATTTGGTTAAAAGCTTATTAGCAGTATTATTACAGAATGGTTGAGAGCATAGATTGTGACACCAGGTTGCCTCGGTTTGACTTTTGCTAGTCATGTGTCCTTTAGCAACTTACTTGCCTCGAAGGGCTGTTGTGAAGATGAAATGAGTTAATACTGTAAAATGCCTACCACAGTGCTCAGGGTTAGTTCTTATTATAAGTAGAGTTATTGTCAGGCACAAAGGATAAGGTAAGCCCAAAGCTAGCGATCAGCCTCAGCACCTAACTGATTATGAATTATGGTTGTATTCATTCAGTTGTATGTGTAGATGTGGAAGGAAGTTTGTGGGCAGAGTTGGAACATGATTGCGTTTTTTATTTTTTTCTATAAAGATGACCTATCATTGATCCGGAAGAACAGAATGGCACTTTTTCAACACTTGACTTGTGTGCTTCCAATCCTGGATAGTCTACTAATTGCCAGAGTGATTAGCGAACAAGAACATGATGTTATTAAACAGAAAACACAGACATCTTTACAAGCAAGAGAACTGATTGATATTATTTTAGTAAAAGGAAATTTTGCAGCCACCATATTCAAAAACTCTCTACAAGAAATTGATCCCATGTTATACAAGCATTTATTTGGTGAGTGCTAGAAATTTACTTTTGGAATTTTCTAGGTCAAGAAAATATGCTCTTATTAATAATTTGTAATTATTGAAGATAATTTAACGTAATTTAGAAACCATTAATTGTACAAAAAGATTGGAGATTTTCTCTGCCTTGACATTATGAAAATTATTTGTAGTATTTGGCTAGAGTCTAAACTGTTAGTTTAAAAATATATCTTCTGTGACTAAATATTAACCTTATTTGTAACAGTGATTCTTTTTCTTTTCCTCCCTTAGTGCAACAAGACATAAAGTATATTCCCACAGAAAATGTTTCAGGTAAAATAGCATTAATAATTTAAACTAGTACAAAACATTATTTTTTTGTTTTCTTGGCTTTTTGTTGAGGAAGAAGTAGCAAATTGCCTTTTATTAAAATTTGCTTTTCTCTTCTTAGATTTATCAATGGAAGAACAATTGAGGAGACTACAGGAAGAAAGAACATGCAAAGTGTGTATGGACAAAGAAGTGTCCATAGTGTTTATTCCGTGTGGTCATCTGGTAGTCTGCAAAGATTGTGCCCCTTCTCTAAGAAAATGTCCTATTTGTAGAGGTACAATCAAGGGTACAGTTCGTACATTTCTTTCATGAAGATCTAAAACTTTGCCTAAACTTTAGAACTAATGGATTAAATGTATTATAATCTTAACTTTGTTACTGCTTTAGTTTCTTTAAATTTTTTATTTATTTACAACTCAGAAAATTTTGTTTTATATAAATGTATTTATATAAATATATATCTAAAACATGAACATATATATTTTATATCGTAAGGGAATGATAGACTTTTGTTCTTGTGAACAAAGAATAAGGAAAGCACTACAGGCACAATACTAAATGAAAATTATAGTACTATTGATATTGTAACTGAAGTAATTTTTTTGAACTGATCTTTCAGAATTTTCAGTATTTTGGAGAAACATGGATTCTCTTGCTTTATCTATCCCTGTCTTATACATAGAAGATCTTGATGTTTGTTGAATGACTTTTTCAGGACATGATGTTTTTGTAAAGAATTGTTAAGCAACATTTTAATAAAGCGATCAAAATTACTCTTGTTCTTAATACCTTTATTTCTATGATATTGGATAGTTCAGGCTCCCAGGCTCCTTCCATACCTCCTTAAGACCTCTTGAATATTGAACTACACGTTAGGTCCCTTTCTGGAAGAGGCTTCTCCGTTTATACTTGCAGAGTTTAGGGGTCAGCCTGGCTTTAAGCTATAGGATTTTATTGGATGTCTGAGTCAAAAGCAAATAATCCTTGCAGTAGGTTTGTTTATTCATTTGTCTGTTGATTCATTCAGGAAGTTTCATGCCTGCCCTGCCCATGGGGAAAAGCCCCTAATTTTATTGTCACTGCTTCTGGGACTTAGTACACTGGTTAGCAGTGTTTGGAACAAACTGCTTGTTCTCTTAAATCAGCTTTTTCTATACTGCCAGTGCAGAAGGATTTCCTCCCTTGCATTATTTTTTGGCACTCAGTATGTCCAATTCATAATTCTCTATCCTGCAGAGTTTTGAGGGCTTTGAAACCAGAAGTAACACTGTAATTGTGAATAATCTACAGAGACAAACAAAGGCCAATCACTTAAACCAGTTCTGGGTGTTTCTTGGAATTCTGCAGAGAGAAAGCTTAGGAAGCAAGCAAGGAGGAAGAGATTCCATCTCTTCGTTCTGATGCTAGGAGACTACTTGGGATGCACTTGATTTTGCCTCTTTGTTAGAAGAGATTTAGTTTTCCAGTTTCATGCTAACTGCGCTGTGTGAGGCTTAATTGTAATATTGCTTAGGTGATTTGTAAGTCAGTAATAAGATAAATCTTTGGATAGTATATACTCTTTTCACAACATCTGTTTTTTGTTTCATTCTTATTGCACACTACATATAATATTTGAGCTTTGCAACACCTCCACTGTGAAACTCTTGTTCATTTCTCATATTGGTAGTATATGTATAACTAACATAACCAACTTATTTATTCAAATATTTTGTTATTTCCCTAAGTGTTAGTTAAATTGAAATTTTTTTCTGGGAAAAATAAATCACTGTAAATAGTAATGGTAGCGCCATTTGCTGATGATATGTCAGGCACTGTTTTTAGGTGTTTTACATGCGTTAATCCATTTGATTCTCTCCAACTTCAGCCCCCATCCAACCTGGCCTTCAGTTCCCAGAATAAGGTAGATAATTTAAACCTCAATATACAATATATAATAAGTATTAACAATTCACAACTTTGCAGTGGGCTTAATTTACATAGGTTATGCTCATTATAACTTCTATCTACTCTTTATATTCATTTCCTGATATTGATACTATTAGTCATTAAGTTCCTTTGTGATCACAGCAAATGTCATTCAATCATCTTTACCTCCTGTAGAGATCTTGCACTTAATAGTAGACAATATGGATGTTTACTATGTAAGTTCCAGGCAAAACTATCTTTTTTTTTTTTTTTTTTTTTAGGTCCACATCCTTGGCATATGGAGGTTTCCAGGCTAGGGGTCAAATTGGAGCTGCAGGCACCAGCCTACACCATGGAGCTGGTGTCTGCAACCTATACCACAGCTCATAGCAACACTGGATCCCTGACTCACTGAGCAAGGCCAGGGATCAAATCCACATCCTCATGGATAGTAGTCGGATTCATTTCTGCTGCACCACAATGGGAACCTCAGATGGAGTGTTTAAGGAATTCACTCTTTTAGAAGGAACTCTAGTACCCTTGAAACAGAATATTAGTGGGTCAGAATTACTCATTCTTTTTAAAATTGTGCCAACCCCCACCCTTCTAGTCAAGAAGAAATAGGCAAGGTCTATGTCTGGAGTTTGTACTGTGCAGACAATAGGTATTTTTCAGATTTCACAATATACCTGTTATTTATCAGATTCCGACATGGCCTTGCATAGTTTTCAACCTCATTTTCTTCACTTTCCCCTTGCTCACTATATCCCAGCTATCTTGACTTTCTTAAGTTACTAAACGTAACAAACTCTTGCCTCAGGGTCTTTGACTGGAATGTTCTTTCGTTCACTCTTTCCGTGACAAATTTCTATTCATTCTTCAGGTCTTAACTTAGACTAGATGTTACTTCCTCAGAGAGGCCTTCTCTGACTTCCTCCATCTAAATTATATCCGTTAAGATTTTCTTTCTAATGCCCTCTTTGTTCTTTTTCTTCATGACATTTATCACAATTTGTATTTATATATTTATTTAATGTCATGTTATCAACATTTCCATGATAAAAGAAACTTGTGTTTTGTTCACCAGCACACATCTAGCACCTATCTTAGAACCTGATGTAGAAAAGTCCCTTACTGAATAAATGAGTGAATAAAAGACTCTCTGACTCTGAGTGAGAGTGACACATGAGAGAGAATTTCCTCCTCCTTAGTTACCACTGTTGATGAAATGCTAAGGCATAACCATTGATAGAGAATCATGGGCCAAATTCTGCTCTCCTATCAAAGGGAATTTTTAAAGACGAGCCATCAACCCAATTTAAAAGAAGATATATGTAGGGGGTTAGAATTGGAAGTAATTTCTGAATGATGAAGGCATTTCAAATTAGGAAAGAGCATTTTTAAAAGGTACAAATAGGGGCATTAGACTTAATAAAGTGACACACTGAACTTTCATGTATTAAGTGTCTATGCACATTATCTCATTTCAGATTCACTGTAACTTAAGAAAGGCAGTACAGCAGAGAGATGAAAAGTGCAGGCTTCGGTTTCAAATTATAACTGAGTAATCTTGGGCAAATTATTGAACATCTCTGTGTGTGAGTGCGTCTGCATGGAATGCGGATAATACAACAATATCTCACGGGATTGTGGTGTGGATTTAATTAGCTAATGCAAATATTTTGTAGGTGTTGTTTTTGTTCTTTAAAGATGGAATAGAGAGGTTAAGGTCTCATTGCCAAAGGTCTCATAGCCGGTTAGTGAAAGAGTTGGGAGGAGAACCCATATTAACTACCATCATCAACTGGAAGAGACCTTGGAAGTTCTTTAGCAATTATCTTGCACTAGGATATTTGAATTACTTCTGCAAGGAACCTCTCAAAAAGTTCTCATCTATTAGCTTTATTGATCTTACTGTAATAGCAGTGGATACAATATAACTTAGGCCATGCCTAAAAATAGTGATCCACGTGTTTTGTCAGGCCAAAATCCAATTCAAATTGGCTTAAGCATGTTGTGTCACATTATACTATGATATGGTACCATGTAACACCATATCCTACTGTACCATTTTCCAGAAACACGTAAGCACTGTTACATAAAATAAATATACATGGAAAAGCATTGTTAAACTTACTCAAAAGAGTTTTTTCAATATGATTGATCAATTGATGACATTAAAAGTGTCAAATGGAGTTCTCTGGTAGCCTAGTGGGTTAAGGATCCAGCATTGTCACTACTATGGCTCCAGTCACTGCCATGGTATGGATTTGATCCCTGGCCCAGGAACTTCTGCATATCCATGGGTTTAGCCAGAAAAAAGTGTCAAACTATAATGTGGATATCCTCAAAATATTTTAAGAGGTCTTCATTGTTGAAAATATTGGGAACCATTAGTTCAAAATAGATCTATGTCAGCTATTATGTTAGTTCCTAGCCAGGCTATTGAGCACCTAAAATGTGGCCTAGTTTGAATCGAGATATGTGGTAAGTATAAAATAGACAGTAAATTTCAAGGACCTAGTATGGAAGGATAGAAAAATATTTCAATAATTTATAATGATTACTTGTCAAAATAATATTTTATATATATGTAAATATATTATTAAAATTAATCTCACTTGTTTCTTTTTGGGGGGGTGCACTTGAGGCACATGGAAGTTTTCAGGCTAGAGGTCAAATCTGAGCTGCAGCTGCAGGCCTATGCTATACCCACAGCAATGCTGGATCCAAGCTGTGTTTGCAACCTACACCTCAGCTTATGGCAATGCACTGAGCAAGGCCAGGGATTGAACCCGCATCCTCATGGATACTAGTTGGGTTCTTAACCCACTGAGCCACAACAGGAACTCCCTCACTTGTTTCTTTTTACTTTCTTAGAATGGTTACTAGAAAATTTTATATTACTTATGTAGATCACATATTTTTTTTATTACTGAATGAATAACATTTATTGTTGTACAGTGATCGTCATTGGACAGCACTGATCTAGATAAATGTAATTGCTCTTAATTTTATTTCAACACATTAGAGACTCAGAGTTTATTAAAAGGTAATATGTGCTATAAAATATGATCTTCTCTAGAAAGCTACTCTCTCTGTGGACTCCCCCCAACATACTTTCCTCTGGGCTAGGTTAAAATTTTCTTTCATACCCCTTTATCATCCCTGTGCTTGACTTTATGATAATGCTTATTACATTGTATAGGGTTTGTTGGTCTCTTTTGCTAGTTTGTGAGCTCCTGGGAAGGGATGGTTTTTTATTCTCCCTGTCCTTAGAATTTATGCATAAGGTATGTACTCCATGATCCTCCCCCCCCCCAGTTTTATTGAGATATAATTGGCATACAGTACTATACAAGTTTAAGGCATCCAGCATAGTGATTTGATTTGCATACATCATGATATGATTATCACAAGTTTAATAAACATCAGTTATTTCATATAAGTGTAAAATTTAAAAAATAGAAAAAAATTTTCCTCTTGTGATGAGAACTTTAGGGATTTACTCTTAACAACTTTCATCTATAACATACAACAGTGTTAATTATATTTATCACGTTGTGTGTTACATTCCTAGTACTTACGTACATTTAATACTATGCATTTAATACTATGACCCGTTTATTTTGCAACTAGAAGTTTGTATCTCTTAACCTCCTATACTTAGTTCTTTCCTCCTCCTACCCTCTGGCATATACAGGCTTGTTCTCTATACTGTAACTGTTTATGTTTTGTTATGTTTGCTCATTATATAGATAGATAGATAGATAGATAGATAGATAGATAGATAGATAGATAGATAGATTCCGCATATAGCTGAAGTCACACTTCTGTCTCTAACTTACTTCACTTAGCATAATACCCTCTAAGTCCAGCCATGTTGTTACAAATAGCAAGATTTCTTTTTTATGGTTTACTAATACTCCATTGTATGAATATACCACATCTTCTTTATCCATTCATCTATTGATGGGAACTTAGGTTGCTTCCATATCTTGGCTATTGTAAGTAATGTTGCAATGAACATAGAGGTGCATATATATTCTAATTAGTGTTTTTGATATCCAGGAGTGCTATTGCTAGATCATATGGTTCTATTCTTAATTTTTTGAGGACTCTCCATACTGTTTTCTATAGTGGCTGCAATAATTTACCTTCCCACCAACAGTATACAGAATTCCCTTTTCTCCAAATCCTCACCAGCATTTGTAATTTGTGTCTATTTTAATGATAGCCATTCTTACAGGTGTGAGGTTATATTTTATTGTTATGATTTGCATTTCACTAATATTTAGCGATGTTGAGCATTTCTTCAAATGCCTGTTGGCCATCTATATGTCTTCCTTGAAAAAATATTAATTCAGATCCTCTGCCCATTTTTAAATGGATTTTTTTTTTTACGTTGAGTTGTATGACTTTTGTTTATTTGGATATTAACTACTTATCAGTATATCATCTGCAAGTATTTTTTCATGTTCTGTAGGTGATCCTTTTGTTTTCTTGATCATTCCCTTTACTGTGCAAAGGGTTTTTAAGTTTGATATATTGCCATTTGTTTATTTTTGCTTTCGTTTCCCTTGCCCAAGAAGACATATCCGAAAAATATTTTGAAGACTGATGTCAAAGAGTGTCTGTTTTCTTCTAGAAGTTTTATGGTTTCGAGTTTTACATTTAAGAGTTAAATCTATTTTGAATTTATTTTTGTGGATGGTCAGAGTAGTCCAGTTTGATTCTTTTGGATGTAGCTTTCCGGTTTTCACAAAACATATTGAAGAGACTGTCTTTTCCCCATTGTGTGTTATTGCCTCCTTTGTCATAGATTAGTTGCCCATGTAAGTGTAGATTCATTTCTCGGCTTTCTATTTTGTTCCATTGATATATGTGTCTATTTTTGTGCTAGTACATGCTATTTTGATCATTATATCTTTGTACTATAGTTTGAAATCAGGGAGCATGATACCTGCAGTTTTGTTCTTTTTTCTCAAGATCGTTTTGACTATTCAAGTTCTTTTGTGTTTTCACCCAAATTTTAGATTTATCTATTCTAGTACCATGAAAAATGCCATTGATATTTTGATAGTTATTGCACTGAATCTATAGATTGCCTTGGATATATGGGCATTTTTACAATGTTAATTCTTCCTATCCGAGAATGTGATATATCTTTCCATCTGTTTGTGTCCTCTTTGATTTCTTTCATCAGTATCTTATAGTTTCCAGAGTATAGGTCTTTTGCCTCCTCAGTTAGGTTAATTCCCAGGTACTTTATTCTTTTTGATGCAGGGGTAAATGGAAATGTTTCTTTAATTTCTCTTTTTGATAGTTCATTGTTAGTGTATAGAAATGCAATAATTTCTGTAAGGTTAATTTTGTATCCTGCAACTTTACCAAATTGATTGATGATCACTAGTAGTTTTCTAGTGGTGTCTTTAGGATTTTCTATGTATAGTATCATGTCATTGCAAAAAGCGACAGTTTTACTTCTTCCTTTCCAATTTGGACTCCTTTTATTTCTTTTTCTAGTATGATTTCTGTTCTAGGAATTTCAATGCTATGTTGATTAAAAGTGGCGAGAGTGGGCATTCTTGTCTTGTTCCTGATCTTAGAAGAAATACTTTCTGCTTTTCACCATTGAGTATGTTAGTTGTGGGTTTGTCATATATGGTCTTTCTTATGTTGAGGTATGTTCCCTATATGCCCACTTTCTAGGGAGTTTTTATCATAAATGGATGTCAAATTTTCTCAAAAGCTTTTAAGCATTTATTGTGGTTATGATTTTTATTCTTCAGTTTGTTAATGTGATATGTCACATTGATTGATTTATGGATATTGAACCATCCCTGCATCTGTGGTATAAATCCCACTTGAACATGATTCTTTTAATGTATTGTTGCATTCAGTTTGCTAGTATTTTATTGAGGATTTTTGTATCAATGTTTATTAGTGATACTGGCCTATAATTTTCTCTCTCCCTCTTTTAGGATGTTTTGGTATCAGGGTGATGCTGGCCTCATAAATGAGTTGAGAAATGTTCCTTCCTCTGCAATTTTTTGGAATAGTTTGAGAAGGATAGGTGTTAACTCTTCTCTAAATGTTTGGTAGAATTCACACATGAAGTCATCTGGTCCTGGATTTTTGTTTGTTGTGAGGTTTTTTGCTTGTTTTGTTTTTTAAATTACTCATTCAATTTTATTTCTAGTAATTGGTCTGTTCTTATTTTCTATTTCTTGCTAATTCAGTCTTGGGAGATTGTACAATTTCAAGAACTTGTCCATTACTTCTGGTTTGTCCTTGTATTGGTATGCAATTGTCCATAGCAATCTCTTATGATCTTTTTTAATTCTGTGTTATCAGTTGTAATTTCTCCTCTTTTGTTTCTGATTTATCAATTTGCCGCCCCCCCCCCTTTTAATGAGCCTGGCTAAATGTTTATCAATTTTATCTTTTCAAAGAACCAGCTCTTACTTTTACTGATCCTTATTGTTTTTTCCATCTCTATTTCCTTTTTTTCTGCTCTGATCATTATGACTTCTTTCCCCCTCCTAAATTTGGGCTTTGTTTATTCCTCTTTTTCTAGTTTCTTTAAGTTTAGGTAGTTTATTTGAGATTTTTGTTATTTCCTGAGGTAGGCTTGTATCACTGTAAACTTCTCTCTTAGAACGTTTTTTCTGCATCCTGTAGATTTGGGATCATCGTGTTTTTGTTTTTATTTGTCTCCAGGTGTTTTTTAATTTTTTTCCATTGGTTGTTTAGTAGCATGTTGTTTAATTTCCACGTATTTGTATTTTTTGCAGTTTTTTTTTTTTGATTGTTGATTTCTAATCTCATAGCATTGTGTTTAGGAAAGATACTAGATATAATTTCAGTTTTCTTAAATTTACTGAGACTTATTTTGTGGCCTGGCATGTGACCTATCCTGGAGACTGTCCCTTGAACCCTTGAAAAGAATGTGTATTTTGCTTTTGTTGGATGGAATGTTCTCTATATATCTATTAAGTTCATTTGGTCTAATGTGTCATTTAAGGCCAAGATTTTCTTTTTCTTTTTTCCTTTTTTTTTGCTTGCTGCGTTTGCAGCATGTGGAGGTTCTCAGGCTAGGTGTCTAATCAGAGCTACAGCTGCTGGCCTCCACCACAGCCACAGCAAAGTGGGAGGCTGAGCTACATCTGCAACCTACACCACAGCTCACAGCAATGCCATATCCTTAACCCACAGAGCAAGGCCAGGGATCGAACTCCACAACCTCATGGTTCCTTGTTGGATTCGTTTCTGCTGTGCCACAATGGGAACTCCCTAAGGCCAACATTTTCTTACTGATTCTCTGTCTGGGTGATCTGTTGATTGACATAAATGGGATGTGAAATTCCCCCATTATTATTATGTTACTTGCATTACTGTCAATTTTTCCCTTTATGCCTGTTAATAATTTCCTTATGTATTTATGTGCTCCTATGTTGGGTGCATATATATTTACAATTGTTATATCATCTTCTTACATTGATCTCTTGAGCATTATATAATGTCCTTCTTTGTCTCTTGTTACACAATTTATTTTAACATCCATTTTGCCTGGTGTAAATATTACTAGCCCAGCTTTGTTTTCATTTCCATTTTCATGGAATACTTTTTCCGTCCTTTCATTTTCAATCTGTGTGTGCCTTTAACTCTGAAATGTGTCTTTTGTAGACCACATAAATATAGATGTTGTTTTGGGCAGGTTTTTTTTGTAGTTTTTTGTTCTTCTTTGTTCTTTGTTGAATATTTTTATTTAGGGTTTTTTGTTTTGTTTGGTTTTGTTTGTTTGGCTGCACCTTCAGCATGCAGAAGTTCCCAGGCCAATTGCACCACAGCAGTGACAATGTTACATCCTTAATTGCTAGGCCACTAAGGAACTCCTGGTAACTATCATTCATGTTATGTTTGAATTCCTTTCTCTTTTTTTTTGTTTGTGTATCTATTATAGATTTTTGGTTTGTGGTTACTGTGAGGTTTATGTATAGCAATCTATAGATGTCTCTGATTATTTTAATTTTTTGGCCTCTTAATTTCAAATGCTTTTTTTTTTTTTCTTTTTAGGGCCACACCCACAGCATATGGAGGTTACCAGGCTAGGGGTAGAATCGGAGCTGTAGCTGCTGGCTTATGTCACAGCCACAGCAATGCCAGATCCAAGCCATGTCTGCCACCTACACCACAGCACACAGCAACACTGGATCCTTAACCTACTGAGTGAGGCCAGGGATCAAACTTGCATCCTCATGGATGCTAGTAAGATTTGTTTCCTCTGAGCCCTGAGGGAACTTCTCAAATTCATTTAAACAACCCTGCATTTTTACTCCCCTTCCCCTCATTTACTCTTTTTGACATCATATTTTATATATTTTTGCTTTGTATATCTTTAATACTTATTGCAGATATAGATGATTTTACTTTTGTCTTTTAACCTTCCTACTAGCTTACTATATTTTATATTGTCTCAGAGATCTCTTAAACCGTCCTTATTTCTTTGTATTCTTTTTTCTATTCAACATCAGTGATTTTCATCATTCCATCTTCCAGCTCATTCATCTGTTCCTTAATGACATCTAATCTACTGGGTTTTTTTTTCCCGTCTTTTTTTTTTTTTTTTTGTCTTTTGTTGTTGTTGTTGTTGCTATTTCTTGGGCCGCTCCCACGGCATATGGAGGTTCCCAGGCTAGGGGTTGAATCAGAGCTGTAGCCACTGGCCTACGCCAGAGCCACAGCAACTCGGGATCCGAGCCGCGTCTGCAACCTACACCACAGCTCACGGCAACGCCGGATCGTTAACCCACTGAGCAAGGCCAGGGACCGAACCCGCAACCTCATGGTTCCTCGTCGGATTCGTTAACCACTGCGCCACGACGGGAACTCCTAATCTACTGTTGATTCCTTTTAGTATATTTTTCATTTCAGTTTTTGTATTCATCTCTACTTGGTTATTCTTTGTATTTTCTAACTTTTGTTAAAATTCCAACATCTCATCCAATCTTTTCCCAAGTTCTTTGGTTATCTTTATGTTCCTCTGCCACCTCCTTTTGCCTAATTTGCTGTTTTTATTTCTGTGTATCTTGTAGGTTGGTTACATTTCTCAACCTTGAAGTGGCTTTTTGTAGGAGATGTCTTATGCATCCCAGTGACATACTTCCCTCTGGTCACCAGAGCTATATGCTCTAGGGGTGTCTCCAATGTGGGAAGCATTGCTCCTCTGTTGTGGTGGCTGATTATTTTGTGTGGTCTGATAGATGTGGCTGGCTCCCAGTCCAGTTGGTTGCCAGGTTCTCCCCATTGGGTAGGCTTTTGGCAAGTGGTTGGTGGGACTAGGTCATGGGGCAGCTGGCTTCAGAGCCCCAGGGGCTTCTCCAGGGCTGGTCCTGACCCATTGGTGGGTAGACCAGGTTACAGGGCTAGGGTTCCCAGATCTAGTGTTGACATACTGGTAGATGGGGCTAGTCCCTGACATGGCTCACTGTGAGTTCCAAGGTGTCCCAAAGCTGGTGCTGGCCTACTGGTGAGTGGGTCTCAATCCCAGGGTGACTGGCTTAGGGGTTCAATGTGTCTTGGAGCTGGTATTGGCCTTCTGGTGTCCAGAGCCAGGGCTCAGGCAGGGTGTCTTGTGGCTCATCCTGTTTGCTGATAATGAGAGCTGTGTTCTAGGTTCTCTGTCTTCAAATCCCTGGGGGTTCTGAAACTAGTATCAGCCCTCAATAGGTGGGGACAGATCCTGGGGCCCCTGGCTTATGGGACCAAGTGCCCAGAATTGGTGTGGAACTCCTGGTGGGCAGGGCCAGGGTCCAGGGGGTCCTGGGGATCATGCAGGCCTGTTAGTGGGTTGGCTGGGTCCTGCTGAGACAGTCTGCATGTTTTGGTGGTTGTAGGACTAGTGCCAGCTCACTGGTGGGCAGAGCAAGGTCCTAGGAATTTGGTTTATGGGGCTCTAGGGGGGCTTGTTTGGCCTGCTGGTAGGTGGTAGATGGGGCTACTTCCTGACACTATTTGCTGTGGGGTCTGGGGTGATCTGAAGCTATGTCAACCCACTTATGGGTAGGGCCAGATCTGGGGCAGTTGGCTAATGGGCCCAATATGGCTCAGAGCTGGTGTTGGACTGTGTCCTGCCATGGCAGGCTGTGGGGCTGCAGTGGTCCCAGGCTTGTGTCTGCCTACCAGTGGGCACGGTTGAGGCCCAGGGTGTCCTGGGGCTGGTGTTGGCCCTCTGATGGATGGAGCTATGTCTTGGGGTCTCTGACTGCAGACCCTTGGGGTTTGGATTGGTGTATTGATCCACTAGCAGATGACTGGTTCCAAGACAAGTGCCAGCCCACTGGTGAGCAGGCTCAGGTCCCAGGAGCCCATTGGTGGATGAGGCTGATTCCAAGGGTAGTGTGGGCCCACTGGTGTGTAGAGCTTGATCCCAGGTTTCTAGCTGCAGGGTTCTGGAGGTCTTGGGGTTGGCTCACTGGTATGTAGAGCTGGGTCCTGAGCCCTCTGTTGGACTGGGCCATGTCCCAGGATGCTGTGGGTTCGATGAGTCTCAGGTAGCTGGCCTGCTGAGGGCAGCACTGGGTCGTGGTGCTAATGAGCTGAAGGAAGGATGCCAAAATGGCACTTGCCGGCACTAGTGACCTAGAATGAGCTGCCAAAGGTTGTTGCCAGTGTCCATGTCCCAAAGGTGAGCTTAGTGTGCCGCCTGCCTCTCCAGGAGTCTCTCCAAGATCAGCAGGTGGATCTGGCCCAAGCTTTTTTCAAATTACTACTTCTGCCCTGGGTCCTGGAACTTGTAAGATGTTGTGTATGCCCTTTAAGTGTAGAGTCTCTATTTCCCACAGCCCACTGGCTCTCCCTAAATTAAGCCCCACTAGCCTTCAAAGCCAAATGTTCTGGGGGGCTTATGTTCCAGAGTCAGGAACCCCAGGATGGGAAGCCTGATGTAGGGCTCAGACCTCTTTTTCCTTTGGGAAAACCTCTGCAATTATAATTATCCTCCTGTTTTGAGCCACCCACCTGGAGTTATAGTCCTTGATTATACCATAGCTTCTCCCCTCCTAGTCATTTCATTGTGGTTCCTTCTTTACATCTTTAGTTATAGACAGTCTTTTCTTCTAGATTCAGCTTTTTTTTTAATCAATGGTTGCTCCATAAGTAGCTGTAATTTTTGTTTGCCTATATGGGAGGAAATGAGCTCAGAGTCTCCTACTCTGCTATCTCGGTCACTCACTTCCACGCTTCTTAAATAAATCAAAGAGTTAAAGAGTATTTTGAACAAATACTTTGTTCAAAACTAAAGAAACAGCAGAAAGATTAAAGCAAGGTCTGTTTCACTTTAATGCCCATATTTTATAAATTATGACATATTGCATGTATTTCAAAGAATGATTTTGCACTGTCACCTTTAAAAAGTATATGCTTACAATATGTAATATTGTTTATCTATGTTGTGAAGAGCACCAAGTTTCTTAGTCATCTAAATTTTTATGTTTTTATTGCCTTTTTTTCTTTATTTGGCCGCTCTGCAGCATATGGAGCTCCCAGTTCGGGGATCTGATCTGAGTTGCAGCTATGACCTATGCTGCGCTTGTGGCAATGCTGGATCCTTTAACCCTCTGTGCCAGCCAGGGAGTGAATCTGTATCCTGGCACTTCAGAGATGCTGTTGATCCTGTTGCACCACAGTAGGAACTCCTAATGGCACTTTTCTAAGTCTTTCAAATACTTACTACTACAACTTCACCTGCTCAGTCTCTGTCACATAATTGCTTTTTGGAAAACCACAGGAAAAACTTTCCCTGGACTTCATCGATATTTGGATATTTTCTGCCTTGACAGGATATATGTGTAGAAAGAACAAGGTCCTCCACGTTTTGTGTTTGCCAGCATGACTTCTTCTGATTATTTTTCTCTAATTTATAAGCCTTTTCCTTTTGTTAGGATTTTGAGAATTTGAGGGCTTATTAAAGAAAAGACCACAAGGTGGCAGTGCACACAATGACCTTTATTTTGGTGCCGTTGGGTGGCTTGCAGGCAAGGGGAAAGTCCCTCCTCACATCAGGAGCCCTCCCAGAGTCTAAGGTGTGGAGCCACCACCAGAAGGGGAAGAGGACAAGGGAACTCCCAGGCAAGAGGGGAGACTTACATGTCTAGGCGATGTTGCAGATGCTAGCCATGGATCTCGGAAGGACAGGTGTGACTTTGGTTCTTTGACAGGCAGGCACTAAACGCCTTAAAATTTGGTTCTTTGGGATATAGTTAAAGCAATTATATGTGTAAAAATTGGAG
This sequence comes from Phacochoerus africanus, assembly GCF_016906955.1. Classification (NCBI taxonomy): domain Eukaryota; kingdom Metazoa; phylum Chordata; class Mammalia; order Artiodactyla; family Suidae; genus Phacochoerus; species Phacochoerus africanus. The sequence continues at coordinate 32,694,731 of NC_062554.1, forward strand.
TTTGGCACAGGAGATCTTTTGAGTTAGTGGTTCCAGTCTGCTTGAAGAAGTAAAAAATATGGGGCCGATAGGCAGGGACCATCTTTAATCCACCTACATAAACCTTTATCATCTTAACTTTTAACTCTTTGATTTTTGAAATTAGAGCTACCGGAATTTTAATTTATATTAAATAATAAAAATTCACTAATTAAGCTTTTAAACAATATTTCTGATTTTTAAAAAAATTTGACTTTGGATACTGACAAAAATTTAAAGCTGTCATGAACTTTCAGATTCTCTACAATCTAGTTCTAGAAATCTTTGTCGTTATTTTGTTGAAGTCTTCATATGTAAAATAAATTAAGACAAGTGAGATTTCAGATTCTTTCTAGTTCCAAAATCCTGTGAACTGGAGATTGGCACTTGGCATCTATCTCTACACGAATTGAATCATGAGCCCCTGTAGCTGCTGACCCTCAATACTCCCTAAAAGGGGCTCAGGTATGGAGGGCAGGAGTGACGCACTTTGGGCTCTGGGAAAATTGGCAGAACAGATCTTGAGATCTTTTCAGGAGAAGATTTTATGAGCCCAATTCTCAAATCTCCTCGTATCTAGAAAAGCACCAAAATCCTTCATGGTGATGTCTGCTCCTTGTGACTAGCAGTAGCCTTCATGAGACTAGCAGCAACCTTCTGTAAAAATGTGTGCTTGCTTGCATGTACCAACTCCCTTCCCCCAAGTCACGTATATACTGACATTTCCCTTGCCTCTTTAGAGTGGTTTCTCAGAGGTATCTGTTGCTGCCTCTGGGCTATAGTCCTCATTTTGCCCTAAATAAAACTTAACTCTCAACTTTTAAATTGTGCATTTAAGTTGACACCCTGATGAAGAGGTTAGAAGGGAAAAAAAATTCAAAGTCTTAAGACAGATACATAGTGATTTTTTTCTTTTTCCCAGCAGATGGAAATGCTTGTAAGGAGAAGCTGGGGAAGAAAGTTGTGATGTGGCCAAAGATTCCAAGTTCTTCACGTGTTGCATGTGTTGATTTAACATTTTCTTTTCTTTTCTTTTTTCTTTTTGTCTTTTCTAGGGCTGCACCCACAGCATATGGAGATTCCTAGGCTAGGGGTCGAATCAGAGCTGTAGCTGCTGGCCTACGCCACAGCCACAACATCAGATCTGAGCCGCATCTGTGACCTACACCACAGCTCCCAGCATCACCGGATTCTTTAACCCACTGAGCGAGACCAGGGACCAAACCCACGTCCTCATGGATGCTAGTCCGGTTCGTTTACCAATGAACCACGACAGGAACTCCTGTTTTATTTTATTTATTTATTTATTTTGTTTTTTGGTCTTTTCTAGGGCCGCACCCTCTGCATGAGGAGGTTCCCAGGCTAGGGGTCTAATCGGAGCTGTAGCTGCTGGCCTATGCCACAGCCACAGCAGCGCAGGATCTGAGCCGAGTCTGTGACCTACACCACAGCTCACAGCAATGCTGGATCCTTAACCCACTGAGTGAGGCCAGGGATCGAACCTGCAACCTCATGGTTCCTAGTTGGATTCATTAACCACTGAGCTACAATGGGAACTCCTGTTTAACTTTTTAAACAAAATACTTCAAAACTTCAGGAAAGTATACATTTCATTCCTGTACTGTGGGGTACCAGAATATACCTCCTCAAAAGGTACTTTTGGAATAGGGGTGATTTTGAGCTAAAGGCCCTTGAGAATCGTCATGAAAAGATAAATATCCATTTGTAGCGATGTTTCCCTCTTCACTACCAGGAAGAGGAGGACTTTTATCAAAGTTGAAGGCAAGGACTCAAATCTGCACAATGAACCTTACGAAACAGTTCTTGTTTATCACACTTGTCCTGGTCACTTTCCTATAATTTGCCTCTCTCACCCAAAACTTTCCTGTTTTGGTATTTAAACTCAAGTTTACTCATCACTGAGAGTTCTTATTCATACGTGTGCAATGCGCATGTTAATAAACATGTTTTTCTCTTATTAATCTATCTTTGGCCAGTCTAATTTGCAGGACCCCGGCTGGAGAACCTTAAATAGGCAAAGATTTTCCCTCCTCTATGCTGTATACTGATGTAGGGGAGAAAAATAACAATTTCCCCTCTACCTTCTGAGTTCTTGGCTGAGACACCTGTAATAAAAGAGTGGTTAATGAGAAAAACAGAAGTTTAACATATGCACCTCATATACATGGGAGATACCCAGGGGAAAATGAGTAACTCTCTGAGGTGGACTAAGCCACAGGCTTAAATACCATTTTCAGTTAAAGACAAAAGACAGAAAGAAGGGGGTGAGGAGACCAGTTATGGGGAATTTACCAGGAAAAGCACTATAAACAAGAGTAAAATTTTTTATGTAGATTTGTCAGTGCCTTCTCCGCTTGTCACCCCCACTCTGTCTTTGGCCTGCTAGCCCATTCCTAACAAGAATCCTGCAAATTCAGGTTAGTAAGAATGCCCCCACCCTTGATATCTGTCTAAATTCACATTTGAGGTATAAGCCCTTCGTCAGTCTTCAGCAAGAATTCAGCTGCCCTTGATGCCTTCACTAAGTAATGTTGTATCCACTGATCCCTTCATTCCACTGAATGAAGCTATAAATTCATTCCATTCATAAAAATTCAGTCCATCGAATGAGGCTATATATCCTCAGCTGTCTTTGCTATATTTAGAGTTGAGCCTGATTGCTCTCTACCATTGCAATGCTCTTACTACAATAGTCCTGAACAAGTCTTCCTTACCTGCTGTTCCTTACTTGTTAAAGTTTTAATGAATGTCAGAATACTTTTTCCTTTAATAATACCACAGTCAATCCTAATACTACTTTATACTTTTCTCCCTTCCTTTCTTCCTTCCTTTCCTTCCTTCCTTCTCTCCTTCCTTTTCTTTCTTCTTTCTTTTCTTTCTTTCTTTCTTTCTTTCTTTCTTTCTTTCTTTCTTTCTTTCTTTCTTTCTTTCTTTCTTTCTTTTTCCCCTTTCCTTTCCTTTCCTTTCTTTCCTTCCTTCCTTCCTTTCATCTTTCTTTCTCTCTTTTCCTTCTTTCATGGCTGCACCTGTGGCATATGGAAGTTCCCATTCTAGGGGTCAAATCAAAACTGCAGCTGCTGGCCACAGCCGTAGCCACAGCAACATGGGATCCAAGCTGCATCTGCAACCTACACGACAGATTGTGGCAACGCTGGATCCTTAATCCACTGAGCGAGGCCAGGGATCCAGTCTGCATCCTCAAAGATACCATGTCAGGTTCTCAATCTGCTAAGCCACAATGGGAATGCCTTACTTTGTACTTAAAAACAAAACAAAACAAAAAAAACCTGTTACATACGCAACTGATGCATTGAAAATTTATCGATCTCATTCACAGCTGAGCAGTCAAATTAAAGCTACACTGAAATACTACTTAACAGATTGGCAAAAATCCAAAAGCTTCTCATGATGAAGCTATGTAGAAAAGAGGAATTCACATACATTGCTGACTGGATTGCAAATGCTAACACTTCCATGGAGGGGGAGGGGTATTTGATTACATATAGCAAAATCACATATAAATTTGTCATTTTAAAACCACGCAGCTCAGCTTGGGTCTTGAACCCATGGGCTGGTCCTCGAACCCAGCCAAAACCCAGATTGAGACTTGAACCCACTGTTTTTTATTTAAAATCACACATTTGGTCTCAGGACCTACTGAAGTTCACGTTCTTTATGTCTTAGTGCAGAAGGAATTCAACAAGAAGCAAAGTGATCGGTAAAAAGTAGATTAATTGAGAGAAATAGATAGGATGTGGTCTGTCTCAAAAGGTGAGTGAGCAGCCCTGGGAGAAGCGCACTCCACAGACAAGAATGTGGGCCATCCCAGAAGGTAAGAGGCCCTGAAATATGGGGTGGTGTTTTTTTATGGACTGGGTAATTTCATAGGCTGATGAGTGGGAGGACGATTCCAACTATTTCGGGCAAGGGGCAGGGATTTCCAGGAATTGAGCCACCGCCCACTTTTTGGCCTTTTATATTGGCCTCAGAACTGTCATGGCACCTGTGGGTGTGTCACACTGCCCACTTTTTGCCCTTTTACGCTGGCCTTGGAACTGTGGGTGTGTCATTTACATGCTAATGGGTTACAATGAGGCTCAAGGTCTACTGTAATTTGAATCTTCTACCATCTCTGGCCTAGTAGGTACTAACTGGTTTTTGTGGTATCCTGTTCTTCTTAATGGTTGGGTCATTCTTTTATTGGTTGTGCCTGGGCCCCTTCTTTCCTGTCTCAGACTGCTTTTTTCATTGACAGGGACTGGTTGAATGTATTATGCTGTAGATATACAATGGATTACTGTGCAGAAATGAAGAACTACATATATACTAGTATTGAGTGACCTCCAGAATTTATTAGTAATTGCAAAAAGGTAGAAAAAAGTATGCTACTGAAGCTCTCTTGTGGCACAGAGAGTTAAGGATCTGGTTTCACTGCAGTGGCTTGGGTCACTGCTGCGATGTAGTTTCCATCCTTGGCTCGGGAACTTTCACATTCCATGGGTGTGGCAAAAAATAAATAAATAAAAGTATGTTACCATTTATCTAAGCAAAAGGGAGATATGGATAAATATAAAGATATTTTTAGAAAAAAAGAATCATAAAAAAAGTGTTTAAATCATTGCCTACAGGGCAGGAAGGGAGTTTATGATATACAATCAATGAGGTTAAATAAAACTTTGAATTCCTGAATTTGAACTGGAAGTAAGAGTTTATGATGCATTTTATTAAAAAAAGAAAAAAACAAAATGAGACCATATTTACTCAGCTCTATCTACAGAAAAGGCTATAAAAACAATACAACTCAATGACAGTACCACAAACAGATTATGGTCATTAAATATCATTTCCCACTAAAGGAATCAGAGCACTTTGAATAAATGGCTTGTTACAGGTATGGGGTAAGAAACGTACAAAGCCAGCCTGGAAAGCAATCAAAGACTACAAGGGTCATGTCAAAAGAACTCAGGAGTCAACATGAATAAGCTTCCATTGGCCTAAGCTTGAGGACCAATAATGATAATAACTGTGATGAATCACAACCCACAAAATCTGTTTAAATCCCTAGATTCATAATAATGGCTGTTCACTTTTAGTATTTTTAATCCATCAGGAATTTTTTTAGCAGTTTAAGTCAGTGTCTAATTTTAATTTTCATTAGAATAACCATTAAGCATTACTTATTGACTAGTTAATCTTTATCTCACTGATATGTAACACTAACGTCATATATCAAATTCATGTATATATGCTATATATATGTAAAAGATATATACATATATATATCTGGGTTCTTTATCTTGTTCCTTTATTTGTCCATTCTCATGCTAATACAGTGTTACCTTAATTACTATAACTTTATTTTTTACTTTTTTTCTTTTTAGGGCTTCACCCATATGGGAGTTCCCAAGTTAGGAGTCCAATCAAAGCTGTCACTGCCGACCTATGGCATAACTCACAGCAACACCAGATACTTAACCCACTGAGCAAGGCCAGGGATCGAACCTGAGTCCTCATGGATACTAGTAGGGTTCATTACTGCTGAGCCACAACGGGAACTCTCCCTATTTCTTGTTTTTAGGAAATGGGCCTCATTCAGCCTCCAGGGCCTTCCCTGAGTTCTAAGACAGTGGCTGATCAGGGAATGGAGGGATGCAAAGACCAGGGAGGAACAATCAAGCAACTAGAGTACAGCCTTGGGGCAGGATCTGATCCTGGTTCCCCTCCAAAGGATACACAGAATGATGTAGGGATCTTATATACCTAATGGTTATATTCCTTATGCTTCTTCCAGAAGTGAATACTTTAACACTGAACAGCTCAGAGACTTTCCTTGTGCTTCTCCCTCATTTGTGTACACCTTAAACACAATCACCTGTAAGCTAAAGTGTAGGCACCCTGAGCACAATTGCCTGTGGGTTAAAAGATTATTAACACGTGATTTTTTTCAGAAACTTTCCTAGTTCTAGTATCTGATCAATATGCCCTTTTCAAAGATACTGTTACTCCAGGCAGTAACCCAGAAGAGCACCACCAGGATCACACTGAGATATCCTGATACCAGCTTTGATAACTAAGATTCCCCCAAAGAAAGAAGAATGCATCCCAATCCTGATTCTTATCTGAAACCCTGTTTTTCTCCTTTGAGACTATAAAACTCCCTGCAGTTCTCTCCAAAGGAGGGCAGTCTTTAAGGCATTAGCCTGCTGTGTCCTCCTTTGCCTGGTAAAGCAATAAAAGCTATTTTTTTCCCCTTCACCCCAAACTCTGCCTCTGCATTTCTATTGAGCATTGGTGGACAGAGGCTCTGCTTCAGCAACACAACCTCAGCAGAAATATACACCTTATTTTAAAAAATAGCCAGCAAGTCCATACTGGAAATATGAAAAAGGTTAACTAAGTGAGTAACAATAAATTTAACACTAAATTGTGAGGGTATACAGGATTAAAAGTTATAAAGTAGTATTTATTATACTGAATGCTATTACAGTTTTTTTTTAATATCTGACTTCGAGTTTTTGAAATATGAATTTCCCCCTATACTCTTTCGGTCAGGACAAGAACTGAAAAAGAGAAATAATCTTGAATCCAGAATGAACAAGTCTTGCTATATGTATTTTCCCACACATAAAAAGAAAGTTCTGTAACTTCCCAAGAGATTGTAACTTGAACTAAACACTGAAATACTATCAAAACTCATGTGCATATTTGGAAGAAGTTTTTAGTCATTGGGAATCAAGCATGCATTTCTTTTCTCTGTATCACAAGCTGTTACAAATACTTTTACTATTAACATTGGAACAGAAGCCCTCCTGTTCTGTTACTGACTGGCAGACAGAAATGACGGGGAAGAAATGGGAAATGGTTCAGGGTCTCGGAATTCCCCTGGCTGCCTAATTAAGTGGCTTGTTATTTGGAAGTTTTTTTTGAAATATTTGCCCCCTGGAGTTCCCCTGAGAGAAGAAAGCATCCGATATCATTGACAATGAGTGTCTTCACAGAACATAAATTAAAAAATTCTCCTGCCGTCATTCAACTAATACTTACCGAATGCAACTCGCTTCACCCCATTGCTAAAGAGGGGGCTGGAAAACGTCCCTGACTAGTAAAGGTAGTATTTTATATTTACAATTTTTTTCTGACAGTTAACTTTTAAAATGTCATTGACAAATGGGCTCCTTTATGGTTCGTGTACGATTTACATATACACACATCTACATAAATGTATATATTCCGTTCTAGCCACATTCAGAAAAAAGGGGGAGTGAAGCCTGGCCTGAAACACCGTGTTCACTTTGCTAGTGATGAAAATAGGACACTTTTCGTTAATGCATTCGTCTCCAGAAGAGAAAAACAGAAAAGATAGTGATTATATAATAGATATGCCCCCCAACATTATAGAATCAAGGCTTCAAAATCAATCTGAGGCTGTTCTGCTTTCCAACACTTGGCTTTTTTCCCATCCCCAGGGCCAGCTGTGGAAGGTTGACGCCAGGCAGCTGCAAAGGGGAAATGGTTACAGCTGTTTACTTAGTTGCAGCCGAAACGCCTCCGGGCTGACTCCACCCTCAAACGCCGTCATCCACGCCGAGGGGAGGGTCCCATTGGAGGAATCCGGCCGGGAACTAATTCCGGCGAGTCGACGTGGGGAGAGGCTCGCCACCCGCGCCCGGGCGTTTCCCCAGGGCTTCCAAAGATTCAAACTCGACGGCTCTCGCCACGTCCCGCTCAGGAGGATGAGAGGGACAGCGAGGGAAAGTGCTCTCGCAGCAAGATTGAAGATTAGAACACCAAGCTCACGCCCGGCCCCGCCTTCCCCTGAGGGCTGACCGCGCGCTGGGTCCCGCTTTCCGCCCACAGACTCCGGGGCGCCCTCGCAGAGGGAGTGACGCGCACCCGGTCGGCGCGCTGACGTCATCGTGCGTCTGCGTGGGCCCTGAGCGGGCGGGGGGGCCCCAGGAGCTCTAACTGCGCAGCCCAGCCGGCAGTTCAGCCCTCGTCGTTGCTCCCGGGACTGTGGAGGCTCCTGGTGGCACTGCTGTTTCGTGTTGGACGCGTCTGCCCTGTGGTGAGTGCAGGTCCTTCCGGACCCAGGCCTCGCGGGGCTGGGTCGGGGCGCGCGGGCCGCGGGGCCTGCCTTCCCTGAGACTGCAGCTGGGCGGGGGAGGACAGGGCCGGGAGTCGGGGGTCGCAGGTAGCAGTTAGCTCTTTGCTACTCTACTGTGGAAGATGCTTTTGTTTAATTCGGAAGCTCCAGTTCCAAGACATGCTGTCGAAAATAATTTTTTTAATTGACCTGTTTACAAGTCTACTCTGGCCGCTTCTCACTTTTCCGGCCCTTGGCCTTTGGCCAAGATGTTTTAAGAGTTTTTGTAGGGTTTTAAACTTAACCCTCGGTGTTCCTTTATTTAATATATTCAAACGGAGACAGTAACGTATCGGCGAGATCTCTTGTTTCAGATAGGTACAACCCCGCTTTGCCACTTTAGTATTCTATTGTATATTGCGAGAAATAACTCGGGGAAATTAACAAAATTCCATAATTTCTCTTCTTTTTCCTTGCAGTCTGTCTCCTTCCCCTTCCCCCCAGCCACAGTTTGCCTAAAGAGGGCAAATCCTGTACAGTTCCTGCAGATTAAAAATATGCAAAGATAGGACCTCAAGTCCTTGTGTAACGAAGGCATTCATTCAAGCGGTCACATTCCCAAGGCCAGTGTTTCATAGGCCATTGTGCTGTGTTTTGTTTTGTGAGTTGCTTTCTGCGAATTGTTGCTTTGGAATTGTGAAGGCATTGTATTCACGAGTTCCTGGTGAATTTTAACTCTTAGTAGTTTTTTTGCCTAGTTCTGGAGAGACTTGACATTAAGAAATAACGTTATTGTCTGGGTAACTGCTGTACTGTTGATGATGGGTGCAGTCTATTTTTCACTCCTCCCTTTTACTGCTAGCAAATTGCCATAGATAATTATCCTTAAACTAAATTATAAGTTGTCACCAGAAGAGGGGAGGAGGAGTTCCCGTTGTGGTGCAGTGGAAACGAATCCAACTAGGAACCATGAGGTTGTGGGTTCGATCCGTGGCCTTGCTCAGTGGGTTAAGGAGATCTCAGACGCGGCTCGGATCTGATGTTGCTGTGGCTGGGGTGTAGGCCGGCAACTATAGCTCTGATTGGACCCCTAGTCTGGGAACCTCCTTATGCCCCGGGTGCGGCCCTAAAAAGCGCACACACACACACACAAAGAAGAAGAGGGGAGGAGACCAGGGGCGAAGTATTTTACTATGTCCATCTATCTTCAAAGTTGTACATTAAAAAAAAAATGTGTACTTATTGCTAAGGGGAGTTTACTGCATTTATTTTAAAAGGCTTTGCAATTAATTTTGGTGACAAATTGCTGGAATTAAGATGTATTATTTAAAGTATAAGTCACTTTTAGAATTTACTGAATAAATTGAGAAAATTATAAACTGTATTTACTGTGAGAATATGGTTTTCTAAAATAGTTTTGTTTTTTCTTTTCAGATTTACAGTCCTGAAGAGTCTACTTTTTCCCTCTCATTTTTTCCCATTGAAGTAATAAATCCAGTTGTGGAGACTCAGAAACTTTATGAAGGGATATAGTTTGCATTCTGTGCAATGTAATTTTGTGTATGAATTATATTTTTAATTTATGAAGGGTTTTCAGAAAGAAGGCTAGTAGGGTTAATTATTGGTACATTATGCATGAATAGTGATTCTGTTGATAATGCAGTATCTTCTTAGGCTTATGTGTTAACACTAGAAAGGACAAACTGTATCTTGATAAATTGATTTACCTTTAATTACAAACTGAGTAATATTGTACATGCATGATTCTTAAACGAAAAAGAAGTTAATTTTTTAAGAAAGTTTCTCCTGTGAAAATTTTATGGTTAACTAGTTAAATTTATGGAGAAAATACCCTCAATTGATCAAGTGTAATAAACTGTTTGCAAAGTTAGGAAGAAAAACAACATAATGATGCTGCAGGTAATGGAAACAAATATAGACAATATTTAACAAAGATGGAAGAGTTATCAGTTTTTGAAGGAAGCAGAATTCTTTTCCTTTGACATCACACAGGCTTCAAGAAAGCTAGTAGGTATTGACATCCCCGAAAGTTGTTAGCTGAAGCTAATTTAACCTTCTTAAGTAAATACTGCGTTGGTAAACTGTGAAATTAGCTTTTAGATAATGCGACCATATGGAGACTTTAATTCTTTTTTACTAGCATAAAAGATTTTTTAAAGTATCATACTAAAGTGCTGGTAGGGAAAGAAGCCTGCATTTAGTGTTTTTCCTCTTGTAGAATAATAATTAATTGGCTTGATATCCAGGCTTTGTAACTTATAACCAAAGGCAAATTAAAGGCATAATTTAGGTATTCTATCCTTATTTAGAATTTTGGGACTATAAACCTCTGTTTTAACATTTTCAGAAGTGTGTTAGCTTCTTTCATGCTGTTAGGTTAGTATTGTACCAAATAATGAGCAAATAGCACCGGAGTTGTATAATCCCAGAGTATTAAGTAGTGTCTTGGTAGTTAGGAGATTCATCCTCCTGAGTATAAACTCAGATCTAAATCTAGTAAGGAAGGTTTAGTGAATTTTATATAAGTGGGAGCCTATCATTTGATTCTTTTTCATGATAAAAATTTAGTGTGATGAGAAGAGAAATTTCACGTGAAGGATTTTAGCCATCAAAAAGTACAATCACTTATGCACAAAACTATCTCCCAAGACTTGTCCCAGGTCCCTCGTATTGAAAAATTAAGAGTGTGATGGAAGATAGCACGATCTTGTCAAATTGGACAGTTGGCAACAAACAAAAAATGAAATATGACTTTTCATGTGAACTCTACCGAATGTCTACATATTCGGCTTTCCCTGCTGGAGTTCCTGTCTCAGAAAGGAGTCTTGCTCGTGCTGGTTTTTATTACACTGGTGTGAATGACAAGGTCAAATGCTTCTGTTGTGGCCTGATGCTGGATAACTGGAAACAAGGAGACAATCCTATGGAAAAGCATAAACAGCTATATCCTAGCTGTAGCTTTGTTCAGAATCTAGTTTCTGTCACTTGTCTGGAATCCACCTCTAAGAATGCTGCTTCTTCAATGAGAAATAGTTTTACACATTCGTTGTCGCCCACTTTGGAACATGGTAACACTTTCAGTGCTTCTTATTCCAACCTTTCACCAAACCCTCTTAATTCTAGAGCAGTTGAAGACTTCTCCCCACTGAGGACTAACCCCTACATTTATGCGATGAGTACTGAAGAAGCCAGATTTCTTACTTACCAAACGTGGCCATTAACCTTTTTGTCACCATCAGAATTGGCAAGAGCAGGCTTCTATTATATAGGACCTGGAGATAGAGTAGCCTGCTTTGCCTGTGGTGGGATGCTAAGTAACTGGGAACCGAAGGATGATGCCATGTCTGAACACCGGAGACACTTCCCTAACTGTCCATTTTTGGAAAATTCTCAGGACACACTGAGGTTTAGCATTTCAAATTTGAGCATGCAGACACATGTGGCTCGACTGAGAACTTTTATGTATTGGCCATCTACTGTACCAGTTCAGCCTGAGCAGCTCGTAGGCGCTGGTTTCTATTATGTGGGTAAGAAAATGTTTAGCTATACATTTTATCTGGTTGATTTTGATTTACATATCAGAAGGCCTGTGCATTCAGTTTTATTCTTGTGTTTTCTTTAGGTCGCAATGATGATGTCAAATGCTTTTGTTGTGATGGTGGCTTACGGTGTTGGGAATTAGGAGATGACCCCTGGGTAGAACACGCCAAGTGGTTTCCAAGGTAATTGTTTTAAAAGGTATTTCTATACAAAACTCTGCTTAAAAGAAGTAGGCATGGAGTTCTCTTGTGGCACAGTGGGTTAAGGATCTGGCGTTGTCATTGCACCGGCTTGCATTGCTGCTCTGGTGCAGGTTCGACCCCTGGCCCGTCGTTGGCCTGGAAACTTATACATTCCCCAGCTGTGGCCAAAAGAAGAAAAAAAAAACTAGGTGTGCTGGCATGATTAAGTTTACATTTCAGTGTAACAGAGCTTCTTTATACTCTTAGGGAATTAGGCTTTGAAAACACAAAATTGTGACATTTTAGTGGAAAATGTAGAGAATTCTGTGATCTCTTCTTTTGTAAGCTGTGTATTCAGGATATAATTTAACATTCTTAGACGACTCACTTAACAATTACGGCCATACGTTTCATTTGTATATTTTTCATTTTGCTTTAAAGAAGACTTAAGGATCATAAAAATATGTAAAAAACAAAAAGAAGGAAAAAAATAAGGTGAAAGGAGAAAAGAAGGATGGATCTAGTAATAGGACAAATATAAATATGCATAGAATAAAAAAAGCTAATTATATAATCAGAATTACATCTGATAATTATATTTTTTCTATACAGTTTTATCTTGTGCTATGTCACTTATCTCCCTTTAGTCTCTTTTGTTTCTACTAGTATCTCCTGTGTTTTACTATAGCCTAGAAAGAATTTAGAGGCAGTGTTGTTGTTGGAAATTAATTATATCTTTTGTTACTGAGTTGCTGTGTGAACTTGGACAAGTCATGTGACCACTTTGAACCTTTCTTCATCTGTAAAATGAAAGAGTTGGACTAGACAATATTGGTTTTTTTTTTAAATTGTAAAATGTACATAAAATTTGCCATTTTAACCATTTTAAAGTATACAGTTCTGTGGCATTAAGTATATTCACATTGTTCCTCTTTCATTACCACCATCTATTTCTAGACTTTTATCTTCCCAAACTGAATCTTGTACTCATTTCATTAATTCCTAATATCTCCCTCTCTCTCCCCCCATTTCTTGGTATCCACCATCTACTTCTTTCTGTCTCCATGAATTCGACTATTCTAGGAACTTCGGAACTTTATATAAATGGAATGATACTATATATAAATTATGTTTTGACTTGAGTGCCTTTCACAGTAATGAGGAATCTCTTGAACCTCTTTAATACTCACAATATATCAAAATAAACTTTGACTTTCTGATTCTGAAAAGTGATATATATATATATTTTAAGTTATTTTTGTGGGGAAAAGGCATGTCGTATATTCAGAATTTTAAGTGATCTCATTATGCTTGGCTCTATGACATTATGTATATATAATTTGAAATTTAACACTGTATTAAGACAAAAACAGCTTTCCAATGACAGTGTTTCAATTGCTGCAGTTTGTCCTTTATAAAACAAAACAAAACAAAATCTTGGTTTATTTCTATAATTTATGTTTTATTTTAAATGGTTAAATAAGGGAAAAGGCCAGGAATGATTTTTGTAAACACTCCCGAAAACAGCAAATTTCAACAGTGGGTAGTCTTTAATCTCAGAAAATGTATAGTTAAAATGGATGATCATTGTCACTGTATTTTATCACAGTTTATTTATTCATTTATCAAATATTTGGGTGCCTACTGGACACTATTCCCCCCCTTAAAATTTTTTAGTAATAATCATTCAAAAAAGAGATAATAAGGTTTACATTTCTGTATACCAAAGGAATTTCCTTTTTCATGTATTGGTATTTACATGGCAGCATGAAGTCTAAAATGAAAAATCAAGCCAAAGGAAACAGAAAAACCAAATTAAAATAAAAGGCAAAAATTGTGCTGCTGTTACATATGAGGTTGAAAATGAAATCAAAGGGCAGACAAATGCTGGTTTTTGCAGTAGACCAGTGAAAATGCTGGGATTTATGACAATGGAGCATGATAATTCATGACAATAACAGTGTTATTTGGAGTGGAAGGAAGCAAGATTCCTAGAAGTAAGTAGTTGGAAGTAGTGATGGGAAATCAACCAGAGATCATCATGAGGATCTTTTTTCCCCTTCTAGTGTTTTTTTTTCCTTTGTCTTCTTGTCCTTTTTTTTTTTTTTTTTTAAGGGCCGCACCCACGGCATATGGAGGTTCGCAGGCTAGGGGTCTAATCAGAGCTGTAGCTGCCGGCCTACACCAGAGCCACAGCAATGCCAGATCTGAGCCGCATCTGTGACCTACACCACAGCCCATGGCAATGCTAGATCCTGAACCCACTAAGCGAGGCTGGGGATTGAACCTGCAACCTTATGGTTCCTATTTGGATTCGTTTCTGCTGCGCTGCCACAGGAACTCCCCCTTCTAGTATCTTTTTTAAAATTGAAATATAGTTGATAGACAATATTATGTTAATTTCATATGTACTATGTGGTGACTTGACATTTGTGTACATTATGAAACAATTACTACAAGTCTATTAACCATCTGTCCCCACACAGAGCTATTGCAGTATTATTGGCTATATTCATATATTATATTACATTCCTATGGCTTATTTTATAACTGAGGTTTGTACCTCTTAGTCCCTTTCATTTTATCCCTTTTTCCTTGTATCCCCATGGATACTATTTTAAATGCTGGGGATATTGCAGTGAATAAGACAGACAAAAATCTCTGTCCTCATAGAATTTATTGGAGAAGGGGAAATATGGGCAGTGCTCATTACATTTCCTGTCTTTAGTCATTATGAATATAAGCTAATCAATCCCAGAATAAAAATAATTTAGAACTATATATAGTTCAAGAACAGTGAAAACTAGCTGTGTTTTCTGAGTGATGAACTTGAGTCTTAAGCATGTTTGTAGGATTTCTACTAATTCTACCCATTCTCCAGTTGAAGAACATTTGGGTTATTTCCAGTTTGGAGCTATAATGGATAAAGCCACTCTAAACATTAATAAACCTTTGTGGACATATGTTTTTGTTTTGCTTAGGTAAATACATAGCAGGATTAGTGGGTTGGATGGCAAGTTTTTTCATAACTTTATAAGAAACTGGTAAATTGTTTTCTGAAGGGGCTGTACCATTTTATTCTTAGTTCCCACCAGCAAAGTATGAGCCCTCCAAGTGTTCCACATTCTTAACTATACATGGTATTGTCAGTCTTTTTGGTTTTAGTCATTCTTATTTATTTCTTTATTTTACAGCCACATCTACGGCACATGGAAGCTCCCAGGCTAGCGGTCAAATCGAAGCTGCAGCTGCCAGCCTGTGCCACAGTCTCAGCAACGTGGGATCTGAGCTGCATCTGCAACTACACCACCGCTTGTGGCAACGCTGGATTCTTAACCCACTGAACACACATCTTTATGGATACTAGTTGGGTTCATTACTGCTGAGTCACAACGGGAACTCCTGATTTTAGCCATTCTAATAGATGTGTAGTGGTATTTCACTGTGAGTTTAATTAGCATTTCCTTAATGATTAATGATGGTGAGCTGCTTATTTGCCATCTGTATACTGTTGTACCTCAGTATCGGTGGGGGATTGGTTGGTCCCAGGACACTGCCAAGGAGTCCCCTCAGGAAACCAAAATCCAGGGATGCTCAAGTCCCTTATATAATGGCTTGTACAGTCGGCCCTCTGTATATAGGTTTCTCCATCTTTAGAACTGTATTTTCTTTGGTGAAGTGTCTGTTCAAATCTTTTTACCATTTCAAAGTTTTTTTAAACTAAGTTTTGAGAGTTCTTTATATATTCTGGATAGAAGATCTTTATCAGATGTATTTTGCAAAGTTGCAGTCTGTGGCTTGTCTTCACTTTTTTTTAACACTGTCTTGTTGAACAGAAGTTCTGAATTTTGATGATGTCAGTTTATCAGTTTTGTCTTTGAGGGATAATGCTGTTGGTTTCTTAGCTAAGAAATCTATGCTGCGGGAGCGGCCCAAGAAATAGCAACAACAACAACAATAACAACAACAAAAGACAAAAAAAAAATAAAGAAATCTTTAAGGACAAAAAGATTTTCTCCTGTGGTTTCTTCTACAAGTTATTTTGTTTTAGGTTTTATATTTAGGCATATGATTCATTTTTTATTTTTGTATATAGTGTAGGCCTGTAGATCAAGCCTCATTGTTTTTTGTGTGTTTTATATATATATATATATATATATACACACACACACACACATACACACTATATATATACATTGTATATGTATGCACTCTCTATATATACACACTACACACACACACACACACACACACACACACACACACACACACGTTGCTTTTTAGGGCCGCACCTGCAGCATATGGATGTTCCCAGGCTAGGGGGTTGAATTGGAGCTACAGCTTCAGGCCTACGCCACAGCAGTGTGGGATCTGAGCTGTGTCTTCAATTATACCACAGCTTGTGGCAACGCCAGATCCTTAACCCACTGAATGAGGCCAGAGATTGAACCTGCATCCTCATGGATACTAGTCAGGTTCGTTACTGCTGAGCCACAGCAGAAACTTCCTGTATATGTATATTGGGTTGTTTAGTACTTTTTGTTGAAAAATCAAGGACCAGAACAGAAACAGATGTTATGTGAACTTCCTGGAACACCTTTGAGAAATTATAGTGGTCTAAAAACAGGTATTCGGGAAACACTCACATTATGTGTAGATAAAAATACTTGATTCTGTATATTTTGGAGGGAGGGTTTGTGCTTCAAATGTAATGGAAGAGTGGACACTGGAGAAAGATTAGCAATTATTTTGTGAAACATCACATTTTAGGAATACTAAATTGTAGTTCCTGAAACTATGTTAAGTGCCCAAAGTAAATTATCTAGAACAGCATTTTTCAAGCCTTTAGCTTATGCTCTTTTGAGATCCAGATCCTTTTATTGTGGTTATTGTGCTAATGCAATTGAATAGGAAATATTGGAATGCATCAATGCATAGTAAGAGTCTATAATGTTTTATGAGAATTTTGTTCTTGTTAGGGGTATATGTATACTAGATTGTGAAGCAGAATGTTTGTACAATGGGGCATAGTCAGAGTTTGAAAGCCACTTTTCTAGAATGATCAGATTATATTTTTGGTATAAAAGAATTAAATTTTCCTCTTATGTTTGAGGTGTGAGTTCTTGATACGTATGAAAGGGCAGGAGTTTGTTGATGAAATTCAAGCTAGATATCCTCATCTTCTTGAACAGGTAAATATGCTTTTATAATTGGTGACATTGAATTCTCTAAGTAATAATTACAAATATGATTAGAAGTGATATTTACATCTGTTTTCTCATAATTACATGTTTTGTGTACATCTTAAAGGCACTTTTAGGTCTTTTTTTCTAACTAATTTTTATTTAGGGGCTTTTAAAAAAAGACTTTTTCAGAAACAGACTTACAGACATAAAGAACAGACTTGTGGTTGCCATGGGGTGGGGTGGGGAGTGGGATGGACAGGGAGTTTGGGGTTTGTAGATGCAAACTATTATATTTAGAATGGATAAGCAGTGAGGTCCTGCTGTATAGCACAGGGAACAATACCCAATCTCTAGAGAGTTCCTGTTGTGGCTCAGTGGGTTAAGAACCCATCATAGTGTCTGTGAGAAAGCAGGTTGGATCCCTGGCCTTGCTCAGTGGGTTCAGGATCCAGCGTTGCTGCGAGGTGCTGCAATAGGTCACAAATGTGGCTCAGATCCAGCATTGGTATGGCATGGGCTGGCAGCTACAGCTTTGATTCAGCTCCTAGCCCCAGGACCTTCCATATGCTGCAGTTGTGGCCTTTAAAAAAACAAAAAATCAAAAACAAAAAAAACCCCAATCCCTTGGGATAGACCATGATGGAAGATAATATAAGAAAAGGAATCAATACATACATACATACATACATATATATGTGTGTGTGTGTATGTATATGACTGGGTCACTTTGCTGTATAGCCGAAATTGGCAAGACATTGTAAATCAACTATACTTCAGTAATTTTTAAAAAAGACTTTTAAAAATTTTTTTGAAAAATCACTCAACTTGCCACTGTGCAAATACATGGTGGGATTGGAGGAGTCTTAGCATCTCCTCCATCTTTTTGAGAAAAACAAGCAAAAAATAACTTGTTACAGGTTTGGACCATCTGAGAATGATTCAGCTGAAATACGACTTTCTAAGTGGAATAAGAACCATAAATACTTGTTCCTGCTTTCCTGAAACTAGAGAAATCCTTGAATTCTATTTTTTTGGGGGGAGGGGCACACCTGTGGCATATGGAAGTTCCCAGGCTAGGGATGGCATTGGAACTGCGCTTGATGGCCTAAGCCAAAGCCACAGCAACATGGGATCTGAGCCAGGTCTGCCAACTACACTACAACTCAGGGCAACACCAGATCCTTAACCCATGGAGCAAGGCCAGGGATCGAACCCAAACCCTCATAGACACTATGTTGGGTCCTTAATTCACTGAGCCACAAAGGGAACTCCCTTGAATTCTAATTTGGAATAAGGTGAAGTTTAATGAAATTTTTTATGGTAATTAAGGTAAAACATAGCAAAGTAAGGTTACTGTGTAAATGACCTGGTTTTCAAAAGCATGTGTACAGTGCTTAAGATAAACTTAATGTTGCTTTCTTCAGATTATTTGCGATTTCTGATTTTACCTGTTGTTTTTTCTCTTATTACATAGCTGTTGTCAACTTCAGATACTTCTGGCAATGAAAATGCTGATCCACCAAGTATGTATGAAAATGTTCCAAATATAGAATGGTATTTTTTAATGAGAATATTAAGAATGAAAGTATGTGAACAAAGGGTTTCTGAGGTGATAGAAAAAATTGCTAGGAATTATTATGTATCTACTAAGATTCATGACAGTTTTAGAGGATTCTCGGAAATATTCTAGTTTTTGTTTTTAAAGTGCTGACCTTCCAACTGGGGAGACAAGACAGATGCAAAAGAATAACCATAATAAATACCTCAAAGAATACCAAATGAGAGGAGCAAATAATAAATCCTCCAAAGAGGAAAAGTTAGCTATAAGCTAGCATGTTTGAAAAGACCCAGTTCACATGATTTGAGAATTGGGCTAAATATTAGCTTATGTGCCAGGTAAGTAGTATTTTAGTGTAAGGATAGGAAATATATCTTCTGATTATAATTTAATTTTAATCACATCTGTCATTTAGTGTACACTATTATTCAGGTCCACTGTTTCCTTATCAATTTTTTCTCTGGATGGTGTATCCAGTGTTGAAAGTGGGGTGTTGAAGTCCTCTACTATTATTGCATTGTTTTCTGTTTCTCCCTTTAGTTTATTGCTTTAAATATTTTGGAGTTCCCGTCATGGCGCAGTGGTTAACGAATCCGACTAGGAACCATGAGGTTGCGGGTTCGATCCCTGCCCTCGCTCGGTGGGTTAACGATCCGGTGTTGCTGTGAGGTGTGGTGTAGGTCGCAGACGTGGCTCGGATCCCGCGTTGCTGTGGCTCTGGCGTAGGCTGGTGGCTACAGCTCCGATTCGACCCCTAGCCTGGGAACCTCTGTATGCCGCAGGAGCAGCCCAGGAAATGGCAAAAAGACAAAAAATAAAAATAAATATTTAGCTGCTCCAGTGTTTGGGGCATATATTTTATAATTGTTTTATATACTTTTGATGAATTGACCCCTTTATCAGTGTATATAGTGACCTTATTTGTCACTGATTTTGACTGCATGTCTATTTTATGTAAGTATAGCACTTCTCATCTCTTTTGATTACCATTTGCATAGAACATCTTTTACTGTCTTTTCCCTTTCAGCCTCTCTTTGTCCTTAAAGCTAAAGTGATTCTTTTTTTTGTTTGTTTTTGGCTGTACATGTGGCATGCAGAAGTTCCTGGGCCAAGGATCCAGTGTGAGCCACAACAGTGACAATGCCGGATCCTTAACCTTCTGAGTCACCAGGGAACCTCCAAAGTGATTCTTTTGTAGGCAGCATATTACATCTTGTGTTTTTTTAATGCCCCCACCTGCAGCATATGGAAGTTCCCAGGCTAGGGGTCCTATCAAAGCTACAGCTGCTGGCCTACACCATAGCCACAGCAACACCAGATCGGAGCCACATCTGCAACCTACACTGCAGCTTGTGGCAACACCAGGTCCTTAACCCACTAAGTGAGGCCAGGGATTGAACCTGCATCCTCATGGACACTATGTTGGGTTCTTAACCCAGTGAGCCATAATGGGAACTCCGTAGTCTTATTTTTTTTTTAGTGAATCTCTTCAGCCATTCTCTGTCTTTTGATTGGAGAATTTAGTCCATTTACTTTTAATTGTTGATATTGTAATTATTGGCATATTAGAACTCATTATGATTTTAATTGTTTTCTGACTTGGTTTTTTGTTTTTTTGTTTTTTCTCTTTTTTTGTTGTTTTCGTTTTTGTCTTTTTTGCCATTTCTTGGGCCGCTCCCGTGGCATATGGAGGTTCCCAGGCTAGGGGTCTGACTGGAGCTGTAGCCGCCGGCCTACGCCAGAGCCACAGCAATCCGGGATCCGAGCCGCGTCTGCAACCTACACCACAGCTCATGGCAACGCCAGATCCCTAACCCACTGATCAAGGCCAGGGATCGAACCTACAACCTCATGGTTCCTAGTCAGATTTGCTAACTGCTGTGCCATGACGGGAACTCCTTGTTTGTGTCTTTTACTGTCTTCCTTTCTGATCAATTTCTGTAGTAGTGTAATTTAATTTCTCTTTATACTTGGTGTATCTGCTATAGGTTTTTCTTTGTGTTTACACCATAAAGCTTACATAAAATATAGATATAATAATCTGTTATTATTTCTTCAAATAAGCTATCTCCCCTTTTCTGTCTCTAGGATTCCCATCATATGAATGTTTATTTGCTTGGTGGTGTCTCATAATTCATGTAGGTTTTCTTTCCTCTTTTTCATTATCTTTTTTTTTTGTTGTTCCTGTAACTGGCTGATTTCAGACCTCTGAGTTATCTGATTTCTTTCTTCTGTATCATTAAGTCTGTTGTTGAAGCTCTCTATTGAATTTTTCAGTTCTGTCCATATATTCTTCAGTTCCAGGTTTTATGTTTGATTCTTTTTTGTGTTTTCTCTTTCCTAATTAAATTTCTGGTTTTGTTCATGCTTTGTTATCTTCATTTCATTTAGTTTATTTTGTTCTCTTGAATTTTTTTTTTTTCGTTTCTTTAAGGTGACTTGATTGAGTTCATTGTCAGACAAATCATAGATCTTCATTTCTTTGGGATCACTTCTGGATTTGTTTCCTTTGATGGTGTCATATGTACCTGATTTGTGTGATACATGTAGTTTTGCCTTGGTGTCTGTGCACTTAAAGGAGCAGACACCTCTTCCAGTCTTTATTGACTGGTTTTGGCAGGTAAAGACCTTCTTCTTTCAGTCCTGATGGATATGGAGCCGTTTCTGGGTCTGTGGCTGGGACCACAGTCGGGGATTTCGTCTCCTTGGTACAGGCCAGTCTTCTCAAAATGGCTCTCATTGGTCTTGCGGTACACTGTGGTTTCATAATCCTACATCTGAATCCCAAAGCCTTGCACAAAGGCCCTTGTATCTGTGGATAGATTCCAAATTGTTGTTGAGTGGGGATACAAGTGGGAAACAGCATAACTGACAGTCTTGCTGTCATTACTCTCATCCCTCTTAAGGTATCTTCTTCACTTGGCTTTCCAGACACCACATTCTTGGTTCTCCTATTGCCCTGGTTGATCATGAATAATTTTCCTTGGTGGTTACTCCTTTTTCAAATCTCTAAATAATGGAGTATATCTCAATGTTCAGCCCAGATTTCTCCATTTCCTGAGCTCCAGACTGGCGTGTCCAACTACCTGTTTAAATCTCTACTTGGTTATAACGGGTGTCTCAGGGTTAATGTGACCAAAGCAGACATTTTCTTCCTGTCCTTCATCCCTTATATTTGCTTTTTCTCTGGTCTTCCCAACTCAGTTAAAGGCATCCACTTGGTAAGGTCAAAAGTTGGCCTGAGTTAGGCATCATCTCTGATTCCTCCTTTGACTTTGTATATTTGACCTATTAGAAGTCCTTTCATTTCAGCTTTCATAATATGTCCCAGATCTTACCACTTCTGTCTCCACCACTGTCTACATGATCTGAGCTGCCATCACCTGTCATAAAATCCTAATAGGTCTCCCTGATTCCGTTTTACCTCACTAAAATTTATCACAGAGTTGCCACAGTCATTCTTTTTTGAAAAAACAAATCAGATTTTATCAGTCCTCTGCTTAAAACCCTCCTAGAACATTCTAGCAAAATATAAACTCCTTGAAAGGCTGTACAAAATGTAAACTCCTTGAAAGGCTGAATCACCTTCTTCTCTGACTTTCTACCATGTTTCTATTTCTTGCCTATGTCAAGCTTTTTCTTGACTATGTCAAGCTATGTCAAGCTCAAGCCTTTTTCCTGACTTGAAGCGTTCACACTTGTGTTCTCTTTGCCTGGAAGATGTCTTTCAGGTATTCCCATAGCTCACTCCTTATCATTCAAATGTTTTGTCCTGGGGTTCTCTTCAGACAGGCTTTTCACGTATGTTTGATCAAAGGAGCAAATACACATTATGTTTATATTTATTATAAAACACTTTTCCAGCAGATGGCAGTAAAGTGTCTTGAAGAGTGATGTCTTTTTGTAATTTTCACAGAAGTGCTGTATTAGCTAACATTGACCCTGTCATTAGAAAATGCTTCCCTAATCACTCTATGTAAATTGTAGTCCTACTTCCTAGTTTTTTTTAATAACCTTAACACCCTTAACATTGCTTTATTTTCTTCAGAATATCTGTCAATATCTGAAATCATGCTACTTTGTTAATCACATTTTTACCACATTTTTAGATGTATTTTGTGTGAACTAGTCTCCCATTTTACTGTTCTTCCCATCTTTGTTTGCTTTATTCTCTCTCCCTCATTCATCCACCTCTCTAGAGCCTGTCCATCCTTCAAATCCAGACTCTAATGCCACCTTTTCCGTGAAGTCTTTTGTCAGTTCCCCACTTTTCTAGCTGAATTGAGATAATTTCTCACCTCTAAATTTGTGTAGCATCTCAGTTTTCAAAAATAGCTGTACATTAGAATTGTTTGGGGAATTTTTAGAAGATTCCAGTGCTCCATCTCTAGAGTTTCTAATTAACTAGGTGTAGGACGTAGCATGGAAAGTAGTATCTCAAAAGTATAGCCTGTTACGACACTCTCATTTGATCCTTATCAGGTTCAAACTTTTGTTGGAGTTATAGGTAATTGGTACATATAGCCTAATTTACTTTACCAGGATATAACCAGCAGTAAAGATTGTGTCATAGTCATTATAGTTCTGTGTATTTCTATATTCATGGAATTTACACAAATATGTCTTTTAAAATAGTTGTTCATTTTGGGCCTGGAGAAAATTCTTCAAATGATGTAGTCATGATGAATACACCTGTGGTTAAAGCTGCCTTGGAAATGGGCTTCAGTAGAAGCCTGATAAAGCGGACAATTCAGAGTAAAATCCTAACAACTGGAGAGAATTATAAAACAGTTAATGATATTGTGTCAGCACTTCTTAATGCTGAAGATGAAAAAAGAGAAGAAGAGAATGAAAGACAAACTGAAGAAACAGCCTCAGGTACTTGGGAATGGTGGTCACCTGCATTCTTTCTCAGTGGGGCTCATAGGACTGTCTCAGACGATGCAGGAGAGTGCCATCCCCATCTAGCCACTGACTGCTGTTGGCAGCCACCAGTTGTTTCCAAATTTCACATCCCCTTTTCCACCGTGGGCAGTGTATTACCCTAGTTGAGAACCACTGACTATAATTTTTTTCTGAATGTTTAGTTTCCAAGAAGATCCTTGATTTATGTTCATCAGAAGATTTTAGCATAACTTCTTTCTTTAGTGATATTGCATTTCTTCCTCAAATATAGCAGATATAAACTATTTTGAAAAAGCAAGATTTTAAAGTTGGGTTCATGTGTTAAGTTCCTTCAAATCATATTCTTAAAATGGTATTTGACTGTAATCCTTGCTTGGTGATACTTATACAAAAAAATAGAACCCAGGATGAAATCCCAGGGTTCGATGAGAAGCACCAAACCCAAAGATAGTAGAGAGCTGATTTTGGTGTTCATCCAGATTGTGTTAAGCCTCAGAGTCCCAAACAGGTCTTTTGGAACAGGTCCTTCAACAAATAAGAATTGAGAATGAGCACCTGTGCCAAACACTCGTGGTGCTTACTTTCAAGGAGCTTATAGACTAGCTCTGGATACTAGTATGCCAAAGTTAGGTTAAAAAGCCAGCAGAGGAGTTCCTGCTGTGGTGCAGCAGGTTAAGGATCTGGTGTTGTCTTTGTGGTGACTGGAGTTTGGTCCCCAGCCCAGTGCAGTGGATTAAGGATCTGGCATTGCCACAGGTGTGGCATAGGTCACAGCTGCAACTCGGATTTGATCCCTGGCCCCAGAA
Source organism: Phacochoerus africanus (assembly GCF_016906955.1). Taxonomy (NCBI): domain Eukaryota; kingdom Metazoa; phylum Chordata; class Mammalia; order Artiodactyla; family Suidae; genus Phacochoerus; species Phacochoerus africanus. Next base: position 32,719,051 of record NC_062554.1, read on the forward strand.
CTTCCATATGTTGTGGGTGTGTCTGAAAAAAGGAAAAAAAAAAAAAAAGCCACCAGGGGTGAAGGTTGCACATATAATATAAATTGGAGTATTGAGTTGGAAGAGACCTTTTCTGTTTAAGCTTGTAAGTAATGATAAAAATAGTAGGAGAACCTTATTGTGTGGCCATGTAGCAAAATGTTTAAAGTTTGATTTCTGTTTGAGATAGATTTGTGTTTAGATCCTGGCTCTGTCAGCAGGTTGGCAATATATTTAATCAGACCTCAGTTTTCTTATCTGTAAAGTGGGAGTGATAATAGTACAAGTTGCATGGGGTGGCTATAAAATTAAATGAGGTGTTACAAATAAAGCAGTTTAGTCCAGTGCCTAGCACATCAAAAAAATTTTTTAGGTGGATTGATTTAGGAAGTGGGAGGGTCTTTGTGACAGAAAGGGTCTGAAGAGAGTGAAAAGATTTAAGATTTATTAACCAGTAATAAGACACAGGTTAAATGAAATCTCTGTTCATAATCTAGTCACTATAGTTATATGGACTTACTTGTACTTTGTAAGGTTCAGAGAATAGTCTCAAATTACTGATTTGAAATTATTTCTTCGTAAGAGAAAAAGTCAAATAAGGAACAGGGAGGAAGAGTTTAGGGTGCTGATAAGAGAAGATCACTGATATCTAGACTAGAATGGGAAGTTAGCAAAGCCAGGAGGCAGCTCTTGTGTTAGTAGAGTGGGGATAATGTGGAGATACTACCTCAGGTGAAGGATAGATTTGTTAGTAGTGAGGGAGTTAAAAGTAGAAGGATCTAACTTGTGGTCACAGAAGGGAATTTCATAATTCTGAGATGACTAGAGCATTTCACTTCCAGAGAAAAGTAAAAGAGGAAGGAAAACAGTCTTTTTGTTTTAAAACAACTCTTCAATAGACTTTTTTATTTCTCATTAAAATTGTACAGAAAGCAGGCAATAAATATGATTGGGACATCAGAAGGAGGAACTTTTTGAAAACTACGTCAGAAATTCATGCCCATATTCCATAAATGTAGAATATTTAACTATAGATTTTGTGTGACTGGAGGTTAAAGGAGGAAACATTACTTAAAAAAAAGATGAGTGCTTGCTTCTGCCGCACATATACTAAAATTGGAACGATACAGAGAAGATTAGCATGGCTCCTGCGCAAGGATAACATGCAAATTCATGAAGTGTTCCATATTTTTACTTATATCTGGAATCTAATGTATGGCACAAATGAACCTTTCCACAGAAAAGAAAATCATGGACTTGGAGAATAGACTTGTGGTTGCCAAGGGGGAGGGAGTGGGACGGATTGGGAGCTTGGGGTTAATAGATGCAGATGATTGCCTTTGGAATGGATAAGCAATGAGATCGTGCTCTGTGGCACTGGGAACTATGTCTAGTCACTTATGATGGAGCATGATAATGTGAGAAAACAATATATACATGTATGTGTAACTGGGTCACCTTGCTGTACAGTGGAAAATTGACAGAACACTGTAAACCAGCTATAATGGAAAAAAAAATCATTGTATATAAAATAAAAAAAAAAGATTAGGCTTGATTCACATGCAGTTTTTGTTTTTGGGTTTTTTTCGGCTGCGGCATGTGTAAGTTACCAGGCCAGGGATAGAACCTGCGCCGCAGCAGTGACAATGCCAGATCCTTATCTTCTACCAGGGAACTCCTATGCAGGTTTTTTTGCTATAAACCTAGACATTTATATGTCTTAGATATTGTGTTAAATACTTCACATGTGTTAAACTCATTTAGCCCTTGTAACCCAGTTTACAGGTGAGGAATCTGAGGTGGGCGGAGGCACATAGTAAGTGGCTAAGCCAGCTTGGAGATACAGTTCTGTCATCACTCTTTAACACTGCTTACTGCTTCTTAAACATGGAGTTGAAAATACTAATCTAGGAGTCCTGGTTCTACAACTGATTCTTTATGTGACCTTGAACAAGCCACTCATTCTCTCCTGAGTCTTTCTCCCTATCTGAAAATTAGAAGCAGTCATAGCTGTCTTGTTTAATTGGTAAGATCTTTTTATCAAATGAGGTAATTTATATGAAAATGCTTATAAAAAAGTAAAGTGATATAATGCAAGGAGAAGTCAGTATTAATTCCATGGTGGCAAGGTTGGCAAATTTATACTGTTCTCTAAAATATTCTGCTTACTTTCTATAGAGTAAAACAGTGTTCTAAGACAAGAATCTAAAAAGTGACAAAAACAACCCATGCGTGTACTATGTAATATGTATCTTAACTAAATCTTCTGAACGTTTTTCAAGTGACAGACATTAGATTGCAGACAAATAATTTTGTCTTTCTTTTTCGAGCTATTAGTGTCTGAATTGTTCACAGGATTGTTGTTGGTAACTATATGTATGTAATTGGAATGGTTTATAATCTAATGGATTTTTTCTTTTTTTCTTTTTTTTAAACATGAAGATGATTTGTCGTTAATTCGGAGGAATAGAATGGCGCTCTTTCAGCAGTTGACATGCGTGCTTCCTATCCTGGATAGCCTTTTAAAGGCCAGTGTGATTAATAAACAGGAACATGATATTATTAAACAGAAAACACAGATACCTTTACAAGCAAGAGAACTGATTGATACCATTTTAGTTAAAGGAAATAGTGCTGCCAACATCTTCAAAAACTGTCTTAAAGAAATTAACTCTACGTTATATAAGAACTTATTTGGTGAGTTTGTTGGTAAAGTTATTTTAGAAATTCTTGGAATTATGTTCATCTTTGTATTTGGCAAACAAAATTAATCAAGCTAGTTTATACATTTAACTTGTTCTAAAAAGTTTAAGTCTTTTATTGCCCAAGTAGAATGGCTAAATAATTTCTGATGGTATATAGCTGGAATCTATGTTCAGTATATAGTAGGTGGAAAAAAATAGGTTATAGATGAAGCAGTCTTATATTTTGTAGAGTGATGCCTTTAAAACAAATTTTTTTTAATTAAGGTGTAGTTGATTTACAATATTATATTAGTTTCAGATGTACAGTGCAGTGATTCAGAATTTTTACACATTATACTCCACCTCTAGTTATAAAATATTGGCTGTATTCCTGTGCTGTACAATATATCCTTGTAGCTTGTTTATTTTATTCACAGTAGTTTGAATCTCTTAATCTCCTGCCTCCGCACTGGTAACCAGTAATTGGTTCTCTATGTTTGTTTCTTTTTTTTTTGTCTTTTTGCCTTTTCTAGGGCTGCTCCCACGGCATATGGAGATTCCCAGGCTAGGGGTCCAGTCGGAGCCATACCCACCGGCCTGCGCCAGAGCCATGGCAGTGCGGGATCCGAGAGTGTCTGCAACCTACAATACACCACAGCTCATAGCAATGCCGGATCGTTAACCCACTGAGCAAGGGCAGGGATCGAACCCTCAACCTCATGGTCTCTAGTTGGATTCGTCAGCCACTGCGCCAGGATGGGAACTCCTATGTTTGTTTCTTTTTTGTTATATTCACGTAGCTGGTGTTATTTTTTAGATTCCACATGTAAGTGATAACAGTATATGTCCTTCTCTTTCTGACTTATTTCACTAAGCACAATACCCTCCAGGTCCAGCCATGATGTTGCACATGGTAAGATTTCATTTTTTTTTTATGGCTGAGTTGTTAGAGTGATGCTTTTTTTTTGTATTTTTTCTTTCCTCAGTGGAAAAGAATATGAAGTATATTCCAACAGAAGATGTTTCAGGTAAAAACAAAATCAAGACTTAACACCAATATGAAATATTACCCTTTTATTATTTTTTAATAGGAGGTAAAGTACAAACTTCATCTCACTAAAATTTTTGTTGTTGCTAGGTTTGTCACTGGAAGAACAACTGAGAAGGTTGCAGGAAGAAAGAACTTGTAAAGTGTGTATGGACAAAGAAGTTTCTATTGTATTCATTCCTTGTGGTCATCTGGTAGTATGCCAGGAATGTGCCCCTTCTCTAAGAAAATGTCCTATCTGCAGGGGTATAATTAAGGGTACTGTTCGTACATTTCTCTCATAAGAGAAAAACAGGCTGTATATTAGTCTATATATAAAAGTCTTTAAAATGTTATAACATTTGAATCTATCTGAAATAAAAATAATTATTGGTTGTTTAATTAGTAATATTTGTATTCTCTTGTGTTTTTTCTCTGGTACTAGTAATCTTGTTTTCAAAACAGTATCATACATAATATTTAATCTTAATCTCTGTTTATGTGAAAGGAAGATTTATGTTTGAGCTATATTAGTGTACATGTATGGACACAGAAGTTAAAGGAGTAGTCTTAATGCTCTTAGGTACCATTTTAGGAGTGGCTGGATTTGGTATCTTTCTGAAAGCCTTGAGTCCTACTCTTGAGTGTAGTTGACAGGAACTGGAAGCCAGGAACTCTGGAGTTTATCACAGTTAATAGTGCCAAGTTCTCATTGGTGTTTTTTCATTTGTGTTGTAAAATACGGGTTTTTCTCTTATGGTAAAAAAGCTTTTCCCTAATGTGGGAAAGAAACATCTTTATATAGGTCTTTAAAAAAATTTCAATCATCACATTTTTTCTTTTAATTTAAAGAATAATTTCCATAAGCTTCATAGGGTTATAAGGATGATAATGTACATGAGCATAGTACTTGTCACATTGTAATCACAGATGCTAGCTATTAAATAAAAAATTGTATTCATGGAACAAATTACCAAGAAGTATTTTTTAACAGTAATGGGATTTATGAGAATTTCCTTTAGATGACAATATCAGTCTAGTTGCTTTGTATAATATTGGTATTATTTGAATTAAAAATCCATATCAGAAATTCTAAACAAATAAAATTAGATAAATCTGGAGTTCCATTGTGACATAGGGAGTTAAGGATCTGGCATTGTCACTGCTGTGGCTTGGGTTGCTGCCATGGCATAGGTTCAATCCCTGGCCTGAGAATTTCTGCATGTTGGGGGCATGGCCAAAAAGAAAAAATAATATGTAAATCTTCATTGAGATTAAAAAAATAGTGTAATTGTTTTGTTACATAGACAGTGGGATGAGGAGGTAGAATATAGGCAGTGATAAGTATCTTTTTGGGTTCAGTCATATTTGACCTTTCCCAGATCTAGGTCTATGGCAGATTTCTGAGACCAGCCTTGGAAAGGAGGTGTAATATTAAAAGCTCTCAAATTTTCTTCTTATCCCAAACTCCTTTTTTTTTTCTTTTTTTGCCTTTTCTAGGGCCGCTCCCACGGCATATGGAGGCTCCCAGGCTAGGGGTTGAATCGGAGCTGTAGCCACCGGCCTACGCCAGAGCCACAGCAACGCAGGATCCGAGCCGCGTCTGTGACCTACACCACAGCTCACAGCAACGCCGGATCCTCAACCCACTGAGCAAGGGCAGGGATCGAACCCGCAACCTCATGGTTCCTAGTCGGATTCGTTAACCACTGTGCCACGACGGGAACTCCTCCAAGCTCCTTTTAAATAGAGTATATATAGGATGAGGGAAAATTTCTCTATCCTTTTTTTCCCCCAGACTGCATAGGTGTTCTTTAATGATGGTTAAATAGAAATAGGCAGGAGTTTGATAGCAAATAGTGTCTACAGGGCCCTGGCATGCACCCCAAGGGCCACGGGGATAGGTCCTATCCTAGCCTGGCCACAGCATGGACCCCTTTCTTCTGTGCCTCATGGGACACTCACCACTTTTGCCTTGAGCCTGAGTTCCCAGAAAGCCCAAGTCCCCTGCTGGGCTGAGAGCTGCCCTGAAGGCCCAATGAAGCTTTTGTGGGCCCAGGCCTGGTGCTGTAAGTCTGAGGCTTTGCTCTGGGTAAGGAGCTGCAGCAAGTTTTCCATGATGCAGGAGTTCCTGACTGGTGGGAATGCACGTGGCAAAGCCAGGAGCAGGTGTGCCTGTGAGAGGCCCCACCAGCCAGACCATTGCCTTTGTTTACATCCTGATGTACTGATGCATTTATGTAAGTACAAATGCATACATCTAGGTGCAAGACCTTGTGAGAAAGTTTCTCTGTGCCATTATAGAAGGAATGTGAAGAGGGAATTAAATCATTTCCAAAATTTTTCTTTAATAAAACCTCTAAATTGAAGATCCACCCTGTGCCAGGTACAGTGCTACTTGATTCTTCTAACAAAAAAGAGTTTTCTGGTGGCTTAGTAGGTTAAGGATCCAGTGTTGTCACTGCTGTGGTTGGGTTGCTACTGTGACATAGATTCCATCGCTGGCCCAGGAATTTATATGTATTGCAGTCATGTCCCCCCACCCCCAGAAAAAAGCTTCAGAAGAAACGTCTTCCAATGTAGTTGGATTTTAGATTTCTAGCTACCAGAATTTTGAAAAAGATTCTGTTGTTCAAGCCACCCAATCTTGGTGTTTTGTTATGGCAGCCCTAGCAAACTAACACAAGGTGCTAAATAACTTTAAAGCACCCTGTAGGCCTGCAAACCCAGTATTTGCCCCATCTGGAAACCTTGGACACAGACCTAAGAAAAAGCCCAGAGTCAGTGATAGAGACATTAGTGGTTTATTGGATAGGGGGATCTTACATGTCAAAAGCAAGGTCCTAGAGTGACACCACCATATGTGTCAGAAGGTGGGTAGGACGAGGCAGTCTTTGCTATGGGAAGTGGGAGGAGGTTAACAATTACAGGGGGAATTCTTTTTTGGGGGTCTGTGCCCAAAGCATGCAGAAGTTCCTGGCCAGCGATCACACCCATGACACAGCTGCAGTGACAATGCCAGATCCTTAACCCACTGTGCCACAAGGGAACTCCTATAGGGGAACTGAAGTCAGCTTGGCTCTTTGATTACTGGAGATACCAGCAAAGGAGCACTGTTCCTCATAGCCCCTTTTGTAAGCTTAGTGGAGGTGTTCTGATTTAAAGTTATAACAGTCATTACCTGGAGCCTGGGGCAAGAGTGTAAGAAAGTCAGGTGAGTAGGGTGTAGGTGAACCAGGCACTGGTAAAGCAGGGGATGTACAGAGAGCAGAAGAGCAATGGTCTTTTTTTTTTTTTTTTTAATCAAAATCAGTTCATTTACAATTTTGTGTTAATTTTCTGCTTAAAGTGATTCATTTATACATAAATATATATAAATCCATTTTATATTCTTTTCCATTGTGGTTTATCACAGGATACAGAATATAGTTCTCTGTGCTATACAGTAGGACCTTGTTGTTTATCCATTCTATAGATAATAGTTTGTGTCTGCTGACCCCAAATTCCCACAACATCCCTCCCCTCCCCCTTAGCAACCACAAGTCAGTTCTCTGTGAGTCTGTTTCTGTTTTGTAGATAAGTTCATTTGTGTCATATTTTAACTCAATGAATTTTATTATAGTTGTACAACCATCATTATTACAACGCAATTTTACATTTCCATCCTCAACCCCTAGCCCATCCCTCCCCATCAACCTGTCTCCTCTGGTAACCTTAAGTTTTTCAAAGTCTGTGAGTCAGTTACTGTTCGGCAAATAAGTTCTTTGTATCCTTTTTTTAGATTCCACATATGAGTGATAGCCTATGACGTTTATGTATTACTGTCTAACTTCACTTACATGATAATTTCTAGGTACATCTATGTTGCTGCAAATGCCATTATTTCGTTTCTTTTTATGGCTGAGTAGTATTTCATTGTGTATATGTAGCACATCTTCTTTATTCATGCCTCTATCGATGGACATTTAGGTTGCTTCCATGTCTTGGCTATTGTATATAATGATGCAGTGAACATTGGGGTACTTGTATCTTTTCGAGTCATGGTTTTCTCTGGATAGAAGCCCAGGGAGTGGGATTGCTGGATCAAATGGTAATTCTCTTTTTAGTTTTTTAAGGAATCTCCATACTGTATTCCACAGTGATTGCACCAGTTTACATTCCCACCAAGAATGTAAGAGGTTCCCTTTTCTCCACACCCTCTCCAGCTTTTATTGTTTGTAGACTTTTTGATGATGTCCGTTCTGGCTGGTGTAAGGTGGTACCTTATAGTAGTTTTGATTTGTATTTCTCTAATACTGAGTGATGTTGAACATCTTTGCATGTGTTTTATGGCCATCTGTAGGTTTTTGGAGAATTGTCTGTTTAGATCTTCTGCCATTTTTTTTTATGAGGTTTTTTGGTATTGAGCTGCAGGAGATGTTCATATATTTTGTCAGTCCCTTCATTTGCAAATATTTTCTCCCTTTCTGTGGGTTGTCTTTTCATTTTGTTTAGGGTTTCCTTTGCTGTGCAAAAAGTTTTAAGTTTAATTAGGTCACATTTGTTTATTTTTGTTTTTATTTTCATTACTCTAGGAGGTGAATCTGACAGGATATTACTGTTGTTTATGTCAGAGAATGTTCAGCCTACGTTTTCCTCTAAGATTTTTATAGTATATGGTCTTATATTTAGGTCCTTTATCCATTTTAAGTTTATTTTTGTATATTGTGTTATTTTTGTATATTGTGTTATTGTGTTCTAATTTCATTCTTTTACATGCGGCTGTCCAGTTTTTCCAGCACCACTTACTGAAGAGACTGTCTTTTTTCCATTGTGTATTCTTGCCTCCTTTGTCATAGATTAGTTGACCATAGCTACGTGGGTTTAATTCTGGGCTTTCTATCCTGTTTCACTGATCTATATTTCTGTTTTTGTGCCAGTACCATACTGTTTTGATAACTGTAGCTTCGTAGTATAGTCTGAAGCCAGGGAGCCTGGTTCCTCCAGCTCCATTTTTCTTTCTCAGAATGGCTTTGCTATTTTGGGTCTTTTGTGCCTCTAAACTTTAAAATATTTTGTTCTATTTCAGTAAAGAATGTCTTTGGTAATTTGATAGAGATTGCATTGATCTGTAGATTGCCTTGGATAGTATGGTAATTTTGACAATATTGATTCTTCCAATCCAAGAGCATGGTATGCCTTTCCATCTGTTTGTGTCATCTTTGATTTCTTTCTTCAGCATCATAATAGTTTTCAGAGTACAGGTCTTTTGTCTATTTAGGTGGGTTTATTCCTAGGTATTTTATTCTTTTTGATGTGATGGTAAATGGGATTGTTTCCCTAATTTATCTTTATGATCTTTTATTGTTAGTATGTAGGAATGCATTTGAAATTTCAGCATATTAATTTTGTATCCTGCAATTTTACCAAATTCATTGATGAGCTCTAACAGTTTTCTGGTAGCATCTTTAGGATAGTCTAGGTATAGTATCATGTTATCTGCAAATAGTGATAGTTTTACTTCTTCCTTTCCAATTGTATTCCTTTTATTATTTTTTTTTTCTCTGACTGCCATGGCTAGGACTTCCAAAACTATGTTGAATAGTAGTGGCAAGAGAAGATATCCTTGTCTTATTCCTGATCTTAGCAGGACTTCTTTTAGCTTTTCACCATTGAGAATGATGTTAGCTGTGGGTTTGTCATATATGGCCTTAGTTATGTTGAAGTAGGTTCCCTGTATGCCCACTTTCTGGAGAATTTTTATCAGAAGTGCGTGTTGGATTTTGTCAAAAGCTTTTTCTGAATCTGTTGAGAGGATCATATGGTTTTCTTTTCTTTTCTTTTTTCTTCCTAGGCCTGCACCCATGGCATATGGAGGTTCCCAGGATAGGGGTCCAATTGGAGCTGCAGCCACCAGCTTACACCACAGCCACAGCAACGCAGGATCTAAGCTGTGTCTGCGACCTACACCACAGCTCATGACAATGCCAGATCCTTAACCCACTGAGTGAGGCCAGGGATCGAACCTACAACCCCATGGTTCCTAGTTAGATTCGTTTCTGCTGTGCCACAATGGGAACTCTTGATCATATGGTTTTTATTCTTTAGTTTGTTAATGTGGTGTACCACACTGGTTGATATATGGATATTGAAAAATCCTTGCATCCCTGGAATAAATCCCACTTGATCATGGCGTACAACCCTTTGAATGCATTGTTGGATTGGGTTTGCTAGTATTTTGTTGAGGATTTTTGCATATATGTTCACTGGTGATATTGGCCTGTAATTTTCTTTTTCTGTGGTATCTTTGGTTTTGGTATCAGGGTGATGGTGGCCTCATAGAGTGAGTTTGGGAGTGTTCCTTCCTCTGCAATTTTTTGAAGTCATTTCAGAAGGATAATGGTTAATAACTCTTCTCTAAATTTTTGATAGAATTTGTCTGTGAAGCCATCTGGGCCTGGACTTTTATTTATTGGAAATTTTTAAATCACAGCTTCAATTTCAGCACTTGTGATTGGTCCATTCATCTTTTCTACTTCGTCTTGGTTTAGTCTTGTTAGATTGTACTTTTCTAAGAATTTGTCCATTTCTTCTAGGTTGTCCATTTTATTGGCATATAGTTGCATGTAGTAGTCTCTTATGATCTTTTGTATTTCCCTGATGTCTGTTGTAACTTCTTTTTCATGTCTAATTTTATTGATTTGAGTCCTCTTTTTTCTTGATGAGTCTGGCTAAGGGTTATCAATTTTGTTGATCTTTTCAAAGAACCAGCTTTTAGTTTCATTGATCTTTTCTATGGTTTTCGTTTCTATTTCCTTTATCTCTGTTCTGATCTTTATAATTTCTTTCCTTCTACTCACTTTGGGTTTTGTCTGTTCTTTCTCTTGTTGTTGATGTAAATGTAGGTTGTTTGAGATTTTTCTTGTTTCCTGAGATAGGCTTGTATTGCTATAAAATTCTTAGAACAGCTTTTGCTGCATCACATAGGCTTTGGATTGTTGTGTCTTTGTTTTCATTTGCTTCTAGGTGTTAATTTCCTCTTCGATTTCTTCAGTGATCCATTGGTTGTTTAGTAGCATGTTGTTTAGTCTCCAAGTGTTTTTTTTTTGTAGTTTTTTTTCCTTTTTGTTGACTTCTAGTCTTATAGTGTTGTGGTCAGAAAAGATGCTTGATTTGATTTCAGTTTTCTTAAATTTACTGAGGCTTGGTTTGTGGCCCAGAATGTGATCACTCCTAGAGAATGTTCCATGCACACTTCAGAAAAATATGTATTCTGCTCCTTTTGGCTGGAATATTCTATAATATCTGTTAAGTCCATCTAGTCTAATGCAGCATTTAAGGCCTGTGTTTCCTTGTCAATTTTTTGGATGATCTGTCCATTGCTATAAGTATGGTGTTAAAACCCTCTGCTATTACTGTGTCAATTTCCCCTTTTAAGGTTGTTAGCAGTTGCCTTATGTGTTGAGATGATCCTCTGTGGATTGCATATATATTTACAGTTGTTATATTTTCTTCTTGGATTGATCCTTTGATCATTATGTAATGTCCTTCTTTGTCTCTTATAATATTCTTCTTTTTTTTTTTTGGTCTTTTTTGCCATTTCTTGGGCCACTCCTGCGGCATATGGAGGTTCGAGGGCTAGGGGTCGAATCGGAGCTGTAGCTGCCAGCCTACGCCAGAGCCACAGCAATGCAGGATCCGAGCCACGTCTGCGGCCTACACCACAGCTCACGGCAACGCCAGAACCCTGACCCACTGAGCAAGGGCAGGGATTGAACCCACAACCTCATGGTTCCTAGTCGGATTCGTTAACCACTGTGCCATGATGGGAACTCCTCTTATAATATTCTTTATTTGAAGGTCTCTTTTGTTTGCTATGAGTATTGCTACTCCAGCTTTCTTTTGATTACCATTTGCATGGAATATTTTCTTCCATCCTCTCACTTTCAATTTTATGTGTCTCTAGAGGTGAAGTGGGTGTCTTGAAGACAGCATATTTTGGGTCTTGTTTTTGTATCCATTCAGCCATGTCTTTTGTTTGGAGCATTTAGTCCATTTACATTTAAAGTGATTATTGATATGTATGTTCTTATTGATGTTTTATTAATTGTTTTGGATTTGTTTTTCTTGGTCTTTTTTCTTCTTCTCTATTCTTTTATCTTTTGGTTTGATGACTATCTTTAGTGTTGTGTTGTTGCTTTTCTTATTTGTATCTATTGTAGATTTTTGGTTTGTAATTATCATGAAATTTTGATATAGGAGTCTATATATAATCACGCACACACAAGTTTGTTTTAAGTTGTAGGTCTCTTAATTGCAAGTGCATCTCCAGTATCCTGTGTGTAGATGATTTCCTACCTTTACTATATGCATGCCTTTACTGGTGAGCCTTCTCATTTATAATATTTTTGTTACTAGTTGTAGCCTTTTCTTTTCCACCTAGAGAAGTTCCTTCAGTATTTGTTGTAAAGCTTGATTAATGGTGCTGAATTCTCTTAGCTTTTGCTTTTATGTAAAGCTTTTGATTTCTCCTTCAAATCTGAATGACAGCCTTTCTAGGTAGAGTAATCTTGGTTGGAGGTTTTTCCTTTCATCACTTTAAGTATATTGTCCCACTCTCTCTGGCCTGCAGAGTTTCTGCTGAAAAATCAGTTGATAACCTTATCAAGGTTCGCTTGTATGTTATTTGTTTCTTTTCTCTAGCTGCTTTCAGCATTTTCTCTTTGTCTTTAATTTTGGTCAGTTTGATTAATATGTGTCTCAGGGTATTCCTCTTTGGGTTTATTTTATATGGTAACTAGTGCTTCTTGGATCTGAGGGATTCCTTTCCCATGTTAGGGAAGTTTTCGGCTATTATCTCTTCAAATACTTTTTCTGGCTCTTTCTCTCTTCTCCTTCTCGCACCTCTGTGATATGGTGCATTTAACATTGTTCCAGAGTTCTCTTAGGCTGTAATTTCCTTTTAGTCTTTTTTCTCTTTTCTGTTCAGCATCAGCGATTTCCACTAATCTGTCTTCCACCTCACTTGTTCATTCTTCTGCCTCCTGACTTCTGCTGTTGATTCCTTCTAGTGAATTATAATTTCAGTTATTGTATTTTGCATCTCTGCTTGCTTAATCCTTAAATCTTCTATTTCTTTGCTTAGTGTTTCTTGTAATTTATCAATCTTTGCCTCCAGTTTATTTCCAAGATCTTGAATCATCTTTACTATCATTAGTCTAATTTTTTTCATGGAGGTTGTTAATCTCCAGATCACTTAGCTATTTTTTTTTTCTTGTTCTTTCATCTGTGTCATATTTGTCTGCTTTTTCCTTTTGCATAGATTTTTGTTGTGGTCTCCTTTTTGTAGACAATAGTGTTTTAGCCTCTCTTGCTTCTGATGTCAGTCCTTCATTGTGGCTAAAGTTGGTACAGGGGTTCGCTGCAGGCTTCCTGTGGGCGAGACTGGTGCCTGCCAACTGGTAGGTGTTGCTGATTCTTATCCTTCTGGTGGGTGTGGTCTTGTCTCTCATGTGATTAGAGACAGCTGCATGCCTGGGGGTTCTTTAGGCAGCATGATTGCCAATGGGTGGGGCTGTGTTCTCACTTGGTTTGTGATTTGGCCTGGGGTTTCTCAGCCCTTATGGGTGCGGCCAGGTTTTTCCAAAATGGCTACTTTTAGAGGAATTCACTCTGATGACTGTTGCCGAGAACTTTGCCTCCAGTGTCCTCCTCCCACAGTGAGCCACAGTCACCCCATATTTTCACAGGAGATCCTCTAAGAACTGCAAGCATGTCTGACCCAGATTTCTATGGAATCTCTGCTTTGCCCTGGGACCCAGTACACATGAAAGCCAGTGTGTGCCTTTCAAGAGTGGAATATCCATTTCCCCCAGTCCTGTGGAGCTCCTGCACAAAGGCCATGCTGGTGCTCAATACCCAATGCTCCAGGGCCTCCTCCTACCAAAGCCAGATCCCCAGGGGTGGGAACCTGACATGGGGCTCAGAACTTTCTCTCCCATGGGTAAGCCTCTGCAATGTAGTTACTTTCCAATCTGTGAGCCACCCACCCGGTGGGTATACAATGTGTAATTGCCCCTCCTGTCTTGATGTGGCCTCCTTTGTCTTCCAGAGTAGGATATCTTTTTTTTTTTTTTTCCTTTTTAAGGCCGTACCTGCAGCATATGGAAGTTCCCAGGCTAGGGGTCGAATCAGAGCTCTAGCTGCCAGCCTATACCACAGCCACAGCAACACAGGATCCAAAGCATGTTTGCGACCTGCACCACAGCTCATGGCTAAGCAAGGCCAGGCATCAAACCTGAATTCTTATGGGTAGTAGTCAGGTTTGTTACCCCTGAGCTATGACAGGAACTCGAATAGGATATCTTTTTTGGTGGTTTCCAGTCTATTTTGTTGAAGGTTGTTCAGCAGTTGGTTGTAATTTTGTTGCTTTTATGAGAGAAGGTAACCTTCAGTCCTTCTACTGCACCATCTTAATCCCATCTCCTGTGTGTTATATTTTAGATTCCACATATAAGTGATACCATAAGATATTTGACTTCACTTAGCATGATAATCTCTAGCTCCATCCATATTGCTTCAAATGGCATTATTTCATTCTTTTTTATGGCTGAGTAGTATTTCATCGTGTATATGTACCACTTTATCCATCTGTTTTTCGGTGGACTTTTAGGTTGTTTCCATGTCTTGGTTATTGTGATTAGTGCTGCTGTGAACACAGTGTTGCATGTATCTTTCTGAATTACAGTTTTGTCTGAGTACATGCCCAGGAGTGGTATTCCTGGATCATATGACATCTCTACTTTTAGTTTTTCGAGGTACCTCCATACTGTTCTCCATCGTGGCTGCACCAACTTACATTCCCACCAACAGTGTAGGAAGGTTCCCATTTCTCCATACCCTCTCCAGCATTTGTTATGTGTAGAAACTTTGTCTTTTTCTAGGGCCACACCCAAGGCAGATGCAGGTACCTAGGCTAGGGGTCTAATCGGAGCTGTAGTCGCTGGCCTACGCCGGAGCCACATCAACACCAGATCTGAGCCATGTCTGCAATCCACACCACAGCTCACGGCAATGCTGGATCCTCAACCCACTGAACAATTGTGTCCTTTTTTTAGATTCCACATGTAAGTAATAACATATGATGTTGCTGTCAAAATTATCATGCTAAGTGAAGTTAGTGAGACACCAACATCATAACTGTTTCTGCATCTAATCTTTTCTAAGAAGTTGTTTTGATTAAAAGATATGGTGAAAATTCAGCTTCAGAGTATGTATTTGGAAAAGGAATTTTTCAGATAATTATGGATATTCTTTTTGTGTGTTTTTTTTTTTTTTGCTTTTTAGGGCCACTCCTGTGGCATATGGAGGTTCCCAGGCTAGAGGCTGAATCAGCTATAGCTGCTGGCCTACACCACAGCCACAGCAATGCAGGATCCAAGCCACATCTGCAATCTACACCACAGCTTATGGTAACGCTGGATCCTTAACCCACTGAGTGAGGCCAGGGATCAAACCCGCAACCTCATGGTTACTAGTGGGATTTGTTTCCTCTGTGCCACAATGGGAACTCCATGGATATTCTTTTTTGATGCCACACCTAAAACTGGTAGTTTCTTAAAAGTATTTGGCAGTTCCTGTTGTGGTACAGCGGAAACGAATCTGACTAGTATCCATGAGGATGTGGTTTTGATTCCTGGCATCACTCAGTGGGTTGGGGATCTGGCTTTGCTGTGAGTTGTGTGTAGGTCACACATGCAGTTTGGATCCCGTGTTGCTATGGTGCTGGCCGGCAGCTGATGCTCTAATTCGACCCCCTAGCCTGGGAATTTCCATCTGATGTGAGTGCGGCCCTAAAAAAAAAACAAAACAAAACGGTATTTGAAGTGTGGAATCTAAAATCCTATTAATGATGTTAAAAATTTTTCAAATGTTAATTACATTTAATTTAAAATATATTAATTTGTACACTTTACATTTGAGAGCAATTTTAGGTTCACAGCAAAATTAAGCAGAGAGGACACAGGCTTCCCATACTCTCTCGGTCCTTACACATACATGCACAATCTCCCTCACTAATCAACGTCCCTCACCAGAAGAGTGCATTTGTTACAACTAATGAGCCTACACTGACACATCATTCTCTCTCGAATAATGCTAATAGTTTATGTTAGAGTTCGCTCTTAGTGTATATTCCATGGGTCTGGACAGATGTATGACATATCCAGCACTGTAACATGCAGATGTTTCACTTCCTTAAAATCCCCTGTGCTCCATCTATTCATCCCTCCCTCTCAGCTTATCCCTGGCAACAACTAATCTTTTTAATGTTCAGTGATCTTTTTGTTTCTCCTTAGATAAGATCCACTGGTGAATCTTGCACTTTGAATGGATCTTTTACCCTCATGTAATCTTGTACCATCATGCACTGGTCATTTGGAAAATATTTATTGAGTTATGTAGATCTCCTAAATGTTGACCCATTTCATTATGCATTATTCAAATCACATTCGTTTTTCTCACCAATACCACCAGTATCAGGGCAAGGTTAAGTATTGGGAAGTTCTCAAGCTCAGAGTGGTATATACAAATTTTCTAAAATTTTAATTTTTGCTTACAAGCTTTATTTATTTTTGTCTTTTCTAGGGCTGCACTCACGGCATATGGAGGTTAATGGGAGCTAGGAGTCTAATCGGAGCTGTAGTTGCCGGCCTACACCAGAGCCACAGCAATGTGGGATCCAAGCCGTGTCTGCGATCTATCCCATAGCTCACGGCGATGCTGGATCCTTAACCCACTGAGCGAGGCTAGGGATTGAACCCACAACCTCTTGGTTCCTAGTTGGATTCATTTCCACTGCACCACAATGGGAACTCCAAGCTTTATTTTTAACATTTAGCTACAAGCACTATAAATTGTGTTCTCAGCCTCACTTCAGGAAAATGACTGCCAGATACACATCTGTCAGTTTTGTTTTTCAGTCATTTTTTTAAATAACAGTGCTATTCCATGAACTTCAACCACACCAGTGCTTTTCCTTGAGGCATTTATTATACTTTCTATGTAGTATAAGTATTAAAATGCTGTTTACAGAAGAGTCAGATTAACAAAAATGATTTTCCTGCTTCATCATAAGTATTCTTACATGCCCGTGGCATTTTTACTGAGTATGTGGCAGTAATGGACATAGCAGCTGCTACCTCGATCATGCTAAGGTCAACAGTTGTACCCTAATTGTACCATCAGTGGAAATGGCAAATCACATCTTAGTATTATTTTTTAATTTCCAGAGCCCCCAAAGGATCTCAGGAGCCCTAAAGAGATCCATGGGCCTCTAGTGTATGGTAACCATGAAGTCTTACTCTCTACAAACTGAAATCCAAGAAAGAACTTAGGGAGATCACGTAGTCCCCTCTTGAGATTTCCTCTGGTATAGGAGCTCTCTTTGCTCCTGCTCCTTCCTTTGTGGTGCTTTTGGGGGAGAGAGGAACTTGGGTATGTCTAGCAGCCTGTCTCCTCACTGAGGCACTTGAGTATGCCTCAGTCTCCTCTTTCCTCTTTTTTTCTCTTGGGAGCCAGCCAGACTTCCTGCAGAATGTATTTCTGGTCTTCTGTGATTTTGGCATCACAGGGGCCTGGTTTTGCTTTTCAGTATTTTCGGTGACTGAGTAGTAAAGCTTCATTTTAGAATTCAGTATTGGAAACTCTACACCTAAGTGTTGTCCTCAAATCCTTTATCAGTAGTAAGGGTGTCATTTTAATCTCTATGTGATCATTTCTTTCATCCTTTATTGGTTCTGAACTCAGGTAAAAGAGGTGTTGATTATTGGGATCCACAAACCCACAACAGATTGTACTGCCTGGATGGTCTGTTAGGGGATAGATTAACTTAGCAGAAACAGAAAAACCATGATAATAATTGATGATTATGCCAGGTCCTGTTATATTGCTGATATAATGGTTTCCAGACAGGTTTTAACCAGTGAATCCTTAGCGCTTTTAATCCTTAGCAGCTCTGGAGATAAAAGGTAGTGGTTAATTATCTTGTGATTATAAGGGACTGTGTATTGTGGTATTGTGAAAAGGGCTCAGAATTTCAAATCCAAAGGCCTTGCCTCTAAGCTCAGTTCTCCCATTTAATGAAAGGCTTTTGGCAAGCCCTTTGTAACTCTTTGATCCTCGGCTTTTCTTTGAGTCAATTTCTGCCTTCCTTATCCCTCACAAGGTTATAGTGAGGTCTAATGGACTGAACGTAAGAACCTCTGTGGGGTTTTTTTTGTTCACAGTGTCATTGTTCTCATCTCCAAGTAGCAAATATCTTTTCTCATGTGTGACCTGGATAAACTGAGTCACAGCCTTGTGTTCACTGTTTTTAATTTTGTTTTTTCAAGGTAGTGTAAAACTTGTGGAGTTTCTTTGTGGCACAGTGGGTTAAGGATCCAGCATTGTCCTGCAATGGTTGAGTTGCTGCTCTAATGCAGGTTCAGTCCCTGACCTGGGAACTTTTATATGCCTCAGGCGCAGCCTTAAAAAAAATGGGGTGAAGCTTGAGTATATACTTGTAACAGATCCACAGTACATGAAGAAAAATGTTTTAAGTCCTCCTTAATTTCTCCCCACTCTACTTTCAATGTCCCCCAGGGCTAATTACCATTAACTTTGTTATGTTTTTAATGTGTGTGGTTGTGTATACATACATGTGCATACATAATATGAATGTTCTTTAGGTTACTTTTTCACTCATATGCCTTGATGATCTTATCTTTATCATATCAGTAGGTAAATACCTCCTTTTTTTAAAAAGGAAAATAGAAATCATAATCTTGGTTTCAAAGTTACAAGGAAACTAAAGATTCTTCTCTGTCCTAATTGGGTACATGTAGTCTCTACATTATTTCAGATGATTACATGTTTCCGCCTGAATTCACTGTGTCTTGAGGAAATTTATCCATTTTGAAGCTATTGTGATTGCTAAAGGAATTCACTGAACAGCATAATTTGGAATAATTGGGGTATTATTTGACAGATGTCAAAGGTGAAAAAGCATTTGGGCAGGTATGGAAATTGGTGATAGGTTGGGTATGTGCAAAGGCATAGGAGGTGCAAAAGAATAAGATAGAGGAGGATACTGAGGGTCTGAGATAGACTTTCATCAAAAGTAGGGGAGTTCCCTGGTGGCCTAGTGGTTAAGGACTTGGCATTATCATTGTTATGGCTTAGGTTACTGCTGTGGCTTGGGTTCAGTCCATGGCCCAGGAACCTTCTGCATGCCTCAGGCAAAGCTAGAAAAAAAAAAAAGTTGCTGTAAGAGAGGTTCAGATAAAGTGCTATGGGAATTTTTAAAAAGAATTTTAACTAAATTAGTAATCAGTTGGGTATTGATCAAATAGGATTTGAGTATATACAGAGTTGGACAATGTATTGGGAAGTATTTTCTAGGCAGAGGGAAAAATATAAAGAAAAACAGAAATGTATGAAGTACTTGTTGGAAAAAGTGAATGGGTCAATGAAAGTAAATAATGGGAAACAAAGTTGGAAAGGTAAGATGGGAACTAGGTTTAAGAGGACTAGTTAATGGACTTTGCTATTCAGACCTATTTTCTAATTAAAATTTTTTTTTTTCTTTTTAGGGCCGCACCCCTGGCATATGGAAGCTCCTACGCTAGGGGTCAAATCTGTAGCTGCCAGCCTACACCACAGCCACAGCAATGTGGGATCTGAGCCGCATCTGTGAACTACACCACAGCTGACGACAACGCTGGATCCCAGACCCACTGAACAAGGCCAGGGATCAAACCCACATCCTCATGGATACTGGTTGGATTTGTTTCCACTGCACCACAACGGGGAAATCCTAGACCTCATTTTAAAGGTAAAGAAAAGCTACTGGTTTTTTGTTTTTAATTTTTTTAGATTGAAGTATAGTTAATTTACAATGTTGTGTTTCTGCAGTACAGCAAAGTGGTTCAGATACACACATTCCTTTTAAAATCACATTCTTTCCCATTGTGGTTTATCATAGTACACTGAATACAGCTCTCTGTACTGTACAATAGCACCTTATTGATCATCCCCTTCATGTAAGTTAGCTTCCAACTGCTAACCTGAACTTTTCACTCCATCCCTCCCCAACCTCCTCCCCCCGTAACAACCACAAATTCGTTCTCTATGTGAGTCTGAAAAAGCTATTGTTTTTTAAGCAGAGGTATTATGATTGTAGCTATTAAAAGAATAATGTAGTGGTGGAATTGAATTTCTATATAAAAGGAGTTTGGCAAAGCTAGTTGGCTGGGCTTGAAGTTAAATTCATAAAGCACCATCAATAATATTTAAAAAAACATCATTTGTGCCAAAAAAGGAGAAGGGAGTGCAGATTATACAGATGACTAAAGTCAAGAGAGAATCAGAGTTCTCTTGTGGTGCAGTGGGTTAAGGATTGGGCGTTGTCACTGCAGCAGCTTGGGTTACTGCTGTGGCATGGGTTTGAACCCTAGCTCAAGAACTTTGAAGCTGTGGGTGAGGCCCCCACCCCCAAAAAAGCCAAAAGAAGATCTTGTCCTCTTTAAGCAGACAGTCCCCATACCCTCTTCCCTGTTGCCCCTAGAAAATAATTTACTTTTTTGCCTGAGTTTATCTATTTTGAATACTTCGTATAAATGGACTGCAACATTATGTAATTTTTGTGTCTGGCTTCTTTCACCTTGGCATGTTTTTGAGGTTCATCACACTGGAGCATGTATCAGTAGCTTATTCCTTTTTATGGATGAGTAATATTCCATTGAATGTACATGCCATTTTATTTATCCACTTACCCATCTGTGGACTTGGGTAGTTTTCTACATTTTGGTTATTGTGATTAGTGCTGCTATGAACATTCCTCTACATTTGTTTGAGTACCTGGTTTTCAGTTCTTTTGGGTACACACCTAGGCATGGATTTAAAATTTACTTAGGAACTGCCAGACTGTTTTTAGCAGCAGCTGCACCATTCATTTTACATTCTCATCAGCAGTACACAAGGAATCCCATTTCTCCACATTCCCTGCAATACTTAGTACTTTTTCTTTTTTCTTGTTTTTTATAGATGTGCTAGTGGATGTGAAATTGTTTCTCATTATGGTTTTCATTTGCATTTCCCTAACTGCTAATGACACTGAGCATCTTGTGCTTTTTATATCTCTGGAGAAATGTCTGTTCAAACTCTTTGTCCACTTTTCAATTGGGTTTCTTGTCTCGATGAGTTGGGGCAGTTCTTTATATATGCTGTGTATATATGACCCTTTTTAGAAATATGATTGCAGATATTTTCTTGCATTCTACAGGTTATCTTTTCACTTGTATGTCAATTATATCTTTTATATAAGCTATATGGCAGTATTAATAGTGATTCTGGTTATCATGCTGTATATTACATCCCCAGTATATATTTATAATTTGACATTTGTACATTTTAATCAATTTTATCCAATTGACCCCTCTCCCTACACTCCACTTTTGGTAACCACAAGTCTTTCTGAGCTTGGGTTTTTGTTTTTTAGATTCCACATGTAAGTGAGATTTACATTATTTTTCTTTCTCTGTCCTCTTATTTCACTTGGCATAATGCCCTCAAAGTCCATTTATGCTGTTGCAAATGGCAGGATTTCCTTTTACATGGATGAATAATATTCCTGTGTGTTTGTCTACACACCACAACTGCCTTATCTATCCACCCACTGATGGTCACTTAGGCTGTTTCAATGTCTTAGCTACTGTAAATAATGCTAGTGAACATGCGGGTGCAGGTATCTCATCAACATAGTGTTTTCCCCCCTTTGGACAATTCCCAGAAGTGAAACTGCTAGGGCATATGGTAGTTCTACTTTTAATTTTTGGAGGAACATCCATAAGGCTTTCCACAGTGGTTGTACCAGTTTACAATCCCACCAACAGTGCACAATGGTTCTTTTTTCTCCACATCCTCATCTAGCACCTGTTATAGCTTTTTTTTTTTTTTTATGATTGCCATTCTAACAGATGTGAGCTAATATTTCATTGTAGTTTTGACTTGCATTTTCCTAGTAATAAGTCAGGTTGAACAACTTTCCATATGTCTGCCATTTGTATATCTTTGGGAAAATATATTCTTTCCCTCATAAAAAAATTTTTGTCTTTCTCCTGACTTATTTCACTTAGTATGAAAATCTCTAGTTGCATCCATGTTGCTGCAAATGCCATTATTTCATTCTTTTTGTGGCTTTATAATATTCCATTTTATATATGTGCCACATCTTCTGCATCCATTTATCTGTTGATGGACACGGAGGTTGTTTCCATGTCTTGGCTATTGTGAATAGTGCTGCTCTGAACATACGGGTGCATGTATCTTTTTGAACTATAGTTGTGTTTGGACATATACCTAGGAGTAGGACTGCTGGATCATGTGGTATCACTTATATGTGGAATCTAAAATATAGCACAAATGAATCTATCTGCAAAACAACAGACTCATGAACGTAGAGAACAGACTTGTGTGGCTACCAAGGGGGAGGGGGGAGAGAGTGGGATGTACTGGGAGTTTGGGGTTAGTAGATGCAAACTATTAAGAATGGATAAGCAGAAGTTCCCATTGTGGCTCAGTGGCTAACAAAACTGACATCCATGAGGATGTGAGTTTGATCCCTGGCCTTGCTCAGTGGATTAAGGATATGGTGTTGCCGTGAGCTGTGGTATAGGTTGCAGACATGGCTCAGATCCTTCATTGCTGTGGCTATGGGGTAGGCTGATGGCTACAGCTCGTTTGACCCCTAGCTTGTACATGCTGCTGGGGCAGCCCTAAAAGTCTTAAAAAAAAAAAAACAAAAAAAACCCCCCCAAAAAACCCCACGGAGTTCCCGTCATGGCGCAGTGGTTAACAAATCCGACTGGGAACCATGAGGTTGCAGGTTCTATCTCTAGCCTTGCTCAGTGGGTTAACGATCCGGCGTTGCCATGAGCTATGGTGTAGGTCGCAGATGTGGCTTGGATCCCACATTGCTGTGGCTCTGGTGTAGGCTGGTGGCTACAGCTCCGATTCAACCCCTAGCCTGGGAGCCTCCATATGCTGCGGGAGAGGCCCAAGAAATGGCAAAAAAGACAAAACAAAACAAAAAAAAACAAAAAAAAAGAATGGATAAGCAATGAGGCCCTACTGTATAGCACTGGGAACTATGTCCAGTCTCTTGGAAATGACCATGATGGAAAATATAAGAAAGGGAATATATATATATATAAAAATATGGGAAACCTCAATAAAAATATGGGAATATTTATTCCCAATAAAAATATGGGAAAAAAATTTTTTGCTGTTGCATTTCTTTATACATTTTGGATATTAACTCCTTATTAGATATATGGTTTGTAAATATTTTTACCCTTTCCATAGGTTGTCTTTTCATTTTATTGATCATTTTTTTTTTTCTTTTTATGGACAGACACCCACAGCATATGTAAGTTCCCATGCTAGGGGCTGAATCAGAGCTACAGCTGCCAGCCACAGCCACAGCCACACAGGATCTAAGCTGTGTCTGCAACCTACACCACAGCTCATGGCAATGCCAGATCCTTAATCCACAGAGTGGGGCCAGGGATTGAACCCATGTCCTCATGGATTCTAGTTGGGTTCATTACTGCTGCACCACAATGGCAACTCCTTATTGATCATTTCTTTCATTGTTCAGCTTTTTAGTTTGATGAAATCCCACTTGTTTACTTTTTGTTGCTTGTGTTTGAAGTGTCACATCCAAAAAATCATTGCCGAGACCTATGTCAAGGCACTTTTTTCCTTTGTTTTCTCCTAGGTGTTTTATGGTTTCAGGTCTTAGATTTAAGTCTTTAATCCATTTGAGTTAATTTTGTGAGGAGTGTGTTTAATTTCATTCTTTTACATGTGAATATTCAAATTTCCTAGCACCATTTATTGAAGAGACTATCTTTCTCCATTGAGAATTCTTGGCTCCCCTGTCAAGTATTACTTGACCATATTAAATGGGTTTACCTGTAGGCTCTGGCTTCTGCTGCATTAGTCAATGTGTCTGTTTTTATGCCAGTACCATACTGCCCTGACTACTACAGCTTTATAATATAGCTTGAAACCTGCTTTTTCTTAGGATTGTACTGGATCTTTGGGGGGTCTTTGTTGATCCATCTAAATTTTTGGATTTTTTTTTCTATTTCTATAAAAAAATGCCCTTTAGGAATTCCCTGGTGGATGAGGGATCTGGCATTGTCACTACTGTGGCACGGGCTCAATCTCTGGCCTCAGAACTTTCTCATGCCACAGCTGGAGACAAAAAACAAAAGTGCCATTTGCATCTTGGGGGATTGTGTTGTAAGGATTCCATTTAATCCACTGCTAGATGGCTTTTGATAGTATTGATATTTTAACAATACTCTTCCAATCCAGGAACACAGGATACATTTGCATTTATTTGTGTCATCTTTGCTTTCATCAGTGCTCTATAGTTTCTTCATGTAATTCATTATTGTATAGGAATGTTTTTGAATGTTAGTTTTGTATCCTGCAACTTTACTGAATTTGTATAAAAATAGATCTTTAAGTTTTTTGGTAGAACCTTTAGGCTTTTCTAGTACATAAAACCATCTCATCTGCAAATAGGGACAAATTTATTTCTTCCTGTCCAATTCTGATACCTTTTCTTTTTCTTGTTTGATTGCTCCGGCTAGGACTTCCAGTGCTATGTCAAACAGGAGAGTCTTGTTCTTGATCTTAAGAGGATAAGCTTTCAACCTTTCACTAATGAGTATGATGTTAATTGTGGGCTTGTCATACATGGCTTTTATTTATTTGGCTGTGCCTTGAGCCTGAGCAGCTGCTAGATCTTAACCTGCTGTGCAACAAGAGAACTCCCATGTATGGCTTTTATTATACTGAGGTAGGTTCCTTCTATACCTATTATGTTTGAGTTCTTATCATGAATGGATATTGAATTTTCTCAATGTGTTTTCTGTTTCACCGTGTATTTTTTCCAATACATTCTATTAATGTATTACACTGACTTATTTGCATATTTTAAACCATCCTTGCATCCTGGAGATAGAAATCCCAATCGATAATGGTGAATGATCTTTTTGCGTTGTTCAATTTGGTTTGCTAGTATTCTACTGGAATTTTTGCATCTATACTCACCAGGGTCTATAGTTTTCTGGTAGTGTCCTTTTCTGGCTTTGGTATTAGAGCAATGCTAGCCTCAAAAAATGAGTTTGGGAGTGTTCCTTCCTTTTCAATTTTTTAGAAGATTTTGAGGATTAAGTCTTCTTTCCCTGTTGTGTAAAATTCTTCAGTGAAGCCAACCTGGTCTTTTTGATGTAGGAAATTTTTGATTATTGATTCACTCTCCTTAGTAATAATTGGCCTGTGTAGATTTTCTATTTCTTCCAAATTCAGTTTGGCAGGTTCAATGTTTCTA
Organism: Phacochoerus africanus; assembly: GCF_016906955.1. Classification (NCBI taxonomy): domain Eukaryota; kingdom Metazoa; phylum Chordata; class Mammalia; order Artiodactyla; family Suidae; genus Phacochoerus; species Phacochoerus africanus. Next base: position 32,744,204 of record NC_062554.1, read on the forward strand.
ATAATTTTTCCATTTCAGTGGTGGGCCTGGGTATGACTCAGCTTTCCTGGGTGGGGGTGGGGCAGGCTCCAGGGCAGCTAAGTCTTTTTGTTTGAGGACCCAAATCAAATCAGGCAGATATGTACCCCACCAGATTACCTGGTTAGACTATGCTACCAACTTTATTCTGCAGATGAGCAAAGCTGCTGGTTGGGACTACCTCACTTGGGTGCTACAGGCTAAGACTGGGTCTGACACATTCTGAGTGCTGGTTATGGCAAACCCTTCCCCCGTTCTCTGTCACAGTTGGATTCCTGGTGGTTAAGACCAAAGATTTCCCTGCAATTCCCAATGGGTAAGAGTGGGGTGGGGCTTCAAAAAAGTGACCCACAATGCTGGAAGAACTGGATGTTCACTCTGGACTCTCTTTTCTATATGTGGTAACTAGAGGCTCAGAGGAGACCTCCTGTCATGGTGTTGGTTGCACTGGCCTGGGGTCCATGCAGTCACTCCTCTTACCTTTTTAATGTGGTTTCTCTTGATCTGTGTGGAGCAAGGGGGTGTTTCAGGCTCACTCCTGTGTTCTAGGATTCTCTCAGTGGTGTCTTGTGCATGAACAGTTGTTAGCTGTTCTTCTTGTAAGGGGGAGGGAAGTCAGTAATGATCTTGGTGACGACACTCTCTACAAGTCTTGCCTCGACACTGCTGAGGGGTGCCAGCAGCTGCAGCTCCAACTTGACTCCTAGTCTGGGAACTTCCATATGTTGTAGGTGTGGCCCTAAAAAGACCAAAAAAAAAAAAAAAAAGAACAACTTGTATGTTTAACAAGTTTCCAGGTGATGCTCCTGCTGCTGCTGGTCCAGACAAACATTAAATGTCAGCTAAAGCCCCAACAATCTGCCTTTTTACTTTGGGCTTTTTCTATTCTGTTAATTTCTCCTGAGTTTGAGAAAATGAAGCAAAACCACACAAAACTCTAAAAGAACAAATTTATATTCTAAAAATAGATCTCAGTAACAATGAAATTCCCAAAGTTGGTCATTATATTAAAAAGAAAAACAAAGTAACAGGAATTTGCTTTACATTATTTTTTCTGAAAAATACAAAACTATCACTGTAATATACTGCCAACCCTCATTTATCTGTATTTGAATAATCCATTCTATGGATTATCCAAGGATATTCTAAAATCATAGACTGAATTCTGCCTAATACTTAGATGTATATTTGGACTGCATTTATCTTCAAGTAAAACCATTCTCAAAAAAGGCAAATAAAACTGAATATTTGCTGAAATAAACATAATGAGGAAGATAAATTTATGCTTAGGAAATGTGTTCCAAAGTGAAATACTGGTTTGTATCATTTCCCTCAATTTTTTCAGATAACAGAAAAAAAAAAACCCCCCTCCCCAAAACTCAACCGATTGCATTGAAGTACTGATATTAGAAAGTAACAAATTATACAACTTATACACAGAAAAAAGACAACTAACCCTAACTCTAACCCTAACCCTAACTAGATAACTAAATCACTTCAAACCTAAAGCACAGGAAACTTTAAAGGCAAATAATGATATTTAGTACTACAAAAAGTGGTTTTTATATCTTCAAAGTGCTAAAGAAAAAAGTATTCAAGAAAATTTCAGGTCTGTCTACAAAGTTCTGACTTGAAGTACTGGAAAATTAAGAATACAGAAGATAAGTTTAAAAGGCCCCCAATAGTATAAAACCTGTCTTAGAAATGAAGCAATGGTTAAAAGACCAGTTAGTCCTAAGTTAGTAACATACAACTTACCTATCAGCCCACATTTCTTTTTACACTAATGTAATTTAATTTTTATCCATATTCATCACATCATTTGATCATAATGCATAGTGAGTAGAAATGATCCTTTTATATCAGAATTCTCGATTCTTGGCAAACCAAAAGCTGATCACAAAAGTTACATTAAATTCCTATTAAATACAGGTACATATTAAGTAGGACTTCTTAGCTCATTTTTGGACTGTCAGAAATTGGTGTGATTTACTTTGACCATCTAAGATAGAAGAAATAATATTTTAGTACATAGTATAACTAAATACCTCTTTTGTCAAAACTTGACCCTGAGTTCTGAGTGCTGGAATATAAACTGTAAAACTGAAAACACTCCAAAATACACTGGATGGTATTGATGTCCCTACAGTACTGTGCTTTTCCTGTCCATTAACATAATACATCTCATCAGCAAAGGAGGAAGAGGAGTGGTCTAGGAGACTGAAGTAAGGAAGCAGGACGTTTCCTGTCTTAAAAATGCCTCTTAAAACTCTGAAGGAATTTATTCCAACTACAGTGGTATTTTAACATAAAAATGCCATCTCCCCAATCTTTTGAGTAATATCAACCATGCACTTTCAAAAATGCTCATCTTGTAGGTTCAGGAGCCTAAAGTGGGGTGGTCCCACAGTCCCTGGCTTAATAAACACAGCAGTCATCCATCATTCTGACTGAAAAGAGTTCTAATGCTTTGGATGGATATCATCTGAGATTTTTTTTTTTTTAAAGTTAGGTGTGTTTACATTATTTAATTTCTAAATATTGAGAGCAGTCCTACGTCTGTTAAAATATTCACTAAATATAAAATCAATAGCTGAATATGAAATAAAGCAACTTCCAGTGCTGACAATATTCTCACAGTAGCAAATAATCTTTTTAATACTAACAACTAAGTCTTTAAAATATTCTCATGTTAAACATTGCATTTTACTGAAATTATAGAGGGAAAAAAAGGTAATTACATCAATAGCCATTGAAAGCTCAAAAGAAGTTAGTGAAAATACACGCTCGCCAATGGCTAACAAGGATAAACCCAGGTATTGTTTCTAGTTCTATATTTTGGTGGGAGAGGGTATGAATTTTATTTCTAAACCAAATAACTAAGCTTTAAACATATGAATTATCGATGCCTTCTGTAGAGACACTTAAACTAAAATTATACTTACGGCTTGGTTTATTCATATTGGTTTGTTCATATAATTTCTGCTACGTGACATTGGTAATTAGGATACATTCAGCTCTTAATCGCACTGAGGTTCTTTGTGTGAGCAGAAAGGACATCAAAAGCGTTTGGACAAGCTCCTTATTTGTGTGACCAGATGGCATCATGCCCTTCAGTGATAATGTCTTCCAATTACCGGCCCTAGGCAACCAATGCCACAGAAAATGGACAGGACTTGTCTTATTATGTTTTCCAAAAATGAATATTATAGCTATTGAATTAACTGGTATGCTCTATATGTTCATTAAAAAACCCAAACCAAACCCTTTTTACCTTTAGTAATCACAAGGAATCTTTACATACTTATATAATACATTGTACATTATATGCATGGCCTGTTTAGCTATTTTCAAGAAGAGAATGGTGTTTTAAAATTAACTGATAGGGCTGCATCAATCTTTCTTCTTTCTTTTGGTCCTTAGAGTCCCTTAAATGATGGCATCATGTTCGTCACTGTAATAAATGAAAAGTTAAAATTACTTTGTTTTGTATTTGTTTCAAACCACTTATATGTTCACATTTTAAAGTAAGTAATGAGTAATTCAAGCTTCAGAATCAAAACAGTCATTTCTTTGTGTAAAGTTTCCAAAGTAAAAGGTATACTGTAGTGGTTAAGGATTCAAACAGTGTGTTCAGGTTGTGAAATGAACCTGCACTCAAAGCTCTGCAGTGGCGGTGTGACTTTTCACCAATTAGCTATAAACAACCCTCTTCAAAAAAGAAAACAACCATCATTTCTTGATGATCTTCTATGTGCCAGATATCATGCTGCAGAATATGTCCATAACTCATTTAATCATTACTATAGCCCCAAGCAGAGAGGGTTCTTTATATATATATATATATGTATGTATGTATCATTTTATTTATTTAACCACTCCCATTTTTCAGAATATCAGAAGCTAAGCAAGCATGTGAACTCCCATCTTGACCACTATACACTGTGCTGTATCATTTACATAAACATGGGCAGGTACCCTGCCAGTCAATAATAAAGTCAGACTCAAGATTAAGTCTGTCTGCCCCAAACCCCATCTCTTTACCACTTCTCTCCACTGTCTCTCCATGAAGCTCTAAGAAACACAGGAACTAACCTTTAACCAGTTTTGTAATCGGTGTTACTATCTAATATGTGAAAACCAGAAATGCTCAGTATTACTACATACAGAAGGTCTCAAGTTTCCTTAATGGGACAAATATTAACTTCTTTCTTATGGAATGTCATTATTTATAATGTCATAGGACATTAAAATGCACTTTTTAAAAAATGCAGCACCAAGAAAAACATGGCCAATTAAACTACAACACAATGCTTTTTCACCCTATAGACTGTAAGATATACCCATTTCAGAGGTATTAAAATGTGAAAAGATACAAAAACAAAAATGTGCACTTGAGACCCAACGAAATATGGTGTTTTCATATTTACTAGTTTCTATATCAATAAGAGTCATATTAGAGTCACACTGCCTTACATACTGATTAGTTTCCTTACAGTTATGGGGCTTCTGGACTCTGACGTCCTCCACAGGGCATGCTGCATGTGGAGCATGTGCTCATGTGTATGTAAGGAAAACATTATAGTCCATAAAGCTAAAATTACATGCTTTGTAGTCAAGGCACTTTAAAATGAAAATAGCACATTTAAATTTAATTCCTTCAATATTTTATAGCCTCAACTATATCAATAAATACTGATATTATAAAAAAGGAATGGCATTAAATTTACCATAATCAAAATGTGCATTCTGTTTAATTGGTGAAATTTACCAAGAAAACAGATGATAAATATTTCTAGAAACAAATGGTGGTTTTAAAAAAATATCTCAAATTGTAAAGCATTTTTAAAGCTAACTCTAGTCAGTTTCCTTCATGTATTTTTTTCTTTTATGGGCTGATCTAAAAAAAGACAATATTTCTGAATATACTTTTAATCTGGTACCACCTTGATATTTTTTTAAAGTAAGTTTGATATGATGAATACTGTATGTGGAGGGTAACTTTTAAAGTTTGGTTTTCTTAGTTCAATAAAAAAATTTGAGAAATTTTTCACACTATATTCTCCTAGAAATTCACAATGCACATCAATATATATAAGGCTTACAGAATTCTTAGAGTAATGTAACCTGTTCTATTTCACTTTGCTCAATTAGTATTTCCCAAATGTTTCTGACATGGAAACTGTATGGGACACAGTAGGTATATGATAATCTAAACAGAACATATTTTGGAAAATGGTCCTCGATGCTGTGGTATTTTATACATATGCATTAACAATCAAAAGAATAAATTCAGGAGTTCCCGTTGTGGCTTGGTGGTAAAAACCCAACTAGATTCCATGAGGATGCGAGTTCAATCCCTGGCCTTGCTCAGTGGATTAAGGATCCACTGTTGCTGTGAAGTCTACATCACAGATGTGGCTTGGATCTGGAGTGGCAGTGGCTGTGGTGCAGGGCAGCAGTTACAGACAGCTTCAACTGAACCCTTAGCCTGGGAACTTCCATATACCACACTTGAGGCCATAAAAAGAAAAAAAAAAAAAAGAGAATAAATTCACTTTCATACATATAAGCAAAAGGACTTGTTGGAGTAACAGAAATTGGGAGATAATACCTCCAAAAAACATTAGATGTATAGAATTAAAGGAAGGGTGGACATGGTTTGTTGATTGGCACTTGTTGATAAAGCTTATCACAAAAAGACAGTTTTACTACAAATAAACTGTAACATATATTACTTGTACTAACAACTCATTTGATATTGTAAACAAGGGAAAATGAGGCTGTCAGAAGAATGTCTAATTTCTTTGTCACAGAAAGTAAAATTCATGCTTTTATTGAAGATGTTATTTTAGTGTGTCTTGTTTTTGTCAGTATAGACTACTGACAAACTACTGACTACTACTACTGACTACTGACTAGGTCAGTAGCCTCATAAGACCTGATATAGTACTTCTTGCAATCCGAGGTATAAACAAGTAAGAAGGACTGGCTAAACTTAGGTCTCTAGTAAATACAACAACAACAAAAAATGCATGGCACTAATAAAATGCAAATACTTTTATAGGTATATATATCCATGTTCATTTGCAAATAATTATAATCACAAGCTTATACATAAATAATTTTATTTTGGGCATAGAGGATTAATGGGAATATAACTCATAAATCTGAATTATTAATCCCTGAGATGAATGCTGGCTCTACTCTGATGTTTTGTTATGATAGTTAAATAAAGAAATACAGAACTAACAATAATTTTAAAAAGTCCTGGCCAAGGAAAACTTACATGGTTCTATACCGAATGCCTCTTCTTGAATAATACATTTTGCAGCCAATGTAAAGAAAAGATAAAACTCCCAGTGTTAATACAATACCACCAACAAAGCTGCCAGTATCAAATTTTGATCCTTTATTTTCCTTAGAATTAATAGTTGCTGTGACTAGAACAAAAGAAAAAATATGTTTTAGTGGTTTTTAAATACATTGTAATAAGCTAAAACATTGTGAATTTCTGTATAGGAACACTGAATTGGGGGTCAGGAGAATGCAAGCACAGAATGTTGCCTGATTTTGTGTCTAGTGATTGCCTGGCTCTAGTCTTCTTCACTTGATCCAACATAGCCCTTAAAGAAACCCCCAGTGCCTGCAACCCCAAGATCTTAAGGTGAGACTGGACTTGGCAGTCTATTAGAACGTCAGAGACAGCAAGATTTGGGGAATTTTTCTTAGAAATCCTCTAAGTAAAACATGTCTGGATAATAGCTGTAACTTTAAAACTGGATGCAACTTGAGTAGATGTTTCTAGCTGAAATTCCTTCTTTTAAATAAATTATGAGTTTTAACCATTTTAATTTTATCAAGAGCCCGAGACATTAAAGCTGATTTTAATACATAAATTGTAGTAATAAAATAAACTATATGGAGTAGAAATACATAAAAATGCAAAAGAAACCATAAAATCTGCCATTTGTTCTACTAAATGTAATCATAAACTTTTAAACAGAACTTCAACTTTGAATAACTTAAAAGAAAATCTTAAGGTTTCTAAATTCATTAGTTTCACAGGCATTACATTTTAAACAAATGCAAAAAAGGAGTGCTGAGACTAATGCTACATATAGGATTATATATAATACCATTAAAAAGCATCTTTATAACACAAGTGAATTAAAACCAAAGTTCACCATGACTTAGGTTTAGAAATCATGTAGCTTGAGCCTGGCTAATTCCTTTTCAGAATGAAGTACTAAGAGTTAAAGGAAGGTAAGTTTTCAAACCAGGTAAAATAAAATTCCCCATTAGGATAAATTATTTATTCACAGATGGATCTTATGCAATCATTATTTGGCATCATTAAGTTGGAAATAATTTTTTTTTTCTTTTTGCCTTTTCTAGGGCCACACCTGCGGCATATGGAGGTTCCCAGGCTAGGGGTTGAATTGGAGCTATAGCTGCCGACCTACGCCAGAGCCACAGCAACGCGGGATCCAAGCCATGTCTGCAACCTACACCACAGCTCACAGCAACACCGGATCCATAACCCACTGAGCAAGGCCAGGGATCAAACCTGCAACCTCATGGTTCCCAGTCGGATTCGTTAACCACTGAGCCATTGACGGGATCTCCCGGAAATAATTTTTTAAAGGAATAAGTCAGTTACTACATCAACTGACTCTTCCTGATCTCTACATCTAATTTATTTAGGAAATAAGAAACAACTGTCTATATTTTTGCAAAATGGAATATGTAAATGGGGTATTTTACAACTATTTTCAGCACAGGAAAAACAGGTCCATTTTTATACATACTTGTTACTGATGGAGAAACAGATGTCACCGAACTATTGTGGGTTGTGTTCATTGTGGATGTTGACATCTGGGATATATTCTGTGAAACACTTGTTATTTTGGGTGTAGACCTTATGGTGGTGGAAGTCATATTTGTTGAGACCTCTGGTGTCATTTTAGTTGTTGCTATGGGTTTCAAGGTGGCGGCTGTTGCATTCTTGGAGACTGAGGAAACAGGAGTTGTTGATGGTTTTGCTGTGGTTTTCAAAGTGGGAGTTGTTGATTTCTTTGAAGAAACTGGAGTTGTTGACGATTTTGCTATGGGTTGCGAGGTGGTAGTTGTCACCTTTGAGACTGGGGGAACTTGAGTTGCTGATAGTTTCACAGTGAAGTTAGAAGATTCATTTGTACGGCCTAAAGGCACCTGCAGGGCTGCAAGAAAATCAAGAAACATTAAAGCTGGAGCTATGCCTTATAGAATTAAGATCCCACTTTACTGACTTTCATGGTCACACTTCAAAAATATGGTCTAACAGGGAGTTCCCATTGGGGAGCAGGGGAAACAAATCCAACTGGTATCCACAGAGATGTGGGTTCAATCCCTGGTCTTGCTTAGTGGGTCAGGGATCTGGTGTTACGGTTAGCTACAGTGTAGGTCAAAGGTATAGCTCGGATCCTGTGTTGCTGTGGCTCTGGTGTAGGCCGGCGGCTGCAGCTCCAATTCAACCCCTAGCCTGGTAACTTCCATATATTGCAGATGCGGCCCTAAAAAGCAAAAAGCAAAAAAAAAGAAAAAAAAAGGAAAGGTCTAACAAACACAATCAGAATCAAAGATAGTCTATTAACACTTTGTATGAGATAGCAATAAGCCATAAAATGTCTCAAACTAGAAAAGGAACCAACCATGGATTTACATAAAGTTAGAAATTTTTGTGAACATATGGGAAAAACAAAACAACCAACAACACAGAAGACTTGAGCTCCTTCAATACAGGGTTGGTGTCTTAACCATCATCCCACACTTCATCTCACAAATAGTAGCTGAATATATGATTAAACTACTGGATTTTTCTAAAGTCTCTGCCATGTTCTTTCAAAAAGCATTGAGCATGAATGAGACAGTCTTTTTTTAAATGTTCCTTTTTTTCTTTTTTATTAAAGTATAGCTGACTTACAATGTTGTGCCAGAGACATGGTTTTTAAGGGTAAAACCAGCTTCCCGCAGTACATTAAGAAGAGAAAGAATGTTGTCAATGTGGCTAGTTGGAAATCTCATACTGATGATAATAATTTTCTGTCATTGGAGAGATATTTATAAAATTATTTCTGAAAACCTTAAAAACCTAAAATTAGTTTTGTAAGGGAAAATCAGTGGTGTTAATTTAAAATAACTGGAAATAAACATGCCCTAATACCAAAAAACATTATCTATATATAATATCCTGTGACCAAAAGCAAATCTTTCTGTCTTAATAATATTCTTTCATACTCTATCTTCATTGTAACACTGCAACTTACCTGATGTTTATGACTAAAAGACATTTTAGTTATTATAATTTATTTTTATCATTATTTTTGGCCATGCCTGAGGCATGCAGAAGTTTCAGGGCCAAGGATCAAACCCATGCCACAGCAGTGACAACCCTAATCCTTAACCTGCAGAGCCATGTGACAACTCCTGTTATTACAATTTAGTATATACTGTCTAGAGAATGAAAAATGCTTCTTTGTCCTAATTTATGATGTAGTTTATTTTTGAATTTGTTTCTTAGTCTCAAAGTTTATTTGCAGGTTTAGTGGTTTCTTATGTTGCCTATCTACTCCCATTTTATACTCTCTATGGCCAAGTTCTAAAGTGGAGAGAAGGAACCACCGGGCTTGCCTTCTCCTTTCCCCCAGTGCCGGCAGCACAGGGCCTTCTTTGCTGCTGTCACATCCCCAAAGCGATCACTGTGTGTATTATCATCCTGTCTTCCACAAGTAATTTGGACTTACTATTCAAAGAATTCAAACATTTATTTTCAATTTTACAGGCTCGTTTTAATAGTGTTGCTTATCTGCTTTTCCTGCATTCCTATCACATTTTCTGAACTTTGGTTCTCTATTGTGTGATCTTTTCCTGTGAGTATTATCTGATTTTAAAAAGAAGGCGAAAGGAATTAATAGTTTTGTATTACAGAGACTAATAAATTATTCAAGTAGATGATACAAACGCTATGAACTTTAAACTTATCTTTTATTATTCAATTCTGAATGCTCTCTAGAGATATAAGTAATACACTACAACACTGAAATAATCACCTTTTATTTTACACTGGTGAATGAATGCTATTGTAATGAAATTAATACAGCAAAGAACCATCATTTATATCCTTTCTTTAGAACAGAATGATCTTTGCAGACTAAAACAATGAATGAACACAATGCTGCTTTTGGGTTACATACACACACACACAGCCTACTCCCTTCTCTCTGCCATAGTAAGATATTTAGAGGTACTGTACCATGAGTCACACTGCCAAAAAACAGACTTGTAACAGGTTAATTCATCACTAAGAAAACCGAAATGTGTTAAAGAAACCACTAAGCAGCTATATTTTCTCTACAAACTGGCAAAACAGGCAAATAAGATTTAAAGTGTGCTTTGGAGTTCCCATATGGCACAGTGGGTTAAGGATCCAGCATAGTCACTGCAGTGGCTGAGGTCACTGCTGTGGCACAGGTTTTGAGCTCTGACCAGGGAACTTCTCTACATGCTGGGGGCACAACCAAAAAAAATAAATAAATGAAGTGTATTTCAGGATTTTCTTTTTCTTGGTCTTTTAAGGGCTACACCCGTAGCTTATGGAAGTTCCTAGGCTAGGGGTCAAATCAGAGCTGTAGCCACCGACCTACACCACAGCCACAGCAACATGGGATCCTTAACCCACTGATCGAGGCCAGGGATTGAACCCACATCCTCGTGGATACCAGTCGGGTTCATTACTGCTGAGGCATGACAGGAACTCTCTGATTTACAATGTTTAAATGAGTTGACTGCAATGCAAGGAGGCTCCTTCAAGGTTAGAACTCACATCCAGTAACCCAATCCCCGGGTCTGTAATATAAGTAAATGGTTATTTGTGCTCCTCTGCAACTGAGACCATCCCAGCATGGCTGGGTGCCTTCCTTCCGCCTTAACTGTTCAGCTCCTGACCAGTGCCCTCCAGGGCATGGCACAGTGAGCACCTGCAGAGAGGTCAGCAGAAGACCATCCATGCAGGACGTGGCAAGGGTTAGGTCCTATCGGACTTTGCCATGTTAGCCGTTTGGTCTTTCCCAGCCTCTGAGAAGCAGACGCTATAAAGGTGTGGAGGGTGGATGACACAAGTGAAGGGGGTCAAAAGGTACAAATTTTTAGTTATAAAATCACTAAGTCATGAGGATGTAACGCACAGCACTTGGTGACTATAATTAATAATAGTCTACTATATTTTTGAAAGCTGTTAAAAGAATGGACCTGAAAAGTTCTCATCACAAAAAAAGAAATTTTAACTAAATGATAGATAGATGGTATCTATTTAGATACATTATTCTATATTATGATAGACGTTACTTACTGTGGTGATCATTTTGTAATACATACACAAGTATCAAATCATTATGTTATAGACTTGAAACTGATGTTTTATGTCTATTACATCTCAATTTTTAAAAGTACACAAAAAAATAAAATCAAAACGAAGTAAGTTATATAAAGGCCCAAAGAGGGTATGTTACTGGAGAGTGTCAAGCGTGCCATGTGTCCATGCCCACCTCTGCCCCTGGAGGAAAGGGGGAGACCGCTAGCTCTCACCTCAAACCAAGCTGGCAAGGCTTCAGGCGGTCACCTGAAGAGCAGAACCAGTATCTCCTGGACTTGATGGGACAAAGACTGGGATTTGACTCAAGTATGAGGTGACTCTAAGGGCGAGATGCTGCCTGTCAGCAGAGTTTAAAAGGCTGTGCTGGGAGGAGACACTTCTTTCCACTGACAGTAAAGGTACTGGTTTCCCATGAACCACATCAGGCCCCGTGGAATGCAGCCAGCGTGTGGCTGCCTTCAGAGCCTCCCCAAAGAGCTCTGCAGAGAGGGGTGATGATAACCAGCAGAGAGGGGAACGTCAAAAACTAGGGGCTGAGGGTGTGAAGCACGAGGGTCAGCTGGAGGGGAGGCCCCAGTGCATCAAGGGAGCTGCAGGGAGAGGCCCCAGCTGCAGCATCTCCTTGGAATCCACCATAGAAAATCACACCTGCCACCCAGGAGGCACCAGCTGGCTTCTACTCTTGAGCGCCTTTAGGCCTGATCCTTTAGGGTCCAAACCAGCAGAAGTGGGGGAGAGAAAGGCAGAGCAAGAAAGGAAGCCAACAATATCAAGTTTCCCACTGTAGCCCTCCAAGCCTGAAGCAGGCAATATGTTTTCAGATCTACCTCCTAGAGTAATGAAAATAAAAATAAATGGAACCTAATTAAACTTAAAAGCTTTTGCACAGTAAAGGAAACCATAAGTAAAATGGAAAGACAACCTACAGAATGGGAGAAAACATTTAGAAATGAAGTGACTGACAAGGGATTAATCTCCAAAATATACACATGCAGCTCAATAATCAAAAAAATAAACAACCAATCAAAAAATGGGAAGAAGACCTCAACAGACATTTCTCCAAAGAAGACATACAGATGGCCAAAAAATACATGAAAAGTTACTCAACATTAATTACTAGAGAAATGAAAATCAAAACTACAATGAGGTATCACTTCACACAAGTCAGAATGGCCATCATCAAAACATCTAAGAACATCTCCAATGCTGGAGAGGGTGTAGGGAAAAGGTAACCTTCCTACACTGCTTAGGGAATGTAAATTGGTACAACCACTATGGAAAACAGTACAGATTCCTCAAAAAACTACAAACAGTAAATTCCTGTGTGTTGCAGCAAGCTAAGAATTGCTTGTTGCCATAACTGCAGCATGGGTTCAATCCCTGGCCCAGGAACTTTCACATGCTTCCAGTGCAGCCAAACAGAACAAAACACCCCTAAAAATAGAGCTAAAACCTAAAAATAGAGCTACTATATAATACAGCAATCCCACTCCAGGGCATATATCCAGAGAAAACCATAATTCAAAAAAAAAAATGCACCTTTATGTTCATTGTGGCACTATTTAAATAGCTAAGACATGGAAGCAACCTGAATGTATATGAACAGAGAAATGGATAAAGAAGATGTGGTACGGACAATGGAATATTACTCAGCCATGAAAAAGAATGAAACAATGCCATTTGTAGCAAAATGGAGAGACTTTGAGATTATCATACTAAGTGAAGTAAGTCAGAGAAAAACACCATATGATAGCACTTACAGGTGGAATCGAAAAAAAAATGATACAAATGAACTTATTTACAGAACACAAACAGATTCAGACTTCAAAAAAACTTACAGTTACAAAGGGGACAGGTAGGGAGTAGGGACAGACTGGGTGTTAGGGATTGGCATGGGCACACTACTGTATATGGAATGACTGGTCAATGGGGATCTGATGTATAGCATAGGGAATGCTACTCAATATTCTGTGATAACCTATATGGGAGAAGAATCTGGAAAAGAATGGATATGTGTGTGTATGTATATATATATATAACTGAATCACTTTGTTGTACAGCAGAAATTATCACAACACTGTAATCAATTCTACTTCAATGAAACTTTAAAAAATGGGGAAAAAAACCAAACCAAAAAAATGATGCTCCAGGCTTTCTTCTGTTAACACCGGCTGGCCACCTTCTTGTTACCATAAGACCAGGGACACTACTATCAAGCAGCTTGTTTTTTCTACTACCAAGTAAAAGTACTCATGCTCTTCAAAGTCTGGATTTATTCCAACTGTTTTTGTATGACTATACTTTGCTTTGTATGACTATAACCTATGACTATAACAAAGTATAGACTATACTTTGTATGACTATAACCTTGCGTCCAAAAATATCTAAGTGCTATTTTTTCCTTTATAAACCTAAATATATCAAAGTTAAGGGTGACAATTTGTTTTCTTTGAGGTATCAGATACACACTTAAACCAGAGTAGAAAATTCACATTCACTTTAAAAAAAAAAAAATCTCAGTTATTTTAAAATATGATAGTAGTAGCTTTTCATTTTCTATGATAGTTGTCAAAAATACACAGCTGTTTAAGACATAGACCACATATTTCTGGTGCCACAGAGTTATTTTGAGGGTTCTAATGATTCTAATGAGCAAATTACTAGTCTTCTGTGTGTGTCTTGGAATATTTTTAAACACTGAGAATCTTTCCTATAGAGAAACTTAAATAGCAGTGTAATCCCAGAAATATTCAATATTAAGAAAGCAAAGGGGCCTTTCCTCATTATACAAAGTCAGCAGATTCATTACAAAAATTCTCCTGAATCCAGGAAGATGGGATTAAGATGGTGGAATAGAAGGACTGGAGCTCAACTTCTCTCCTAAAAACAAAGTTTCAACCAAATGCTGAACAATCTTCAACCAAATAGACTGGAAACTTTCAAAAAGATATCCTACTCCAGAAGACAAAGAGGAAGCCACATCAAGAGGCAGGAGGGGTGATTATAAGCAACCCCATACCTCCTGGGTGGGAAGCTCCACAGACTGGAAAGTAATTGTATCACAGGGACTCACTTACAGAAGTGAGAGTTCTGAGCCCCACCTCAAGTCCCCATGCCTGGGGATCTGTCACTGGGAGAAAGAGCCTCCGGAGCATCTGGCATTGAAGGCCAGTGGGGCTTGTGCGTAGGAGCTCCACGGGACTGGGGGAAATGGAGACTCCATTCTTAAAAGGTGCACACAGACTTTCATGTGCACTGGGTCCCAGGGCAAAGGAAAGTCTCCATAAGAATCTGGGGCAGACCTGACTGCAGTTCTTGGGGGATCTCCTGGGAAAACAGGGGGTTATTGTGGCTTGTTGTGGGGGAAGGGCATTGGAAGCAAAGCTCTTGGGAATATTCATCAGCATGCATTTCTCTGGAGGTGGCCATTTTGGGGAAAATCTGGCCCCACCCATCAGTAAACAGGCTGCCTAAAGACCGCCCCCCAGGCACACAGCCACTTCTAATCTCACCCAGAGACAAAGCCCTACCCACCAGAGGGATAGGAATCAACTCCACCTACCAGTGGGCAGGCACCAGTCCCTCTCATCAGGAAGCCTACAGCAAGCCCCTGTACCAACTTCAGCCACAAGGTGGGCAGACACCAGAAGTAAGAAGTAAGAAAGGTGATAAAACTATTATCTGTGAAAAGGTCACCACACCAAAAACCTATAAAAATGAAAAGACAGAGAACTATAACTCAGATGAGGGAGAAAGAAAAAAAAACCCAGAAAAACAGCTAAGTAATCAGGAGATTCTCAGCCCCTAGGAAGAAGACTTTAGACTGTTGATGCTGAAGATGATGCAAGGCATTGGAAATAAACTGGAGGCAAAGATGGATAACTTACAGGAAACACTGAGCAAAGAGATACAAGATATAAAACTTAAACAAGAAGAGATGCAAAATACAACAACTGAAATAAGAAATTAATTAGAAGCAGCGAAGAGCAGAACACAGGAGGCAGAAGAACGAATAAGCAAGGTGGAGGACAGATCAGTGGAAATCGAGGATGTGGAACAGAAAAGAGAAAAAAAATATTGATAAGAAATGAAGAGAGTCTAAGAGAACTCTGCGGCAATGTTAAATGCACCAACATCTGTATTGTAGGGGTACCAGAAGGAGAAGAGAGAAAGGGACAGAAAAAATATTTGAAGAGATAATAGCCAAAAACTTCTCTAACATGGGAAAGGAACCACTCACTCAAATCCAGGAAGCACAATGGGTGCCATATAAAATAAAGCCAAGGAAGAACACCCTGAGACATGCATTAATCAAACTAGCTAAGATTAAATTACAAACAGAGAAAATATTGAAAGTAGCTAGGGAAAAGAAACAAACAACATACAAGGGAGCTCCCATAAGGTCATTAGCAGATTTTTCAGCAGAAACTCTGCAGGACAGAAGGGAGTGGCATGATATACTTAATGTGATGAAAGAAAAAAAACCTCCAACCAAGATTACTTTACCCAGCAAGGCTCTCATTCAGATTTGAAGGAGAAATCAAAAGCTTTACAGATAAGCAAAACCTAAGAGAATTCAACAACAATAAACCAACTTTACAACAAATACTAAAGGAACTTCTCTAAGCAGAAAAGAAAAGGCTGCAACCAGAAACAAAAATACCACAAATGACAAGGCTCACCAGTAAAGGGATATATACAGTAAAGATATGAAATCATCCATGCACAATTATGCCACCAAAATCATAAATTGTGAAGAGGGTACAAATGCAGGACACTGAAGATGCACTTGCAATTAAGAGACCAAGAACTTAAAACAATTTTGTAAATATACAGACTCTTACATCAAAACTTCAGAGTAACTGGCAAACCAAAAATCTACAACTGACACACAAATAAGAAAAATCAACTCAAATACAACATTAAAGACAGTCTTCAAACCATAAGAGGAGAGAACAAGAGAAGACAGGAGAAAAAAGAGCAACAAAAACAAATCCAAAGCAATTAATAAAATGGCAATAAGAACATACATATCAATAATTACCTTAAATGTTAATTGACTAAACGCCCCAACCAAAAGACATAGACCGGCTGAATGGCTACAAAAACAAGACCCATAAATATGCTGTCTTCAAGAGACCCACTTCACTTCTAGGGACACATAAAAATTGAAAGTGAGAGGAAGGAAGAAAATATTCCATGCAAATGGTAATCAAAAGAAAGCTGGAGTAGCAATATTCATATCAGACAAAACAGATCTTAAAATGAAGAATATTTTAAGAGACAAGGAAGGTCACTACATAATTTTCAAAGGATCAGTCCGAGAAGAAGATATCACAATTTTAAATATCTACACACCCAACACAGGATCACCACAATATATAAGGCAACTGCTAACAACCTTAGAAGGACAAATCAACAATAACACAATAATAGTGGGGGACTTAAACACCCCACTTACAGCAATGGACAGATCATCCAGACAAAATCAAAAAGGAAACACAGGCCCTGAATGAAGCATTAGACCAAATGGACTTAATAGGTATTTATAGGACAGTCCATCCAAAAGCAACAGGATACACGTTCTTCTCAAGTGCACATGGAACATTCTCTAAGATTGATCACATCCTGGGCTACAAATCCAACCTTGATAACTTTAAGAAAATTGAAATCATATCAAGCATCTTTTCTGGCTACAAAGCTGTATGAACAGAAATCAACAAGAAAAAATCGGCAAAAAACACAAACACGTGGAGACTAAACAACATGCTACTAAACTACCAATGGATCACTGAAGAAATCAGAGGAAATTAAGAAACACCTAGCAGCAAATGACAACAAAACCTATGGGATGCAGTAAAAGCTATTCTAAGAGGAAAGTTTACAGCAATACAAGCCTACCTCAGGAAACAAGAAAAAGCTCAAATAAACAAGCTAACTTTACATCTAAAGCAGCTAGAGAGAGAAGAATAGACAAGACCTAAAATTAGTAGGCGGAGAGAAATCATAAAGATCAGAGCAGAAATCAAGGAAATAGAAACAAAGAAAACCATAGAAAAGATCAATGAAACGAAAAGTTGGTTCTTTGAAAAGATCAACAAAATTGATATATCTTTAGCCAGACTTATCAAGAAAAAAAGTGAGAGGACTCAAATCAATAAAATCAGAAATGAAAAGAGAAGTAACAACAGACATCACAGAAATACAAAGGATCATAAGAGACTACTATATGCAACTATATGCCAATAAAATGGAAAACCTAGAAGAAATGGACAAATTCTTAGAAAAGTACAATCTTCCAAGACTAAACCAAGATGAAATAGAAAAGATGAACAGACCCATCACAAGAACTGAAATTGAAACTGTGATTAAAAAACTTCCAACAAACGAAAGTCCAGGACCAGATGGCTTCACAGACAAATTCTATCAAACATTTAGAGAAGAGCTAACTCCGATGCTTCTGAAACTACTCCAAAAAACTGCAGAGGAAGACTCACTCCCAAACTCATTCTAGGAGGCCACCAGCACCCTGATACCAAAACCAGACAAAGATACCACAAAAAAAGAAAACTACAGGCCAATTTCACTGATGAACATAGATGCAAAAATCCTCAACAAAACACTAGCAAACCCAATCCAATAATGCATTAAAAGGATTGTATATCATGATCAAGTGGGATTTATCCCAGGGATGCAAGGATTCCTTAATACCTGCAAATCATCAGTGTGATACAACACATTAACAAACTGAAGAATAAAAACGATATGATGCTCTCAATAGATGCAGAAAAAGCCTTTGACAAAATCCAACACCCATTTCTGATAAAAACCCTTCAGAAAGTGGGCATAGAGGGAAACTACGTCAACATAATAAAGGCCATATATGACAAACCCACAGCTAACATCATTCTCAATGGTGAAAAGCTGAAAGAATTCCCACTGAGATCAGAAATAAGACAAGGATGTTCACTCTCACCACTACTATTCAACATAGTTTTGGAAATTCTAGCCACAGCAATCAGAGAAGTAAAAGAAATAAAAGGAATCCAAGTGGAAAGGAAGAAGTAAAACTATCACTATTTGCAGATGACATGATGCCATACCTAGAGAACCCTAAAGACTCTACCAGAAAACTGTTAGAGCTCATCCATGAATTTGGCAAAGTCGCAGGATACAAAATTAATACACATAAATCAACTGCATTTCTATATACTAACAATGAAAGATCAGAAAGAGAAATTAGGGAGGCAATCCCATTTACCATCACACCCAAAAGAATAAAATACTTAGGAGTAAACCTACCTAAAGAGACAAAAGACCTGTACTCTGAAAACTATAAGATGCTGATGAAAGAAAACAAAGATGACACAAATGGATGGAAAGACATACCATGCTCTTGGATTGGATGAGTCAGTATTATCAAAATGACTATCATACCCAAGGCAATCTAAAGATTCAATGCTTTCCCTATCAAATCACCAAGGACATTTTCACAGAACTCAAAATGTTTTAAAGTTTGTTTGGAGGCACAAAAGACCCAGAACAGCCAAAGATATCCTGAAGAAAAAAAAAATGGAGCTGGAGGAATCAGGCTCCCTGACTTCAGAATATACTACAAAGCTACAGTCATCAAAACCGTATGGTGCTGGCACGAAGACAGAAATATAGATCAGTGGAACAGGATAGAAAGCCCAGAATTAAACCCACGCACCTACAGTCAACTAATCTATGACAAAGGAGGCAAGAATACACAGTGGAGAAAAGACAGCCTGTTCAATAAGTGGTGCTGGGATAACTGGACAGCCACATGTAAAATAATGAAATTAGAATGCTTCCTGACACCATACACAAAAATAAACTCAAAATGGATTAAACACCTAGACATAAGACCAGACACCATAAAACTCTTAGAGGAAAACATAGACCAAACACTCTCTCACATAAAGCAACATCTTCTCAGATCCACCCCTTAAGAGTAATGACAGAAAATAAATAAATAAACAAATGGGACCTAATTAAACTTAAAAGTTTCTGCACAGCAAAGGAAACCCTAAACTAAACAAAAAGACAACCCACAGAATGGGAGAAAATCTTTGCAAGTGAATCAACTGACAAGGGATTAATCTCCAAAATTTATAAATACCTGCTACCACTCAATACCAAAAAACCAAACAACCCAATCAAAAAATGGTCAGAAGATCTAAACAGACAATTCTCCAAAGAAGACATACAGATGGCCAAAAAACACATGAGAAGATGTTCAACATCACTCATTATCAGAGAAATGCAAATCAAAACCACTTTAGATCTTCTGGTGTAAACAGACAATTCTCCAAAGAAGACATGCAGATGGCCAAAAAACACATGAAAAGATGTTCAACATCACTCATTATCAGAGAAATGCAAATCAAAACCACTTTAGATCTTCTGGTGTAAACAGACAATTCTCCAAAGAAGACATGCAGATGGCCAAAAAACACATGAAAAGATGTTCAACATCACTTATTATCAGAGAAATGCAAATCAAAACCACTTTACAACAGTCAGAATGGCCATCATCAAAAAGTCTACAAATAATAAGTGCTGGAGAGGATGTGGAAAAAAAGGAACTCTACTACACTGTTGATGGGATTGTAAATTGGTGCAACCACTGTGGAAAACAGTACAGAGATTCCTCAGAAAACTGAAAATAGAACTACCATTTGATCTAGCAATCCCACTCCTGGGCATCTACCCAGAGAAAACCATGACTCGCAGACACATGTACTCCAATGTTCACTGCAGCACTATTTGCAATAGCCAAGACATGGAAACAACCTAAATGTCCATTGACAGAGGAGTGGATCAACAAGATGTGGTACATATACACAGTGGAATATTAGCCATTAAAAGGAACAAAATAACGGCATTTTTCGCAACATGGATGGACCTAGAAATAGAGAAGCCAGTCAATGAGACACCAAAATCAAATGCTATCACTTATATGTGGATTCTAAAAAAAAGGACAGAATGAACTTCTTTGCAGAACAGATACAGACTCACAGACTTTGATAAACTTATAGTTTCCAAATGAGATGGACTGGGGGGTGGGGGGATATACTGAGGGTTTGGGATGAACATGCTTTCAAATTTGATTGTGATGATTGCTGTACACCTATAAACATAATAATATTAAGTAATTAGGAAAAAAAATTCTCCTGAATCCAAACTACCTGAGGACCAAAAATCCACAGAACTGAAAAATCTAGATTAAAAAATAGATAAGGGAAAATTGGACTTTTAAAAAATGTTATCAGGAGTTCCTGTCATGGTGCAGTGGAAATGAATCCCACTAGGGACTGTAAGGTTGCAGGTTCAATCCCTGGCCTCACTCAGTGGGTTAAGGATCTGGCGTTGCCATGAGCTGTGGTGTAGGTCGCAGACACGGCTCAGATCTGGTGTTGCTGTGGCTCTTGCGTAGGCTGGCAGCTGTAGCTCTGATTCAACCCCTAGCCTGGGAACCTCCGTATGCCATGAGTACCGCCCTTAAAAAAAAAAAAAAAAAAAAAAGACAAAAGACAAAATAAATAAAATTTCAAAAAGGAAAAATTGTATAATGTAAACAAAGTAAAAATAAAAACGATTTTTTTTTTTTTTTTGCTATGCCACAGCGTGTAGAAGCTCCCAGGCCACAGCAGTGACTTGAAACACAGTGGTGACCACACTGGATCCTTAACTGCTAGGCTACCAGGAAACTCCTGAGGATGTTTGAAGTTATAGTATATCTGTAATAAATTTTGTTTCTGCATTTTGTTATACTATCATCACTCTACCTAAATTTTTTAATATAAACAGGATATTTGTTTACTCTGGCAAGAGGTAATAGAGGCATTTTTAGTCAAAGCAATTAATCTTCCTTAAGGACAGTGAGAACCAACAAATGAGACACAGTCCAGGTTTGTTTAAGGAAACTGGATCTGAAGGGCAATCCTGGGCATTCCCAGGGCTGGATGCAAAGCAGCTGAGCACTGAGTATCAGGAAAGCAGCATGGCTTTTCAAGGTAGTCAGAACCCTCTAGCCAAGGCTGAGTTGACAGGGGCTGTGTAGATAACATCCAGGCTTTTTTAGAGACTACCCTAGGTCTTGCTCACTCTATTCAGGTACCCCAGACCCAGCCCACAGTTTGTAACCCTGACTAATTAAAAAAAGAGGCAAGAATCACCATCACAAGGGCATCAGGCAAAATTATATTTGTCTTCCTCTGTTCCTGCTCAAAACCTTCCTAGCCTCTCATCCTGGCAACCCTCACTCTCCTGGAACAGAATTCACTGTCTGCTATTCTTCCCAGACACCATCTAGTCCCAGCCTGGCTCTTCACTGGCCAAACACCAGCCATGCTCCCTTCTCCCAGCATCACTTAGTATCTACTCAGGGCCAAGAACTAAGGAGGCTCTGAACACAGGAAAGATGCAATCTTTCCCAGGTATCTCCTTTATTTTTTACTTTATTATTTATCACCTTATTTTTTCATTTGATCTGGACTCTTTCTAAAATCTTTTTTATTATAGTTGATTTATAATGTTCTGTCAATTTCTGCTGTATAGCAAAGTGACCCAGTTTTATACAAACACACACACACACACACACACACTCTCTCTCATATAGCTTTCATTATGTTCCATCGCAAGTGATCGGAATTTTATCTGGACTCTTAATTGCATCATCTTATTTTACCTTTTGAATGGAATCAGCTGGTTATTAACTGCAAGAACTACATCTCGTATTTTCACTGTCCTCTACAAAAGAGGCACTGTTTTGGGAGAAAGTGATCCCCTCTAGCAAACTGTGAGGAGGGAGGGCCAATGCATATCTCTTCACCATGGCGACAGGGCTCTGTCTCCTCTGTGGCCTAATCTTCTGTCACTCTCTCTGTCCCATCAGATCTACTCAGCTCCCCATGCAGTTGTTTCTTTGTTTCTGTGGTTTTGTTATATTACTTCCTCTGCCTGGAATGCTTCCCATCCATTTAAATTCTATTACTCTTCATGGCCCAGCCTAGAAATCCCACTGAAGTTATAGTAAATGGACTAAACAGGCTATGTACAAAAACTATTCACTGGATAAAAAAAACCAAAAACCAAAAACTGTGAACTGTTTATATGTGATCTATCTTAAATTTAAGATTCAGAAAAGCTGAAACATACTGAAAGTGAAAGCATAAAAAAAATCATACTACAGAATTACTAATCAAAAAAAGGGTGATGAGTGGTTCTGGTTCACCATGGTGTACGAACATTCTAAACTCACCTTCTCCCATAGACACATTGCATCTACAGACAAGTACAGAACAATTTCCTATGGGGGAAAAAAACACCCCAAACTGGCTGAGCGACTCCTACACATTGGGCAAGCAAGAAAAAAAACCCAACACTGAAGCAGGTAAAAAAGGCTGAAACAATCTTGCCATAAACCCTCCCTCATCACCCCCTCTGCTGTGACCCACAATCAGAAGGGAACTAAAACCCATGGCTTCTCCCTAAGGAGTGAAGGGTTGCAACCCCATATCGGGCACCCCAACTTTTAAGACCTGTATCTGAGAGACGAACCCCCAGGCACCCAGCTTTGATAACCAATGGGGCCATATCCAAAGATCCCCGAGTCTATAGCCAAGTGAGAAATGGCTCTTAAAGGGCTCATCTTCAGATATATCCACCCCAAGGACCAGCTCAGAGACAGTCAACTGAGAGGCATACAGACTTTACGTGAAGTGTTGGTACTTAATATACATCTAAGAGCCTACTGGGGTACCCTCCTGAGAAAAAAAAGGCTGGTGGGCATCATTCCAGCTCACTAATATCCCTTGGTGCCCTGACTTTTGAGGCTGATCCCAAGGGACACCTTTAGGACGCCTGGCTCTGATGGCTAGCAGGGTATATGCTCACAGGTTCCTGAGGACTGTAACCAACAGAGAAAGAGCTCTCAACCAGCTACCACCCCCAGGCAACAGACCCAGGAGCTCAGTCTCTCTGTGAAAGAGGCCTATTAGCTTATCTTCACAGCTAGGCCTGAGAGGCAGGCTTCTAATTAACCACACATCTAAGGGCTGAGTGGAATGCTTTGCACAGACCTAGGGGGTGGGTGCTATCTTCATGCTCTCCCTCTGCCTCACTTCAGAGCACCAGTTGTCCTGGAGTGGACTTGGACATGTGTCTGGTGCCCTGTTTCTTGTGGCTGCTGTACAGGGAATGCCCCTTGATTGCCTGGCTCTGGAGGCCGGGCAGGGGGAGAGAGGGGGCTGTGTTCCTGGGTCCCATGGGACTATAATAAATGCAAAGATGGTTCTTGGCTGGTGGCCACCCCCGGAGAACTGTGCATACAGCAGACAGAAACACACCCCCAGTCTTTCTGAGAGAGAGGCCTATTTGCTTGTCCAGGGGCTCTGGCCTGAGAGGCAGGCTTCAGGTTTGGCACACTTCTAGAGGCCCACAGAGGTGCACTTAGGGAATGGAGGCTGGGAGGTGTCACCTTTGCACTCTCCCTTTGCCTCACTCCAGGGGTCTGGGATCTTATGTAAAGGAACTTGTACATTTTCCTGAAACCCCAATTTTTGTGACTGCTGCCCAGGGGACACCTCAAGATCACCTAGCTCTAGCTGCCAGTGGGACTTATGATTGTGGTCCCAAACACACTTTGAGAGCTGCTACCTAAGAGTTTGGCTTCCAATCAGACTGAGCCTAGGTACTAACTGAGATATCCTCTTCCACACTGACGGTCTTGTCACACCCTCAACTATGAGCATTCATTAAAAATAAAAGACTATTTAACAATCAAAAAGCTTAGAAAGACAACTGAGAGCCAGAGCAGGATTGAACAATAAAGTTCATCTCCTACGTGGGCCCACTCCTTAAGGACTGGGAGAGATGGTTGTTTTATCTAACCCATAGAAATCAACAAAGAGAGTCAAGAAAAATGAAGAAACAGGAGTATGTTCCAAAGGAAAGTTCATGAGCAAAAAAATATTTAAATGTGTAACTAGGTCACTTTGCTGTACAGCAGAAACTGACAGAGCAATGTAAATCAACTATAATAGAAACAATGAAAAAAACCTCAGAAAAACACTTTAATGAAACAAATGTAAGTAATTTACCAGATAAAGAGTTCAAAGTAACAGTCATAAAGAAGCTCACCAAACTTGGGAGAAGAATGAATGAACACAGTGAGAACCTCAACAAAGAGAAAATATAAGAAAATACCAAACAGAAGTTGCAGAGCTAAAAAATACAATAACTGAACTGAAAAATACACTAAAAGGGTTCAACAGCAGACTAGATAAAACAAGCAGGAGAATCAGTGAACTCAAGCACAGTACAGTGCAACTCTTCCCAAAGCAGAAAAAAGAAAAAAAAAAAGAATTAAAGTGAAGATTCCTTAAGGGACATCAAGCAGACCAACACTTGCATTATAGGCATCCCTGAAAAAGAAGAGAGAAAGGGGCAGAAAATTTAGTGCAAGAAATAATGGCTGAAAACTTCCTCAACCTGGCGGAAGGACAGACATCCAGATCCAGGAAACCCAGAGAATTCCAAATAAGCTGAATCCAGAGAGACTCATATAATTAACACATTATAATTAACGTGTCAAAAGATAAAGACAAGGAGAAAATCTTAAAAGCAGCAAGAAAAAACAACCTGTTATATACAAAATAATCTCCGTAAGACTAACAGATTTTTTTTTTTTTAGCAGAAATTTTGAGGGCCAAAAGGGAGTGGTACAATATATTCAAAGTGCTCAGAGGAAAAGCTGCCAACACTCTACTTGGCAAAGTTGTCATTTGGAATTGACAAAGAGATAAAGAATTTTCCAGAAAAGCAAAAGCTAAATGAGTCCATCACTATACTGGCCTTATGAGAAAACACAAAAAGGTGCTAATCAGTAACAAAGAAACACATGAAATAATAAATATCACTGGTAAAGGTAAAATTCAGAATAATGTAAGGTTGGTAGATTAATCACTTGTAGAACTAGAGTGGAAATTAAAACACAAAAGTAATAAAAACAACTATAATTATGATAATTAGTTGAAGAATACACAAGATAAAAGGATATAAATGTGACATCAAAAAACAAAATGTGGGGGTGGGGAGAGAGCAAAACTGTAGAGTTTTAGAACAGGTCAAATTTGTTACCAACTTAACGTAGACTGCTATAAGTTGTTTTAGCAGGCTTCATGGTTACCACAAAGAAAAACACCTTTAGTAAATACATGAAAGATAAAGGAACCTAAGCATACCACTAAAGCATGTCAGCAAATTAAAAATACAGGGAACAGAGGTACTACAAAACAGCCAGAAGTTAACAAAATGGAAATAAGTCCATACCTGTCAACAATTGCTCTAAATGTAAATGGACCAAAAATTCCAATTGAAACACAAACAGTGGATGAATGGGAGAAAAAAAACCCACATCTATATGCTGCTCCCAAGAGACTCACTTCAGGTAAAAGGACACACAGAGACTGAAAGAGAGAGGATAGGGGAAGATATTCCCTGCAACTGGAAATAAAAAGAAAGCTGGGAGAGGTTGTACTTATATCAGACAAAATAAACTTAAAAAAAAAAAAAAGATTGTAATAAGAGACAAAGAAGGCACTACATGATGATAAAGAGCTCAACTATATAAGAAATATATTTATAAGTATTTATGCACCTAATATAGGAGCACCTAAATATATGAAGCAAATATTAACAAACCTAAATGGAGAAACAGCAATACAGTAACATCATCCAGAAAATTAATAAGGAAACGGTGGCCTTAAATGACATGCCAGAACATAGAGAATTAGTAGATATATACAGAACATTCCATCCAAAAAGCAACAGAATGCACATTCTTTTCAAGTGCACATGGAACATTCTCCAGCATAGATCATATGTTAGGCCAGAAAATAAGCCTTAAAGTTAAGAGCACTAAAATCATATCAAGCACCATTTGCCACCACAATGATAGGAAACTAGAAATCAAATACAAGAAGAAAACAGAAAAATACAAAAATATGTAAAGATTAAAAATGCTACTGAACAACCAATGAGTCAAAGAAGAAATCAAAGAGAAAATATAAAAAATACCTTAAGATGAATGAAAATGGAAATACAGCATACCAAAACTTATGGGATGCAGCAAAAGTAGTTCTAACAGGGAAGTGCATGGCTACAAATGCCCACCTCAAGAAACAAGAAAAATCTTATAAACAACTTTACCCCTAAAGAAACTAGAAAAAGAACAAATGAAACTCGAAGTTAGTTGAAAAAATAAAACAAAGATCAGAGTTGAAAAATGAAATAGAGGCTAAAAAGACAAGTGTCCTTTGATGAGTGAATGGATAAAGATGTGATACACACATAGCCATACACACACACACTACAGAATATTGCTCAGTCATTAAAAAACGAAGGAAACCTTGCCATTTGTAACAACAGGGATGGACTCTGAGGGCATTTTATTAAGTGAAGTAAGCCAGAGAAGGATAAATACTCTACGATGTCACTTATATGTGAAATCAAAAGGAAAAACTGAACTCAGAGACACAAATAATAGATTGGTAGTAATAGATGTGGAGACGTGGGGGCAGGGGGTGATGGGTGAAAAGAATGAAGGAGGCAAGAGGTACAAACTTCAAGTTATAAAACAAGTAAGTCAGGGGGATGTAATGCACAACCTGTTGACTACAGCTAGTAATACAATATTTCATAAAGTTACTCAATAAATCTTAAAAGTTCTTATTATAAGAAAGAAAAATTTGTAACTAGGTGTGGGGTTGGATGTTAACTAGGTTTATTGTGATCACTTTGCCAATATACAATTACCGAATCATTATGCTGTATACCTGAAACTAATATAAAGTTTACATCAATTAGATCTCAATAAGTAAAAGGAATGCATTTTGCTTATTTTAAAATTATGTTTTATACAGCATGTTTGTGTAATCAATTAAAACAGATTTCATATTCCTCCTCCCTCCAATTTTGGAGTTTTAAAACATGCTCAAAAGCTCAAGATTATAAGGTAATTCAGTAAAGTTCTTTCTTATTTATTTTTGGAGGTTTCCTATAAGTTTAAATCAGGAAAATGCTACAAATGAGGCCAGAAATTAGTTGTGATAAATTAAAGGAATAAATAATATCTGCCATGAATAAAAAGAAAAAAATCCCAGAGATAGGATACTAATAACACAAGTCAGATCATGACCATAAATCCTGGCACACAGCTATGCTCATTCACTCACATACTGTCTGTACCTGCTGTGGTGCATGGACAGAACTGAGTATAGTTGCAATAGAGACCATATGGCCCCCAAAGCCATAGATACTTACCATCTGGCCCTTCACAGAAAAATTTCACTGATTTCTGATATAGTGGGTTTGTTTAATAAAGTGTTAATAGTTTGTTTGGAGTTCCTGCTGTGGCTCAGTGGTTAACAAATCCAACTAGGAACCATGAGGTTGCAGGTTCGATCCCTGGCCTTGCTCAGTGGGTTAAGGATCTGGCACTGCTGTTAGCTGTGGTGTAGGCTGCAGGCGCAGCTCGGATCCCGTGTTGCTGTGGCTGTGGTGTAGGCCAGCGGCTACAGCTCCGATTGGATCCCTAGCCTGGGAACCTCCATATGCCGTGGGAGCAGCCCAAGAAATGGCAAAAAGACAAAATAAATAAATAAATAAAGTGTTAATAGTTTGTAAAGGCTCCTGTGAGAATCAAATGCCTAGGAATTATCAAATACCTAGGAATTATAGGTCTTCCCTAATCAAGAATGTGTGGTTTCACACCATTATTGAAATAACTATACCCTAGGTAATGACTAACTATATCCTGTCACCTTGGCCATAAGCCTTCTTCTTGAAACATACAGCTTAGAGCACATGTAAGTATATATGGCTTACAGCAGTGTAACTCCTTGGTATTCCTTTCAGGATAAACTAGCTGCAAAATGTATTTCTAGGCCTCTCAATGGGGAGACCACACTGTAGAACGTGGTTCTCAGTCCCAGCTGCAGAGAGTCACCTTGGTCAGGGGCCACCCCCATATTCTTATCTAATTGCTGTGAGGTGGGGTCTAGGTGACTATAATGTGCAGCTAGCATTGAGAACATTACTGAATAGGGCTATTAGTTACAGTAAATCAATTTATAAGTTGGGAGGTATCTACCAGAAGTGATTACTTTGGTTTTAAAACCATTTATGTGTGTGGCTATTTGCTCTGACAGAACCAGTTATACTAGGACTACTCTCAGAAAATGATGACAAAATGATGCCTTCTGTCTAAAAGAGAGCGCTCACCCATTTATTCTAACGGGAAACATGCATTCAATTCCTCCCAGAGATTACAAAATTATGAAGAAATAATTTAAACAGAAGTGGTCAAAATAAGGATGGGACAAGAGACATATATGCCTATTTAACTCAATTGCAAATTACTGTCTAAATCATAAAGAAATCTCAGCCAACTCTGGCTCTTGCATTAGTACTAAGACATAGGTTTGTTTGTTTTTTAAACTGCCTCTCAGGCAGTTTAGCCCATGACATCATTCCTAACCAGAGGTAAAGGATAAATAATCTACTTTAAGGTCAACTGATTAGTAACCTTAAGTACATCTGCAAAATTCCTTTTGCCAGGAAGATAATCATCATAGGAATGATTCTCATATTCACAGGTGAGAAAATTAGACAAATGGTGAGGGTCATTAAGGGGTCATCTTAGAATTCCACCTACCACAGAGTTTTGGGTAAAGTTGACCTTGCCCTCCAAATCTGGGAAAACTAAATTATTAGCTGTCAAATGGGAGAAATTGTCAGCAAACTTTCATTAAATTTAAAGGTTCAAATTCAGGCAAATAGGTTTGATTCCCAACCATAGGCTGGCTAAAATTCTCCAATGTGGTATATCAATCAACTGTACTTCAATTAAAAAAACAAAAAAATAAAGTTTTCCTATGTGAATTTTTTTTGTTTGTTTTTGTTTTTTTTTTTTTTTTAGGGCCACACCTGGGGCATCTGTAAATTCCCAGGCTAGGGGTCAATTCAGAGCTGCAGCTGCCAGCCTATGCCACAGCCACAGCAATGTGGGATACGAGCCCAGTCTGCGACCCATACCACAGCTCAGAGCAATGCCAGATCCTAACCCACTGAGCAAGGCCAGGGATCAAATCCACATCCTCATAGAGTGAGGCCAAGGATGGATTCCTCATCTTCGTGGATACTAGCTGGGTTCGTTACCGCTGAGCCATGGCAGGAACTCCCTTCTCCTATGTGAATTTATTGAACATACTTTTTTTGAGGGGAGTAGTTTCAAAAACTTTCCAGGAGCCTTTCAATTTAATAAGAGCTATGTTTTCTCATGTCCTGAATAAATACTTATTAGCTACCAAGAGCGAACTGTCAAACCAGGGTTAATTATATCCCTTGTGTACCTAACAGAGAATTAACCCAATGCTGTGAGGCAAGTGAGCTTCCTTCTCAAGACTCCAGGAAAGAAATTTTAAATGGTTCCCTAGCGACAAATTACCAAGAGAATTAAATGACTGGTTTAGGCATAAATTTATTAATCTAAAAAGATAATTCAATATTATCTATTTATGAACAGAAATTATTGGTACAGATTAGAAGCATCTGGTAATAAAGACTGAGGGATAGTTTTGCCTGCATTTCTACCTGGGAGGTAGTATTATCAATCCTACCCATTGGCTCTTTAACACTTCCTACTCTGCTTGGAATGGCTTTTCTGGATTAAGTAGAAAATGAACTATGTTCATCCCTGTTTTAAACCAGGGAACAGTAATGCTGGAAATACACTTTAAGTGACTTTAAGACTTCATTTTTCATTCCAGTTACATTTTAAAACTAAATTTCTTTCTGTAGAAACTTATGAAAATATTGGAATAGAAAATTTATATAGAAATATGCACATATATACATATTATATGTGCACTATATACAAATACACATTCTGTCTTAGAAACTGTAATGGATATTTTCTGTTTGTTCCTCTAGATCCCCCCCTACCCTTGTCCCACCAGCTCTCTGTCCTGAGAAGTGACAGAGGCTCCCTTGCTCCCCTAAGGTTCTGGTTTGGGTAAGCCAAAGGGAAAGCATCCTTTGTTGATGCTTTTTATACTCTTGTGATTATGTCAATGCCCCAATATTAACCTTAAACATGTTGCTGGCTAAGGATAAGAAAACAGATTTTAGGGAGAAAAAAATAACAACATAAACATTCTCAGAATTACTCTGAGCATTTAATAAACCTCAGCTGGGAATGTACCAAATACTCTTGATATTCCATGTTCTATAATCCTACATACAGGAAATACTACCAGCCTGTCTCCATTGTAAAACACACAAAAAACAATAATAGCAACTTCTTATACTCTGAAATACCATTTCATTGTCCCAGTAGGGCTATAGTGTATGAGAAAGTATGTCTGAAATATTTTGAAAGAGTATTATTAGAGCTATACTGCAACCTCCAAAGATTATGCAGGTGGTACTGTCGCTCAGTTACAGAAGATTTATGGTCTGAACATGGAGAATAAGCATGTGTAATGTGCAGCTGCCACATAAGAATTTGGTCATTAACAAGCTCAAAGCACCACAACAAAGAGATATTCAGTCAGCAAAAAGCAGTCTGCTCAAATGTCAGCAAAAAGAAATCCCTAGAGATGACAACTGCACAGTTTAGCATCCTCTATTAAATAATTTTAACTCATTGTATGTATGAAAGCATTAGAAAATCTAATATTTAATACTGAACAATATTTTCTTAGAAAAAAACTTTGCAATTACTAAAAACACGTATCTGCTTAAATGCTAGACATGGTATGACTTGTAATACTCCACTTACATCATCTGAAAATCAATAAGGAGAGAGTGGCCTTAAAATAATGAACACCTGCTTTACGTCAAAAACTGGACCTGGTGCTTTCCAAGTTTTTAATTTTTAAAGCTTTTC
Organism: Phacochoerus africanus; assembly: GCF_016906955.1. Lineage (NCBI taxonomy): Eukaryota > Metazoa > Chordata > Mammalia > Artiodactyla > Suidae > Phacochoerus > Phacochoerus africanus. Next base: position 32,775,613 of record NC_062554.1, read on the forward strand.
ATGGGATCTGTATAATAACACTGAGAAGTAGGTTTGCTCCCTGAAATTTACAGATAAGAATACTGTGACTTAGAAGGTTAAATAAATGCCCCAAACTGCTATCAGACACAGTGGTCAGCGGTCCATCACACAGGTCTTGGACTGATCTGAGCCTGATGATCTTTTCACTGGTTTGCTCACTGTCTCCTGATGAAAATCCACCTGAATTCTGGAGCCTACTGAGTTTACTTCAGGCATTAATTTTACCATTGACTATCTGCACTGCACTCAAAACACCACCAATAAACAAACAAATATACTTAATAACAATAGTTGAAGGTAAAATAAGAACTGAGAATTTAAAAATCAAGAGCCTCTCATAATTCTCATTAAGTTAATACTGCAGATGTACAAAGATACAAAGGAGTTTCCTGGTGGTACAGCAGATTAAGGATCTGATGTTGTTAGTGCAGCAGCTTGGGTCACTGCTGTGGCACAGAATCAACCCCTGGCCCAGGAACTTCCACATGCTGAGGGCAGCTCCTCCCCGCCCCCCACCCCACCCCCGCAAAGGTACAAAGCGTAACACAAACACCTATGTTCTTATCATTCTGATTAGAAAACTGCCAATTAAGAAACCCCACAGAAGTGTGCCCTCCCCTAACTGAAGTCCCTTCAAAGTAACCATTGTCCTGAATTTATCATAGATTTCTTTATATACTATCTCTAAGCCATACAGTACTATTTTTTTCACTTTTATTTTTATTTTTTTGGCTGTACCTGCAGCATATGGAAATTCCCAGGCCAAGTATTGAATCCCAGCCACAACTGCCACCTAAGCATAGCTGTGGCAATGCTGGATCCTTCACCCACTGCACCAGATCAGGGATTGAACCCACACCACTGCACAGACAACACTGGATCTTTAACCCACTGCACCACAGCGGGAACCCCTCACATTTAAATTTCTTACAACTAGCATCATGCTATAGATATTTGTTCTTTTTTTTTTTTTGTCTTTTTGTCTTTTCTAGGGCTACACCTGCGGCATGTGGAGGTTCCCAGGCTAGGGGTTGAATTGGAGCTGTTGCCACCAGCCTATGCCACAGCCACAGCAACGCCAGATCCGAGCTGAATCTGCGACCTACACCACAGCTCACAGCAACAGTGGATCCTTAGCCTACTGAGTGAGGCCAGGGAACAAACCTGTAACCTCATCGTTCCTAGTTGGATTCGTTAACCACTGAGCCACGATGAGAATTCCTATCCTTGTTTTTTTATACTCAACATTACATAAATAAATTTTACTCATGTTGCTACCCATATCCCTAATTCACACATTTCTCAGTATTAACCTTTTCTTAATTTCTAAGAATATTTTGAAATATTTTCTGTTTCTACAAGTCTGATTACATAAAATGACTAACTCCAATATCTTTCTGAACCATCTACCCAGAACACAGCTGAAAGGCAAATATATCTATATACACTCTGGCTCTTTACTTATAAGGGGTCCATCCCCTTCCACCTGCTCTTAGAACCCAACAACTACCGACTCAACAATTTCACTTTCAGGAACCTAGCTAAAACGCTAGTGTTAAGCTGGTAAAGATATATATATATATATATATTCATTGCAGAATACATATATACACCTTTATATATATTGTAGAAGAGTAACAGTATCTACCAATGGGGGCGTCGTTAAGGAAATTATGGTACATCCATATTGCAGAACACAAAAATGGAGATGAATGAGAAAGCTATATATACTGTGATGGTTAATGTCTACAAATTCTTTAATATGCCTCCCTTCAAAAGGCGAAGCCTAATTTCACTTCCCTTATATGGAGACCTAACTTAGAAACTTGCTTCTAGCAAAGAATATGGCAGAAGTGATGCTGTGTAACTCCTGAGGATAGGTTGTCAATAGGATAGCTTCTACTTGGCTCTCTCTAGGATCTACTGAATCTTTAAGATTGCTCACTCCTGGGGAGCCTTCTACCATGTTGTGAAGATACTCAAGCAACCTCGTGGGGAGAGGAACTGAGACCTCCTGCCAATAGCCTATCTTTTGAGTTAGTTCAACTCTGAAGTGAAGCCTTCAGCCCCACCCAAACCTGCAACCTCAAATCCAACTCCAGCTAAGCACCCAGCAGTACTGAACTCCTAACCCACAGGAACTGAGGTAATAAATACAGTCAGACAAGTTCCCTGGTGGCCTAGTGGTTAAGGATTCAGCATTGTCACTGATTAGGGTTAGGTTCAGGTTCAATCCCTGGCCTAGGAACTTCCATAGGCCTTGGGTGCAGCCAAAAAAACAAAAACAAACCCCCACAAATATATATTTGAGGAATTCCCACTGTGGTACAGTGGGTTAAGAATCTGAATGCAGTGACTTGAGCCACTGCAGAGGTGTGGGTTCAATCTCCAGCCTGGCACAGTAGGTTAAAGACCCAACATTGTCACATGCATAGGTCACAGGTGTGGCTCAGATTCAATCCCCGGCCCAGGAACTTCCATATGCTGTGGGTGCAGCCATAAAATATATGTGTGTTTGTGTATGTGTGTGTGTGTGTGTGTGTGTGTATATATATATATATGTAGTGAAACCACTAAGTTCTAGGGCTCTATTATATAGCAATAACCAATAACATACTAACATAAAAATAAAAAGCTCAATAGTTGGGTCAAAAAAGCAAGCTGCAGAACATTATGTATGAGCCTATTTTGTACAGTCACACCAGTAAACAGTGATTATTTCTAGGAGTAATTGGACAGGCAGGGAGGGACCAGGTCCTTTGTTGATTTTACATGCTTTTGCATTGCTTGAAAGATTAAGTGCATGCATCATTTCTTAAAATGTTTAAGAACCTATAAAGATTCTTAAAATTTAGAAAATAAATTTGAAATTTTAAACCAACTGAGATTAAAAAAAGTTCCTCTCACCCCTTGTTAAGAGAACAAAATTTTAGGCATGCTGCTAACAAGTTCTATTATGTGGTTTCCTAGTTGACTGCTGATTAAAAGCAGCAAATTGAGGGAAGAGTGGGATATCAGAGGGAGGCATAATGTCAAGACAAAGGCATGACAGTTGAGTCTGTTAGAAAAAAAGGAGAAGCTAAAATAAGCCATCTGAAGCCACTCAAGTGTAGGAACAAAGACCCCTCTGTGTCTGAGGATGTAACTGTTTCAAAAGACTATGATTATAAAAACAATATTTATAAAGCAGTGAAGAGTTTATGAAGTATTCCCTATCCTGAATTTTATTTTTTATCCCACAGTAAACCTTGAGCCATAAAGAAGTATTTTTACTGCCATTTTACAGATTTGGAAACAAAGCCAGGGAGTGCATGGAGTCAAGGCACAGCGACCATGAATTCTACACCAAGTTTGAACTTGATTATACAGATAATGGTATTTATCTGATACTGAAGAGGGAGGCCGTCAAGCTGGTAGATGTGAGACCCCAAGTCACTATAGCCAGAATGAGTGCTCTCTCCAGACCCCTCAGCTCTGTGCAGACTGTACACTTAGGCGCAACCTTGTCAGAAACAGTCCTGGGGGAGACGAACACATGTTCTTATCAGGAGTTTCTTGGAAAGGGCTGGAAACTGAAAACCTGTTTGTTGAAAATGTAGAGGCAGAAATGAAGAAAAGTCTAACTTGTATCAATTAGTAGTCTCGACATGGCAGCATATGTGTCTAATGATCTGTCAATCAATAACTTGAGATTTTGAAGAGGCAGCCAGGTATGTGAGAAAGAAACCCAGGTTTTTGCATCAACCACTCCTGTGCTTGAGTGGTTAGGCAGTTCATTTTCTTCTTCTTCTTTTTAGGGCTGCACCTGCGGCATATGGAAGTTCCCAAGGGTTGAATCTGAGCTGCAGCTGCTGGCCTACACCACAGAAACAGCAATGCCAGATCTGAGCCACATCTGCTACCTACGCTGCAGCTGAGGCAATGTTGGATCTTTAACCCACTGAGTGAAGCCAGGGATTGAACCCACATTCTCACGAATACTAGTCAGGTTCTTGACCCGCTGAGCCATAACGGGAACTCCAGAGCAATTACTTTTTAAATCACAACTTTTCCACACTTCTAAAATAACACTTAAAAAAGTTACCGTGTGGAATTCAAAAACAAGGGTGAAATACCTGCACAATGCGTGCTGACAGCATGAGGCTCGACAAGTGGCTAACATCATCGTCCCCACCCCCCTCCGCATGTTACAACAGGGAACATACATACAACTGAAGGCGGCCCGGACCAAATTTCCAGCATAGACTCATCTCCGTCCCCACGTCCTTCTTCACATCCTGTCCCCCAGTGACAAATCTCTTCTTCTTCACCCCATCTCTGACCACTAAGACCTAGTTCAAGTGCTGTTTTCCTCAAGATTTTCCTAACTGAAAAGTAATCTCTCCCTCTTTTGAGTGCACTTTTACTATGTTTTGCATCCTGTTTTGTTTTTTTTTCCCTAAATCATGACTGTTTTGCTCTTATTACCTTTTGAATTAAATTGTAAGTATCACAAGGGCAGTGCTTATATCCAGTTGGTCTCTATAGGTCCCACAGTACCTGGTATATTGCCAAACACATTAGGTTCAAAGTGAATATTTGCTGAGTGGACATAACAAAGGAGTATCAGAGGCTTAAGCAGCAGAATCATCACTCAATTTCGATAAGAAGTTCAGCTAGATTTTGGAGTTCCCATCGTGGCGCAGTGGTTAACGAATCCGACTAGGAACCATGAGGTTGCGGGTTCGATCCCTGCCCTTGCTCAGTGGGTTAACGATCCGGCGTTGCCGTGAGCTGTGCTGTAGGTTGCAGACGCGGCTCGGATCCCGCATTGCTGTGGCTCTGGTGTAGGCCGGTGGCTACAGCTCCGATTGGACCCCTAGCCTAGGAACCTCCATATGCCGTGGGAGCGGCCCAAGAAATGGCAAAAAGACAAAAAAAAAAGTTCAGCTAGATTTTTATAGCTTTGAGTCGAAGTAACTATAGCAACATATTGGAATTCTGACTTCACTCTTGAGCACTGTATTTGCAATTCTCTTAATAATAGTAATAGTTTACAAATACATAGCATTTATTATGTGCCAGGCACTGTTCTAAGTGCTTTATATGTATTAACTCACTTAATTCGCACAACCCTATAAAGAAGCATTAGAAGGAAACTGAGGTACAAAGATTTTAAGGCCATAATCATCAATCTCTTCCCTCTGTCTAAGAAAAACGAAAACTAATGAAAATGCAGATGGGTAAACCTAGGAGTGAACAATCTTAAAAAGCTATAATGGCCAAAGAAAATTTATTACATATTGTAACACTCCTCACATTTACCTCAGTCAGTCTTCATGAAACTCCTGTGGGATGGAATTAATTCTGTTTTATTTTACATTATTTCCCTATACATATTTTAATTATTAATGTTTGTTTTCCTCAAGGTAAAAGAAGTTTGTTATCTATCATCCATAATTAATCTCCACTGATCTACTGAAATACTTTTAGTTACCTCTAAATAAAGTGTAAGTATCAAGCAAATTTGTCTCCCAAATCTCTAGGCACTGGACCTCAGAGGGACTTAACTTTGCCTGAGGTCAACTGCTTTGCAGCTAACAGTAGATGGACAAAACATACATAAGAGATTTTTTAGGGACTGCATTGCCTTTTTGTCATTTTTTAAAAATTCTGATTCTTTTCATTATAGCTGGTTTAAAGTGTTCTGTCAATTTTCTACTGTACAGCAAGGTGACCCAGTTACACATGCATGCATACATTCTTTTTTCTCACATTATCATGCTCCATCATAAGTGACTAGACGTAGTTCACAGTCCTATACAGAAGGATCTTACTGCCTATCCATTTAAAAGGCAACAGTCTGCATCTATTAACCCCAAGCTCCCCATCCATCGCACTCTCTGTCCTCTTTGGCAACCACAAGTTTATTCTCCAAGTCCATGATTTTCTTTTCTGTGGAAAGGTTCATCTGTGCCATATATTAGATTCCAGATATGTTATATCATACAGTATTTGTCTTTCTCTTTCTGACTTACTTCACTCAATATGAGAGTCTCTAGTTCCATCCATGTTGCTGCAAACAGCATTATTTCATTCTTTTTTATGGTTGAGAAGTATTCCACTGTGTATATATACACCACATCTTCCTAATCCAATCATCTGGTCAATGGACATGTGGGTTGTTTCCATGTCTTGCCTATTGTGAATAGTGCTGCAATGAACAGGCATACAGGTGCATGTGTCTTTTTTAAAGACAGAACACAAAATTTATTGACCTAAAACTCTGCTTTGAGTAGAAAATTACCTAGCATCCATTTCTTTACAATAATTTATCCCTATTCAAAGATGTTGCTATGTACATTTTAGGTATCTCAAGGAAGTTACAAAATTTGGCTTTGACTTCATAATAATGAAAGACCCCTGAAAGTTCACAACCTAATAAGGTATGTAAGGATTTTGGCATGCATTTTGCTGCTGTTGTTTAACAGTGAAAGCAAATTTACTTAGTAGAATTCAAAGATAAGGACTGAGCAAGCGGTTTAACATTTAAAAAGCCTGTTTTATTTCCCAGTTATTGATCAAAATCCATGACTGGCTAATACATTTAATCAGAAAACTGAATAGCCAGCTGTGGATAAAAAGTATTGTGTTTGGGCACATACATCAGTTATTTGATATTCTGTAGTACCTGGGATGTCTTCAAGCCAAATCGCAGTTTTCTAATTGTGAATGTATTACTGTCTACTGTGGATCAATTTAAGCTGCAGACTTAGTTGCAGGGGTTTTTATGTGTGTGTTTTTGTGCAGGTTCTCCTTTTACAATCTTTAGTCTGATTAGACCACACTATGTATATCTTATTCATCCGTTTTATCTAATGAGTATGCTGACACACACTATTAATTCACAGTTGGCTTAAAAATAAATGCCTCCCCCCTACTCTGTAAAGGTCTGATTATACACAGAATGGGGAGTAGGCTCAGTCCTGCTTGACAAGCTGCTTTCCTCAAGGCTGCTAAATTTCTCCCTCTTCCTCTAGGAACGGATGTGTGTCCCCACCCTTTTCCTGGTGAACTTGAGGGCCCACTTGTCCTTGGAGACCTTGACAGCCTCATGTGTACACCACTCATACAGAGCAAAGCTGTACACCTCCAGGACTGACCCCACACAAATTGAGTGTGTGTGATCACCTTGGGCCCTTGTTGAGGTTCATGGCCATGGGGCAGCACAGAGCAGTGACCACTGCTCTTCAGTGCCTGCTGCAGCGGAAGGCCAAGAAATGTCTTTCAAATTCAAATGGCACAATGGTACCCCAACACATTTAAATTCTTATCCTTGAGCTTTTAATTATGTTGAGTTTCACAAAAGAAGTCTCAGGTCTCTGTTCAAGTAGTACATGCCCAAGAACCATGAGGGACAAGTGAAAAAGCAGAAATGGTAGAAAGAAAATGGGCAGGGTATAAATTATAAGGAAACAGGATTTACATGTTAATATTCTGACAGTTCATTCAGGAAGACAGAGTATTCTATGTTGAGAGGTAGAAGAGAATACACCTACACCTTTTGAGAATTATCATGATAATTTTCTGGGAAGTCATACTTCTAGGTTAAAAACTTGCTGAGAAAAAAGTGAGAAGAAAATAAGAAAAGTGATTCTAATGAGAAAAATCTCAAACAACTTAACCCATCACCTAGAAGAATTGGAAAAAGAACAAAACCTAAAGTTAGCAAGGAAGGAAATCATAAAGATCAGAGAAGAAATAGAGTTATTTTCAAAAATGGGAAAAAGCAGTTCCTGTTGTGGTACAGCAGAAATGAATCCGCCTAGGAACCATGAGGTTGCAGGTTCGATCCCTGGCCTTGCTCAGTGGGTTAAGGATCTGGCGTTGCCGCGAGCTGTGGTGTGGGTTGCAGATGCAGCTCGGATCCCGCGTTGTGGTGGCATAGGCCTGTGGCTGTAACTCTGATTCAGCCCCTAGCCTGGGAACCATATGCCACAGGTGCAGCCCTAAAAAAAAAAAAGTAGAAAAAAAATCTGTGAGTTCCTTTGTGATGCAGTGGAAATGAATCTGACTAGTATCCATAAGAATGTAGGTTCGATCCCTGGCCTTGCTCAGTGGGTTAAGGATCCAGCCTTGCCATGAGCTGTGGTGTAGGTTGCAGACACAGCTCTGATCCCATGTTGCTATAGCTGTGGCATAGGCCAGCAGCTGTAGCTTTGATTTGACCCATAGCCTGAGAACTTGCATATGCTATGAGTGTGGCCCTAAAAAGCCAAAAAAAAAGGTAAAAATAGGAAAAAAAAAAGCAAATCAATAAAACCAAGAGCTGGTTCTTTGAAAGGGTAAACAAAATTGACAAATCTCTGGCCAGGCTTGCCAAGAAGAAAAGAGAGAGGACCCAGATAAACAGAAAAATGAAATAGGAGAAATTACAACTGAAACCACAGAAACATCAAAAACCATAAGAGAATGCTATGAACAATTATGTCAACAGATCTGACAATCTAGAAGAAATGTACAAATTTCTAGAAACATAGAGTCCACCAGCACTGAATCAGAATAGATAACCTGAACAGACCAATCACTAGAAGTGAAATAGAATCTGTGGATAACCTGACCCCCTTGCTGTACAGTGGGAAAAAAATAAAAAAATAAAAAATAAACAAAATTTAAAAAAAAAGAAAGAATAGTGACAACTCAAACAAACAAACAAACAAACAAAACCTCCTTACAAACAAAAGTCTAAGAGCAGATGGCTTCATGGTGAATTCTACCAAACATAGAAGAGCTTATTGTCAAAATTTATATTGATACTTCTCAAACTCTTCCAAAAGACTGAAAAGAAAGAAATACTCCCAAAGACGTTCTATTAAGACATCATCACCCTGATACCAAAACCAGACAAAGAGACTATCAAAAAAGAAAATTACAGGCCCATATCCTTGATGAATACAGATGCAAAAATTATCAACAAATGTTAGCAAACCAAATCCAACAACACATAAAAAGAATCATACACCATGACCAAGTTGGATTCATCCCAGAATCACAATGATGGTTCAACATACTCAAATCAATCAATGTCATACACCACATTAACAAAATAAAAGTCAAAAACCACATATCAATAGATGTGGAAAATGTATTTGATAAAATGCAACATCCATTCATGATAAAAAGATCTTACCAAAGTGGGTATAGAGGGAACCTATGTTAACATAATAACAATTTACAACAAGCCCATAGCCAATATAATACTGAATCGTGAAAAGCTAAAGCCTTCTTGCTAAAATCTGGAAGAAGACAAGGATGCCCATTCTCACCACTTCTATTCAACACAGCATTAGAAGTTCTAAAAACAGCAATCAGAGAAGAAAAAGAAAAGATTCAAATTGGTAGGGAAGAGGTAAAATTGTCATTATATGCAGATGAAATGTTACTATATATATAAACTCTAAGGACTCCATAAGAAACTACTAGAACTGATAAATGAATTAGGAACAAACTTTATCAAGGAAGTGAAAGACATATGCTGAGAACTACATTGCACTAATATAAGGAAACTGAAGGTGATTCAAAGAAATGGAAAGATAGCCCATGCTTTTATATTGGAAGAATTAATATTTTTTAAATGGCCATACCCAAAGCAATCTACAGATTTATTATCATCCCTGTCAAATTACCCATGACATTTCCCAAAGAACTAGAACAAATAATCTTAAAATGTATATGGAACCATAAAAAGAACCAGAACTGCCAAAGCACTCCTGAGGGGGGGGCAGAGAGCAGGAGGCATAACCCACCCAGACTTTAGACAACATTACGAAGTTACAGTAATCAAAACAGTGTGGTATTGGCACAAAAACAGACATAGGGATCAATGGCACAGAATAGCCCAGAAATAAATCCATACACCTATGGTCAATTAATCTTCGACAAAGGATGCAAGAATATACAATGGAGAAAAAGTCTCTTCATCAAGCAGTGTTGGGAAAGTTGGACAGCTGCATGTAAACAAATGAAGTCACAACACACCCTCACACCATACTAAAAATAAACTTAAATGGCTTAAAGACAAATATAAGACATGACACTATAAAACTCCTAGAAAAGAACGTAGGCAAAACGTTCTCTGACATAAATCATAGCAATGTTTTCTTAGGTCAGTTTCCCAAGGCAATAGAAATAAAAGAAAAATAAACAAATGGAACATAATCAAACTTACAAGCTTTTGCACAGCATAGGAAACCAAAAGCAAAATGAACAGATAATGTACAGACTGGGAGAAAATATTTGCAAATGATGTGACCAATAAAAGCTTAATTTCCAAAATATACAAATAGCTTATATAACTCAGTAACAACAACCAAAAAGCCCCGAACAACCCAATCAGAAAATGGGTAAAAGACCTGAACAGGCGTTTCTCCAACAACATAAAGATGGCCAACAGGCACATCAAAGGATGCTCAATATTTGTAATTATTAAATACAAATCAAAACTACAGTGAGTTACCACCTCGCATCAGTCAGAATGCCCATTATTTAAAAAGTCTACAAATAATAAATGCTGAAGACGGTGTGGGGAAATGGGAACATTCCTATATTGCTGGTGGTAATGTAAGTTGGTACAGCCACCAAGGAAAAAAGAGTATGGCAGTGCCTCAGAAAACTAAAAGTAGAGCTGCCATGTGATCCACAACCCCATTCCTGGGCATACACCCAGACAAAATTATAATTCAAAAAGATACATGTACCTCTATGTTCACAGCAGCACTAATCACAATAGCCAAGACATGAGAACAACCTAAATGTCCATCAAAAGATGAATGGATAATGAAGACGTGGGTAACAGACACAGACACCACACATGCACATGCGTGTGTGAGCACATACACACAGTGGAATATTACTCAGCCATAAAAAAGAATGAAATAATACCATTTGCAGCAACATGGATAGAGCTAGAGGTTATCATACTAAGTGGAGTCAAAAAGAGAAAGATAAATGCCATATGATATCAAATGAGAAAGACAAATACCATATGATATCACTTCTATGTAAAATCTAAAACGTGACATAAATGAACGTATTTATGAAACAAACAAACTCATAGAGAACAGACTTGTGGTTGCCTAGGAGAAGGGGGAACTGGGGATGGAAGGATTGGGAGGTGGGGATTAGCAGAGGCAAACTATTACATACAGGATGGATAAACAACAACCTGTGATAAACTATAATGGAAAGGAATATGAAAAAGTATATATACAACTAAGTCACTTTGCTGTACAGCAAAAATAACACAATATTGTGAATCAACTATACTTCAATAAAATAAAAAAGTAAAAATGATTCTAGATTAATGTTATCCTGCATCAGAAATCCTGGTTATCTGGACAATTTACAAAGGTAAATGAAAAAATACTCTGAAATTTATGGAAAATGATCCTTCTCCAATTCAAAGTGGTGGAACACTTTTGCCACAGCTCACATATAATACAAAGCTGACAAGAGATGTTTCTGAAGAGAAAAGGCCTAACTACTCGCCACTTAGTCTGATCAGACAAAATCATTAGTATTGATGGTGGCTATGTGGCTAATATAGGGAACATCCACTGTTTTTTTTCCCTGTTTAGCTCCTGGTCCTATATATATATTTATACATATAGGAGATAATATTTATTTGTATTTGCTTTTTAGGGCTGCACCTGCAGCACATGGAAGTTCCCGGGCTACAGGTCTAACTGGAGCTGTGGCTACCAACCTACGCCACAGCCACAGGCACACAGGATTCAAACTGTGTCTGTAACCTACATCATGGCTCATGACAATGCCAGATCCTTAATCCACTAAACAAGGCCAGGGACTGAACCCGTGTCTTCATGGATACTTGTCGGGTTCCCTACTGCTGAGCCACAGTGGGAACTCCTTTTTTTTTTTTTTTAACAGCTTTCACTCTTCCTTTAGAGACCCACCCCTCCTTTATTCCATGTGCTTCAAAGGGACAGTCAATGAGTAGGAAAGTGATTCAAATTAGGCCAATTACACTCTCAGGAATTTGAAACTTGAGTAATATACACTAGGGTGGAAAATAGTTGACAGTCATTTTTGATGGCAACTCCCTGAAGATATTTTCTGCTCACTCCTGCCCTTGAAATACCTAGCACTGTCTAGTTGTTCAATGTTTTCTCTTTGACTTTGTGACACCATGTCTTCCAATAATTCCTTGTTTGCCTAAACCAGCAGGTTAGTTTCTGCAACCAAATATTTTTTAACAATATGACAATTAAACCTGCAGTGATGTCTACTTTCTTCTTCCTCTTCTTCATAAACAAGTATATGGTCCTCTTCAGTTTTTTTTTCCCCCTTTCCAACAGAAGGTACTTTTCAATTTGTGCCAAGAGGAAGATTACACAAAGCTATTTGCTAAAAGGCCAAGTTCTGGTGTTTAAATTGGAAACTTCTAAAATTAAGATTTTCCCCTTTGAAACAGTCTTTGACACTCCTCTATGAACCTTTGACTATTTCTTTGAGAAAACATTTTCTAAAACTAAGACATGAATACATGAATGCCTGTATCTGTATGCTGCAATGTCACTATACTTATGCCAAGCCCACTCGACTGTTAAGTTTTGATTCTAAAGTAAACTGTTACCATCATAGCATTCTACCAAGCAGAAGCTTTACATCTTATACATAGCAGCTTTCGCTGGTAAACCAGTATGGATTTCAGACGCAGCTAGACGAACTGACTTTATAGGGACTTAGCATCATCTAAAGCACTCAGTCTAAAAAGTTTATTCTGGGTCTGCGTAATCAAGAGCCTAGTTATAAAAAGAATTATTCTCAGTCCAACCTACCAAAAAGAGATTAACTTCTCTGCAGAGACTGCAACATATAAGTTGTAGATATGGTGTCAAGTCTCGTCAATAAAATTATGCTATAGTAAGCATGTATTTTCCTTGGTGTGTCAGAGTCACTATAGATTGCTGAATCTCAAAGCTACTTTGTGGGAATTCCCATTGTGGCAGAGCAGAAAAGGATCTGAATAGAATCCACAAGGATGCAGGTTCAATCCCTGGCCTCGCTCAGTGGGTCAGGGATCTGGTGTTGCCACGAGCTGTGGTGTAGGTCACAGACACGGCTTGGATACTGCATGGCTGTGGTATAGGCTTGCAGTTACAACTCCAATTTAAGGCCTGGCCTGGGAACTTCCATATGCCACAGGTGTGGCCCTAAAAGACAAAAACAAAACAAAACAAAAAACAAACCAACAACAAAGAAAAAGAAAAAAAAGAAAAAAAAAGCTACTGTGAAACAGAAGCTCTCTGAATAAAAATAATACAATCATGGGAAAATTGAATTACAACGAACTCTTATAAGAAAATTTAGTGACTAGAACTAAATATACGCAATTGAAAAAAAAAACAAACTGAACACTTTCTCTTCTCTAGTAAGTAAGAAGAACGCCTCAGTGGGCATTCACTGAGGAATTGTATAGTATTTCTTAGTTTATAATTTTCACATATAATTAAGCATTATCATTAATTCCCAGCACAAATACATTAAATAAGAAAAAAATTTGAGTTCCCGTCGTGGCGCAGTGGTTAGCTAATCCAACTGGGAACCACGAGGTTGCGGGTTCGATCCCTGGCCTTGCTCAGTGGGTTAAGGATCCAGCGTTGCCATGAGCTGTGGTGTAGGTTGCAGATATGGCTTGGATCCCGCACTGCTGTGGCTCTGGTGTAGGCCGGCGGCTACAGCTCCGATTCGACCCCTAGCCTGGGAACCTCCACATGCCACGGGAAGTGGCCCTAGAAAAGGCAAAAAGACAAAAAAAAGGGGGAAAAAAATCATACAACTAAGGGAAAGACAAATGAACTTCCCTGCTGACATCTTTTTCTAAATCCTGTGGTCTCTCCATAATAAATCCCAGAAGTCCCTTGGATTCACCTTTACGACCTTGGGTGGACGTCACGACCTAGATTAAGTTTACACAATCTATTTAGATAGCAGGGGATGGGTAATTGTGCTTTTGCTTTGGGAGGAGATTCCATAGGGATCTTTATTTTTTTTAACCTCTGCCCTCAGAGCTTCTGTTGCCTTGATTTAGAATGTTCTGTTCTGGCAAACTCCCATGCCTCTGGCACAGCTGGTGACTTGTTCTTGTTTTCTCACTCGGTCTTGAGAATACACATCACATGGTACTGGCCAACTCTTGTTCATGTGTTTCTCATGACCTTGAAAAGGGCAAGGATTCTCTTGTTTCACTGCTGTATCCCAAGTCTAGCAGTGTTCCTGGGACTTGGGAACCATACATTAATCATTTACTAATAAAAAGACAGCTTCTCATCTACAAAAAGATGAGAATCAATTAAATTCACCCCTCCCTTTACTTAAAAGTTTTTGTATTCTTCCTTTTCCTAAAATTTCTTAAGTAGTACATGTTGAAAAACAATTCAAATAAGCACTGACTCCATATTTGCATATACCAAGAAGCTACTGAGAGTGACATCACCTAGACGGGCAACACAGAATGTTCCCGACTTTGCTTTCCTCTTGAGAAGAACTAATGATGACTACTCACTGACTCACTGACAAGACACCACTAAGAATCCCAGATGAGAGTGAGGCTGAAGTACCTCCCCCTCCACCGCAGAGACCAAGACCAACCACATTGGAAGGGTACCTCCCTCTCCCTTGGCTGGCACAGCACCACGCCTGGAGGTTCCCCTGTGCCTAGGTTTCTTCAGGGGTAAGAAAGCCCAGAGTAGACATCACATTTTATTGGTGGTTTCAGTCTCGTCACCTGGGGACTGCAGGACAATCTGTGGGGACCAACCACTAGGCATCTGATTGTGATGAAAAAGGGGCAAGGGCTCGCAAAAAGTAGCAGTAGGATCTTGGGAGACCAACTCCCTGCGGGAGTACCCAAGTGGTAATCCCATTACCAAGTGGTGATATTCATCTGCAGAACCAACTCAGTGCCGCCTCACTAGGGAACTCTGTGGAGTGCAGGTCTGCCTGCCTCAAGTGAAGAGATTTGCCAGCCCTGGAGCCTAGTCTGTCTGCTCCCAGGCAGGGATGCTGAATCCCACCCCAGTCCACAGTTGAGTGTACCTCCTGGCCCCTCCTGACCAGAAAGCCTGATAGGAAAAATCTGCAGGTGCTTGGAACTGGCTGGCCCTCCCATCCTGGTCAGGCAAGGGAGCTGAGTCATAGTCCCACCTGCTGAGGACTGAAGTTCCCACCGTACCCAGGAGCTTCTGGCAAGAACACCTGGAAACTGCATAGCACAGTAATACTGGAGCAGAGAGCCCAGGAGGCAGAGTTGGTCGTCTGCAGAGCAAAGCTACAAAGAATCTTATCAGCCAGGGACCTGGTCCTCCTACTATGCCTGAGCAGGAGAACTAATTTGTAGCCCTGCCTACTGCTGAATACAGCCTTCAGCTCATCCTAGCAAACACCTAATCAGAGCATATGAGAAGCTGCATGGCCCATTCAACAGCCTTGCTTACACTGATACCTGAATAAAGAGCACAGCCAGTGCCCATATCTGGCCAAAGAATTCAGTTTCAAGTCTTGCAAATTAAGGTTTCCCCCAAAAAAGCTGTGCAGGCTCTGATGCCCACTTTGCTACCACACCAAGGGAGAGAAGCTAATTCATAGCCCCATCTACCATTGAGTGGAGTACCCAGTCTTGACTGCCTACTCAGCCTGATCAGAGAATCCAAGCAACTGTAGAGCAGTGAACAGAATCAGCATCCTTATCGACCTGCTCTCACTCAATGGTACTGCCCTCAACTCTCAGCTGCAAAGTTTGGGCAGTGGTCTCACCCAAAAGAGATCCTGACAGCGAGGCCCACCTGCCCAAGGATGTTATCAGTAGACAGGGGCATAAACCCAAACCAAGGCGACTGGTTAAGAACTGTCTCTGCCAAAGTGTACCTATAAGGAACAGAAGAGGAGACCACTACTCAAATGTGCAGATACCAACATGAGGAATGAAGGATCACAAAAAATTTGTTGAATATGACACAACCAAGGGAAACCAATAAAGCTCCAACAACTGAACTTGAAGGAGATCTATGAATTGTTAAAGAATTCAGAATAATCTTCTTGAAGTTCAGTGAACTACAGAAACATACAGACCACTAAATGAAATTAGGAAAACAATGTATGAACAAAGTAAGTTCAATAAAGAAGTAGGGACCATTAAAAAAATTCCACAAATTCCAGAGCAGAAAAATACAATGACTACACTGAAGAATTCAAAAGATAATTTCAAAAGCAGACTTAACCACGTAGAAGAATCAGTGACCTAGAAGACAGAATATATGAAATTATTCAGTCAGAGGACAGCAAACAGAAAAAAGAATGAAAAAGAGTGAAGAAACACTAGAGACCTTATGGGAAATAGTCAAAACAAATAATATCTGGATTATGGGAATTCCAGAAGATGAGAATGGGACAGAAAGTATATTTAAAGCAATAATGGCTGAAAACATTCCAAACTAGGGGAGAGAAATGGACATCCAGATCCATAAGGACCAAGGATCCCAAATAGGTTGAACCCAAATAGGGCTACATTGAGACACACTACAACTAAACTATGTCAAAAGTCAAAGATAGAAGTTCTCCTCATGGCACAGCAGAAACGAATCCAGCTAGGAACCAAGAGGTTGTGAGTTCAATCCCTGGCCTCACTCAGTGGATTAAGGATCTGGCATTGCCATGAACTGTGGTGTAGGTAGCAAACTCGACTCAGATGTTGCCACAGCTGCAGCACAGGTCACAGCTGCAGCTCGGATTCAGTCCCTGGCCTGAGAACTTCCATATGCCACCAGTGTGGCCATTAAAAAAAAAGGGCAAAAGTTAAATCCTTACCCATAAATAATTACTGCAAACATAAATATATTAAATTCTTCATTCAAAAGACACAGACTAGCTGAATGAATTTTTTAAAAAAAGATCCACAGAGTTCCTGCTGTGGCACAGCAGGTTAAAAATCTGACTCCAGTGGCTAGGGTTGCTGCTGTGGTGCAGGTCTGATCCCTGGCCTGGCATAGTGGGTTAAAGGATATGGCATTGCTGCAGCTTTAATGTAGGTTGCAGCTATGGCTTGGATTCAATCCCTGGCCTGGGAACTTCCGTATGTTGCAGGTGTGCCTACTTAAAAAAATTAAAAAATAAAATTAAAAAAAGCAAGGTCCATGATATGCTGCCTAAGAAAGACTCATTTCAATCTTAAAAACAGACATAGACTGAGAGTGAAAGGAAAGGAAAAATTTTAAGCAAATAATATACCAAAGAAACAAAAGACTTTAAAATTAAAAATGGTAAAAAGGTTATTTATTAATGATAAAAAGATAAATCCAGCAAGATGATGTAACATTGTATATATTTACACACCAAACATCACAGCACTCAAATATAGAAAGCAAAAACTACAGAGCCAAAATAAGAAATACACAATAACATAATTGCAGTTGGGACTTTAATACCTCTCTCAAATACTGGATACTTCATCTAGACAGAATCAACAAGGAAACATGTTTGAATAGTACTATATTCCAAAGGACCTAAGAGATATGTACAAAATATTCAATCCAACAATGGCAGAAAGCAAATTCTCTAACACATATGGAACATTTTCTAAGACAGACCATATGTAAGGCCACAAAACAAGTCTTAGCAAATTCAAGAAGACTGAAATTATACCAACTATCTTCTCTGACTACAATGCCATGAAACTAGAAATCAGTAACAGGAGTAAAACTGGAAAATTCACCCAATACATGGAAATTAAACTATACTCTCCTGGATAGCCAATGGATGAAAGAGAAGTTAAAGGGGAAATGAAAAATATTTTGAGACAATGAAAATGGAAACACAATATTCCAAAACTTATGAGATAAAACAAAAAGAGCAACAAATGCCTACATTAAGAAACAAGAACTCCTGTACAGAAGAAAGTAGCACAACATTGAAAGAACTCAAATGAGCAATGTAACACTACACCTTAAGGAATTAGTAAAAGAATAAACCAAACCCAAAGCTAGCAAAAGGAAGGAAATAATAAATATTAGAGTACAAACAAATAGAGAAACAACAGAAACAACAGGAAAACAATAGAAAAGATTTTAAAACCTAAAAGTTGGTTCTTTCAAAAGACAAACAAATTTGACAAAACTTTAGCTAGACTAATG
The DNA here is from genome assembly GCF_016906955.1 of Phacochoerus africanus. NCBI lineage: Eukaryota > Metazoa > Chordata > Mammalia > Artiodactyla > Suidae > Phacochoerus > Phacochoerus africanus. The sequence continues at coordinate 32,793,822 of NC_062554.1, forward strand.
AAGGGAAAAAGAAAACCCAAACCAACAATAGTATACATGAAAAAAGGAGATATTACAACTTATACAGAAATACAAATAATCATATCAGGTTGCTATGAACAATTATATACCAAGAAACTGAACAAACTACAAGAAAAAGAAAAGTTCTTAAAAACATACAGCCTTTCAAGACCAAATCCAAAAGAAACAGTAAATCTGAATGAATCAGTAATTGAAATTCTCTCAACATGGAAAAGACCAGGACCAGGGGGCTTCACTGGTGAATTTTATAAAACATTTAAAGAATTAATGCTAATCCTTTTCAAACTCTTCCAAAAAGCCAAAGAGGAGGGAACGTTCCCAAACTCATTTTATGAGAATAGTATTACCCTAATACCAAAGCAAAAACATTACACTCCCAGAAAAGAAAACTACAGGCCAATATTTCTGAAGAATTTAGATACAAAAATACTTAAAATAAGCAGTTCCTTTGTGGCACAGTGGGCTAAGGATCCTGGACTGTCACTGCAGCACCTAGGGTTGTTGCTGTGATGTGGGTTCAGTCACTGGCCCAGGAACTTCCACATGCCACAGGCTCAGTCAAAAAACCAAAAACCAAAAACCTTAAAATAGTAGAAAACCAAATTCAGCAGCACATTAAAAAGATCACTTGGTATGAACAAGCAGGATTATTTCAGACACACAAGGATGGGTCACTAGCCATAAATCAATGCGATATACCACATGAGTAAAATGAAAGATAAAAATCACATGATCAATAGATGCACTAAAAGCATCTGACAAAATCTGACATCCATTTATGATTAGAAACAAAACAAAAAAAAGCTCATTAAAGTGGGCAGAGTGAATGTACCTCAACATAATAAAGGCCTTACATGGCAAGCCCACAGCTAACATCATACTCAAAGGTGGAAGGCTGAAAGCTTTTTCTGCTAAAGTGAGGAACATAAGAGTGCCTACTCCTATTCAACATAGTACTAGAAGTCATCACCAGAGCAGTCAGGTAAGAAAAAGAAATAAAGGTATCAGAATTAGAAAGGAATTAGTAAAACTGTCTCCATTTGTAGATGACATGATTTTATATATACAAAATCCTAAAGACTCACCCCCCAAAAAAACTGGATACAAAATTAACATACAAAAAGCAGTAGTATTATAATACATTAAAAATTAATTATCTGAAAAAATAAAGAAAATGGTCCCATTTGTAATAGGATCAAAAAGAATAAAATATTTAGGGATAAATTTAACTGAAGAAGTGAAAGATCTCTACACTGAAAACAATAAGACACTGATAAAAGAAATCAGATGACAAATAATTGAAAGGTATCCTGTGTTCACCGCTTAGAAGAATGAATACTGCTAAAATGTCCATACTACCCAAAGTCATCTAGGGATTCAATGCAATTCCTACCAAGGTTCCAGTGACATTTTTTACAAAAGTAGAAAAACAACACTAATATTTATATGGAATCACAAAGAAGAGTCAGAGTAATCCTGAGAAAGAAGAACAAAGCAGAAAGCATGATACTTCCTGATTTCAAGCTATATTAATCAAAGCAGTACAGTTCTAGCATAAAAACAGACATATATACTAATGAAGCAGAACTGAAAGCCCAGAAACAAACCCAGGCACACATGGTCAAGTAATATTTGACACGGGAGCCAAGAATACTCAATGGAGAAAGGACAGTCTCTTCAATAAAAGGTGCTAGGAAAAATGAATATTCACATATAAAAGAATGGAACTAGGAAGTTCCTGGGTGGCCTAGTGAGTGAAGGATCCAACGCTGTCACTGCTGTGGTTTGATCCCTGGCCTGGGAACTTCTCCATGCTGCAGACATGCCCACCTCCCCAAAAAAGAATGGAATTAGACCCCTATCTTACACCATTCACAAAAACTAACTCAAATGGATTAAAAACTTAAATGTTAAAACCTAAAGGCACAAAACCTCTAGAAGAAAACATAGAAGAAAAGCTTTTTGACAGGCTTTGGAAATGATTTGTTTGGATATGACACTTAAAGACAAGCAATGAAATAAAAAATAAACATTTTATTTTTAGTTTGACTACATCAAACTAAAAAGCTTCTGCAAACATAGCTAAGAAATGATCAACAAAATGAAGATAACTCTATAAATGGAAAAAAATATTTGCAAACGATACATCTGATAGGTAGTTAATAAACAAAATATATAAAGAACTCATACAACAGCAAAAATCAAATGATTTCAATTAAAAGATAAGCAAAGGATCTGAATACATATTTTTCCAAAGAAGATATAAAAATGAGAAACAGGTATATGAAAAGATGCTCAACATCACTCATTATCAGGGGAATGCAAATCAAAACCTAATCAGCTATGACCTCATGCCTATTAGAATGGCTGGGATCAAAAAGACAAAAGATAAATGCTGGTGACAACATGGAAAAAAGGGACTTGCGCACTGCTGGTAGAACTGTAAACTGGTAGAGCCACTTTGGAAAACAGTATGGAGGTTCTGCAAAAAATATTAAAAATACAGCTACCATATGATCGAGCCAATTGCACATCTGGGTGTTTATAAAAGAAAAACAAAACACTGCATAGGAAACACTGCATAGAAGAGATACCTACACCCTCATGTTCAAAGCAGCATTTTTTACAACAGCCAAGAAAAGGAAACAATCTGAGTGTACATGGACAGATGAATGGACAAAAAGTTGTGATATATTTTACACACACACACAAAAACATGGAAATATTATTCAACCATAAAAAGGAGGAAATCCTGCCATTTCCAACAACATAGGTGGACCCTGCAGGCATGATGTTAGGTCAAATAAGTCAGACAGAGAAAGAAAAATACTTTATGTATGATCTCACTTACATGGGATCTAAAAAGAACAAAATAAAACCCAACAAACCAAACTCATAGAACAAGAGAGATTTGTAATTACAAGGGGAGAGGAGAGAGAGGAAGAGGAAATGGATGAAGGTGGTCAAAAGACACAAATTTCTACTTAAAAGATAAATTAAGTACTAGGGAGGTAATATACAACATCATGACTATATCTACTGTACAGTACATATGAGAACTTGAGAATAAATCTTAAGAGTTCTGATCACAAGGGGAAAAACACATTTTTTTCTTTTTCTGTTTTTGTATCTATATAAGATGATGGATGTTAATTAAACTTACTGTGGTAATCACTTCACAATACCTTGAGTCAAATCATTATGCTTACACCTTAAATTTATACAGTGCTGTATGTCAATTATACCTCATTAAAACTGTGAAAAAGTGATATTTTAAATGTTGTACTAATATATTTTTTAAAGCATGATTTTTTATATATGAAATACACAATCTCAATATGTACAACTTTATGATGAAAACTACTAAAGGACTCAAGACAAAATTTTACCCCAATTTTCTCTGGAGAAAGGCATAAATGATTCACATTTCATTATTTGTAATGTTACTGCTATTTGCTTTTTTCTTCTTTTTGTCACACTGTGATATAAAAAAAGTTAACAGGGATAAGTTAACTTGGTACGGAAGTATTCTTTAATGTCTTAGAAGATTGTAAGAAAAAAAAAAATTGGAGTTCCTGTTGTGGCTCAGTGGTTAACGAATCCGACTAGGAACCATGAGGTTGCGGATTTGATCCCTGGCCTTGCTCAGTGGGTTAACGATCCGGCGTTGCCGTGAGCTGTGGTATAGGTTGCAGACGCAGCTCAGATCCTGCGTTGCTGTGGCTGTGGTGTAGGCCAGCAGCTACAGCTCTGATTAGACCCCTAGCCTGGGAACCTCCATATGCCACGCCAGCAGCCCAAGAAATGGCAAAAAGACAAAAAAAAAAAAAAGATTGTACGAAATAATCCAAAAACAATTAAGAATACCTGTATTAAGTTGATATAAGTAGAATAAAAAGTCTTATGAATGGCCTTTTCAATTATTCTCTCTAGCTTTTCTTCTTTTTGCTTTTTTAGGGGTGTACCCGCAGCATATGTAGGTTCCCAGGATAGGGGTCGAATCGGGGGGAGGGGTGTGTCACAGCTACCAGCCTACACCACAGCTCACAGTAACGCTGGATCCTTAGCCCACTGAACAAGGCTAGGGATCGAACCCACACATCCTCATGGATACTAGTCAGATTTGTTTCTGCTGAGCCACAAAGGGAACTTCTCTCTAGCTTTTCATGTAAATAAATCCTTCAGTTCTGAAACTTCTCTCAAGGAAACTGTATTTTTGGAAAGTTAGTTCCTATTCTTCCCTGACAGCTAATGGACTTTTACCAAATTTAAACAACGTTAAACACAATAAACAAAAGTTATGGTACTACTAACTTAACAACTACTATTCTCCCCTACCTGGGTTCTATTCCCTGCCCCCTCAACTTAACCCCCACCTAACAACAACAACAAATCAGCTCTTTGGATCACTGCCATGTCCTGTTCAGGAAGTCTTTGTGGGATAAGGGGTCGGGGTATATCCTAAAATGAGAGCACTGTAACTCTGCATAAACTCACCAGTTAAGATTTTATAATTATGAAAAAAATTACTTTTAGAAAGCTCTCATTGTAAAAGCAGGCATGCATTTCAAAGCCAGCAATAGCTATTTAGAGAGAGTGGCCCCCTTCAGCCACTCTCTAAACCAGTAATCCTCAACCTACATTATACATCAGAACCACCTGGGCATGTTTTTTGTTTTTTTTTTTTTTGTTTTTTTGCGGGGAGGGAAGGGCGCTGCACCTGTGGCATGTGGAAATTCTGGGGCCAGGAATCAAACCTGAAACACAGCAGTGACAATGCTGGGTCCTTAACCTGCTGAACCACAAGGGAACTCCAACCTGGTCATGTTTTATACTCTTTTCCTTCCCACTCAGAATTTCACCTGGTTTTAAGTGGGACCCAGACCAGTATGCCTTAATGTTCCAGGTGATTCTAATGTGCTACTAAATTTGAGAAATGTTAAGGTTTCTTCCAGTTCTAAGATTCTCTAATTTTTATTTTATTTTTTTTTTGTCTTTTTGCTATTTCTTTGGGCCTCTCCCGCGGCACATGGAGGTTCCCAGGCTAGGGGTCGAATCGGAGCTGTAGCCACTGGCCTATGCCAGAGCCACAGCGACGCGGGATCCCAGCTGCGTCTGCAACCCACACCACAGCTCACGGCAACGCTGGATCGGTAACCCACTGAGCAAGGGCAGGGACCGAACCTGCAACCTCATGGTTCCTAGTCGGATTCGTTAACCACTGTGCCACAACGGGAACTCCTAATTTTAAAACATAAAATGGAATAATATTTCTAGTTTCTAAGATTTATCCTGCAAGAAACACCTAATAACTGGGTCATGCAGGAAGTTAAAACTGCCTCATTTTCACACTATTACTTCCACTTTCCGTCTCTCTCAAAGACAGGGAAGCATATAAAGTGGGGTTCTCTTCACTCTCCACTTTATGGTAACCCCCACTTCTCTGTCCTTCCTTTTTTTCCTCTGTCTTCTGTCATGAGGCTTTCACTCTTTGGACAGAGCTCTGCCCTCTCTTCCCCTCCAGCCTACTCTGATCTCTCAGCTATTCTCATTCTTCACTTCTTCCCTGTAATCACTGCCCAGATAAGTGGTGGCCAGGTGTCTGAGTTTGACTGGGCCAATAAAACATTTGAGCTCAAAAAACACCTAGCTGCCAAGCCATCAATTCCTCTCACCTGCCACACTCAATCCATCAGCAAAATCTATTTTCATCTCCACCACTAGCATCCTGGCCCATCATCCAGTTGAACTAATTTGTTTAAAATCCTGCAATGGCTTCCCACCTTGTTATTATCCTAAGGCACTTCAACAACCCCCTCTCCTCCTCAACATCAGTAAAGCTTTCTGATGCCTTTCCCCACATCACCTTTATGACCCTTTTATGCTGTGCAGGGCACAGATGTTCCTGTCTTGCCAGAAAGTCACTCAGGCTGAACAACCTGGGCATCTCCTACTCCGCAGGAAGACTGACCACAGAAAGGCCCTGGTGAGTCCAACAAGGTCCTCTCTGTCCTCCTGGAGCTGAATGGCCTGGTCTATCCATTCCCCACACCCCCCACTGCATCAGGGCCTATTTGGAGGGGCTTGATGAGAACAAAAGGAAAGAAAACAGAGTTGCCCAGGGACAGAGTAATAGAATTATGGCAACTATCCCATTAACATTTAAGCCTGTTCTTACTAACTATAAAGTGAAAAGCCCTGGGTCCAGTTAAAGAACTATCAGGCAGAGTGTAGATGGTGATTTATTTTGACCAAGGGGCTCCCAACTAAGCTTGGAGGTAAGCCTGGAGTAGCAAGCTCAAAAACTGGTTTCTTCCCTCTCGGAGCATTCATTTATCCTTTGTTTTAACAAAAATGTGTCAGGTCCTGTGCTGGGCACTGGAGATGGGGTACTGAGGGAAATCAGCTCTGCCTCTGAAGGAGAAGACTTTGTGGTCAGGGCGGCAGTCTGAGCTAAAGCATCAGACAAACAGACATGATCCTCTGAAAGCCTAAAACCACAGGTCAAGGACCATTCTCAAGGAAGCAAAGCTTGGGCAGAGATCTGAGGGCTGAATAGGTGTTACCCAGACAGGGGCAGAGATGGGAGGAGAGAGTTCTTTAGGGAAAGAGAACAGTGTATCCAAAGACTCTGTGGCAAATGAGAGCACAGATGGGAGGGATCAGAAAATGGTCATTCTCGCAGATACAGAGAATAAATGGGTGACATCCAAAGGTGGGGGGAAGAATGGGTGAAATAGTTGAGGGTGACTAAGAAGTACAAACTTCCAGTTATAAAATAAGTAATGATGATATAATGTACAGCATAAGGAATATGATTAATAGTATCATAATAATGTTGCATAGTGGTAATTAGACACTGGTGAATATTTGTTAATGAATAAAGAATACCAAATAACTATGCTGCACAGCTGAAACTAATGTAATATTGTAAGCTGACTGACTATATTTCAGTTTTAAAAAAAAAGGTCATTGTGGCTGGAGAGCAAAGAGGAGCACACTTATTTAGTTTTTAGTTTGTGCCAGGTGCTATTTTCAGGCACATGCTTTACACATGAGACAGTTAAATTATTTTATCAGCTCAGTTTTTTTTAACAAAAGGAACTGAGACAGTGAAGTAACTTGCCCAAGTTCACTTAATAGAAAAACTTATTTTTCTCTCTGTATCTTCCCCAAAATACAACAGGCACATACAATGGCGTGAAAAATCACTAAAACTAGTGAATCCAATTCATTGCAGAGTGAAAAAAAATAGTCAAACCAGTTCTTACTGAACAGTCAGGTAACAGACTAAAATTGTCACTTTTCTTTTTTTTTTGTCATTTCTTGGGCTGCTCCCACGGCATATGGAGGTTCCCAGGCTAGGGGTCTGACCGGAGCTGTAGCCGCTGGCCTACGCCAGAGCCACAGCAACGCGGGATCTGAGCTGCGTCTGCAACCTACACCACAGCTCATGACAACACCGGATCCTTAACCCACTGAGCAAGGCCAGGGATCGAACCCGCAACCTCATGGTTCCTAGTTGGATTTGTTAACCACTGAGCCACGACGGGAACTCCTAAAACTGTCACTTTTCAATTAGTTGTTTTCATGTCATAAATCACAATCATAAAATGTTTTGTATAAGAGGATTAGTTCCCATTTTTAGAAACTGTGCCATTGTATTAAGTTTGAGTTAAAAAGAAACAAAAAATACTTGGTGGGAGTAATTTGTAATAATGATTGAAAAATAATTAACTGTAGTTTCCAAAATTTCTACAATCAGAAAAAAGACACAATTAACCTAATTTTAAAAATGGGCAAAATACTTACATAGGATGACCAATAAACACAAAAAACGCTCAACATCAACAGAGAAATGCAAATCAAAACACAATGAAATACTATTTCATACCCTCTAGGATGGCTAGAATCAAAAAGTTTAAAACTGCTGGAAAGGATGAAAAAAAAAAATCAGAATCCTGATACACTGCCAGTGGGAATGTAAAAAGGTATAATCATTTAGG